>NC_086106.1:56289000-56889000 GCF_963921235.1 Mobula hypostoma | reverse complement strand
ATGTTCCCTGCACCTGTTATCTTTACCTTTTATTCTGACAGGCACAAGGAAGCTTTGTACTCCAAAAGCTTTAATTTTGTAGGCCTCCCACTTACCAAGTACACCTTTGCCAGAAAATAGCCCGTCCCAATACACACTTGCCAGATCTCTTCTGATACCATCAAAATCAGTTTTCAACCAATTTAAGATGTCAACTCATGGACCAGACTTACCTTTTTCCATGTTTTCCAGGTTTATGTTCTATCTTTGCAATGGCATTGTGATCACTAGATACAAAGTGTTCTCCTACACAAACTTCTGTCACTTGCCCTTGTCACTTGTCACTTGTGTTAAGATCAAAGGATAGCAAGGGACAAGATGGTCCTCTGGAAGATCAGAATGGTAATCCCAGTGTGGAGCCAAAAGAGATGGGAGATGATCTCAAATAAATGACTTGTCTCATTCTGTAATAGAACATCAAGTATCTCACAGTCTTTCATTGGGACTTTACCTAGTGTTGAAGGAAACTTTCCTGAACACATGTGACAAATTCTTTTCCATCTAGTCATTTCACAGTATGGAAGTCCCAGTCAATATTTGGAAAATTAAAATCATCTACTTTGTTTCTTATGTTTCTTGCAACAGTCTGCAATCTCTCCTCAGAATTGTACCTCTAAATACTGTGGATGGCTGGGTGGTCTGTAATATAGCCCCATTAACATGATCTTACCTTTCTTATTTCTCAGCTCCACCCATAATGCTTCATGGGATGAGTTCTCCAGTTTGTCCTGATGGAGCACTGCCTTGTTATTTTCCCTGACTAGTAACACCATCCCTCCTCCTGTTCTGTCACCGCGAAAACAATGGAACCCTGGAATACTGAGCTGTCAGTCCTACCACTCCTGCAACCAAGTCTCACTATTGTCTGCAGTAACATAATTGCAGGTGTTGATCCACACCCTGTACTTTTTCGCCTTTCCTACAATATTTCTTGCATTGAAATATATTGCAGGAATCTCAGTACAATATATAGATCTATTTCTTTTAGAGCAATGAGTCCCCTTAGCACTGCGTATGGACTGTTGTCTGTGCATGCTATTGATCTGTTGTCTACACATGTGCATTGTTCTCTCTCTCCCTCCCTCTTTTGCTGTGATGTGATTAGACCAGTAAAAACCATCTCCCACATGTGTGCTTTAATTTACTTGATATGTTGTTGCACAGACACAACAGATTGGCGATGAGTATGGACCTGAATTTCAGAAAATATCACAAACTGCACCGTTAGTTTCAGAACAATTACTGGACGAGACAATGAAAGGAAAGAGTTGAACTGTATGGAAAAGGCCATCACAGACACTAACAAAGGGACACGTGAATAACTGCATACTCGACAGTGAAAGATGTAGACCAGCAAAGTTAAAGTGTACATAATGTGGCAATGGCTTTAATCGGGAAAGTTGATGAATTTGTTAGTGCTAATGAAGGCTGGGAGTCCAATATTGAGAGGGTGAACTGTATTGTAACGCAAGCAACATGCATGAGGAAAAGAAAGCTCCCACACTTCTGAGCTTAATGGTTTCTAGAACATACAGTCTCCTGAAAAATTAACAAGCAACATGTTTGAAATTATTAGAATTTTAAAAAATCACTTGATCCTTAGACTACTGGTAATAACTGAGAGATTTAGATTTTACAAAAGGCACCAGTCAAAGGATAAAAGTATTTCTGAATACATTGCAGAACTGAGCAAACTTTCCCAGTACAGGTTTCCCCCGCCATCCGAAGGTAGAGCGTTCCTATGAAACGGTTCATAAGCCAAAATGTCGTAAAGTGAAGAAACAATTACCATTTATTTATATGGGAAAATTTTGTGAGCGTTCGCAGACCCAAAAATAACCAACCAAATCATGCCAAATAACACATAAAACCTAAAATAACAGTAACATATAGTAAAAGCAGGAATGATATGATAAATACACAGCCTATATAAAGTAGAAATACTTTTCCACAATCTTTACTGAACTGTTCTCCGGAGTGAAAATCTCACGCAAGCACTGTCGGCAGAAAACCTCATGCAAGCGCTGTCGGCAGAAAATCTCACAGAAGCGCTGTTGGCAAAAACACGCGCAAGCGCTCTCCAGTAACCTTTAAGCTATGAAGCTGCCAAATCACACCAAATAACACGTAAAAATACACAGCCGCTATAAAGTAGAAATAATGTATGTACTTTGTAGTATCACTTACGGGAATTGGGACAGCGCCGAGCACACTGATGACGGTGTGTCAGACTGAGTCGTCAGAGTTTGGGTGGTGCAGTGGCCCCCTACTCTCCAGGCCGCTGAGCGATACATTGCCATGAAGAATGCAGGGGTCCAGCGGTAGCCAGGAAGTACACAGCACATCTTTAAGAAAAAAGCTGAGACAAACATGCTAATTAATTAGGTGCCGCCCGTAATTGTCGGCCCAGATCAGTGCCGATTTCTGATTGCGTCGTCTCTGATCTGGGCCGACAATTATGTGTCAGTGGTACCTAATTAATTAGCATGTTTACTTCAACTTTTTTCTTAAAGATGTGCTGTGTGCCTCCCGGCTACCTTTGCATTCTCCACGAATCGGTATCTGTCCGTTGCCTGGGGGTTGGGGTGGTGGGACACTGGGGTGTCATCTCGTCGCCTGTTTACATTAGAGCAGGCAGCTTATCTTCTTCTATGACTGCCCGCCTCGATGTCGAAGGTCGAGGTTCGTCGTCTGCTGTGGCTGATGTGGAAGGCTTGCTTGACTGCTGAGCCTTGCGTATTTTTCTATCACACAGTTCTTTAATAAGGACACAAACCATCCTGCAAATATCCCCTAAACCAATGTACCCTTTCAAAATTAAGCAACACACATCAAAGTTGCTGGTGAACGCAGCAGGCCAAGCAGCATCTATAGGAAGAGGCGCAGTCGACGTTTCAGTCCGAGACCCTTCGTCAGGACTTTCAAAATTAAAGTCATTATTCATTCGGTTTCGATTGTTATCCTTGTTTCTTCCAATTGCATCAGCTCTTCATCTGTCAGTTCTTGGTGATGGGATACCAAAACCTCTTCAACATCATCTTCATCAACTTCCACAAGCCAAACTCACGTTGTCCTTACTTCATTCTCCACGATCAAAATGCTTAATTATGTCTAGATATACTGTAAGTGTAACACCCTTACGAGCTCTTTCAGGCTTTTCCGACACCATAGAACTCATCTTGCAAACGGCTGCTTGCAGGCTCGAGTTTAAGCAATGCCGGTGAGAATCCGGGGGAGAGCGGTTGCTCGGGGCATGCTCTGCCTTTTATCGCGCGCTGAACTTTTTTCCGTAACAGTGAAAACACCTTCTGAAAGCGAAAATAGGGTACTAATGTAGGTCTTTCGTAACAGTGAGGTTTCGTAAAGCGAACATTCGAAAAGCGGGTGACACCTGGTACTGTGATTTTAAGATGGACATGTGATGCATTAAGGGACAGGCTTACATGTGGCATGCATCGTGAAAGCACTGAAAGGGAGCTACTGTCAGAAAGAGACCTAATCTTAGCCTGGGCTTTGACCATTGTAATGTTGTTAGAGGCTGTAGCAAAGGATGCAGCAGAACTACAGAAAAAAAGGTTAGATTGTGAAATGCACAAAATGTCCCTGAATGGTGCAAAAAGCCATAAATCTTATTGATGTGGCAAATTCTCTCATGATGCAAATGACAGTTAATTCAAAGAAAAAGTTTGCCAAAAGTGTCAAAGACAAGGTTACATAGAGAGAGTGTGCGAGTCAGAGGAAAAGCACAACTGAGTGAAAAGCATCACACACAAGACGAAGCAAATGCAGAAAGTGACCAGATGTGGACTAGAATCACACAACAGAAAGTTCGACAAAGGTGAGCTGTCAGGCTCAGAACTGTATTGTATTACTGAATCAGGTCACAAAATCATCTGAATTACAATCAATGTATCTGTATGTCTATAATTTCAGAGGCTGACTGTTTCCTAAGCTACCACTAGAAAAGTCCTTAGTGATGCGAAAGACCTACACAGGGGAAAAGGTGTCTCCTAAAGGTAAACTGAGAGTGAATGTGACACACGGAGGCCAGACACAGCAGTTAGAGCTTCATGTATTAAAAAGTGAGTGCTACCACTTTTCAGACGTGAATTGTTGAGAAGTCTTACTAGACTGGAACTGTCATGGTTCGGATCGGGGTCTCTTTAAATTTACTTTGTTTATGTTATGATCCGGATCGTTGACTTCCTGTTTCCCTTTGGTTCCCTGTTTTCCCATGTCCCTTGGCCTTGGTGATTAGAGGCAATTTACTCTTGACTGAACCGGTAGTTTACAGTCTCGGACTTTGAGCTGTTCGGCGCGAGAGCGTCTGCAAAGTCACCAAAGGTACAGAGTGTCAATGTCATCTGGCCGGAGCAAGCCTAGTCTCTGCCGAAGCGAGTGCCGGTAATTCGCCTTTCCTTACCGGAGCACCCTTGTCAAGTTACCCCGCCAAAGCGAGCCTGCAAAGTTTCCTCACCGAGGTGGATCTGTCAGGTAACCTCTCGGAGGGAATCAAGAACCGCTGTCTACTGTTCCCGGGCCGAGTCGAGAGCTCGTCACTACCCGGAGGCTCCAAGTCAAGTCCTGGCTCCGGGGGCATGCAAGTACCCAGTCAAGTCCTGTCCCTAGCAGCATCCAAGTACCAAGTCAAGTCCCTGTCCTGGCGGCATCCACATACTGAGTCAAGTCCAGGCCCTGGCGGCATCCACGTACCGAGTCAAGTCCTTTCCCTGGCTGCATCCAAGCTCCCAGTCAAGTACCAGCCCTGGCGGCATCCACGTACCGAGTCAAGTCCTGGTCCTGGCGGCATCCAAGTTCTGAGTCAAATCCTGGCCCTGGCAGTCTGTGATTCCTGTCCTACCCCACTGTCTGAATCCCTTCTCTGCCCCTCTCACCTCTGGCCCTCATCTGCAGCCGTCGCCTGCACCTCATTCTAGTTCTATTGCCGGAGCTAGATAGATACTGTCTGGTGTTCTTTCGTGTTGGTCTTGTCTTGTCCTCGCCTCTGTGGGGTAAGTCAGGCAGTCTTGCCATTGCCCCACGGGGGGTCATGAGTCCCGGCCCTATGTCCTGTACCCAAGGAGGGGTCCCGGCTCTCTGTTCTGTGTGTGAGTCCCGGCCCTATGTCCTGTACCCAAGGAGGGGTCCCAACTCTGTGTTCTGTGTATATGTCCATGGTTCCATGTACCTGCTCTCCCGAGACAGAGGCTCTGTTTTTCCATGTTCCTCCTCTCCCTAGCCCATGTCATGTCCATGCCTGGTTCTGGGGTCCGAGCCCGAGGCAAGACCCAGACAATGGGTCCTTGCCCAGTCCCTGGCTCGGATTCCATTCCGTAGCCTCTTCATGTCGCCGCTAGTTCTGGGATCCAATTCTGAGTCCTATCTCAGACCCTTAGTCCCAGCCTAGTCGTAGTCCTGAGTCCTTGTCCAGTTTGCTATTCCTGCCTTGCTCTCCAGGTATCGAACAATAAACTCAATTTACTTAACCTCACAAGATGTGTCTTGCATTTGGGTCCACCCTTGCTCCCTATGCCCCCCCCCCCATTGTGACTGGAACACAATCAAAGATCTCAATGTGTCATCAACAGACAACTGCAACCGAAACGGTAGCACTAACCAGACAGTGTCATAACTACTTAGTGTTAATGAGAAGGTTTTTAAGGAGATTGCTAAACTCAAGGGCATGAAGGCCAGAACTGAATTGGATGAAACAGCAACACCAAGATTCCATGAAGCGCGTCCACTGCCTTACTCACTACATCCTGAATCCGATGCTGAACTTCCGAGCTTGGAGGTGTCTGAAATTCTCTCCAAGGTTGAGTGGAGTGTTTGGGCCATGTCCATCATCCTGGTGATCCAGAAAGGGAAATCGGGAGCCATTCGCATATTTGAGATTTCAAAGTGAGCATCAACCTGGTGCTGCATACTGTGCAGTATCCCCTGCCACAAATAGAAGACATTTTTCCATCTTTGCCAGGTAGGGAGAAGTTTTCAAAGATTAACTTGTCACACGCCTATCTGCAAAAAGGAGATTAAGAAGTCAAGCAGGAATTTCCTCACAATCAGCACTCACAAGGGACTGTTCCAGTATAATTATCTTGTCTTTGGCATCTCGTCAGCTCCCACAATTTGGTAATGAGCAATGGACCAAGTGCTCCAAGGTAACGCAGAAGTACACTGTTACCTTGATGATAACATTGTGACTGGCAGGAATGATGCAGTGCATCTCCAGAACCTTGGTAAAGTGCTAAACAGTCTAAGTGAGCGTGGTCAGTGTACAAATAGAGAAATGTGAGGTTTTCAAGAATAAAATTTCACCATGTGAACTTATTATTGACAAGCATGGCTTACATAAGTCACAAGAAAGGACTGAAGCAGTGTCTACAGGCACACAAACTGGAAAATGGGTCACAACTCAGGTCATACTTGGGCCCTATAAACCCTTACCACCGGTTTCTCTCAATCATTGCTACCGTGCTGAATCCATTGAATGCACTGTTCCAGACAGAAGCAAAGTGGCAATGATCAGAAAGATGTGAAAGAGTATTCAAGGAAACAAAGTGACTAATAACATCAGATGAACTGCTCACCCATTATGACCCATCTCAACCCATCAGACTGGTGTGCATGTGTCCCCTTATGGAATTGGAGCTGTTTTGTCACACACCATGAAAGATGGAATCTGAAAGTGCAATTGTGTTTGCTTCATGATCACAGAATGCAACTGCACACAGATCGACCAAGAGGCCCTTAGTCTATTATGAAGATTATAGAAGTTCCACCACTACTTTGTCCCAATTACTACTTCACCAGCATCATTTTCCGGTAGTCCAATATCAAATCTCACCTCCCTTTTACTCTTGAAATAACTGAATAAACTTCTAGTATCCCACTTTATATGATTAGCTAGTTTATCCTCATAAAGTAGGCACAGATGAGATGGTGCTTGGAAGCAGGTACAGTGGAGTTGTCAGGGGTAAGTTTTTTACGCAGAGAGTGGTGAGTGCATGGAATGGACTGCCAGTGATGGTGGTGTATACGATAGAGTCATTTAAGAGACTACTAGATAGGTACATGGAGCTTAGAATAATAGAGGACTATGGGTAAGCCTAGGTAAGTTCTAAGGTAAGGACATGTTCAGCACAACTTTGTGGACTGAAGGGTCTGTATTCTGCTGTAGGCTTTCTATGGTTCTATGCTTCTATTTCATCTTTCCCTTCTTATAACTCTTTTAGTTGTGTATTTTGGATTTTAGAAGCTTCCCAATCATCCAACTTCCCACTTGCTTTTTCTACCTTATATGTCCTTTACTTATCTTCTGTCCAGTTCTTAACTTCCCTTGTCAGCCATGGTTGCATACCCCTGCCATTTAAGAACTTCTGTGGGACATATTTAGACAGACACACACACATAATGCTGGAGGAACTCAGCAGGCCAGGCAGCATCTATGGAAAAGAGTACAGTCAATGTTTCCGGCTGAGACCCTTCATCAGGACAGGGAAAAAAAGGTGAAGAGTCAGATTTAGAAAGTGGGGGGAGGGGAGGAAGAACCACAAGGTGATAGGTGAAACTGGGAGAGGGGAAGGGCTGATGAGGAGCTGGGAAGTTGAATGGTGGAAGAGATACAGGGCTGGAGAAGGGGGAATCTGATAGAAGAGGAGAGATTTTTGGCTTTTACTCAACAGGCTTGGGCGAACAGGCTGGGTGATGGGGGTAAATCAGGTGCTTGAGGAGTATAAGAAGTGCAAGAAAATACTTAAGAAAGAAATCAGGAGGGCTAAAAGAAGACATGAGGTTGCCTTGGCACTCAAAGTGAAGGATAATCCAAAGAGCTTTTACAAGTATATTAAGAGCAAAAGGATTGTAAGGGATAAAATTAGTCCTCTTGAAGATCAGAGTGGTCGGCTTTGTGCGGAACCAAAGGAAATGGGGGAGATCTTAAATAGGTTTTTTGCGTCTGTATTTACTAAGGAAGCTTGCATGAAATCTATGGAATTGAGGGAATCAAGTAGTGAGACCATGGAAACTGTACAGATTGAAAAGGAGGAGGTGCTTGCTGTCTTGAGGAAAATTAAAGTGGATAAATCCCCGGGACCTGACAGAGTGTTCCCTCGGACCTTGAAGGAGACTAGTGTTGAAATTGGGGGGGCCCTGGCAGAAATATTTAAAATGTCGCTGTCTATGGGTGAAGTGCCGGAGGATTGGAGAGTGGCTCATGTTGTTCCGTTGTTTAAAAAAAGATCGAAAAGTAATCCGGGAAATTATAGGCTGGTGAGGTTAACGTCAGTAGTAGCTAAGTTATTGGAGGGAGTACTAAGAGACAGAATCTACAAGCATTTGGATAGACAGGGACTTATTAGGGAGAGTCAACATGGCTGTGTGCGTGGTAGGTCATGTTTGACCAATCTGTTGGAGTTTTTCGAGGAGGTTACCAGGAAAGTGGATGTAGGGAAGGCAGTGGATATTGTCTACATGGACTTCAGTAAGGCCTTTGACAAGGTTCCGCATCGGAGGTTAGTTAGGAAAATTCAGTCACTAGGTATACATGGAGAGGTGGTAAATTGGATTAGACATTGGCTAGATGGAAGAAGCCAGAGAATGGTGGTAGAGAATTGCTTCTCTGAGTGGAGGCCTATGACTAGTGGTGTGCCACAGGGATCAGCGCTGGGTCCATTGTTATTTGTCATCTATATCAATGATCTGGATGATAATGTGGTAAATTGGATCAGCAAGTTTGCTGATGATACAAAGACTGGAGGTGTAGTAGACAGTAAGGAAGGTTTTCAGAGCCTGCAGAGGGACTTGGACCAGCTGGAAAAATGGGCTGAAAAATGGCAGATGGAGTTTAATAGTGACAAGTGTGAGGTATTGCACGTTGGAAGGACAAACCAATGTAGAACATACAGGGTTAATGGTAAGGCACTGAGGAGTGCAGTGGAACAGAGGGATCTAGGAATACAGATACAAAATTCCCTGAAAGTGTTGTCACAGGTAGATTAGATAGTAAAGAGAGCTTTTGGTACATTGGCCTTTATTAATCAAAGTATTGAGTATAAGAGCTGGAATGTTATGATGAGGTTGTATAAGGCATTGGTGAGGCCGAATCTGGAGTATTGTGTTCAGTTTTGGTCACCAAATTACAGGAAGGATATAAATAAGGTTGAAAGAGTGCAGAGAAGGTTTACAAGGATGTTGCCAGGACTTGAGAAACTCAGTTACAGAGAAAGGTTGAATAGGTTAGGACTTTATTCCCTGGAGCGTAGAAGAATGAGGGGAGATTTGATAGAGGTATATAAAATTATGATGGGTATAGATAGAGTGAATGCAAGCAGGCTTTTTCCACTGAGGCAAAGGGAGAAAAAAACCAGAGGGCATGGGTTAAGGGTGAGGGGGTGAAAGTTTAAAGGGAACATTAGGGGGGGCTTCTTCACACAGAGAGTGGTGGGAGTATGGAATGAGCTGCCAGATGAGGTGGTAAATGCGGGTTCTTTTTTAACATTTAAGAATAAATTAGACAGATACATGGATGGGAGGTGTATGGAGGGATATGGTCCATGTGCAGGTCAGTGGGACTAGGCAGAAAATGGTTCGGCACAGCCAAGAAGGGCCAAAGGGCCTGTTTCTGTGCTGTAGTTTCTATGGTTTCTATGGTTTCTATCCGGTGAAAGACAACATGTTAAAGACGCAAACAGGAGGAATTCTGCAGATGCTGGACCTTGAGTTCATAAGGGAAACTGAGGAGATGATAGACAGGAGCTGCAGGAAAGCGTTTATCCCTATGTTGCAGGAAGCAGATGGATGTGTGACTGTCCGGAGATGGAAGGAAAATATTCAGCCAGCACAGTTTACACCTGTGGTCGTTCCACTCAGCAACAAGTATACTGTTGGGGAGGGGAGTCAACCTAACAGGGGAGAGCCACAACGATCGGGTCTCTGTACTGAGCCTAGCATTGTGGCACAGAAGGAAAGGGGACAAAGAAGAGATGCAGTGGTGAAAGGAGATTACTTATTCACAGTAATAGAGGTGAGATTTTGTGGGCACGATAGAGACACCCGGATTGTATGTTACTTCCCAGGTGCCAGGATCAGGGACGTCTCGAATCGCATCCACAACATTCTAAAGGGGGAGTGTGAGCACCTGGATGTGTTGGTACATATTGGTTTCCAATGACATTGTAAGGGGAAGAGAGCAGGTTCCAAAGAGAGACGTTAGGGAGGTTGGTAGAAAGCTGAAAAGCAGGACTTCCAGGGTAACAATCTATCAGGGACAGGCAGGTAGGCAGAGGAGGAGTGTGGATCATCTGGGAAAAAATAATATCACATCTTTAGAATGAGGTGAAAAAGGATTAAAAACGTAGAATCCTTGTGGGTAGAGTTAAAAACTGCGAGTGTAAAAAGACACCGACAGATGTTATTTACAGGTCTCAGAAAAGTAACCAGAATGTGGTTTACAAAGTATGGTGTGAGATAGAAAAGGCATGTCAAAAAGGCAATGTGATAGATTCCAATATGCAGATAGATTAGCAAAATCAAGGTGATGCTGGATCCCAAGGGAAAGAAGTTGTGGAATGACTCCAAGTTGGCTCTTTAGGGGATCAGGAATTCTGCATTGGGTGTTGTGTAATGGACCAGATATAATTAGGAAGCTTAAAGTTATGGAACCCTTGGTGACCATATGATCAAGTTCACCCAGCAATTTGAAAGGGAGGATCTAAAGTCAGATGTCTCAATATTACAGTGGAGCAAAGGGCATGATGGAGCAGCTGGCCAAAGTTGATTAGAAAGGGACACTCGCAGAGGTGATAGCAGAGCAGCAGTGGCTAGAGCCTCTGGGAGCAATTTGGAAGGCACAGGATCTATATATATCCCAATGAAGGAGGAATATTCTGAAGGCAGGATGTCACAACCGTGGCTGATAAGCGAAGTCAAAGCCAACATAAAAGCAAAAGACAGGGCATATAATAGAGCAAAAATTAATGTGAAGTTTGATGTTTGGGAAGTTGTTAATAGCCATCAGAAGGCAACTAAAAATGTGGGGCAAAGAGATGAAATATAAAGGTAAGCTAGCCAATAATATCAAAATATGATATGAATTTTTATTTTGAAAGAAATAAAGAGTAAAAGAGAGCAGAGAGAAGATATTGGACCGCTAGAGAATGACACTGGAGAGATAGTAATGGGGGACAAGGAAATGGCAGATGAACTAAATAAATATTTTGCATCAATCTTCACTGTGGGGACACTAGCATTAAGCCAGAAGTTCAAGGCATGGTTCCAGATGACTGGAAAATTTGTAAATGCAGATACAATAGAGTCTTCTAAGAGCCTCTTAGATACTGTAGGTACATATAACTTAGAAAAAGAGAGGGCGATGCGCCAGGGAAACTCTAGGCAGTTCCTAGTGTAGGTTACATGGTCGGTACAACATTGTGGGCTGAAGGGCATGTAATGTGCTGTAAATTTCTATGTTCTATGTGTCACTCCACATTTCAAGAAAGGAGCAGGGCAGAAAAAAAGAAATTATAGTTAGCCTGACCTCAGTGTCTGGAAAATTTTTGGGGTCTTTTGTTAAAGATCTGGTTTCGGGGTACTTTGAGGCACATGTTAAATGGCTAAAGTCAGCACGGTTTCCTGAAAGGGAAAATCTTGCCTGACAACTCTATGCGAGTTGTTTGAAAAAGTAACAAATGGGAGAAGACAAAGGAGAATCAGTGGATTTTGTGTACTTGGATTTTCAGAAGGCCTTTGACTAGGTGCCACAGATGAGGCTGTTTAACAAGCTAAGAGTCCAAGGTAGCACAGGAAAGGTACTAGCATGAATTCAGCATTGGCTGATTGACAGGAGGCAAAGAGTGGGAATAAAGGGATCCTTTTCGGATTGGCTGCTGATGACCACTGGTGTTGCACAGGAGTTTGTGTTGGGACCATTTCTCTTTACATTGTATGTCTATGATCTGGATGATGAAATTGATGGCTTTCTGGCCAAGATTGTGGATAATACAAAAAAAGGTGGAGGGTTAGAGGATGCAGAGAAGCTACAGAAGGACTTAGACAGATGAAGAGAATGGGCAATGAGGTGGTGTATGGACTACAGTGCTGGGAAGTGTTTAATCATACAGTTTGTTAGAAGAAATAGTAGATTATTTTCTAAATGGGGAGAAAATGTAAAAGTCTAAGGTGCAAAGTGATTTGGGAGTTATTGTGCAGGAATCAGTGGTGAAGAAGGCCAATGGAAAGTTAGTATTTATTTCAAGAGGACTAGACTATCAAAGTAAGGATGTAATACTGAGGATGTATAAGGCAATGGTGAGGCATCACTTGATATTCTGAGCAGTTTTAGGCCCCTTATTTAAGAAAGGATGTGCTGACATTGGAGATGGTTCCATGGAAGTTCACGAGAATGACTCTGAGAATGAACGGGTTATCACATGAACAGTGACTGAAGGCTCTGGGCCTGTACTCATGGGAATTTAGAAGATTGTGGTGAGAAGGCAAAAGAATAGGATTTAGGGGGAATGAATCAACCATGATAAAATGGTGGTTCAGATTTGATGGGGCCGAATGGCCTAATTCTGCTCCTATGTGTTATGGCCTTATGGTCCACACCTTATCACAGAAAAATCAATGATCAGATGCACAGATGATTAAGTACTGTTAACTCTGGTAAATAAAATCAAATGCCATGCTCTCAATTTCAAGAGCTTTGTTCAGAGAATGATGAACAGTTTGAACACTTGCTGTTACTCACAGATGTCAGATGGCTCTCAAAAGGAAACTGGCTGAGGTGCTTTTACACATTTCTGATACTGTGATAAAATACTTTAAAGACAGGAACGCTTCATTCAGTAATCAACTCAGGAGTATGAGGCATGTTTGGCTTATGGGAGTTAATGTCAGAATTACTCTCAAAGTTTAATAAAATCAATCTTCAATTGCAATGAAATAATGTCAATCTTATCAAAGTCAAACCAGTCTTTGTAATGTGGGAGAGTAGATGAGTAAACATGTTACATATGGATACTTTACTAACCAAACATGAGGCTGGGGTCCATCTACATCTGTAATGTAGTTTCCCAATAGTTCTTCAGTGCTGGTCGCAACTCTCAGCCTGAAGTTGGTGGCAGAAAACAAAGAGAACGAACCCTCCACATGTTCTACCTCAGAGTGCCCGGAACAGGAAATGGGCACTGTAGCACGTTAACCAACCAATGGGAAGGAGGGTTGCTGACTTTAAATGAAGCAATCAGCTCGATGGAAGCGACTTTAGAGTAAAATAATCCACACCCAAAATCGGACCTTCCTCTCCATAATGCTGTCCAAGTTAACCATATTTAAGTGCAATATTGTCTGTCATAACCTTTTCCAGTTTCTGATCCTCTCTGAGTTGGAAGACAAAGATAGAATACCAGCTGATGATCTTCAAGTATACTGTGCCCACCTGGGAGAGCTGTATAAAGACATGTCAGAGAGATTTCAGAGTCTTCCCTCGATTCAAATTACAGATCGGGTAATAAATGCATTCCTGAATACCTGTGATGAGAAATTAACAGGAAGGATGGGGGAAGAAATGATCTTGCTGAAATGAATTTGAGCTGAAGCTGAGGGTCAAAAAATCATATCAAGACTTTTGGTTACAGAAAGAACTCTATCCTGCACTGTGGAAAAAGGTCAAGATATTCTTTGTTGCCTTTCCAATATCATATTCAGTGGAGCAGTTTCAGTGCAGTGTCTCAACTTCTTTCAGAGTCATGAAACAGACTGAACGTGGAGATCTGAGACTCCTGACTGACATTCAGCCTGATGCGTGAAAAAAAATTGAATTGAATTGACTTTATTTGTTACATCTTTCACGTACATGAGGAGTAAAAATCTTTACGTTACATCTCCATCTAAATGTGCAATGTGCAATCGTAGTAATTTTAAATAATTTATAATAAATAGAACAGTCAATGTAATATAGTGTACACTCAAGTCAGCGTGAGTTCATCAGTCTGATATTCTGGTTGAAGAAGTTGTCCCGGAGCCTGTTGGCCCTGGCTTTTGTGCTGCGGTACCACTCCAGGATGGTAGCAGCTGGAACAGATTGTGGTTGGGATGGCTTGGGTCTCCAATGATCTTACTTAGAAACTTAGAAAATAGGTGCAGGAGTAGGCCATTCGGCCCTTCGAGCCTGCACCGCCATTTATTATGATCATGGCTGATCATCCAACTCAGAACCCAGCCTTCCCTCCATACCCCCTGACCCCTGTAGCCACAAGGGCCATATCTAACTCCCTCTTAAACATAGCCAATGAACTGGCCTCAACAGTTTGCTGTGGCAGAGAATTCCACAGATTAACCACTCTCTGTGTGAAGAAGTTTTTCCTAATCTCGGTCCTAAAAGGCTTCCCCTCTATCCTCAAACTGTGACCCCTCGTTCTGGACCTCCCCAACATCGGGAACAATCTTCCCGCATCTAGCCTGTCCAATCCCTTTAGGATCTTATACGTTTCAATCAGATCCCCCCTCAATCTTCTAAATTCCAACGAGTACAAGCCCAGTTCATCCAGTCTTTCTTCATATGAAAGACCTGCCATCCCAGGAATCAATCTGGTGAACCTTCTTTGTACTCCCTCTATGGCAAAGATGTCTTTCCTCAGATTAGGGGACCAAAACTGCACACAATACTCCAGGTGTGGTCTCACCAAGGCCTTGTACAACTGCAGTAGTACCTCCCTGCTCCTGTACTCGAATCCTCTCGCTATAAATGCCAGCATACCGTTCGCCTTTTTCACCGCCTGCTGTACCTGCATGCCCACTTTCAATGACTGGTGTATAATGACACCCAGGTCTCGTTGCACCTCCCCTTTTCCTAATCGGCCACCATTCAGATAATAATCTGTTTTCCTATTTTTGCCACCAAAGTGGATAACTTCACATTTATCCACATTAAATTGCATCTGCCATGAATTTGCCCACTCACCCAACCTATCCAAGTCACCCTGCATCCTCTTAGCATCCTCCTCACTACTAACACTGCCACCCAGCTTCGTGTCATCCGCAAACTTGGAGATGCTGCATTTAATTCCCTCATCCAAGTCATTAATATATATTGTAAACAACTGGGGTCCCAGCACTGAGCCTTGCGGTACCCCACTAGTCACCGCCTGCCATTCTGAAAAGGTCCTGTTTATTCCCACTCTTTGCTTTCTGTCTGCTAACCAATTCTC
The DNA here is from genome assembly GCF_963921235.1 of Mobula hypostoma. Taxonomy (NCBI): domain Eukaryota; kingdom Metazoa; phylum Chordata; class Chondrichthyes; order Myliobatiformes; family Myliobatidae; genus Mobula; species Mobula hypostoma. The sequence goes on along the minus strand of NC_086106.1, from coordinate 56,873,752 downwards.
CACCCACACCAATACCTTACCCCCAATACCGTGTGCTTTAAGTTTGCACACTAATCTCCTGTGTGGGACCTTGTCAAAAGCCTTTTGAAAGTCCAAATATACCACATCCACTGGTTCTCCCCTATCCACTCGACTAGTTACATCCTCAAAAAATTCTATGAGATTCGTCAGACATGATTTTCCTTTCACAAATCCATGCTGACTTTGTCCGATCATTTCACTGCTTTCCAAATGTGCTGTTATCACATCCTTGATAACTGACTCCAGCAGTTTCCCCACCACCGACGTTAGGCTAACCGGCCTATAATTCCCCGGTTTCTCTCTCCCTCCTTTTTTAAAAAGTGGGGTTACATTAGCCACCCTCCAATCCTCAGGAACTTTTTACACACCTGTCCTTGTAAATATCCTGAATTTTGGGAAGTTCACAACTACAGATGCACTGGGCTGTCCGCACCACTCTCTGCAGAGTCCTCAGATTAAGGGAGGTACAGTTCCCATACCAGGCAGTGATGCAGCCAGTAAGGATGCTCTCAATTGTGCCCCTGTATAAAGTTCTTAGGATTTCACTGCCCCAAACCCATCCATCTCACTGAAAGGCGAAAAAACAATGAATCAGTGAGTAATTGGACAGCTAACGTACACTCGAAAATTGTTGATGTACTTTTACTGTAATTAATTAATGAAATAATTGTATGTGTAGCCTTAAATAGATTTGAAACAATTTTGCAATTATTTGTCACTGCCTTGAATTGCAGTTCCTAATTTCTTTCACTGTGCATCGTAAATCAATTGCTTATGGTTGTTATGTAATGGCCGGAAAGGGAGAGGGAGCACCGGGGATGTGGGCTGGGAGCCAAGCGGGTGGTAACACCCAACAAAGTTTGGGTCTAGTGAATAACACAGCGTAGAGATGGTTTCTGGCATTGTTATCAATGTTTTTCACCTTCACCACCCCGCCCCCCCCGAGTCCGAGCACTCACCTGCTACACATTCGTGGGCACGGAATCACCTTGAACTTACACAACCCAGTCAGTTCCTGCAGCTTTCAAAAGAACATGGGAACGGGGCTGTTGCGTATTTAAATATTTCAGTAATACTTGAGTAATCGTCCAAATATATTGTTCGATAAAGTAACCTTAGTAACTTACATAATTCAACATGGTTATATTGTGACGTTCTGGGTGGGGGCGTGGTCGATAGCCCACCCCTGCATTTCTAATGACCAGTACTGTTCATTGTTCTTGTGTTAAAATGCTCTTATGGGATTATGGTGGGAAGTTCCAGTTTGTTTATTGTTACATTTTTGCTTGGGTTAGATAGTTATTTGCTTGTGTATTTGTGGGTCACCTTAACTGTAACCGGGGTGTGTGATGGTCACCTCCCCCGTCGGTGTGAGGCTGGTTGGGTTCACTCTCCGGGTCATAGTACCTGGTCTGTTTGTGTCTATCACAATAAAACCATTGTTGAGTGAAAAGCTTCCTCGTCTGTCATTATGGACCAAATGCTCGCCACAATATTTAAACATACGTGATTGTAACGTCGTGGCACTACCACGTGACACATCCGTACTTTGCTTAAAGTAAACACATCTTAGACTCACATTTCAGAATCCCACATCTTTCTTTGAATTGGTTTAAAGTTTTGGAGTTACAAAGCAAAACAGCGGCGATGATGTTTTTTTTTAAAAAAAAAGAACCTGAGACGACAACCTACCTGTTGAAGTGCAACAAAATATTCAAGTTTAAAAATAGAAGAGCAGCATGTGTTCTTCGGAAGGAAAGAGTAGGAATGCGATGAGGTGGAGGATAAATGCGTAGCTGAGGGATTGGAGCAGGGGGCAGGGATTCAAGTTTTTGGATCATTGGGACCTCTTTTGGCACAGGCGTGACCTGTACAAAAAGGACGGGTTACACTTGAATCCTAGGGGGACAAATATCCTGGCAGGGAGATTAGCGAGGGCTACTGAGGTGACTTTAAACTAGAATGGTTGGGGGGTGGGAATCAAATTAAAGAGGCTAGGTGTGAGGAGGTTAGTTCACAACAGGGGGATGGGAACCAGTGCAGAGAGACAGAGGGGTGTAAAGTGAGGGTAGAAGCAAAAAGTACTAAGGAGAAAAGTAAAAGTGGCAGGCCGACAAATCCAGGGGAAGCATTAAAAAGGGCCACTTTTCAACATAATTGTATAAGGGCTAAGAGAGTTGTAAAAGAGCGTCTGAAGGCTTTGTGTGTCAATGCAAGGAGCATTCGTAACAAGGTGAATGAATTAAAAGTGCAGATTGTTATTAATGATTATGATATAGTTGGGAACACAGAGGCATGGCTCCAGGGTGACCAAGGATGGGAGCTCAACGTTCAGGGATATTCAATATTCAGGAGGGATAGACATGAAAGAAAAGGAGGTGGGGTGGCGTTGCTGGTTAAAGAGGAGATTAACGCAATAGAAAGGAAGGACATAAGCCGGGAAGATGTGGAATCGATACGGGTAGAGCTGCGTAACACTAAGGGGCAGAAAATGCTGGTGGGAGTTGTGTACAGGCCACCTAACAGTAGTAGTGAGGTCGGAGATGGTATTAAACAGGAAATTAGAAATGTGTGCAATAAAGGAACAGCAGTTATAATGGGTGACTTCAATTTACATGTAGATTGGGTGAACCAAATTGGTAAAGGTGCTGAGGAAGAGGATTTCTTGGAATGTATGCGGGATGGTTTTTTGAACCAACATGTCGAGGAACCAACTAGCGAGCAGGGTATTCTGGGCTGGGTTTTGAGCAATGAGGAAGGGTTAATTAGCAATCTTGTCGTGAGAGGCCCCTTGGGTAAGAGTGACCACAATATGGTGGAATTCTTCATTAAGATGGAGAGTGACATAGTTAATTCAGAAACAAAGGTTCTGAACTGAAAGAGGGGTAACTTTGAAGGTATGAGACGTGAATTAGCTAAGATAGACTGGCAAATGACACTTAAAGGATTGACGGTGGATATGCAATGGCAAGCATTTAAAGATTGCATGGATGAACTACAACAATTGTTCATCCCAGTTTGGCAAAAGAATAAATCAGGGAAGGTAGTGCACCTGTGGCTGACAAGGGAAATTAGGGATAGTATCAATTCCAAAGAAGAAGCATACAAATTAGCCAGAAAAAGTGGCTCACCTGAGGACTGGGAGAAATTCAGAGTTCAGCAGAAGAGGACAAAGGGCTTAATTAGGAAGGAGAAAAAAAGATTATGAGAGAAAACTGGCACGGAACATAAAAACTGACTGTAAAAGCTTTTATAGATATGTAGAAAGGAAAAGACTGGTAAAGACAAATGTAGGTCCCCTACAGACAGAAACAGGTGAATTGATTATGGGGAGCAAGGACATGGCAGACCAATTGAATAATTACTTTGGTTCTGTCTTCACTAAGGAGGACATAAATAATCTTCCGGAAATAGTAGGGGACAGAGGGTCCAGTGAGATGGAGGAACTGAGCAAAATACATGTTAGTAGGGAAGTGGTGTTAGGTAAATTGAGGGGATTAAAGGCAGATAAATCCCCAGGGCCAGATGGTCTGCATCCCAGAGTGCTTAAGGAAGTAGCCCAAGAAATAGTGGATGCATTAGTGATAATTTTTCAAAACTCGTTAGATTCTGGACTAGTTCCTGAGGATTGGAGGGTGGCTAATGTAACCCCACTTTTTAAAAAAGGAGGGAGAGAGAAACTGGGGAATTATAGACCGGTTAGCCTAACGTCGGTGGTGGGGAAACTGCTGGAGTCAGTTATCAAAGATGTGATAACAGCACATTTGGAAAGCGGTGAAATCATCAGACAAAGTCAGCATGGATTTGTGAAAGGAAAATCATGTCTGACGAATCTCATGGAATTTTTTGAGGATGTAACTAGTAGAGTGGATAGGGGAGAACCAGTGGATGTGGTATATTTGGATTTTCAAGAGGCTTTTGACAAGGTCCCACACAGGAGATTAGAGTGCAAACTTAAAGCACACGGTATTGGGGGTAAGGTATTGATGTGGACAGAGAATTGGTTAGCAGACAGGAGGCAAAGAGTGGGAATAAATGGGACCTTTTCAGAATGGCAGGCAGTGACTAGTGGGGTACCGCAAGGCTCAGTGCTGGGACCCCAGTTGTTTACAATATATATTAATGACTTGGATGAGGGAATTAAATGCAGCATCTCCAAGTTTGCGGATGACACGAAGCTGGGTGGCAGTGTTAGCTGTGAGGAGGATGCTAAGAGGATGCAGGGTGACTTGGATAGGTTGGGTGAGTGGGCAAATTCATGGCAGATGCAATTTAATGTGGATAAATGTGAAGTTATCCACTTTGGTGGCAAAAATAGGAAAACAGATTATTATCTGAATGGTGGCCGATTAGGAAAAGGGGAGGTGCAACGAGACCTGGGTGTCATTATACACCAGTCATTGAAAGTGGGTATGCAGGTACAGCAGGTGGTGAAAAAGGCGAATGGTATGCTGGCATTTATAGTGAGAGGATTCGAGTACAGGAGCAGGGAGGAACTACTGCAGTTGTACAAGGCCATGGTGAGACCACACCTGGAGTATTGTGTGCAGTTTTGGTCCCCTAATCTGAGGAAAGACATCCTTGCCATAGAGGGAGTACAAAGAAGGTTCACCAGTTTGATTCCTGGGATGGCAGGACTTTCATATGAAGAAAGACTGGATGAACTGGGCTTGTACTCGTTGGAATTTAGAAGATTGAGGGGGGATCTGATTGAAACGTATGAAATCCTAAAGGGATTGGACAGGCTAGATGCAGGAAGATTGTTCCCGATGTTGGGGAAGTCCAGAACGAGGGGTCACAGTTTGAGGATGAAGGGGAAGCCTTTTAGGACCGAGATTAGGAAAAACTTCTTCACACAGAGAGTGGTGAATCTGTGGAATTCTCTGCCACAGGAAACAGTTGAGGCCAGTTCATTGGCTATGTTTAAGAGGGAGTTAGATATGGCCCTTATGGCTACGGGGATCAGGGGGTATGGAGGGAAGGCTGGGGCAGGGTTCTGAGTTGGATGATCAGCCATGATCATAATAAATGGAGGTACAGGCTCGAAGGGCCGAATGGCCTACTCCTGCACCTATTTTCTATGTTTCTATGTTTCTATGAAAGACATGATCGAATTTTAAAAAAGCAGAAAACAGAGTTTATGCATTCGTAAACAATGAGTACCAGTTGATTATAATCATTACAAAAAGTACAATTAGCGGACGACATTAGAGGGATGGATGTTTTCCATTCATCATCATGGTTTGACTTCGCGAATCAAGACTTAGAAAGGGGGCTGCCCACATCTGCTGCAGGCTCGCTGGTGGCTGACGAGGCCAATACGGGACAGGCAGGTCCGGCCACAGCGGCTGCAAAGGAAATTCTGTTCTGGGTTTGGTGCTGCTGTGTTACGGATCTTTCTCCTTCTCCTTTTGTCCCCAATGCCAGCCCTGTGTGTGTTCTCGAAGGAGGAGACAGACTGGTGAATGGTGTGTCGCCAAGCCTTGCGATCGGAGGCTCGATTAGACCACTGGCGATGGTCAATGTGACAGGCACCAAGGGATTTCTTCAGAGAATCCTTGTACCTCTTCTCCGGTGCCCCTCTGTCACGATGGCCAGTGGAGAGTTCGCCATACAGCACAATCTTGGGTAGGCGATGATCCTCCATCCTGGAGACGTGCCCTGCCCAGCGCAGCTGCATCTTCAACAGCATGGCCTCGATGCTGGTAACCTCCGCCTGTTCGAGGACTTCAATATTGGTGACAAAGTCACTCCAGTGGATGTTGAGGATGGTGCGGAGGCAGCGCTGGTGGAAACGCTCAAGGAGTCGTAGGTGGTGTCGGTAGGTGACCCACGACTCGGAGGGTGGCCAGTACAATGGCTCTGTACACGCTGATCTTTGTGCCTTTCTTCAAATGCTTGTCGTTCCAGACTCTTTTGTACAGCCTGCCGAATGCGCTGTTTGCCTTTGCCAGTCTGTTGCCAATCTCTTTGTCGATGTTGGCATCTGACGAGATGGTGCACCTCAGGTAGCTGAACTGGTGGACTGTCTTCAGCTTTACCTCACCGATGGTGATGCGGGTGGTAATCTTTCTGAGGTGTGGGCTGATGGAGAACTTCTGCCTTCTTCAAGACGACTTCCAGTCCAAAGAGCTTTGCAGCCTCTGCGAAGCAGGATGTTGTACGCTGCAGGGCTGTCTCTGTGTGGGCAACAAGGGCAGCGTTGTCGGCGAAGAGTAGCTCTCGCGTGAGTTGCTCCAATGTCTTGGTATGGGACTGTAATCGCCTCAGGTTGAACAGGCTGCCATCAGTGCAGTATCGGATGTAAACACCTTCCTCGTCATCAAGGTCTTCTGTGGCCCTTTCGAGCATAATGCCGAAGAAGATGGTGAAGAGAGTCGGTGCGAGGACGCAGCCTTTGTTTACTCCATTGCCTATTGGGAAGGGTTCTGAGAGGTCGCTGGTGTGTCTGACTTGGCTACGCTGATCTTCATGTAGCTGGATGACCTTGCTGAGGAACTTTGGGGGGCACCCCAGTCATTCTATGATTTGTCACAGATCTTCCCTGCTCACAGTATCGAACACTTTGGTAAGGTCAACAAATGTCACGTACAATCCATTGTTCTGTTCCCTACATTTCTCTTGGAGCTGCCTGAGAACAAATATCATGTTGGTGGCGCTCCTGTTGGCTCTGAAGCCACACTGGGTCTCTGGGAGATGTTCTTCTGCAATGATGAGCACCAATCTGTTCAGGAATACTCTTGTGAGGATTTTTCCTGCAATAGAGAGCGGAGTTATCCCCCGATAGTTGGAGCAGTCGGACTTTTCCCCCTTGTTCTTATACAGGGCGATGATGACCGCATCATAGAGGTCCAGTGTTAGTTTATCTTGTTCCCGGCAGCAGACAAAGAACTCATGGAGTTTGGTGTGTAATGCTGGGCCCCCATGCTTCCAAATCTCAGGTGGGATTCCATCAACGCCCGCTGCCTTGCCACTTTTCAGCTGCTCTATGGCCTTGACTGTCTCTTCTAGGGTTGGACTTTTGTCCAGTTCTGTTTTCTCTGGCTGTTGTGGGATGCAATGAATTGCTGAGTCTTGGACCATACAGTTGGTGCTAAAGAGAGTCTGGAAATGTCCCGGTTCAGGATGGACGCCTTTTCTGTGAAGAACGTCTGACTGTCTGCACTGCACAAGAGACTCTGCACCTGGTGCGAAGGGCCGCACACCGCTCTCAGGTCTTCATAAAACCCTCTGTCGTCACCAGTGTCGGCGCAAAGCTGCGTTCTCTTTGCGAGGTTGGTCCACCACACGTTCTGAATCTCTCGAAACTTGCGCTGGAGGTTGCTGCGTACAAGGCGGAAGGCTGCTTTCTTATCAGGACAAGACGGCTGAGCAAGATGCACCTGGTGGGCGGATCTCTTCTTCGCCAGCAATTCTTGGATCTCCTGGTTGTTTTCATCGAACCAGTCCTTGTTCTTCTTTATGGAAAACCCTAGGACTTCTTCAGAAGTTTTCAGGATGGTGGTTTTTAGGTGTTTCCAACGGACTTCTGGAGAGGAGTCTGTAGGGAAACTGGGATCCTGAAGCCTCGACTGAAGATTTGTCTGAAAGTCTGCTTTCACTTCAGCTGACTGGAGGTTGCCAACCTGAAACCTCTTCCTTGGAGCGCCTCCTCTCTTTGGCTTGGGTTTGAAATGGAGACTGAGTTTGCAGCGGACAAGATGATGGTCTGTATGACACTCTGCACTGGGCATCACTCGGGTAAGTAAGACCTTCCATGGAAGGTCTCTCTGGTGCACCAAGATTTAGTCTATGAGGTGCCAATGCTTGGACTGAGGATGCATCCAGGTTATCTTCAGACTCTCTTTCTGCTGGAAAATGGTTTTAGTGCTGGTGAGTTGCTGCTCCGCGCAAGACTCTAACAGAAGGCGCCTGTTGTCATTGCAGTTTCCAACACCATGTTTGCCAAGTACTCCTTTCCAGGCTTCTGTATCTTGGCCTACTCTGTAATTGAAGTCACCAAGGCTGAGGACCTTGTTGTCTGCAGGGGCGTTCCATACGAGGTTGCATAGATCAGTATAAAACTTGTCCTTTTCTGCAGGATCCGCTTGGGGGGTGGCGGCGGGTGAGGACTGGGCCTGATGTCCCGCTCACCCAGGGAAAGTGTACGGGCAATACATCAACTCTCCTTTCCCGGTGTAGTGATCGCCGTGTGGTTATTGTCTCGGCAGCAGGCCACTGCAAATGGCCTCTCCTACATACTTTATACTTTATTGTCGCCAAATAATTGATACTGGAACATCAATCATCACAGTGATATTTGATTCTGCACTTCCCGCTCCCTGGAGTACAAATCCATAGTAAATATTAAAAATTTAAATTATAAATCATAATTAGAAAATAGAAAATGGAAAGTAAGGTAGTGCAAAAAAACTGAGAGGTAGGTCCGGATATTTGGAGGGTACGGCCCAGATCCGGGTCAGGATCCGTTCAGCAGTATTATCACAGTTGGAAAGAAGCTATTCCCAAATCTGGCCGTACAAGTCTTCAAGCTTCTGAGACCTCTCCCGGAGGGAAGAAGGAGAAAAATTGTGTTGGCTGGGTGGGTCGTGTCCTTGATTATCCTGGCAGCACTGCCCTGACAGCGTGCGGTGTAAAGTGAGTCCAAGGACGGAAGATTGGTTTGTGTGATGTGCTGCGCTGTGTTCATGATCTTCTGCAGCTTCTTCCGGTCTTGGACTGGACAACTTCCATACCAGGTTGTGATGCACCCTACAAGAATGCTTTCTACGGTGCATCTATAAAAATTAGTGAGGGTTTTAGGGGACAGGCCAAATTTCTTTTGCTTTCTCAGGAAGTAAAGGTGCTGGTGGGCCTTCTTGGCAGTGGACTCTGTTTTGTTGGACCAAGTCAAGTCATTTATGATATTGACCCTGAGGAACTTAAAGCTTTTGACCTGTTCCACTTGCACACCACCGATGTAAATGGGTTCCTGCGGTCCGCTGCTCCTTCTGAAGTCAACAACCAATTCCTTCATCTTGCTGACGTCTGTAGCAACACCTTCTCGTTGGTGCCCCCCCCCCCGCCGTTTTCACTGAGTTTGCTATGTCATGGCGCGACCGAGTGTCTGGTGGTATAACTGGATGGGTAGGCTGGGCTTTTTAGCCTTGGTTGACAGCCAGCCTAAGAGAAGGACAACTCAAAATCCAAACCCAGGCAGGTGGGGCTTGTTAGCCTCGTCGGGTCACCCACCCAGGAGAAGGACACTCCGGCGTAAATCCTATGACCCGAGGACCTCGCTGTCACCATCCCAGCTTGCTAGGCTATGGCAGATGAACCCCGGGTATAAGGGTGGGGCCAGTACTGCGCACACTGCACTCCACCTAAAATTCCATTGCGCAGGCCGAAGGACACGCCCACATCTACGACCTTCCTCCCCGACCATTCATCAAGCCCTGCATCAATGAGAAAGGGGCGAAAACGGCAGGAGGAAGATGACACTGGAAGCCACAGTTCCGATCGTACATGAAGACGGTTCAGCTGTATGGGTCAACTGATGTTGACCCCAGAGACAATGATATCATTCGGCAGCACCCTAAACGACCAAGCAGCCTTCTCTAGGGACAGCACTGCTTGCTCTACACAGAGAGGGGCCTAGTAAAGGTGGCCTAACCAAAGCTCATTTCCATTTCCCCCAGCTGGCTGGCCGCCATCAACGGGCATCCTCAAATGTGGTCGAACAACAACAAAAAAGAAAAGGTACACACCTGTCTCACAAGGAGTGCAAGGACTAAAGCTCGCATGCTGGAACTTCACAACCATGCTCAATACAGCAGACAGTGGTCGCCCAGAATGACACTCCGCTCTAGTTGCGCATGAACTTTCAAGACTGAATGTCGACATCGCTGCTCTCAGTGAAGTTCGCTTCCCAGAGTAAGGCAACCTTCAAGAACATGGTGCCGGCTACACCCTCTACTGGTCAGGCAAGCCAGAGACTGAGGGACGCCTTTTTTCAGGCCGAGACCTTTCGTCCTGATGAAGGATCTGGGCCTGAAACGTCGACTGTACCTCTTCCTAGAGATGCTGCCTGGCCTGCTGCATTCACCAGCAACTTTGATGTGTGTTGCTTGAATTTCCAGCATCTGCAGAATTCCTGTTCTGTTACGAAAGACCTACATTAGTACCCTGTTTTCGCTTTTAGAATGTGTTTTCACTGTTACGAAAAAAAACTTCAGCGCGCGAAAAAATCAACGCACGATAAAAGGCAGCACACCCCGAGCAGCCGCTCTCCCCAGATTCGGAACAGCATTGCTTTAACACGTGCCTGTGAGCAGCCGTTTGCAAGATGAGTTCTATGGTATTGGAAAAGCCTGAAAGAGCTCGTAAGGGCGTTCACTTACTGTAAAACTAGACATAATTAAGCGTTTCGATAGTGGTGAACGAAGTAAGGACAACATGAGTTTGGCTTGTGGAAGTTGACTAACATGATGTTGAAGAGGTTTTGGCATCCCATCACCAAGAACTTACAGATGAAGAGCTGATGCAATTGGAAGAAAAAAGGATAACAATCGAAACCGAATGAGTAATGATAAAGTACGACTTTAATTTTGAAAGGGTACGTCAGTTTAGGGAATATTTGCAGGATGGTTTGAGTCCTTATTAAAGAACTGTGTGATAGAAAAATACGCGAGTCTCAGCAGTCAAGCAAGCCTTCCACATCAACCACAGCAGACGGCAAACCTCGACCTTCGACATCGTGGCGGGCAGAGATAGAAGAAGATGAGCTGCCTGCTCTAATGGAAACAGGCGACGAGATGACACCCCAGTGTCCCACCACCCCAACCCCCAGGCCACGGACAGATACCGATTCGCGGAGAATGCAAAGGTAGCCGGGAGGCGCAATGCACATCTTTAAGAAAAAAGCCGAAATAAACATGCTAATTAATTAGGTGCCGCTGACACATAATTGTCAGCCCAGATCAGAGACGATGCAATCAGAAATCGGCACTGATCTGGGCCGACAATTACGGGCGGCACCTAATTAATTAGCATGTTTGTTTCGGCTTTTTTCTTAAAGATGTGCTGTGTACCTCCTGACTACCGCTGGACCCCTGCGTTCTTCGCGGCAATGTATCGCTCAGCGGCCTGGAGGGTAGGGGCCACTGCACCACCCAACCTGCAATGACTCAGTGTAACACACTATGATCAGTGTGCTCGCTGTCTTCCCAATTCCCGTAAGTGATACTACACTGTGCATACTTTATTTCTACTTTATATAGGCTGTGTATTTTTATGTGTTATTTGGCATGATTTGGTAGGTTATTTTTGGGTCTGCGAACGCTCACAATATTTTCCCATATAAATAAATAGTAATTGCTTCTTCGCTTTACGACATTTCAGCTTATGTACCATTTCATAGGAACGCTCTACCTTCGGACGGCGGGGGAAACCCTTATTATGAAAGTAATGCAGGAACATTTAGAACCTAAACCATTCTTGATTGCAGAACGCTTTGGTTTTCATTAGATTATGAAGACATGCAGTCCTCTTTTATTGTCATTTAGTAATGCGTGCATTAAGAAATGGTACATTATTTCCTCTGGTGTGATATCACAAAACACAAGACAGACTAAGACTGAAAAAACTGACAAAACCACATAATTATAACATATAGTTACAAACAGTGCAACAATACCATAACTTGATGAAGAAGTTCATCAGCACAGTAAAGTTCAAAGTTTCTCAAATGTCCCACATCTCACGCAGACGGGAGAAGGAAGAAAAACTCTCCCTGCCATGCCGACCACAATCAGACTCTGAGTCATCTGAAAACTTCGAGCTCTGATCAGCTCTCTGACACCGAGTACTGAGCGCCATCTCTGTCTGAACATTTCGACCTCAATCTCGGTCACCAAAAGCAGGCAAGGCCAGGGATTTTGAAGCCTACCCTCCGAAAGATTCCCGACTACACAGTAACGACAACAGCGAACAGGCGTTTCAGAAATTTCTCCAGATGTTCCTCTGTGCTTTCACGTCCGTTCTCGATCAAACCAGAATTGTCCATGGCCCCTATTTAACAGATTCAATATCATTTTTCACCGGAGGGCTGCGCACACGCAGGCGCGCCGCCATCTTCCCCTCCCGCCTTAGTGGAATGAAAAGGAAGGGAGTGCATTTCTATGTAAGTGGCTGAATTGAAGAAATTGCCTGAGATTGTTATTTCAGTGATGAGCTTAATGATGCACTGAGGGGTTGTTTATTTTGTGGAATCTTAGCAGAAAGATTTCAGAATTAGCTCTTAACTGAAGCACAACTTACATTTAAAGGAGCAGTTGAAATAGTCGCATCAATGGAAACCTCAGACATTTAATTCTAATGGGTCCTTCTATTTTTTTCTTCTTATTTTCCTCTTAATATTTGTTTGATAAAGCTGAAATTAGTAAATGCACTTTCTTTGTAGTTGTATGTGGTTTACGATCTTGTTATTCCTTGCAATTGCACATAATTGTGTATGAGCAGTATGGACACAGCATTCGCTCAAATCAGGGTTCCGGTAATCGAAACATCCCAACTTTCCTGTTTGGTTGGTTCCATATCATAACAACCCTTGGGGTATATTGTTTAAGAAATGTGGCCTCACCGCCAAGTCCAGTGGCTGCTAGCAGAGCTGGCTAGCGAGCCAAGTTTCCATATGAGCCCAGTGAGGGATCTTCATAGTGGGGACTGTGGTCCAGCGATTTGCTGAGTGCTGTGTAATTGCTGTAAGGATTAATTAACACACATAAAAGTTGCTGGTGAACACAGCAGGCCAGGCAGCATCTCTAGGAAGAGGTACAGTCGACGTTTCGGGCCGAGACCCTTCGTCAGGACTAACTGAAGGAAGAGCTAGTAAGAGATTTGAAAGTGGGAGGGGGAGAGGGAGATCCAAAATGATAGGAGAAAACAGGACGGGGAGGGATGGAGCCAAGAGCTGGACAGGTGATTGGCAAAAGGGATATGAGAGGATCATCGGACAGGAGGCATAGGGAGAAAGAAAGGGGGAGGGGGGAAGCCCAGAGGATGGGCAAGGAGTATAGAGAGGGGGACAGAGGGAGAAAAAGGAGAGAGAGAAAAAGAATGTGTGTATATAAATAATATTTCCCCCTTTCTTTCTCCCTAGGCCTCCATGTTCTTGACTCCCAAGAACATTCGCAGCCAATGATAACTTTGATTCTCCGCTGGTACATTTTGCCGTTACACCGGAGATGTAATCGCTGAAGCCATCTCAGAATTTTCACCACCCGCTTAATTGCCCATTAGACCTTTCATATAAGAACATAAGGAATAGGAGCAGGGGTCGAGCCTGCTCCACCATTGAATAAGATCATGGCTGATCTGGCCATGGACTCATCTCCACCTTTCCCCCATAACCCTTAATTCCCCTACAAGCAAAAATCTGTCCAACCTTGTCTTAAATATATTTACTGAGGTAGCCTTCACTCCTTCATTGGGCAGAGAATTCCACAGATTCACCTTGCTCTAACAGTTCCTCTTCATCTTAATCCTAAATCTTCTCCCGCGAATCTAGAGGCTATGTCCCCTAGTTCTAGTCTCAACTGCCAGTGGAAACAACTTTCCTGCTTCTGTCTTGTCTATCCCTTTCATAATTTTAGATGTTTCTATAAGATTTCCTCTCATTCCTCGGAATTCCAACAAGTACATTCCCAGGCGAATCAATCTCTCCTCATAGTCTAACCCCCTCATTTCTGGAGTCAACCTGGTGAACAACCTCTGCAATGCCCTCCAAAGCCAGTCTCAAACAACTTGGCCTTAAATTCTTCACCCTCAGCTATAGGGAATTTGTGTGAGCCTGCAAGGAAAGAAACGGAGAGATTTTTTGAATACCTTGCCCATCCACCCATGTTCAGAGCTGTTTTTGAGAAGATACAAATTTCTTCTAAGCAGGATGATGAGCATAGACGCGGAGCTATCTGGAACACTGAGTCCAAACCCGTTGTGTTGTCTTGCGGAAGTGGCTCAAAGGACAGGAAACCCCAAATTCCTGATCTCGAGGCCCTCCAGAGGATCACAAAGAAGAGTCATGCTTACCTGCTGGGGTGCTGGTGAGACCTGAACTGCAGAAACCTTTGCCTGCTCATGTCAATAGGATGACAGTGATTGTCAGGAGCACCTCAGACAGAGAGATCACCCGCAGACATAGGATACCAATGACATATGTTTTTCTGGGGACCATAACATCTTGTTTTCTGGTGAGAAAACCAGGAGAGAGACTATCTCCTGGATCAGGACAATTACCAGCAAAGCCATTCAACTTTGGTGACTCCCCGGTACCTAAGAGATGGAAAAGGAGACCAATGGAGAAGATGTTGAAGCTCAAAGATATTTTTTCTACTGGCAAGTTTGATGTGGGGTGCTCCAAGGGCACTTGCCACACCATCTGAGTGACAGAGGACACCTCTTTTAGAGAAAGGTCTCGACAGTTAGCATCAGCGGTGGTGGAAGATATTTGGCAGCATCTGCTGAAACTGAAGGAAGCTGGAATTATCAGAGCCAAGGAGTCCTTATCCATCACCCATAGTGTTGGAGAGGAAGAAGAATGAGAATGTGTTGACTATTGGACACTGAACAGACGTACAGTCCCAGACCAATGTACTGTTCCATGGAGCGAGGATGTTCTGGCCTACCTGGGTGAAGCAAAAGGTTTCAGGATGCTGGACCTAAGGATTGCTGGCTACTTTCCATCACATCATGGAGAAGACTGTTGGGGACATGAACTTGCCTGAGGCACTAGTGTATTTAGATACCTCATAGTATTTGGGTCTACACTGGAGGAGCACGAGGCAAGGGTACTGAAGGTGCTAGACCACCTGAAACCTGAAGAGCTAAAATTGTCACTGGACAAGTGCCAGTTCTGTAAGACGTCAATCAACTACGTTGGGCACATAATGTCACTGGATGGAGTAGCTTTGGATCCATTCAAGATAGAGGCAGTGACCACGTAGCCAAGGCCCAAGAATGTGAGTGTCCTATGCTCATTCGTTAGATTCTGTAGGTACTACAAGAGATTTGTGAAGGAATACTCCAAAGTAAGCTAGGTTTTGGTTGCACCTTTCCACTATCTTATTGCAACTTGACCACTGTGGCTACGAAGCTGTTGTCTGCATTGAGTCCTGAAAAATTGGCAATGGCCCAGTGAGATGACCCCTCTATAGGTGCCATTTAGTCTCCTGTTGGCAAAGGGGATATGGTCCACATTGAAAGGATGATACACCCTACTGATGGAATGGGGCAAAATGCAGGTTTTATATAGGGTCACGTCTTTTCCAGACCGGCCTCTGTTTTCCCAGTTGGTTTAACCTGACAAGCATCGGAGGATTGTGTTGAGGTCATGATGATTCAGGATATTTGGAATTTGACAAGACTACGGATTGGTCTGAGATCAGTTCTATTGGCCCCAAATGAAGGTAAGGTCGAGTCAAGCATTCAATGTATTCAGAGGAAGATGCTGTCTACGAGAGTTGCTACATTATCCCATTTACAGAGCATGTTGTCACTTGATTTAGTGTATATGGATTTCCTTTGCATAAAGACTGATTCCAACAATGTTACAAATGTCTTGGTCAGCATTGATCAGTACACCAGATATGCTCAAGCCTTTCCCACAAAGGATCAAAGGCCATCCACAGTCGCCAAAGTGTTATGGGAAAAGTATTTTGTTTATTATGGCCTCCCAAGAATAATACACAGTGACTTTGAGAGTCGGCTCAAATAGAGTCACTGAGTATGTTTGGAGTTGATAAGTCAAGGATCATGCCCTATCACCCTCAGGGTGATCCCCAGCCTGAAAGATTCAACTGGACATTGTTCGACATGGTTAGAACCCTGGATATCAGCAAAAAGGTAAATGGAGTCAGTGTATTTCACATTTAGTCAACAGCTACAACCGTACGCAAAATGAAGCTACTGGCTACTCACCATACTATTTGATGTTCGAGCGCGAAGCGAGATTGCCTGTAGGATCTCTGTTTTGGAGTCAGCGGTGAAGACTTGCCAGAGAAGATGTATCTTAAGTATGTGTTTGATATGAGGAAAGAACTGCAAAAGGCTTATTAGCTCGCTGCGGTCTCTACTTTCAAGCAAAACGAAGCAAACGAGGAGATATGATTAAAAGATTAGGATTTCTTAACTGATGCCTGGAGACAGAGTTTGTAATAAAGAAATTTGCCCTAACATGGAAGCATAAGTAGACTGACTGCTGGCTGTCTACGCCTTACGTCCTGGAGAGCCAGGTGTCAAATACTGTATGCCATTTTTCCGGGTGAAGCCAGCAGATGGGAAAGACCTATCAAAATTCTCCATCAGAATCACATTTTACCCAGAGGGCAGGAGGTACATGTTGACCGAGAACCTGACTTTGAACCTACACATAATAGGAGAATTCTTTGCAAAAGGAGAAAAACAGAGAGGCCATCAACAGAAGGAACTGAAAAGGACCCAACCACTAAATGTTGTTACCTTATGCAAAATCCTCAAAAATTGTTGAAGAGGTTCCTGAATCTCCTAAGACTGACTCAGATGTAGGTGGGGGGGAGGGGTGTTGGTGGTGGGGAAACTACTTATGGACAGGAAGATGCAATGCTAGACAGCAATGTAAAGCTGAGCTCCAATGTAATCAGGGATGAAGCTGACATCACTTGGGTGACAAAGGGACCAGAGTTGCTGGAAGGCTCATGTAATTGCCAGAATGGACGCATTCCTAAGTAGACAGAAATGGTCTCAAGGAGTACCTGAGGCTGAAGAGGTTGAAGATGAGATAAGAAGGTCTCAGGTAGTGCAGAAACCCCCGGATAGGCTGGCATATGATGCAGCAGAGAAGCAAAGTGTTCCATCTATTCCCAGAGTGAGAGATGTTACTACCATTTACAAATAGATTGGGATCCTGAAAACACAATTTATTTGAATAATGTGTGATTAATAATTGTTTGATAAATCTCAAAGTCATCAGGACTCAATGATTTTTGGTGCAGGGAGAATGTAATGCCATGGTTAAGATTATTATTGCTAATGCTATAGAATATTTCATTTAGTATCTTTCTGTAGAAGCAGTCAGTTTCTGTAGAACAGTCTGCATGTTTGGGTTTTGGTTGAAGCTACGGGGCTGTAAAGTTCTGTAGATCCCCTTTTTTTCAGTTTTCACGGGGTGTTGACAAGACAAGGTTAAGTCCTTTGTTATTTAATTTAATTCTAGAACCCCTTGCTATTGCTCTTCATGAAGCTAAAGATATTTATGGGGACTTTTGTGAATGGGACTATTCATAAGATTTCTCTTTACGCTGATGATTTACTGGTTTATATATCCAATCCCAAGGAATCTATTCCTGCCTTGCTAAAATTATTTAATGAATTTGGAGATTTTTCAGGATATAAAATAAATTTTAGTAAAAGTGAATTGTTTCCTTTAAATGAATCTGTTTCTATATGTGATAATACTCCTTTCAAAGCCACGGATTCCTTTAGATATTTAGGTGTTATAATCACTAAAAAATATAAGGATCTTTATAAAGCTAATTTTGTTTCCTTGGTAGATTCTATGAAGTATTTATTTAGTAGATGGAACCCACTTACATTTTCACTTGTTGGTCGCATCCATATAGCCAAAATGATGATTTCACCAAAATTTTTATATTTATTTCAGAAAATCCCTGTTTTTCTGACTAAGAAGTTTTTTGACCGGATTGATTCTATTATTTTATCTTTTATTTGGAATAATAAAAGACCAAGAATTAGTAAACGTCACCTACAAAAGTTGAAAAAGGATGGAGGTCTCACTTTGCCTAATTTAAGAATGTATTACTGGGCTGTTAATGTGCGATATATGTCCTTTTTGTTACACTGGATTGATAAGAACAATCGGACAATTTGGGTAGATTTGGAATTGAAAGCTGTGAAACAGTTTTATTTAACCTCGTTATTGGGAGCTACTTTACCTATGCAATTAGCTAAAGTTGCCAATTTAAATTCACACTCTGTGATTAAGCATTCTTTACAAACTTGACTCCAGTTCTGTAATTCTTTTAATCTTAAAAATTTTAAACTTTGTAGTTTAATTTATTGAAATTACTTTTTTTATGCCTCCCTTGAGTGATCCAATATTTTTACTTTGGAAAAATAAAGGTATTATTTCTTTTCTCAATTTATTTAAAGAAGATAGACTGATGTCTTTCGAACAATTAGTTGATAAATATTCTGTTTCATACTCACACTTTTTACAATACCTTCAAGTTAGACATTTCTTACAAAAATATTTAAGTAATTTTCCTTACATATTGGATGCCGACCTGTGAGATACTATCATGGGTATGAACCCTTTGATGAAGGGTTCGATTGGAAGAATTTATAATTTACTATTACAATGGGATAAGCATCCTTTATTTAAGATTAAACAAGATTGGGAAACGGAACTTAATTTGACTTTTATGACGGAGGACTGGACGCGGATTCTGAAGTTGGTTAACTCTTTTTCGATCTGTAGTCATTCACTGATTCAATCTAAAATTGTACATTGTTACTATTTGATGAAAGAGAGACTGTCTAAAATGTTTCCTAATGTTGATAGTTATTGCAATAGATGTAAAACTGAGACAGCTACATTTACACACATGTTTTGGTCCTGTTCTATATTGGAACAGTTTTTGGAAGTCAGTTTTTTCTACAATTTCTAAAGCACTTAAAATTCATTTACAATCTAACAAATTAACTGTGCTTTTTGGAATAATTCCTCAAAATATCCACGGTATCTCTTTGTCTGACCAACATGTTATTGCATTTGTTACATTGATAGCCAGGAGGGCCATTTTGTTGAAGTGGAAGGATACACCGGCTCTCATTTTGTCACAATGGTTCTCTCAAGTGATGCTATGTCTTCGTTAGGAGAAAATTAGAAGTCGAATTTTTGAACCTATGTTTGATTTTGAGAAAAGATGGGGTTCATTTGCTTGTTACTATCATTTGAGTTAATTGATAGATTTCCTCCACGATCTAATTGTAAATTTTTGGTATATTTTTTTTTCTTGCTGGCGGTTTGATGATTATCTTTAGAAGCTTTTTGCATGATGCATGGCTCCGGGGTTGAACACCTAATTTTTTTTTTCATTTTTCCTTGCTTAGTAGGGTTTTTTTTCTCTTTTTTCTTGTCACCAAAATCTTTTCAATCTTTAAAACAATGTTTTTTTTTTCTTGTGACGTTGTGAATGTTGCCTACTTCAATGTACTCTTGTTAGTTTTGGATAATAATATTAAAAAGATTCGAAAAGAAAGAAAGAAAGAAAGAAAGTCGGTCTCAGGGAGTGCAGAAACCCCCAGATAGGCTGGCATATGATGCAGCTGAGAAACAGAGTGTTCCATCTTTACCCACAGTGAGAAATGTTACTACCATTTACAAATAGATTGGGGATCCTGAAAACACAATTTATTTTGTTTGATAAATCTCAAAGTCATCAGGACTCGACGATTTTTGGTGCAGGGAGAATGTAATGCCCTGGTTAAAATTATTATTGCTAATGCTGTAGACTATTTCAGTTTGTATCTTTCTGTAGAAGCAGTCTGTCTTGCTCTAGATTGTTTGGGTGTTTGGCTGAAGCTAAGGGGCTGAGATGTTCTAATTAGGAATATTGTGTCAGCCAATCAGGATGGTGGAATTGTGAGAACGATCTAGAGAAAGCTAGACAGAGAGATTTGTGATGTACATTGGTGGGGTTTGTGGTCTTTTTGGTGGGAGATGCAAAGATAAAATCAGGAGAGATGGCTATAGGGTTTGATCCGATGGGAAGATATAATTGCAAGGTGTGCTTCACGAGTGAAATGAGTCCAAAATGGGATTTTCTGCAGGTGATGAGAATTCAGTGCCGTGACTAATGACATACTTCTGGAAAATAGGAGCTCTAACAATGTGCATATTTTTCTGGTTTAATTGTAATTAGCCCTTTTAGATTTTTTTCTTCTTTTCCTCTAAATAACTGGCTGATAAAGCTGAAATTAATAAATACACTTTCTCTATTATTGTATGTGGTGTACAATCTGTTATTTCTTGCCAATGGATAAATGTGTATGAGCAGTATTGACACAGCATTTGCTCAAAATGAAGTTTCATTAATTGAAACATCCCAACTTTCCTGTTTGGTTGTACCCAAATCGTGCTGACCCTGGACGTATATGGTTTAAGAAAGGTGGCCTTCTCACTGCCGAGTCCAGTGGCTGTTCACAGAGCCGGCTGACGAGCCAATGTTCCAAGTGAGCCCGGAGAGGGGGATTCAGCTGGAAGAGAGTTCAAGGAACCTCAGGAAAGTTGCAAGTATTCTGCTTCTGTGAGTATGAATAACCAGAATCAACTTTGTGAGCATTGAGATTATTGCCTGAACGTCAAGTGGGAGACAAACAGCTGCTTCTAAAGGTAGATAAAAAGACCAAAGCCCAGCTGAATTGAAGTACAAAAGGAAAGAAGTAAGATATGAAAACAGAGGATTCATCAGATGGTGTTTTGGATGAGGAAACCAAGAGAAGAGATCATATCATAAGGAGAGCAATAGAAAGATTAATAAGAGAATACTCCAGTGAACTAAGTGGATCCTCCCAAGATCAAGATGCACAAACTACAAGAATAAGAAGGAAGGAAAAGAAAATTATCCAGAGCTGTCAGAACCACTTCCTGCAGTCTCAGAGTCAACTCCTACAACCACTATAGAGGAGGCCTGAGAACCTGAGATTGTATTGACAGCCGCAAGTCTCACCTGCCAAGCAGAGCGACCTCCCTTATCAGGAAAGACATTATCCTGCAAGAGTGCGAAATACTCTGCAACAATTAAGACTTTAGGCCTGAATGGGACAACTTAAAATTCACTATGCTACGGATGTCTGTATTGTAGTCATGTAGTTGAAATGCATTCGATATTGAGTTGGAATTTATAGCTAAACAGGGAAAGTGTTGGCACTTAATATTTCTGCAATCTTTGAGCAACCTTGTAACTGCATTGTTTGATTAAACATTCTTTGTTGTTTATAAATTTCATTTTGGTTATATGTAAAAATAGATGAATTGCATACATCATGATACTACCATGTGATACGTGCGTGTCTTTCTGTTAACTAGTTTAATGTTTTGGAGTTACAAAACATAACGAGAGCATGCAGAACAATGGAGATGGAGCTGGTGCAACTGCAGACCTGTCTCCTTTTCCAGATCCTTTCATTGGAGACTATCTTCAGAAAGTCAGGCGACACTCACAGCAAATATGGAGTGGAATTTTGAAAATAAATTCAAGTGGAATTCAGAGGCCACACACAATCTTTACCGTTATCAATGTGACAGCTGTGATCTCACACGTGTGCCATAGTGGATCATTGGGTATGCCTGATTCATTGAGAAAAATCCTTCAGCAGCTCTCCTCATACCCTCTGCTCCAGATGAATTTCAGCGAACAACTTAAAGATTTTAAAGATTAGCTTTATTTGTCACGCATCCATGGAAATCAAATGAAGGATTGTGATGGGGTCAGCTCACCATGCTTCTGTGCAAACCTATTATGCCCACAACTTACTAACCCTTTGGAAAGGGGAGGAAACTGGGCACCCAGAGGAAATCCATGTGATCACTGGGAGAACATACAACCTCCACACTGACAGCAGTGAGAATCAAACTCCAATCTGTGATCACAGGGAGAATGTATAACATCCTTACTGACAGCAATGAGAATCAAACTCCAATCTGTGATCACAGGGAGAATGTATAACGTCCTCACTGACAGCAGTGAGAATCAAACTCCAATCTGTGATCACAGGGAGAATGTACAACATCTTCACTGACAGCAATGAGAATCAAACTCCAATCTGGGATCACAGGGAGAACGTACAACCTCATCACTGACAGCAATGAGAATCAAACTCCAATCTGTGATCACAGGGAGAATGTACAACATCCTCACTGAAAGCAGTGAGAATCAAACTCCAATCTGTGATCACAGGCTCTGTGAAGAGACTGTGAAAACTAATACACATAACTTGCCTTCTACATATCACTCATTCAGGCTGCTGTCTCCACATGCTTCAAATCAGCCACAATCATCCCTGTAGAAGGAACTCTGCACCTTCAGAACTGGATGACTACTACCCCATGGCTCTGATGCCAAACACCAGGAAGTGCTTTGGACGGATGTTAATGATACTTATCAAAAAACCCATTCCTGCCACATTTGACACTCACCAATATGCTTACCAACAGAACCACTCTACAATAGATGCCAAAGCATCTGTCATGCACCTGGCCCTGACACACTGAGAAAACAAGGGCACTTCTGTTAGAATGCTGTTTCTGGATTTCAGTTCAACATTCAACACTCTTGTCTCGCAAACCTTGGAGAACAAACTCCTATTCCTCAGTCATAATAACCCACTGTGCAAGTGGGACTTGGACTCACAAATAAACAGACATCACACAGTCAGGATGCACAAACGCTCCTCCCTCACCATTTTCCTCAACACGGATGCCCCAGGCTGTGTGTTGAGCTCATTAGTGTACACTCTGCTCACACGTGACTGCATGGCCAAACACCCGAGTAATCACATGTCAAGTTTGCCGATGACAGGACAGTGGAGGGGTTCAACAATGTCAGCAAAAATGATGAGATTGCCTACAGGGAGGAGATGGAAGAGCTCGAGGCCTGGTGCCAGGTAAATAACCTCTTCCTCAATGTCAACAAGACAAAGGGGATGGTTATCGGCTTCATGAGAATTCACACCACTGACACCCCTCTTTACATGAGTGGCACAGCAGCAGAAACTGCAAGAAGTTTCAAACTCCTTGGAGTGCAGACATCGAACCAACTCTCATGTTCCCAGAACACATCCTAAACAGTCAGGAAAGCTTGCCAACACATCTACTTTCTGAGGAGGTTGAAGAGAACTGGCCTATGCACATCAGTACTAATGTCATTCTGCAGATGCACAGTAGAGAGCATCTGAACAAACTGCATCACTGCATCACTGCCTGGTACAGAAACTGCCCTGCAGCAGACAGGTAGGCTCAATATTGGGTAGTCAAAACTACACCGTGCTCACTGGCATCAACCTACCCTCCATCAAGGGTGTACATACAGAAAGGTGCCAGAAAAGGGCAGTAACATCATGAAGTACCCACCCGTCTCTGTTCATGAATAGCTTGTCCAACTACCATCAGGCAGGAGGCTACATAGCATCCACGCCAGGTCTGCCAGTATCAAAAACAGTTCCTTTCCCCAAGCAGTAAGGTTGATCAACACCTCCACCCACTAACCCACCCCTCTACAGCCCCAACCACCACTACTTTATCATTTCCTATCAGAGTCACCTTATGTATAGACACCCCTGTACCAAGCGTCACATTATGGGCAAACAATCAATCTATGTATTTAAGCTATCTTAAGCATTTATATTAATTGTTTTGTTATTATTCTGTTCTTTGTCTTCTCATGTTCTTTTGTGCGTCATTGAAACTGGATTTGTTTTTATAGCCACAAGTCTCACCTGCCAAGCCCAGTGACCTCCCCTTATTAGGAAATATATTATCCTACAAGAGTAAGAAATCCTCTCCAACGATTAAATCTTTAGGCCTGAATGGGACAATTTAAAATTCACTATGCTGTGGCTGTCAGTATTGTTGTTGTGTTTTTTGGTATACATGCATATCTTTGAGATGCATTCAATATTGAGTTGGAGTTTATCACGAAGCAGGATGTAGTGTTGTGTACTTAATATTTCAGCAATATTTGAGCAACATATCTACATTGTCTGTTGAAGCAATCTTTGTTGTTTATAAATATCATTATGGTTATATGTAAGAATATGTGAATTGCACAGATCATGATGTGACCATGTGATACGTGCATGCCTCACTTAAAGTCAACACATGTTGGTCTCACTTTTTGGACTTCATTGTCTTTCTATTACTCAAGAGCTCGAGGCCTGGTGCCAGGCAAATGGCCTCTTCCTCAGTGTCAACAAGACAAAGGGGATGGTTATTGTCTTCAGGAGAACTCACACCACTGACACCCCTCGTTACATCAGAGGCACAGCAGTAGAAACTGCGAGCAGTTTCAAACTCCTGTGGTGCAGAGCTTGAACCAACTCTCGTGGTCCCAGAACACATCCAACACAGTCATGAAAGCTCACCAACACCTCTATGTTCCAAGGAGATTGAAGAGAACTGGTTTATGTACATCAGCACTCATGTCATTCCACAGATGCACAGTGGAGAGCATCCTAACAAACTGCATCACTGTATCACTGTATCACTGCTTTGAGTGGCCTCACCACTATCTATCAACCTGCAACAGAGCTTCCCAACTCCTGTACCCATTACCCTGACTGATGAAGTCCAGCATGCCAAATGCTTTCTTCACCGTCCTCTCTTTCTGTGACGCTGGTTTCAGTGAACTATGCACTTACGATCCTATTTCCCTTAGTTCCATAACACATCCCAGGGTTCTCCCATTCACTCTATAAGTCTTATCCTAGTTTGATCTCCTAAAATGCCATACCTCACACTTCCCTGGGTTGAAAGCCATTTGCTAATCCCCAGCTCACCTACACACCCTGATGAGGATCTCCCTGTAATTTTTTGTAACCTTCTCCACCTTCTACAAAGCCACAGATTTTTATATCATCCACAAATGTTCTAACCATGCCTTGGACATTCACATCCAAATTGTTTATCTGTATTACCAGACCCTGTGGAACACCTCCAGACAAAGGCTCAAATCTAAGAAACGAGCCTTGACCATCACCCTGTTTTCTAAACCGCAGCCAATTATGAATCCAACGCAATCTCCATGAGGCTCCCATGCAATCCAATATTCTAGATGAGCATGCCACTTGGGGCCTTGTTAAAGCCTCGGTAAAGTTCATGTAGACAATATCCCTGTCCTACTGTTATTTAGTCTCTTGATTATCTCCTCAAAGAGCAAATCCATGCTGACTGTCTCAAAACAGAACCTGTCTCTTGTCCATCAGAATCTTCCCCAGAAATTTACTCACGATTGATTTCAGACTCAAAGGCCCGTAGTTTCTGTGTTTGTTTCTGCCACTCTTTTAAAACATTAGTACCACATCAGCCACTTGCTGGATTCTGGAACCTCACCCGTAGGCAGGGATGAAATAAAAATCTCTGCAAATGTTTCCTCAATTTTGTTTCCAGCTTTCCATAAGATCCGATAATGCACAAGGTCAGGCCCTGGGATTTAGCCATGCTAATACACATTGTGGCCTCCAATACCTCATCACTGCTAATTTCCCCATTTTATTAGCATCCATCATTATCCCCAAGGTAAAAACTGAGGAGCAATATTCATTAAATATCTCATCCATTTCCTACTCGTTCTTCTGAGCAAAACTGCTGCACCCATTGTTGTTCATTACTGATTGAATGATTTTAATGACATTGAGGTAAACTGGTGCAGCAAATTTGCAAATGTTACCAAGACTGGGGGCATAGTGGACAGTGAGGAAGGATATCAAAACTTCAGCATGATCTGACCATCTAGGAGAATGGGCTGAAGAAATAGCAGGTAAACGTTAGGACACACAAGTGTGAGGTGTTGCAATTGGGAGGACAAATCAGGGGAAGACTTACACTGTGAATGTTGGGCCTCTCAGATGAGTGGTAGAACCTAATTTTTTTTAATACTTTATTTTCAAAATTTTCAAAAAAAAAATGAAATCAGCAAGAACATACCAGATCAGACATGTGTAAAAATGAAATAAGCAAAAAAAAAGGGACATAACATTAAAGGGATGCCTATTGTACAAAGTGTTCAAAAATACTAAACGTTAAATCTCAAAGGAGGGCCATGAGAAATCAGCAGCGGGAATATTGCTCATCTGTCCCTGGCCTTGTCCAGGTCAGCAAGAAATGGATGCCAGATAGCCGAAAAATTTTTAATTGAATTGGTTCTCAAGAACCTAAGTTTCTCCATCTGTATGACTATTACATACCTCAAGGAGATCTGTGATTTGTTTTTTGTGAGAATGATGTAATGGTTTTTTGGAGGTCACCTGATGTGATTTTCCCACCGACGTGAGGTCACGTAATGACATGTGCACCACGGGTATATAAGAGAGACCCCAAATGACGCAGTTAGTTTTTAGTTTTTAGATTTCCAGCTAGAATGTACTGTGTCTCTGTTTCTGTTGTGTATTTGTTTTTATGACGCAGTATCATTTTTTAAACGGTTGTTACGTTCTGTTGCAAGGTACAATATTGCTGGACCGAAATTTTTGTGAGATGTGTTGATTGACCCTATTCTAGCAGTAGTACGGGAGAGTGAAGACTTTATCGAAGTACAGGAGCTGAAGGATTGAGAGGAGTCAGCATCGTTTGGCAGTTTAACAAAGGATGGACCTTATTGAGTCTTCGTTGAAGGAGTAGTGACTTGCATCGAAGATAACTCTTGCCAAAAGGGGAAAAGAGTTCTTGCAAGGTTTGCTCTCTCTAGAATTTAACGTCAGTTGTTTTAAACTGTTTATTTACTGTATCGTGAATCCTGTGGACAGAACAAGCAGGAAAGTCGTGTTTATGAAGAAATCCTTATCCAGAGAAGTCTCTCCCAATTGAACGTATAAATCTGTTGGACTTTTGAATTTACCATTTTAAGAACTTTATCTGACTTTACCACTTTAAGAACTGTTTTCGCATTTAACATTTTAAGAACCAGTGCCGAGTGACGATTTGTTGAATGGCTGCATAGTGGTTAACTTGCAGTTAAAGTTTTCGGTGTTTTTTAATCGTTTCTCCGTGTTTAATAAATGTTTGGTTGTTTTTATATAACCTGTACCAATTGATATTCATTGTTGCCAGTTACGTAACACACGCTGTGGGGGCTCATTTAGTTGTAAAGAAAACTATGAACAAAGTTTCTAAACATTTTTATTGGCCTAGTTTAAGACAGGATGTGGTGACATTTTGTAGAACGTGTCATACGCGTCAAATTGTGGGTAAACCTAATCAGGTTATTCCAGTGGCTCCACTGCAACCAATTCCAGCATTCGGTGGGCCGTTCTCAAAAATTATTGTAGACTGTGTAGGTCCTTTGCCAAAAACTAGAACTGGACATCAATATTTATTAACAATTATGAGCACAGTGTCTAGGTTTCCGGAGGCAGTACCGCTTAGGAATATAACAGACAAAACTGTGACAAGGGCTCTCATAAATTTTTTTCACTTATTTTGGGTTGCCTAAGGAAATAAAATTACTACCTTGATCTGATTGTATGTCTGGGTTGTTTCAACAGATAGTTTATAAACTGGGAGCAAAACAGATTATTTCCTCAGCCTATCATCCGGAGTCACAAGGAGCCTTGGAGAGATTTCATTCTGCACTAAAAACTATGATTAGGACATTTTGTGTGGAAAATGAAAAGGACTGGGATGAAGGTATACATTTCGTACTTTTTGCAGTAAGGGAGGCAGGACAGGAATCATTAGGTTTTAGTCCTTTTGAACTTGTGTTTGGACATAGAGTTCGAGGACCGTTGGCCTTCTTGAAAGAACAGTGGATTAATAAAGAAGTACACACTAATTTGTTACTTTATGTTTTGAAATTTAAAGAAAAATTGTATAAAGCTTGTAGCTTGGCCAAGGAAAATTTAAAATTACCTCAAGAGAAGATGAAGACTTGGTATGATAATAAAGCTAGGATGAGGTCATTTAAGCCTGGAGATAAGATGTTGGTTCTTTTCCCAGTGCAAATGAATCCATTACAAGCCAAATTTCATGGTCCTTATGAGATTAAATCTAAGGTAAATGATGTAGATTACGTGGTAAAAACCCCAGATCGGAGAAAGACAACACAGCTGTATCATATAAATATGATAAAACCGTATTATGAGAGAGAAGCTGCTACTGTGACTGTTGTGATCAATAATGAGTCTGATCTTGATAAAAACTTAATGGAGTATTCATCTGAAACTCATTTCAAACCAAATATTATTTCAGCCAGGTTACCTATTTCAAATATTCTAGAAAATATTGATGAAAAATTAGCTCATTTACAGCCAGACCAGAGAGAGCAGATGAAATAGTTAATTTTTAAATATAGAGATTTATTTCCAGACGTTCCTAGAAGAACCACTGTAGCTACGCATGATGTAGATGTTGAAGATGCAAAACCCATAAAACAACATCCGTATCGAATGAACAGGGAAAAATATGAACTTGCTGAACAAGAAATTAAGTATATGTTAGAGACTGATATTATTAGACATTCTAACTTGAATTGGAGTTCACCGTATGTTATGGTGCCTAAGCCAGACAATAGTATTAGGTTTTGTACGGATTACAGAAAGGTGAATGCTGTGACAAAAACTGATGCTTATCCAATCCTTAGGGTAGATGATTGTGTGGATAAAGTTGGATAGGCCAAATTCCTTACAAAAAAATGATTTGTTAAAAGGTTATTGGTGTGTTCTATTGACGGATAGAGGTAGAGAGATTTCAGCATTTGTAACTCCATCTGGGTTATATGAATATAATGTTCTTCCATTTGGGATGAAGTATGCACCAAGTACTTTTCAGAGGATGATTAATAGTGTGATTCAGGGATTAAAAGATACAGATGCTTATAATCGATGATTTAGTTACAGGAAATAATACGTGGAAAGCACATATTACTGCAGTGGAGAAACTATTTGAGAGACTTTCAAAAGCTAACTTAACTATTAACTTAAAGTGAATTTGGTTATGCCACTGTGACTGTTAAGGAAAAGGGTTAAGGATTTAATTTAATAATAGTCTAAGGTTACAGGAATACAATACCTTGATCACTCATATTAAGGGTAAATATAACGTGATTGCTGATTGTTTATCTAGATGTTAAGTGTACAATGAAAATTTGTTTTTTTTATGGAGTGGTATTTTAACATTTGTAACACTCCTACTGTATATTAGTTTGTAAAGTGCTGAAAGACTATATATATAGTGCATGTTGTAAATTTTATACCTTTGTTTTTTTAAAATATAAATTGTTAAAATTTTGTTCTTTAAAAGAGCAAATTTTTTTTTGGAGGGAGATGTTACATGCCTCAAGGAGATCATTGTTTTTTGTGAGAATGATGTAATGGTCTTTTGGAGATCACCTGATGTAATTTTCCCGCCGACGTGAGGTCACGTGATGACAAGTGCACCACGGGTATATAAGGTTAGACCCCAGATGACGCAGTTAGTTTTTAGTTTTTAGATTTCCAGTCTCCGTTTCCATTGCGTATTTGTTTTTATGACGCAGTTTCATTTTTAAAACGAAGTGCTGTGTCCTGTTGCAAGATGCAATATTGTTGGACTGGAAATTTTTGGCTAGATGTGCTGATTTACTCTATTCTAGCAGTAGAAGGGAGAGTGAAGACTTTATCGAAGTACAGGACCCGAAGGATTGAGAGCAGTTGGCACTGTTTGGCAGTTTAACAAAGGATGTACCTTATTGAGTCTTTGTTGAAGGAGTAGTGACCTGCATTGCGGATAACTCTTGCCAAAAGAAAAAAAAAGTTCATGCAAAGGTTTGCTCTCTCTGGAGGAAATTAAAGTGAGTCGTTTTAAACTGTTTATTTACTGCATTGTGAATCCTGTGGACAGAACAAGCAGGAAAGTCGCATCTATGAAGAAATCCTTCTCCAGAGAAGTCTCTCCCAATTGAAAGTATAAATCTGTCGGACTTTCGAATTTACCATTTTAAGAACTATATTTGACTCTACCACTTTAAGAACTGTTTCCGCATTTCACACTTTAAGAACCAGGGCCGATTGACGATTTGTTGAACGGTTGCAGAGCAGTTAACTTCCGGTTAAGGATTTCGTTTGTTCTTTTTTCATTTATCCGTGTTCAATAAATGTTTGGTTGTTTTTATATAACCTGCCTTAATTGATATTCATTATTGCTGGTTACGTAACATTTCAAACAACTTGTACTTCCTTATTTTTCTTTATGACACCCAGACTCATCTCTGTTGCCACCCTCCACCCCCCCACTGAGCATTCCCACCTTTCCCATGCACCTGCTTATTTCCATCTGACAAATTGTCTCTCACATGCATACCACGTTCCCAACTTTCCCACCACCACCTACATGACAAGCAATTTACAGGGGCACAATAACCTAACAACTAACGCAGGGTGGCAGGATCACCTGTAAGAAATTGACTCAGTCACAGGAGAACATGCAGACTCCACACAGACAGCACCAGAGACCAGGAGTGAAGCCAGGTCACTGGCGGTGTCAGTCCGCTGCACCACTTGCAGTACAGTGTCACTGCACCCCCCCCCCCCAGGTCACTTTGTTACAGCAGGCATGAGTTTGTTTAGTTTTCATGACGAAGTGAATTGAATCTTGTGTAATTATCATCAAACCTCTGACATCTGACCTTGTAGAGGAAGGGAGGACATTTATGATGGAATTTATATTGGCTGAACTGGCAGCTGTCACATAAGGATTTCTGCATTGATATTGTGAGGTTGTATGGATAGATTTCCAATACTCATATTTCTAGAGAGCCAGATTGCAGCTTGACCTATGGTGTTATCCACATGAAATTTACAAGCATTGTTTGTAGGCTTGTAGGTTTGCCTGCAAGTGACACTTACCACCCATATCCCAAAAACCTGCTGACTTTTGGGGGTAATTGTTCACCACAAGTTGTCTCAAGCAAAATGGATGACAAAAGAATGGGGATCTATAGAAATGGAAATTTTATGATTAGAAATTATAATGGAACGTGTTTCCTTTCAGTCAACAGGTGGCTCAGTCTGAGAATCTCACATTCTTCACAAAGGAAGAGCTCAAGAGATTGAATTCTGACTATGAAACAGGTGGCGTGGAAAAGGTTATATCTCGGATAGAGCAGAAGGTAGCAGAACTGGATAACATAGAGCTTAACGTCACAGTGACTGGAGAAACAGGTACAGGAAAATCCAGCTTCATCAATGCCATGAGAGGACTTCGGAACACTGATCTGGGAGCAGCTGAAGTTGGGATCAGGGAAACTACAATGGAGCCAACTAGATGCCCACATCCCAATCTGCCCAATGTCTGCTACTGGGACCTTCCAGGGATCAGATCCACAAAATTTCCAGCTGGTCCTTATCTCAAGAAAATGAAATTCGAAAGATATGATTTCTTCTTCATAATATCAGCTTGTCGTTTCAAAGAAAAAGATGCAAGACTTGCAGAAGAGATTAAATGGCTCGGGAAAAATTTCTACATCGTCTGCAACAAGATTGATGCTGATTTTGATTCAATGAGAAAAGGGGGAAAAGGAAATTAATGAGGAAATAGAACTGGAATTTATTCAGAATGACTGTTTAAAGAATTTGAGAGCAGCAGGGATTCTGACCCTGTCTGTGTTGCTGATATCCAGTTTTGAACAGGATCGATACGATTTCAATCGGTTAAATAAAACACTTGAAGATGATCTGCTGAATATAAAGTACTTTTGTCCTGGCCTATCCAAACTGATATGTGGAGATTATTCAGCAGAAAAGCAAGACGCTGCAGAAACGTGCCTGGATGTTGGCAACGCATTTGGGAGCTATGGGAGCAGTCCTCATTCCTGGTCTCTCTTTTGCTTGTGATATCAGCATATTGATTGGGGAAATAATCCATTTCCATAAATGTCTGCGTCTGAATAATGCCTTGCTTCAAAGACTGGCCAACATCAAAAGTAAACCTGTGGAAGAGCTTAAGGCCGTAGTTAAAGCTCCCCTGCTGGGGAAAATAAATAAAGATATAATTATAAAGTTGGTTTGGGGTGCTGCAGTTCTTGCTGTTTCAGCTGTGGAATTTGGTCTTGACTTCATTTCTATCATTGGTTCCATTTTTGAAGCAGGATCATGATTTTTCATGACCTACAGAATACTGACCGATGCACTGAAGGGCCTTAGAGTGTGCAGAGAGGGTGGTGAAGGTTGCATATAGCATTGATTGACTGACAGTAGACAATAGGTGCAGGAGTAGGCCATCTGGCCCTTCGAGCCAGCAGCGCCATTCACTGTGATCATGGCAGATCATCCACAATCAGCACCCCGTTCCTGCCTTCTCTCCATATCCCTTTACTTCACTGTCATTAAGAGCTCTATCTAACTCTTTCTTGAAAGCATCCAGAGAATTGGCCTCCACTGCCTTCTGAGGCAGAGCATTCCACAGACTGGTCAGCACCAACATCAGTACAACGAGCTCATGTCTTTCTGTGGATCAAATATTTAAGAGGCCTGTCATTGAACCCTGTTGTAATTCTACATGACAACTTTCCCCTTTGTTGATTTCCTTTCTGAAGTATTGTTAATCCATTTCTGAGGGAGTGTGACTCTGTTAAAGACATGAAACAGGTGGACATAAATGACATATGATCCTAATTTGAAGAGGAGCTGAGAAGTTATCTCCAAGTGTCTGAATGATGCTCACCTGTCAATCACTAGCCCAGTGGCAGAACATTTGGTCATTATAAGGTCACAGAGTATGCAATATTGATGTGTACAAACTAGTGGCTGTGTGTTCCTTTCTGTAAAGATCTTATAATGCTATCGTTAAAAGGGGAATGGAAAGGCATTTCAGAAGGTCATTAACAATGACTCCTAACTGAAGCACAACTCTCATTTAAAAGACCAGTTGAAATCACTCTATCAAAAGAAGCAGGACAGACAATTGAGTTGTAGTCAGGAATGAAAGTGAACGTGAACAAAATTGTTGTGTCTGCACAGAAACCACTGACCAGTCAAATTCTGTTACCGTTGTGGTGGTGGCTCAAACAAAACAGACCATTGCAGGCTTAAAGATGCAACTTGCAGAAAATGCAACAGAGTAAGTCACAAAGCATGTCCAGCAGAAAAAAATAAATAGACTACAGAGGGAAGAGAAAAAGATAAAAAGTCAACATGCAGTTTCAAAAAAAGCATAATCTGCATGCTGTTGATGAAAGATCTGATAATGATGAGATAATACAGGACTGAGTAGCCTGGAGATTTACAATTTGAAAGGTGACAAGAGACGAGCAATAAGACTTACACCAGAAATGAATGGCAAATTAATTAAAATGGAATTGGACAATGGCTCAGCTGTTTCAGTCATTTCACAAAATGAGTTTCAATTGCATTTTAAACTTGAAACCTGCGATATCCAACAAAGAACCTATACTGGAGAAAAGATAACTTCAGTGGGAGTGACATTTGTAACAGTGAGATACAACAACCAACAAGCTACATTGGGCTTGTATGAGATAAACATAGAAACATAGAAAATAGGTGCAGGAGTAGGCCATT
The DNA here is from genome assembly GCF_963921235.1 of Mobula hypostoma. Classification (NCBI taxonomy): domain Eukaryota; kingdom Metazoa; phylum Chordata; class Chondrichthyes; order Myliobatiformes; family Myliobatidae; genus Mobula; species Mobula hypostoma. The sequence goes on along the minus strand of NC_086106.1, from coordinate 56,840,431 downwards.
CGGCCCTTCGAGCCTGCACCGCCATTCAGTATGATCATGGCTGATCATCCAACTCAGAACCCTGTACCAGCCTTCCCTCCATACCCCCTGATCCCTTTAGCCACAAAGGCCATATCTAACTCCCTCTTAAACATAGCCAATGAACTGGCCTCTACTGTTGCCTGTGGCAGAGAATTCCACAGATTCACCACTCTCTGTGTGAAGAAGTTTCTCCTAATCTCAGTCCTAAAAGGCTTCCCCTTTATCCTCAAACTGTGACCCCATGTTCTGGGCTTCCCCAACATCGGGAACAATCTTCCTGCATCTAGCCTGTCCAATCCCTTTAGGATTTTATACGTTTCAATCAGATCCCCCCTCAATCTTCTAAACTCCAACGAGTATAAGCCTAGTTCATCCAGTCTTTCATCATATGAAAGTCCTGCCATCCCAGGAATCAATCTGGTTAACCTTCTTTGTACTCCCTCTATGACAAGGATGTCTTTCCTCAGATTAGGAGATCAAAACTGCACACAATACTCCAGATGTGGTCTCACCAAGGCCTTGTACAACTGCAGTAGTACCTCCCTGCTCCTGTACTCGAATCCTCTTGCTATAAATGCCAGCATACCATTCGCCTTTTTCACCACCTGCATGCCCACTTTCAATGACTGTTGTATAATGACACCCAAATCCGTTGCACCTCCCCTTTCCCTAATCGGCCACCATTCAGATAATAAACTGTTTTCCCGTTTTGCCACCAAAGTGGATAACTTCACATTTATCCACATTAAATTGCATCTGCCATGAATTTGCCCACTCAACTAAACTATCCAAGTCACCCTGCATCCTCTTAGCATCCTCCTCAAAGCTAACACTGCCGCCCAGCTTCGTGTCATCCACAGACCTGGAGATGCTGCATTTAATTCCCTCGTCCAAGTCATTAATATTTATTGTAAACAACTGGGGTCCCAGCACTGAGCCTTGTGGTACTCCACTAGTCACTGCCTGCCATTCTGAAAAGGTCCCGTTTATTCCCACTCTTTGCTTCCTGTCTGCCAACCAATTCTCTATCCACGTCAATACCTTACCCCCAATACCGTGTGCTTTAAGTTTGCACTCTAATCTCTTGTGTGGGACCTTGTCAAAAGCCTTTTGAAAATCCAAATATACTGCATCCACTGGTTCTCCACTATCCACTCTACTAGTTACATCCTCAAAAAATTCTATGAGATTCGTCAGACATGATTTTCCTTTCACAAATCCATGCTGACTTTGTCCGGTGATTTCATCGCTTTCCAAATGTGCTGTTATCACATCTTTGATAACTGACTCTAGCAGTTTCCCCACCACTGATGCTAGGCTAACCTGTCTATAATTGCCCAGTTTCTCTCTACCTCCTTTTTTAAAATGTGGGGTTACATTAGCCACCCTCCAATCCTCAGGAACTAGACCAAAATCTAAAATGTTTTGAAAAATTATCACGAATGCAGCCACGATTTCTTTGGCTACTTCCTTAAGCACTCTGGGATGCAGACCATTTGGCCCTAGGGATTTATCTGCCTTTAATCCCTTCAATTTACCTCACGACTACTGTTAGGTGGCCTGTACACAACTCCCACCAGCGTTTTCTGCCCCTTAGTGTTATGCAGCTCTACCCATATCGATTCCACATCCTCCCGGCTTATGTCATCCCTTTCTATCACGTTAATCTCCTCTCTAACCAGCAACGCCACCCCACCTCCTTTTCTTTCATGTCTATCCCTCCTGAATATTGAATATCCCTGAATGTTGAGCTCCCATCCTTGGTCACCCTGGAGCCATGTCTCTGTGATCCCAACTATATCATAATCATTAATAACAATCTGCACTTTTAATTCATTCACCTTATTACGAATGCTCCTTGCATTGACACACAAAGCCTTCAGGCGCTCTTTTACAACTCTCTTAGCCCTTATACAATTATGTTGAAAAGTGGCCCTTTTTGATGCTTCCCCTGGATTTGTCGGCCTGCCACTTTTACTTTTCACCTTACTACTTTTTGCTTCTACCCTCATTTTATACCCCTCTGTCTCTTTGCAGTGGTTCCCATCCCCCTGTTGTGAACTAACCTCCTCTCGCCTTGCCTCTTTAATTTGATTCCCACCCCCCAACCATTCTAGTTTAAAGTCACCTCAGTAGCCCTTGCTAATCTCCCTGCCAGGATATTGGTCCCCTAGGATTCAAGTGTAACCCGTCCTTTTTGTACAGTCACGCCTGCGCCAAAAGAGGTCCCAATGATCCAAAAACTTGAATCCCTGCCCCCTGCTCCAATCCCTCAGCCACACATTTATTCTCCACCTCATTGCATTCCTACTCTCACTGTCACGTGGCACAGGCAGTAATCCTGAGATTACTACCTTTGCGGTCCTTTTTCTCAACTCCCTTCCTAGCTCCCTATATTCTCCTTTCAGGACATCATCCCTTTTCCTACCTATGTCATTGGTACCTATATGTACCACGACCTCTGGCTCCTCACCCTCCCACTTCAGGACATCTTGGACACAATCAGAAATATCCCAGACCCTGGCACCAGCGAGGCAAACTACCATCCGGGTCTCTGGACTGCGTCCACAGAATCGCCTATCTGACCCCCTTACTATCGAGTCCCCTGTTACAACTGCCCTCCTCTTCCTTTTCCTACCCTTCTGAGCTACAGAGTCGGACTCTGTGCCGGAGGCATGGCCACTGTCGCTTCCCCCAGGTAAGCTGTCTCCCCCAACAGTACTCAAACAGGAGTACCTATTGTCAAGGGGCACAGCCACCAGGGTACTCTCTATTACCTGACTCTTCCCCTTCCCCCTCCTAACCGTGACCCACTGGTCTGCTTCCTGTGGCCCCGGTGTGACCACCTGCCCGTAACTCCTCACTCTCCCTGACCAGATGAAGGTCATCGAGCTGCAGCTCCAGTTCCGTAACGCGGTCCCTTAGGAGCTGCATCTCGGCGCACCTGGTGCAGATGTGGACGTCTGGGAGGCTTGGAGACTCCAGGGCCTCCCACATCCGGCACCGAGTACAACAAGCTGCCCTCACACTCATACTGCCTCTCCCCTGAAATAACAACAAAAAATGAATCCAAACCTTCCTTGCCTCGCCCGTTTCCGCCTAAGCCCGGAGAACCGAAGCCCTTAAGCCTTCACTCTGCTCCCGGCTCACTCTGCAGCCCGCAAACTACGCTGCCCGCTGTATGAGGCTCTGTTTCTTTTAAATCTGCCGCGCTTCACTGCCCGACGTCACACACCTGTGCAGTCCCGCCTCTCTGAACGCCGATGGAAAAACAACCCAAAAAATTCAAAAATGTGTTCCTCCGCACTCCCGCTCCGATTCTCAGACTTCCTTCTTCGAATCAAACCCGAAGCAGGATTTCTGTCCTTTTAAATCTTCCGCGCTTCACTGCCCGACGTCACATGCCTGCGCAGTCCCGCCTCTCTGAACGCTGATGGAAAAACAACCCAAAAAATTAAAAAATGTCTTCCTCCGCACTCCCGCTCCGATTCTTAGACTTCCTTCTTCGAATCAGGAGGGTCAGCATTGTGGAGATGAGTGGCTGAGACAACTACAACTCGGCTGGAGAAATATCCTCCATTTGCATGCCACATCCTCTGCCATAGGGTCAACAGAAAATGAATTAGGAATGATACTGGTTAATGCCACAGCAGTGTTCAAGGATGGCATTGGAAAGCTCAAACATATCAAGGGAAAAATAGTGTTAAATGGAAATGCAACACCCCACTGCTACAAAGCCCTTCCAGTTCCTTGTACAACCTGTGACAAAGATTCGAGAGAACTTGATCAGCTGGAGACTGAATAATTATTTTCAAGGTTCAGTGGGGCCCATGCGCACCAGCAGTGGTTCCAGCAGACAAGAAGAATGGTTCTGGCATGATCTGTGGTGATTTGAAGGGTACCCCCGATCCAGTCCTGAAAGTAGATCAATGCCCTCTGCCAAGGATAGAGGATATCTTTGCAAATCTTTTTGGAAAGGAGCATTTCAGCTGTGGACTTAGCTGAGGCTGACTAACAGATGGTGATGTTAGACACTGGACTCACAGATTATGATCCACCTCATCCAATGACGCTTGCTTGTGATGCCTCACCTACCGATGTAGGTGCAGTTATGGCAAATGTTGTGAGTGATGGAAGAGATCACCCCATAGCCTTTGTGTCTGACCTCTGCAGAGTAAAATAATGCACAGAGTGACAGAGAGGCGTTGAGTCTGGTTTGGGGTGTAAAACAGTACAAACTACCTGATGGACTGAAAAGCCTGGGGTTTGGACCAGAGATGAGCGTCAATCCACAGAAAGGTGTCCCACAAACAGCAGCAGCACGAATGCAAAGATGGGCTCCGTTTTTTATAAGGACACAACTACAAGATTGAACAGAAGGAGAACAAAGACAATCAGCAGAAAGACCTGAAATAGACCCAACCACTGAATACTCTACAGACTCAGAGGACAAGGAAATGCGGATGTATATATTCTACCTTATGCAGAATCCCCAAGAATTGCTGAAGAGATTCCTGAATCTCCCAACCCTGACTCAGATGTAGTGGGGGAACTAACAGTGGACAGGAGGACACGATGCCAGACAGTGAAGGGAAGCTGAGCTCCAGTGTAAATGAGGATCATGCTGAGCTCAGTCAGGTGACAAAGGAACTTAAGTTGCATGAAGGCACGTGTAATAGACAGGGGGATACATCCCTAAGTTGATAGGAAAGGTCCCAGGGATCACCTAAGGCTGAAGAAGCTGAAGATGAGACAAGAAGATCTCAGAGAGCCAGAGGTCGTGGTACATAGAGGTACCAATGACATGGGTAGGAAAAGGGAAGAGGTCCTGAAAAGAGTACAGGGAGTTAGGAAGGGAGTTGAGGAAAAGTACCGCAAAGGTAGTAATCTCGGGAGTACTGCCTGTGCCACGTGACAGTGAGAGTAGGAATGCGATGAGGTGGAGGATAAATGCGTGGCTGAAGGATTGGAGCAGGGGGCACGGATTCAAGTTTTTGGATCATTGGGACCTCTTTTGGCGCAGGCATGACCTGTACAAAAATGACGGGTTACACTTGAATCCTAGGGGGACCAATATCCTGGCAGGGAGATCAGCGAGGGCTACTGAGGTGACTTTAAACTAGAATGGTTGGGGGGTGGGAATCAAATTAAAGAGGCTAGGCGAGAGGAGGTTAGTTCACAACAGGGGGATGGGAACTAGTGCAGAGAGACAGAGGGGTGTAAAATGAGGGTAGAAGCAAAAAGTAGTAAGGTGAAAAGTAAAAGTGGCAGGCCGACAAATCCAGGGCAAGCATCAAAAAGGGCCACTTTTCAACATAATTGTATAAGGGCTAAGAGAGTTGTAAAAGCGAGCCTGAAGGCTTTGTGTGTCAATGCAAGGAGCATTCATAACAAGGTGGATGAATTGAAAGTGCAGATTGTTATTAATGATTATGAAATAGTTGGGATCACAGAGACATGGCTCCAGGGTGACCAAGGATGGGAGCTCAACATTCAGGGATATTCAATATTCAGGAGGGATAGACATGAAAGAAAAGGAGGTGGGGTGGCATTGCTGGTTAAAGAGGAGATTAACGTGATAGAAAGGAAGGACATAAGCCAGGAAGATGTCGATTCGATATGGGTAGAGCTGCATAACACTAAATGGCAGAAAATGCTGGTGGGAGTTGTGTACAGGCCACCTAACAGTAGTCGTGAGGTTGGGGATGGTATTAAACAGGAAATTAGAAATGTGTGCAATAAAGGAACAGCAGTTATAATGGGTGACTCCAATCTACATGTAGATTGGGTGAACCCAATTGGTAAGGGTGCTGAGGAAGAGGATTTCTTGGAATGTATGCAGGATGGTTTTTTGAACCAACATGTTGGGGAACCAACTAGAGAGCAGGCTATTCGAGACTGGGTATTGAGCAAAGAGGAAGGGTTAATTAGCAATCTTGTCGTGAGAGGCCCCTTGGGTAATAGTGACCATAATATGGTGGAATTCTTCATTAAGATAGAGAGTGACATAGTTAATTCAGAAACAAAGGTTCTGAACTTAAAAATGGGTAACTTTGAAGGTATGAGACATGAATTAGCTAAGATAGACTGGCAAATGACACTTAAAGGGTTGACGGTGGATATGCAATGGCAAGCATTTAAAGATCGCATGGATGAACTACAACAATTGTTCATCCCAGTTTGGCAAAAGAATAAATCAAGGAAGGTAGTGCACCCGTGGCTGACAAGGGAAATTAAGGATCGTATCAATTCCAAAGAAGAAGCATACAAATTAGCCAGAAAAAGTGGCTCACCTGAGGACTGGGAGAAATTCAGAGTTCAGCAGAGGAGGACAAAGGGCTTAATTAGGAAGGGGAAAAAAAAGTTATGAGAGAAAACTGGCAGGGAACATAAAAACTGACTGTAAAAGCTTTTGTAGATATGTGAAAAGAAAAAGATTGCTTAAGACAAATGTAGGTCCCCTACAGACAGAAAATGGTGAATTGATTATGGGGAGCAAGGATATGGCAGACCAATTGAATAATTACTTCGGTTCTGTCTTCACTAAGGAGGACATAAATAATCTTCCGGAAATAGTAGGGAACAGAGGGTCCAGTGAGATGGAGGAACTGAGGGAAATACATGTTAGTAGGGAAGTGGTGTTAGGTAAATTGAAGGGATTAAAGGCAGATAAATCCCCAGGGCCAGATGGTCTGCATCCTAGAGTGCTTAAGGAAGTAGCCCAAGAAATAGTGGATGCATTAGTGATAATTTTTCAAAACTCTTTGGATTCTGGACTAGTTCCTGAGGATTGGAGGGTGGCTAATGTAACCCCATTTTTTAAAAAAAGGAGAGAGAGAGAAACCAGGGAATTATAGACCTGTTAGCCTAACATCGGTGATGGTGAAACTGCTGGAGTCAGTTATCAAAGATGTGATAACAGCACATTTGGAAAGCGGTGAAATCATCGGACAAAGCATGGATTTGTGAAAGGTGTTACGTACCCCGTAACTGGGTTGCCAAACCAGCAGAAATGGATCACTCAGTTGGAGTCTGGAGTACTAGAACTAAGAAAGTTTTATTACAGAAACAAGCAACACAGTAATCGAAAGGATAATAAATGCAACAGTTCAGTGATGATAAACACACATGTGCACAGAATTAAGATAACAGCATCAATCAAGCTCTATCGTTGTCTAGGGGTAAATGACCAATTTCAAAATGACTCAAAGTTCAGTCCAGTTTAGCAGTTCAGTTCGCAGTAATCGTTGCCATGGCGGTGGACAACGTGGGGGAAGAGAGAGATAGAATAGGAACAACTCATCATTCAGAACGGCTTCACTCACAGACCAGCAAGATGGCTCACAGACCAGCGAGATGGCTCACAAACAGCTTTTGGGCGGGTCCTTGGTGATGTCACCTGAGGTCACCGACTGTGACCCCTCCTCCAGATGCGGTCGATCCTCTGCAGTGAACCCGGCACCCAGGCAAGGGCGGACACACACCGGGTTCCCGCTGATCGTACCTTTCCACCCTGTGCGTTGTCCGGTACTTCTCACCACTCGTGAGAGGCGCACCGCTTCCAGGCTCTCGTTACCTCGGGTGGCGTGTGTGTCCGTCTTAGCGAACCTGTCCCTTTTTATCCCCCTGCTGGGGTATCGCCTGTCCATCACTTCAAACAGTTCAGGGTTCAAAGGGGGGGAGCCGCTCCAGACAGCTCTCCCTCCCACATCCCTTCATTACACATCTCCAGACGCTGCTCCATTGTTCCTTATCTCTCCTTCCCCTGAGGGCAGGTGGCAGACCAACTGCTGATGCCACTGATGCTAGCCCAGGCCAGCAAACATCTTAATTTTATGTGTATTCTCGTAACACTTCCCCCCTTTAAGGATTTTTACCGGGAGGTAAAAATTACAAACATGACTACATTATCTGATACATACACAATATACATCGTTAACAGTTATTTAGCTAATACAGAGAATTTGAAGCTGTCAACACCTTGACAGACAGTCATCACATTTTCTGTTCCTTTTACACGTGTTATTAATAATCCCTTAGACCAGGCTCCAACTCAGCAAACTTCATAGTGGCCAAAAACACTGATGAATTGCGACCAATGTAACCTCTCATTTGGTTTTGTCCCGGACCACAATAACAAGGGTCGTCCCATTCCGACTCGATTTTCTCTCGCAAGGGCTTAGTAGGAGGGGGACGGGTATTGACCGCAGAGTTATTGCAAAACTTCCTGCAGTACCCCACCATCTCCAAAAACCTTCTGAGGGCCCTCTTGTCTGTCGGGGTTGGGAGGTCAGCGATAGCCTGCACTGTAGCTTGCATCACTGCCAGCTGCCCCTGTGTCACCACAATTCCCAGGTAAGTGACTCTCGTGTGGCCGAATTCATTTTTTTCAAGGTTCACTATCAAACTGGCTTCAGACAGCCATGTTAAATTGCCAATACACACCTCTGTGTTCATCAGCCCTTTAGTCACTGAATTACTCGAAAAATATGGGTGTTGTTTACTTGGCTGCCCTATTGTAACAGACATAACCCAACGTCCCAGTTCTTTGCATTTCCTCGGGACAATCAAACACATGGGTGCGAGTCGTTTAATTACTCCTTCGGGGATTAAGGGAGAGACCTTATCAGTAGACCTGGCCAAAACAATAGCCTTCTCCCATCTGACCGATCCCATCCTAATCTTTTCAAAATGGTTTTTTCCTCTTATCAAGGGGCCCCTAGCTTCATTGATTTCCACGCTAACACCGACTAGGTTTGTTAGCATATCAAAAGCCGGTGACCGTCTCAGTTCGCGTCGGTCATGATCAATAACATTCTTCCCCCTGGGCAGCCGGTAAATCTCTTTCATGATTCCACCAACTGTTTCCTCCAGCACCGCAAAATGTCCACCGGGGGGTACCTCGTGGGCCATGTTAAAAACCTCATCCCCATAACTCTTTTGCACCACCCCCCATTCCTCATCTGCGGGTACTGTACTTGATTTCCCTTTCTTCCTTAGCACTTCCTCCTCCTCACAATAGCTTGTCAAGGCTGTGTCAGAGAGAGCGGTCTCGGCAAAAACCATCAGCCCCTCGTCTCGCTCCTGCGTCTGCACAAATTCTTTCCTGGCTACTGCTACGTCCGTCCCAGCTCCCTCACTACCTCTTATCTCACTACACCCTGTCTCATACAAGGTTGGCAGAAATGTTTCAGCCAAATTCACCATCGCGGGCGGGGCCTCCATGCTGGCAGGCTGACCCGTCAATCTCACGACTGGGAACACGATTCCTCCGGCGATGTCATTACCGAGCAAGACTTCCACGTCTTTCATCGGTAATTCGGACCTCACCCCAATCGTGACTAGTCCAGAGACCAGGTTGCTCTGTAAATGTATCTGGTGCAAAGGGACTGACTCTGTCCCTTCCCCAACACCTTTGACCTCTACCTCCCCAGTCTGGGTCTCTGAGCTAAACTCTAATACACTCTTCAGTATTAGTGACTGACACGCTCCCGTGTCTCTCCAGATCCGCACTGGAACTGGTTTTAACCTCTCCTTCACTGACACCAGTCCGGCCGAGATAAACCTCTCGCGCCCTTCCTGGACTTTTTCAGACCTGTCCTTCCCTAGCGGTTCGCTTAACAGCTCGATACAGCCATTCAAAATTTCCGCTTTTCCTTTCCCCGTCTCCTTCCTTGGGGCAAAACACCTGGACGCAAAGTGTCCGACTTTCCCACAATTATAACAGACGACCCCAGGAGACTTCCTACCAGACTGCTCCCGGTCTACCTTATCCTTTTCACTAGTCCCCGGCTTACTTTCTGACTTTTACGGCGGACTCTCCCCTCCGTCCTGACTACCCTTCTGGTAGCCTTTACTCGGGGCAACCTTCATTTTATGCGTCAACGCATACTCATCCGCTAACTTAGCAGTTGCGGCTAACGTGGCTGCCTCTTTCTCATCGAGGTAGGGTCTCATACCCTCAGGGACACAACCTTTAAACTGCTCAATCAGAATCAGCTGCAGCAGTCTGTCATAATCCCCCTCTACCCCTTTCGAGGCGCACCAACGCTCACAATATGTTTGCATCTCACGAGCAAACTCCAAATACGTGCGGTCCCACCGCTTCCTCGCATTCCGGAACCTCTGCCGGTATGCCTCCGGAACCAACTCATAAATCCTGAGGATGGCCTCTTTCACCACCTCATACCTCTGGGCATCTTCCGCGGATAAAGCGGAGTAAGCTTGTTGGGCTTTCCCTTTCAGTACACTCTGAAGTAAAACAACCCACTTATCCCTTGGCCAGTCCTGACTTATGGCCACTTTTTCGAAGTGGAGAAAGTACCGATCCACATCGGTATCGTCAAATGGGGGAACCAGCCTAACCTCCTGGGTCGCCCGGAACCCTCCACCTTGGTTCGGCACGAGCCCCTGCTCGGCCCTTATCTTTAACTTCTCCAGCTCAAATTCCCTTTCCCTCTGTTTCTCCTCTCTCTCCAACTGCCTGTCCCTCTCTCTCTCTTCTCTCTCCAACTGTCTTTCTCTCTCTTGCCTTTCTACCTCTTTCTCTCTCTTGCCTTTCTACCTCTTTCTCTCTCTCCCGCCTTTCTAACTCTTTCTCTCTCTCCCGCCTTTCTAACTCTCTCTCTTTCTCCTGCCTTTCTAACTCTCTCTCTTTCTCCTGCCTTTCTAACTGCTTCTCTTCGTGTTCTAACTGCCGTACCCGGAACTCGTGCTCGAGTCTCAGTTTTTCAAGCTGTACCTGTACCGCGTCTCCAGCAGGTTTTTCAATAGACACCTCCCCCAGCTCACCTTGGGGAAACACACCTTTAGATACATAGTGCTCTACAATAGCTCTGTGTATCTCCTCTCTCCTCATTGTCGACTTCACCTTAGCAAGATTCACCCGTTTTGCCACAGCTATCAATTCCGATTTCCTGGCATCCTCTAATGCCTCCAAGGTCGGCGCCTTTATAAATTCCTCAACCTCCATTTCTGCTGTTTGTCTTTTCTTTCTTTCGGGAATTTTAACCCAATCAATTTACTCCGTCCCAAATTTAGCGTTCAAAATCGCGGACGAGAACCCCACTTATGTTACGTACCCCGTAACTGGGTTGCCAAACCAGCAGAAATGGATCACTCAGTTGGAGTCTGGAGTACTAGAACTAAGAAAGTTTTATTCCAGAAACAAGCAACACAGTAATCGAAAGGATAATAAATGCAACAGTTCAGTGATGATAAACACACATGTGCACAGAATTAAGATAACAGCATCAATCAAGCTCTATCGTTGTCTAGGGGTAAATGACCAATTTCAAAATGACTCAAAGTTCAGTCCAGTTTAGTAGTTCAGTTCGCAGTAATCGTTGCCATGGCGGTGGACAACGTGGGGGAAGAGAGAGATAGAATAGGAACAACTCATCATTCAGAACGGCTTCACTCACAGACCAGCGAGATGGCTCACAAACAGCTTTTGGGCGGGTCCTTGGTGATGTCACCTGAGGTCACCGACTGTGACCCCTCCTCCAGATGCGGTCGATCCTCTGCAGTGAACCCGGCACCCAGGCAAGGGCGGACACACACCGGGTTCCCGCTGATCGTACCTTTCCACCCTGTGCGTTGTCCGATACTTCTCACCACTCGTGAGAGGCGCACCGCTTCCAGGGTCTCGTTACCTCGGGTGGCGTGTGTGTCCGTCTTAGCGAACCTGTCCCTTTTTATCCCCCTGCTGGGGTATCGCCTGTCCATCACTTCAAACAGTTCAGGGTTCAAAGGGGGGGAGCCGCTCCAGACAGCTCTCCCTCCCACATCCCTTCATTACACATCTCCAGACGCTGCTCCATTGTTCCTTATCTCTCCTTCCCCTGAGGGCAGGTGGCAGACCAACTGCTGATGCCACTGATGCTAGCCCAGGCCAGCAAACATCTTAATTTTATGTGTATTCTCGTAACAAAGGAAAATCATGTCTGACGAATCTCAGAATTTTTTGAGGATGTAACTGGTAGAGTGGATAGTGGAGAACCAGTGGATGCAGCATATTTGGATTTTCAAAAGGCTTTTGACAAGGTCCCACACAGGAGATTAGTGTGCAAACTTAAAGCACATGGTATTGGGGGTAAGGTATTGATGTGGATAGAGAATCAGTTGGCAGACAGGAAGCAAAGAGTGGGAATAAATAGGACCTTTTCAGAATGGCAGGCAGTGACTAGTGGGGTACCGCAAGGCTCAGTGCTGGGACCCCAGTTGTTTATAATATATATTAATGATTTGGATGAGGGAATTAAATGCAGCATCTCCAAGTTCGCGGATGACACGAAGCTGGGTGGCAGTGTTAGCTTTGAGGAGGATGCCAAGAGGATGCAGGGTGACTTGGATAGGTTAGGTGAGTGGGCAAATTCATGGCAGATGAAATTTAATGTGGATAAATGTGAAGTTATCCACTTTGGTGGCAAAAACAGGAAAACAGATTATTATCTGAATGGTGGCCGATTAGGAAAAGGGGAGGTGCAACGAGACCTGGGTGTCATTATACACCAGTCATTGAAAGTGGGCATGCAGGTACAGCAGGTGGTGAAAAAGGCAAATGGTATGCTGGCATTTATAGCAAGAGGATTCGAGTACAGGAGCAGAGAGGTTCTACTGCAGTTGTACAAGGCCTTGGTGAGACCACACCTGGAGTATTGTGTGCAGTTTTGGTCCCCTAATCTGAGGAAAGACATCCTTGTCATAGAGGGAGTACAAAGAAGGTTCACCAGATTGATTCCTGGCATGGCAGGACTTCCATATGATGAAAGACTGGATTAACTAGGCTTATACTCGTTGGAATTTAGAAGATTGAGGGGGGATCTGATTGAAACGTACAAAATCCTAAAGAGATTGGACAGGCTAGATGCAGGAAGATTGTTCCCGATGTTGGGGAAGTCCAGAACATGGGGTCACAGTTTGAGGATAAAGGGGAAGCCTTTTAGGACCGAGATGAGGAAAAACTTCTTCACAGAGAGTGGTGAATCTGTGGAATTCTCTGCCACAAGAAACAGTTGAGTCCAGTTCATTGGCTATATTTAAGAGGGAGTTAGATATATGGCCCTTGTGGCTAAAGGGATCAGGGGGTATGGAGGGAAGGCTGGTACAGGGTTCTGAGTTGGATGATCAGCCATGATCATACTGAATGGTGGTGCAGGCTCAAAGGGCCGAATGGCCTACTCCTGCACCTATTTTTTATGTTTCTGTGTTCTATCAGGGAAACATTGTGTTGCATTTATCCGCACAGTGAGAAAAGTTACTGCCAATGATCGGGAAGTGATTTGAATGGATGGTAGTGATACACATCAAAAACTCCATTCCTGCCACATTTGACACTCACCAATATGCTTACCAACATAACCACTCTACAAAAGATGCCATAGCATCTGTCATGTACCTGGCCCTGACACACTGAGAAAACAAGGGCACTTTTGTCAGAATGCTGTTTCTGGATTTCAGTTCAACACTCAACACTCTTGTCTCACAAAGCTTGGAGAAGAAACTCCTACTCCTCAGTCTAAATACCCCACTGTGCAAGTGGGACTTGGACTCACAAATAAACAGACATCACACAGTCAGGATGCACAAACACTCCTCCCTCACCATTTTCCTCAACACGGATGCCCCCAGGCTGTGTGTTGAGCTCATTGCTGTACCATCTGCTCACACGTGACTGCATGGCCAAACACCCGAGTAATCACATGTCAAGTTCGCTGATGACACGACAGTGGAGGGGTTCAACAATGTCACCAGAAATAATGAAATGGCCTACAGGCAGGAGATTGTCACAAGTGAGGAGCATGGGTCAGAAACAAAAATAGAGTTTATTAATGGTTACTAGAAAAGCAGGGAAGCAAGGATTGTTCAGAGGGAGATTAAGGAGTGAGCAAAACAGAAGTGGGAATAGGCGTGGCTGAACGCAGGACTTGGGACCCGGGCTTAGACTGGGAACGCGGGACTTGGGACCCGGGCTTAGACTGGGAACGCGGGACTTGGGACCCGGGCTTAGACTGGGAACGCGGGACTTGGGACCCGGGCTTAGACTGGGAACGCGGGACTTGGGACCCGGGCTTAGAGTGGGAACGCGGGACTTGGGACCCGGGCTTAGACTGGGAACGCGGGACTTGGGACCCGGGCTTAGACTGGGAACGCGGGACTTGGGACCCGGGCTTAGACTGGGAACGCGGGACTTGGGACCCGGGCTTAGACTGGGAACGCGGGACACAGAACCTTGGACTTGGCACTTGGAACACAGAGCCGGGACTCTTCTTGAATACAGGACACAGGACACGAAGAGACAGTTCCCAACCCAGAGTAGCAGCCAAACGACCGGACCTACTCAGCGGAGACGAGAACACGAAGAGACAAATCCCCACTCAGGGTAGCGGCAAAACAGCTGGATCTACTCAGCGGAGAGGAGGACATGGAGAGACAAAACCACACGATAGACAGCTCTTTATCTGACACGAAATGGTTCCAAGTAGCGGCAAGCTCTCTACTCAGTCCCGGAACTACAGACAACGGCTCTTGACTCACTTCAGCGGGTTAACTTGATGTACCCACTCCGGCAAGGTAGCTTAGCGGCTCGCTCAGTCGTGGTAACTTGACGGGCTGGCTCTGGCGAGGAGAGGCAAATTACTGGCACTCGCTTTGAGGAGAAGACTCGACTTGCTCCAGCGATGTGACTTGCTCGCACTTGCTTTGGTGACGTGAGGTGATGATCTGGCACCGAGTAGCTGTAAACCAGACACTAAATACTGAGAATCAAGTGCCTTTAATTAAAGAGCCCGAGAAACACAGGGAAGCAAGGAACTAAAGGAAAACATAATTCAACGGTCCCAATCGTGACACAAACAAAGAAAATTTAAAGGGAACCAGGGAATAACTGATCAGGACCATGACAGTACCCCTCCCCCACCCCCCAGTGGGAGCCTCCAGGCGATCGAACTGGCTTGCCCGGATTATCAATGACTCGGGCGGGTGGAGGGGGTTTTGGCCAGCGGGCAAAACTGGTTAACAACACATTGACCTTTTGTAACTGTCGTTGTAATTGCACAATTTTTCTAAACTGATACCTGGAAACTTTGGGTCACTTTCTTGAATTCTACAAGTTGCCCTCAGGGCGGGATCCTAGTTGGGGACTCTGGCTAGCGAGAGTTTGAAAAACAGTGTTTGTGTCTGCTGGGTCCATGTTTATCTAGGTCATTCTGTCACAAGTGCGGAGAAGTCACCTTGCCAGAGCGAGCCAAGTCACATCGCTGGAGTAAGTCAAGTCTTCTCCCCGAAGCGAGTGCCCGTAAGTCACCTCTCCTCGCCAGAGCCAGCCCGTCAAGTTACAGCGCCTGAGCAAGCCTGCTATGCTACCTCACCAGAGCGGGTCCATCAAGTTAACCCACTGGAGTGAGTCAAGAGCCGCTGTCTGCAGTTCCAGGGCTGAGTCGAGAGCTTGCCGCTACTTGGAGCCACTTCATGCCAAGATAAAAGAACTGTCTATCGGTCTGTGGTTTTGTCTCTTCGTGTTCTCATCTCCGCTGGGTAGGTCCAGCCGTTTTCCGCTACCTTGAGTTGGGAAACCGTCTCTTTGTGTCCTCGCCTCTGCTGGGTAGGTCCAGCCTTTTGCTGCTACCCTGAGTGGGGAACTGTCTCTTTGTGTTCTGTGTTCTGTGTCCTGTATCCCAGGAAGAGTCCCAGTTCTGTGTTCTGTATTCCAGGAAGAGTCCCAGCTCTGTGTCCTGTATCCCAGGAAGAGTCCTGGCTCTGTGTTCCGATGTCCCGAGTTCCAAGTCCAGGCTCCGGGGCCCCAAGTTCCAAGTCTAGGGTCTGGGGCCCCGAGTTCCAAGTCTGGGGTCCCGAGTTCCAAGTCTGGGTCCAAGACCACGTCTGGGTACCGTGTCCCAGGCAAGCCCCGGCCAAGTCCAAGCCCAGGCCCTGAGCTCCGTCTAAGTCCAGGGTCCGAGCCCAACTCCAGCCATGCATATTCCAGCTTCTGCTTCATTCACTCCTTGATGTTTCTGTACAATCCTTGCTTCCCTGCTTTCCTAGCAACTATTAATAAACTCTGTTTTTGTTAACGCTACAAAACGTGTTTGTGTTCTGCATTTTGGTCCACCTGTGCTCCGCACTTGTGACAGAGATTGAAGAGCTCGAGGCCTGGTGCCAGGCAAATAGCCTCTTCCTCAATGTCGACAAGACAAAGGGAATGGTTATTGACTTCAGGAGAACTCGCACCACTCACACCCCTCTTTACATCAGTGGCACAGCAGTAGAAACTGCGAACAGTTTCAAACTCCTGCGGTGTAGAGCTTGAACCAACACTTGTGGTCCCAGAACACATCCTACACAGTCAGGAAAGCTCACCAACACCTCTGCTTTCTGAGGAGGCTGAAGAGAGCTGGTCTGTGCACATCTGCTCTCATGTCATTCCACAGATGCACAGTGGAGAGCATCCTAACAAACTGCATCACTGTATCACTGCTTCGAGAGGCATCACCATTGTCTGTCGACCTACAACAGAGCTTCCCAACTCCTGTACCCATTACCCTGACTGATGAAGTACAGCATTTCAAATCCTTTCTTCTCCGTCCTCTCTTTCTGTGACACTGGTTTCAGTGAACTGTGCACTTACAATCGTAGTTACCTCAGTTCCATAACACATCCCAGGGTCCTCCCCTTCACTGTATAAATCTTATCATTGTTTAATCCCTCAAAATGCCATACCTCACAGATCCCTGGCTTGAAGGCCATTTGGCAATCCCCAGCTCACATACATGCCTGATCAGGATCTCCCTGTAACTTTTCATAACCTTCTCCACTTTCCACAAAACCACAGATTTTTGCATCATCCACAATTGTTCTAATTATGCCTTGGACATTTACTTCCAAATTGTTTATCTGTATGACCAACCCCTGAGGAACACCACCAGACAAAGGCTCAAGTCTGAGAAACGAGCCTTGGCCATCTCCCTCTGTTTTCTAAACCTGAGCCAATTATGAATCCAATGCAATCTCCCCATGGCTTCCATGCAATCTAATATTCCAGAGCAGCATGCCACTTGGGACCATGTTGAAAGCCATGCTAAAGTTCATCTAGACAACATCCCTGTCTTACTGTCATTAAGTCTCTTGATTATCGCCTCAAAGAGTAAAGCCATGTTGACTTTCCCAAATTAGAACCTCCCTCTTGTCCATCAGAATCCCATCCAGAAATTTACTCACCATTGATTTCAGACTCATAGGCCTGTCATTTCCTGGTTTGTTTCTGCCACTCTTTCAAAACATTAGTACCACATTAACTACTTGCTAAACCACGGGAACCTCACCTGTAGACCCAGATGAAATAAAAAATCTCTGCAAGTGCTTTCTCAATTTTGTCTCCAGTTTTCCATAAGATCTGATAATGCATAATGTCAGGCCCTGGGATTTATCCATGCTAATGCACATTGTGGCCTGCAATACCTCGTTCCTCTTAATTTCCCCATTTCATTAGCATCCATAGTTTTCCCCAGAGTAAAACCTGAGGAGAAATATTCATTAAATATCTCAACCACTTCCTTCAGTTCTACTTGTTCTTCTGAGCAAAACTGCTGTTCAACATCAGGAAGTCTGCTGCACACATTGTTGTTTATTACCGATTAAATGATTTTAATGACAAGGATAGTGGACAGTGAGGAAGGCTATCAAAACTTGCAGCATGATCTTGACCATCTAGGAAAATGGGCTGAAGAAATGGCAGATAAACATTAGTGCAGACATGTGTGAGGTGTTGCAATTGGAAGGACAAATCGGGGAAAGACTTACACTGTGAATGTTGGGCTTCTCAGGTGAGTGGTAGGACATAATCGGTGAGGCTGAGTTTAGAGTATTGTGTGCATTCTCGTCAGCAACCTTCAGGAAAGGTATCAATAAGCTTAAAAGAGTGCAGAGAAAACTTGCAAGAGCATTGCTGTGATCTGAAGGACATAATTATAAGGATAGGTTGAATAGGTTAGGAACTTACTCCCTGGAATGCAGGAGAATGAGTGGATCATATAGAGTTGTACAAAATTACAAGGTGTGTGGCCAGGTTGAAGACATACAGGCTTGTTCTCCTCGGCAACTAGGAGGTAATAGGTTTGGGGTGAAAGGTGAAATATTGAAAGGGAACTGGAGTGGTAAATTCACTCAGTGCATGGCTGAGTGGATAACCAGCCGGCAGCAGATGTGGTAGATTTGGATACAAATGAAACATTTAAAATAAGTTTGCATAGATACATGGATGGGGTGAGTTTGGAGAGGCAGTAATATCCGAGTGGGAAGGTTTGCAAGTGCTATTCGGGTGGGTGGGGCAGTTGGTGGGTGGTGTTTAAACGAAGGTGACAGGTGAATGGAAACCAGAGTGCCAGGACAGATAGTAGAGAGTTTGTGGAGACAGGCATTGTTAAGACCTCAGACAAAGTCAGGAATGAAATGGTTGTGCATGGAGCAACTAATATTCGGAACAGCATATACTTTAATGCAAGAGGTACATTGGGAACGACATAAGAGCTCAAGGCATGGGTCAACACATGGATTTATGATAGGGGAGCCATTGGTGAGAGCTGGTTGCAAACAGGGCAGGACTGGGAGCTCAATATTCTAGGGTTCTGTTGCTTTAGACATGGCAGAGTGGGAGGGATGAAAGGGGGCTTATTTGTCAGACAGAATGGAGAACTCACCTAGCAAAGCTTTATGTGTGGAACTACAGAACTGTGGACCACATTAATGGGGCTCTAATGGGGACCTGGACCCATCGCAGTTTGCCAATTGCCACAATGGGTCAACAGCAGATACAATCTCAATAGCTCTTCACATGGCATTAGATCACCTGGACAACACAAACACCTATGTCAGGATGCTGTTCATTGACTGTAGCTCAGCATTTCATACCATCATTCCCACAATCCTGATTGAGAAGTTACAGAACATGAGCCTCGATACCTCCCTCTGCAGCTGGGTCCTTGACTTACTGACCGGAAGACCACAATCTGTGTGGATTGATGATAACATCTCGTCCTCACTGACGATCAACACTGGTGCACCTCAGGGGTGTTTGCTTAGCCCACTGCTCTACTCTCTATATACACATGACTGTGTGGCTAGGCATAGCTCAAATACCATCTCTAAAATTGCTGACGATATAACTATTGTTGGTAGAATCTCAAATGGATGTGAAAGAGCGTACTGGAGTGAGATATACCAACTGGTGGAGTGGTGTCGCAGCAACAACCTGGCACTCAACATTAGTAAGACGAAAGAGCTGATTATGGACTTCAGGAAGGTAAGATGAGGAACACATACCAATCCTCATAGAGGGATCAGAAGTAGAGTGAGTGGGAAGTTCCAGTTCCTGGGTGTCAAGATCTCTGAGGACCTAGTCTGGTCTCAACATATTGATACAGTTATAAAGGAGGCAAGACAGCAACTATACCTTATTAGGAGTTTGTAGAGATTTGGTATGTCAACAAGTACACTCAAAAAAATCTATAACCATATAACCATATAACAATTACAGCACGGAAGCAGGCCATCTCGGACCTTCTAGTCAGTGCCGAACGCTTACTCTCACCTAGTCCCATCGACCTGCACTCAGCCCATAACCCTCCATTCCTTTCCTGTCCATATACCTATCCAATTATTTTTAATGACAAAATCGAACCTGCCTCTACCACTTCTACTGGAAGCTCGTTCCACACAGCTACCACTCTGAGTAGAAAAGTTCCCCCTTGTGTTACCCCTAAACTTTTGCCCCTTAACTCTCAACTCATGTATCATCTACATACTTAATAATCCAATTTACCACCCATCATCCAGATCATTAATGTATATGACAAACAACATTGGACCCAGTACAGATCCCTGAGGCACACCACCAGTCACCGGCCTCCAACCTGACAAACAGTTATCCACCACTACTCTCTGGCATTTCCCATCCAGCCACTGTTGAATCCATTTTACTACTTCAATATTAATATCTAACAATTGAACCTTCCGAACTAACCTTCTGTGTGGAGCCTTGTCAAAGGCCTGACTGAAGTCCATATAGTCAACTTCCACCATTTACCCTCGTCAATTTTCCTAGAAACCTTTTCAAAAAAATTCAATAAGATTTGTCAAACATGACCTTTCATGCACAAATCCATGTTGACTGTTCCAAATCAGACCCTGTCTATCCAGATAATTATATATACCATCTCTAAGAATACTTTCCATTAATTTACCCACCACTGACGACAAACTTACAGGCCGATAATTGCTAGGTTTACTCTTAGAACCCTTTTTAAATAATGGAACCACATTAGCAGTACGCCAATCATCCAGCACCATCCCTGTTTCTAATGACATCTGAAATATTTCTGTCAGAGCCCTAACTATTTCTACACTAACTTCTCTCAAGGTCCTAGGGAATATCCTGTCAGGACCCGGTGACTTATCCACTTTTATATTCCTTAAAAGCGCCAGTACTTCCTCTTCTTTAATCATCATAGTTTCCATAACTACCCTACTTATTTCCCTTACCTTACACAATTCAATATCCTTCTACTTATTGAATACCGAAGAAAAGAAATTGTTCAAAATCTCCCCCATCTCTTTTGGCTCAGCACATAGCTCTCCACTCTGATTCTCTAAGGGACCAATTTTATCCCTCACTATCCTTTTGCTATTAATATAACTGTAGAACCCCTTTAGATTTATTTTCACCTTACTTGCCAAAGCAACCTCATATCTTCTTTTAACTTTTCTAGTTTCTTTCATAAGATTCTTTTTACATTCTTTATATTCCTCGAGCACCTCATTTACTCCAAGCTGCCTTTATTTATTGTAGATCTCTCTCTTTTTCTGAACCAAGTTTCCAACGTCCCTTGAAAACCATAGCTCTCTCAAACTTTTAACCTTTCCTTTCAACCTAACAGGAACATAAAGATTCTGTACCCTCAAAATTTCACCTTTAAATGACCTCTATTTCTCTATTACATCCTTCCCATAAAACAAATTGTCCCAACCCACTCCTTCAAAATTGTTTCACATCTTCTCAAAGCTAGCCTTTCCCCAATCAAAAATCTCAACCCTGGGTCCAGTCCTACCCTTCTCCATAATTATATTGAAACTAATGGCATTGTGATCACTGGACCCGAAGTGCTCCCTAACACATTCCTCTGTCACCTGACCTCATTCCCTCACAGGAGATCCAACACTGCCCCTTCTCTAGTTGGTACCTCTATTTATTGCTGCAAAAAACTATCTTGCACACATTTTACAAACTCCAAACCATACAGTCCTTTTACAGAATGAGTTTCCCAGTCTATGTGTGGAAAATTAAAATCTCCCACAATCACAACCCTGTGCTTACTACAAATATCTGCTACCCCCTTACAAATTTGCTCCTCCAATTCTCGCTCCCCATTAGGTGGTCTATAATACACCCCTATAAGCATCACTACACCTTTCCCATTCCTCAATTCCACCCAAATAGCCTCCCTAGACGGGTCCTCTAGTCTATCCCGCTAAAGCACCGCTGTAATATTTTCTCTGACAAGCAATGCAGCACCTCCCCCTCTTGCCCCTCCAATTCTATCACACCTGAAGCAACGAAATACAGGAATATTTGGTTGCCAATCACACCCCTCCTGCAGCCATGTTTCACTAATAGCTACAACATCATATTTCCAGATATCAATCCATGCTCTAAGCTCATCTGCCTTTCTTACAATGCTCTTAGCATTAAAATAGATGCATTTAAGAAACTCTCCACCTCTTACTCTCTGTTTATCCCTGATGGTGCAAACAACTTTATTCCTTCTTTCCTCAACTTTTTCTTCCTTCTCCCTTACATCTTCGGTCTGAGCGCTCCCCTTCTCTGTCCCCTGCCTATCCTCCCACACACACTGTCTACCAGCTTTCTCTATTTGTGAACTAACGTCCTCTCTCCTAGTCTCTTCAATTTGATTTCTACCCCCCAACTATTCTAGTTTAAAGTCTCCCCAGTAGCCTTCGCAAATCTCCCCGCCAGGATATTTGTCCCCTAGGATTCAAGTGCAACCCGTCCTGTTTGTACAGGTCACACATGCCCCAAAAGAGGTCCCAGTGATCCAGAAACTTGAAACACTGCCCCCTGCTCCAATCCCTCAGCCACGCGTTTATCCTCCACCTCATTCCATTCCTACTCTCACTGTCGCGTGGCACAGGCAGTAATCCCGAGATTACTACCTTAGTAGTCCTTCTTCTCAACTCCCTTCCTATCTCCCTATATTCTCCTTTCAGGACCCCTCTCTATAGATGTACCATGGCGAGCATTCTGACACACTGCATCATGCTCTGGTATAGAGGGGCTACTGCAGAGGACCAAAAGAAGCTGCAGAGGGTTGTAAATTTAGTCAGCTCCATCTTGGGTACTTGCCTACAAAGTACCCAGGACATCTTCAAGGAGCAGTGTTTCAGAAAGACAGCGTCCATCATTAAGGACCTCCAGCACCCAGCGATTCAGGAACAGCTTCTTCCCCTCTGCTATCCGATTCCTAAGTGGACATTGAACCAATGAACACCACCTCACTGTTTTAATATACGTATATTATTTCTGTTTTTTTGCACAATTTTTAATCTATTCAATATACATACACTGTAATTGATTTACTTGTTCAATCTTCTTCTTCTTCTTCTTCTTCTTTTCATTGAACTGTTGCTGCTAAGTTAACAAATTTCATGCCATATGCTGGTGATAATAAACCTGATTCTGATTCTGATTCTGATTACAGACCATCCAGCAGTGCAGGGGATTTGGAAGAACAAATTTGTAGAGAAAGCACAGACTGTTGCAAGAAACATAAGTTTGTTAAAGTAGGTGATTTTAATTTTTCACATATTGATTAGTATTCCCACACTTTAAAAGAACTAGATGCGATAGACTTTGTCAAATGCATTCATGACACTTTCCTTAATCAGCATACAAAAGTCCCAACAAGAGAGTGTGTGATATTTGATCTATTCTCCTATGAGAGAATGAAACAGGGCAGGTGAGAGAAGTTTGTGTTGGGGAATATTTTTCATCTAGTGATTTTAATGCCATTAGTTTCAAAGCATATATAGAAAAAAGATAGGTCTCATCTAATCTGGAGAAAGGACAATTTTAATGGTACAGAAAAGAGATGGTAATTGTGGATATAGAAACGCTGTTTTCTGGCAAAGCATTCTTGGTAAGTGGGGGACTTTCAAACGTGAAATTTTGAGAGTACAAAGCTTGCATGTGCCTGTCAGAATAAAGGGTGGAGATAATAGATTAGAAAACCTTGCTTTTCAGGAGATATTGAGGGAATTCAAAGGGACTGTACAGATATGATAAGAGAAAAAGGGTTGCAGGGACAAAATTGGTCCTCTAGAAGATCAGAGTGGTAATCTATGCATGGAGACAAAAGAGACGGGTGAGATCTTAAATGGAATTTTTTACATCAGAATATATATATGGATGGCAGGGCTATGGAGGACTATGGTCCATGTTGGAGGGGACAGCTTACCGGGGGGAAGCGACAGTGGCCCTGCCTCCGGCACAGAGTCTGGCCCTGTAGCTCAGAAGGGTAGGGCAAGGAAGAGGAGGGCAGTTGTGATAGGGGACTCGATAGTAAGGGGGTCAGATAGGCGATTCTGTGGACGCAGTCCAGAGACCCGGATGGTAGTTTGCCTCCCTGGTGCCAGGGTCCGGGATATTTCTGATCGTGTCCAAGATATCCTGAAGTGGGAGGGTGAGGAGCCAGAGGTCGTGGTACATATAGGTACCAATGACATAGGTAGGAAAAGGGATGAGGTCCTGAAAGGAGAATATAGGGAGCTAGGAAGAGAGTTGAGAAAAAGGACCACAAAGGTAGTAATCTCAGGATTACTGCCTATGCCACGCGACAGTGAGAGTAGGAATGCGATGAGGTGGAGGATAAATGCGTGGCTGAGGGATTGGAGCAGGGGGCAGGGATTCAAGTTTTTGGATCATTGGGACCTCTATTGGTGCAGGCGTGACCTGTACAAAAAGGACAGGTTACACTTAAATCCTAGGGGGACCAATATCCTGGCAGGGAGATTAGCGGGGGCTACTGAGGTGACTTTAAACTAAAATGGTTGGGGGGTGGGAATCAAATTAAAGAGGCTAGGCGTGAGGAGGTTAGTTCACAACAGAGGGATGGGAACCAGTGCAGAGAGACAGAGGGGTGTAAAGTGAGCGTAGAAGCAAAAAGTACAAAGGAGAAAAGTAAAAGTGGCAGGCCGACAAATCCAGGGCAAGCATTAAAAAGGGCTAAGAGAGTTGTAAAAGAGCGCCTGAAGGCTTTATGTGTCAATGCAAGGAGCATTCGTAATAAGGTGGATGAATTAAAAGTGCAGATTGTTATTAATGAATATGATATAGTTGGGATCACAGAGACATGGCTCCAGGGTGACCAGGGATGGGAGCTCAACGTTCAGGGATATTCAATATTCAGGAGGGATAGACATGAAGGAAGGGGAGGTGGGGTGGCGTTGCTGGTTAAAAAAGAGATTAACGCAATAGAAAGGAAGGACATAAGCCGGGAAGATGTGGAATCGATATGGGTAGAGCTGCGTAACACTAAGGGGCAGAAGACGCTGGTGGGAGTTGTGTACAGGCCACCTAACAGTAGTAGTGAGGTCGGAGATGGTATTAAACAGGAAATTAGAAATGTGTGCAATAAAGGAACAGCAGTTATAATGGGTGACTTCAATCTACATGTAGACTGGGTGAACCAAATTGGTAAAGGTGCTGAGGAAGAGGATTTCTTGGAATGTATGCGGGATGGTTTTTTGAACCAACATGTCGAGGAACCAACTAGAGAGCAGGCTATTCTGGACTGGGTTTTGAGCAATGAGGAAGGGTTAATTAGCGATCTTGTCGTGAGAGGCCCCTTGGGTAAGAGTGACCATAATATGGTGGAATTCTTCATTAAGATGGAGAGTGACATAGTTAATTCAGAAACAAAGGTTCTGAACTTAAAGAGGGGTAACTTTGAAGGTATGAGACGTGAATTAGCTAAGATAGACTGGCAAATGACACTTAAAGGATTGACGGTGGATATGCAATGGCAAGCATTTAAAAGTTGCATGGATGAATTACAACAATTGTTCATCCCAGTTTGGCAAAAGAATAAATCAAGGAAGGTAGTGCACCCGTGGCTGACAAGAGAAATTAGGGATAGTATCAATTCCAAAGAAGTAGCATATAAATTAGCCAGAGAAAGTGGCTCACCTGAGGACTGGGAGAAATTCAGAGTTCAGCAGAGGAGGACAAAGGGCTTAATTAGGAAGGGGAAAAAAGATTATGAGAGAAAACTGGCAGAGAACATAAAAACGGACTGTAAAAGCTTTTATAGATATGTAAAAAGGAAAAGACTGATAAAGACAAATGTAGGTCCCCTGCAGACAGAAACAGGTGAATTGATTATGGGGAGCAAGGACATGGCAGACCAATTGAATAATTACTTTGGTTCTGTCTTCACTAAGGAGGACATAAATAATCTTCCAGAAATAGTAAGGGACAGAGGGTCCAGTGAGATGGAGGAACTGAGTGAAATACATGTTAGTAGGGAAGTGGTGTTAGGTAAATTGAAGGGATTGAAGGCAGATAAATCCCCAGGGCCAGATGGTCTGCATCCCAGAGTGCTTAAGGAAGTAGCCCAAGAAATAGTGGATGCATAAGTGATAATTTTTCAAAACTCGTTAGATTCTGGACTAGTTCCTGAGGATTGGAGGGTGGCTAATGTAACCCCACTTTTTAAAAAAGGAGGGAGAGAGAAACCGGGGAATTATAGGCCGGTTAACCTAACGTCGGTGGTGGGGAAACTGCTGGAGTCAGTTATCAAGGATGTGATAACAGCACATTTGGAAAGCGGTGAAATGATCGGACAAAGTCAGCATGGATTTGTGAAAGGAAAATCATGTCTGACGAATCTCATAGAATTTTTTGAGGATGTAACTAGTAGAGTGGATAGGGGAGAACCAGTGGATGTGGTATATTTGGATTTTCAAAAGGCTTTTGACAAGGTCCCACACAGGAGATTAGTGTGCAAACTTAAAGCACATGGTATTGGGGGTAAGGTATTGGTGTGGGTGGAGAATTGGTTAGCAGACAGGAAGCAAAGAGTGGGAATAAACGGGACCTTTTCAGAATGGCAGGCGGTGACTAGTGGGGTACCGCAAGGCTCAGTGCTGGGACCCCAGTTGTTTACAATATATATTAATGACTTGGATGAGGGAATTAAATGCAGCATCTCCAAGTTTGCGGATGACATGAAGCTGGGTGGCAGTGTTAGCAGTGAGGAGGATGCTAAGAGGATGCAGGGTGACTTGGATAGGTTGGGTGAGTGGGCAAACTCATGGCAGATGCAATTTAATGTGGATAAATGTGAAGTTATCCACTTTGGTGGCAAAAATAGGAAAACAGATTATTATCTGAATGGTGGCCGATTAGGAAAAGGGGAGGTGCAACGAGACCTGGGTGTCATTATACACCAGTCATTGAAAGTGGGCATGCAGGTACAGCAGGCGGTGAAAAAGGCAAACGGTATGCTGGCATTTATAGCGAGAGGATTCGAGTACAGGAGCAGGGAGGTACTACTGCAGTTGTACAAGGCCTTGGTGAGACCACACCTGGAGTATTGTGTGCAGTTTTGGTCTCCTAATCTGAGGAAAGACATCTTTGCCATAGAGGGAGTACAAAGAAGGTTCACCAGATTGATTCCTGGGATGGCAGGTCTTTCATATGAAGAAAGACTGGATGAACTGGGCTTGTACTCGTTGGAATTTAGAAGATTGAGGGGGGAT
This sequence comes from Mobula hypostoma, assembly GCF_963921235.1. Lineage (NCBI taxonomy): Eukaryota > Metazoa > Chordata > Chondrichthyes > Myliobatiformes > Myliobatidae > Mobula > Mobula hypostoma. Next base: position 56,813,581 of record NC_086106.1, on the reverse strand, counting down.
CTGATTGAAACGTATAAGATCCTAAAGGGATTGGACAGGCTAGATGCGGGAAGATTGTTCCCGATGTTGGGGAGGTCCAGAACGAGGGGTCACAGTTTGAGGATAGAGGGGAAGCCTTTTAGGACCGAGATTAGGAAAAACTTCTTCACACAGAGAGTGGTGAATCTGTGGAATTCTCTGCCACAGCAAACTGTTGAGGCCAGTTCATTGGCTATGTTTAAGAGGGAGTTAGATATGGCCCTTGTGGCTACAGGGGTCAGGGGGTATGGAGGGAAGGCTGGGTTCTGAGTTGGATGATCAGCCATGATCATAATAAATGGCGGTGCAGGCTCGAAGGGCCGAATGGCCTACTCCTGCACCTATTTTCTATGTTTCTATGTTTCTATGTACAAGTCATTGGGAGTAGGCAGATTAAATGGTTCAGCAAGTACAAAGTGGGCTGAGGGGCTTATTTCTGTGCTGTACTCCTTTGTGCTATGCCACTGTGACATGAGATGTACAAAATGATAAGAGGCAGAGATTGACTGGACGGCAGATGTGGAATTCAATGCAGGCATAGAAGTAAATGGTGTGATGTTTTGGCCATGCATTTTCCAGGTGACCAGGACTTGGAATTAATTATCTATGGTACTCAAAGAAGAGATAGTCAAAATAGGAAAATAAAGGCTGGCCACATTTGTTTGAATGGCTGGAGGAATGACTCTTTGGGCTCAGGATGGGGAAAGTATGAGTGGAAGGTTCAAAGGTTAAAATGTCATTTTCTTGTCAAGCTGTGAATGTACAATCCAACTCTGGTATTTGTCTTCTCTAAATAGCCATGAAATACAGAAAGACCCGGCATCAACACCCCCCACACAATAAAAGAGAAAGAAACAAAACTCACAAATGACAAAATCCCACACACACACTCCACTACAGAAAAAAACAGCGAGAATAACATCAAATCCCCCACCTCCTCCTCCACAGGAGAAGAAACAGCGACAATAGCAACAAATTTCTACACCTCCCCCACAGTGGCAATAACAATCTCTAACTCCCTCACTCGCAAAAAAGAACCGCAACAGCAACAGCAGCATCAAATATCACTCTCTCTCTCTCTCTCTCACAACCACAGATTCGGTAGCACAGCAGATACGGCAATTGCGCTTGTGTCATAAGGTGGGCGTTGATGGCAGACCCAAATGCAAGACACGGACACTAAAGTACTAGGAACAGGACTAGGTGTGTCAAGGTAGCAAGATTTGACAGGAAGAAACAATGTTGGACATGATACAGGCCCTGGACGAGACTAGGGTGCAGGGCCTGGGCTCTGACATGGACAAGAAACACAGAACCAGTACAAGGAACGAGGAAGAAGGAGCCTGCACTAGTGACATGGAACTCCGGAACCAGAATCTGGACAAGGACCCAGCACCCGGGTCTCGGATGGGAGTCGGGACCCGGGTCTTGGATGGGAGTCGGGACCCGGGTCTTGGATGGGACTCGGGACTAGGATCTTGGCAAGGACAGGACGTGGCTACAGAACAGGACATGGAACTCCTGCACAGGACGAGGCACATGGACAGGACGAGAACACGAAGCCTTGACTTGGACATGACAAGGTTCTTGGATATGGCTTGGACAGGACGAGAAACTCCTGGACAGGAAGAGGGAACCCCAGCACTGGGCTGGGCGAGGTACACCTGGGCCGGGCAAAGCACATGGACAGGACGAGAACAGGAAGCCTTGACTTGGTCGAGGGAGACAGGAATGCAGAACACAGAGCCAGGACCCCTCCTCAGGAACGGGATGTAGGGCCAGGACTCATACACAGAACACAGAGCCGGGACTCCTCCTTATGAACAGGACGTAGGGCTAGGACTCATACACAGAATGCTGAACACAACAAGATGGTTCCCAACACCAGGTAGCGGCAAACAGCCAGACCTACCTAGCGAAGGCATGGACACAGAGACAGTTCAAAACAACAATAGACAGTTCCTTATCTTGCTCTAGCAGTTGAACTTGACAGCAGTGCAGGCAAGGCAAGGCTTCAGACACTGGTTGCAGGGCAAGGCTTCAGGAGGAAGGGGCAGAGAAGGGATTCAGACAGGGGGTCTGGACAGGAACAATCTAGCAGCCAAGCCCTGATCTCTGGAGGTATTTATGTGTCTGCCCAAACGAGAATCATGTGCCTCAATTAGAACACCCAACAGAACAATGGAAAACTGGAAAACCTGAAATACGGATTGATGGACCGGACCGTGAACCGGAATGCGAACTTCACAGACCAGACCACGACAGCTTGTGAATATGCACATGTCAGTTAATTATTATTTCATTGTGATAGTATTTAACTTCATTCTTTCCATTGTAGTATTTGTCGAGACTTAGACACATCACATGAATGGTTCACTGCCTGCTTGCATTCAGCCTTGCCCGAGAAATTGAGGCAACTGACTCTAAGGACTAGTGGTATTTGTTTTAATTTTAGTTGTTCTCTTCAAACGTAGTGTAGGTTTTGTTTAGCATTTCTTGCTTTCTTTCTTCCAGACCAGCTGAAGGGACTGGAGGAACATGTGGATGTAATCAGAATCATCCACAAGGCTGAGGAGGACATAGTTTGTGTGTGGTGGTCTCATCGATGATAGAGGCTTCAGGACTCAGGAGAAGCAAGGGTCGTAGTAGTCAATGCAATGTTGTTCTGTTGCCATTTCCTGCAACAACAGGTGGAAGGGTAAGTTCCTTCAAGTTTCAGAGGAGAGAGATTGAAGTACACATTGGTACACACACAACAGGTAGAATGAGGAATGAGGCCCCCAAAGTGAGTATAGGAATTAGGTAGGAAATTAAAATGCAAGATATTAAGAGAAGTGATCTCTGAATTACTCCAGTGTCATGTGTTAGTGAGTCTAGGAATAGAAGAATAGGCCAGCTGAATGTCTGACTGAAGGGATGTGTGCAGGGTGGGGTGGGGGGCAGTGATTCAGGTTCTTGGATCAATAGGATCTCTTTCGGAGAAGAGACAAACTGTAGCAGAGGGATGGATTGCATTATACTACACAAGAGGGTACTAATACTCCATCAGCAAGGGTTTAAACTAGATTGGCGGGTCAGGTGTTACTGGAGAGGGCAAAATCAGTAAAGTGACATGGGTATGTGCAGCAACTGAAGTATGAAAGGTACCAAGGAAAACATCAGCAACATGTTTCTGATCACAAAAGTCAGACAGGTAATCCTCCCACAACTGGATGACCAGGTCATGTTAAGAGAGCTGCTGGAAAAGGGAGGATTAGCTCTCAGGTGGATAGGATCACCGTTGGCTGACAAAAGATATTGGTGGCTTTGCATAGTCTCTGCGAGGCAGCTAGGTAATGGCAAAGACAACTTGTTCCCCAACGTTGAAGGCCATGAAGACCAGGCTGAGAGAGAAAAAAATATGCCAGTGAGGAGGTGTGGGAGTATGTGCCAGCAACTAGTGAGTTGGTGAAGACCTGCCCAATGATCTCAGGTCTCTAAACACTGGCCCTGAAGTTTCTGGCTTTGTCCCACACAGACTGATGTACTAGGAACTAGCCTGGATCATCCAGGGTGGTGCTACGGAGTGAAAGATTATCAGAGGTTTCAACTTTGGGAAGGTATGTTAAATTCCAGTCCAGACAATACTCCCATGTTTTGTGAAAGAATTCACTACTGGACTGTGAGCCGATTGCCGTCTCTTCCTATTTCTCCCAATTAATAACTCTCTTACTGATCTCAAGTCGACAGCGAACAACAGGCCGAAATTTAAATACCATTCACTCCGATATCTGAGTCAAATGCCGCCAGACCTCACGCTCTGTCACGTCGCCTCCCAGATACTCCAAGATCTGGGCTCTCAATGTGACTGTCTCCAGTCGTGCAGCCCTTGATCAACGGGAATAAACTGCCACACGGCCTCCCAGCTCTCCTCCATTACTTGTACAGTTTGAACAGGGCAGCCTGAACGAACGTCAGGAAGAGTGACTTAGTTTGGTGTCATCTCGTATCGCTTGCAGCACCGGTGTGAAGCTATTCCACCCGGCCCACTCCCTCAAAGACTGACGTCTCCCTCCTTGGGACTGTCCTCAGTCAGTACTCTCTTGGTCCGCTCTGCCCAAGTTTCGTGTTTAACCGGCATGTGAATTCTACCCTTCAGTTCCAGTTGGCCCCACCCCCATTGGCCTATTTGGCTCCATTTGTCCCAGTTTGTGATTTTCATTCTCACGGAGCCTTGAATCGGGGCTCTCACGTTTTCCCCACTCAGGAGGGGTCCGCCCGGGTCCGAAATTAGTGACTTGCTCCACCGCAGAGCGAATCCATTCATGACCTCAGTCTGCTGGCGAACGCTGGAGCCTCACCATAACCCGAAGTCTTTCTCTACTTGCCGACTGCCCTGTGCATCTTGCTGGGTCAGAATGAAGGACAGTCAAAAGTTAACGCGAGGAAATCTGCAGATGCTGGAAATTCAGGACGAAGGGTCTCGGCCCGAAACATGGACTGTGCATCTTCCTATAGATGCTGCCTGGCCTGCTGCGTTCAACAGCATTTTTTGTGTGTGTTGTCAGTCAAAAGTTAACTACATTGCTCCAGGACTGGAGGGAGGCGCATGTGGAGAGAGGACGGCAGTAGCCTCAGTGAGCTCGAGAAGTTTTACGGCATCCAACAGGTCCACGGACCACGCTGCTAAAGCTGCTTGATTTATTTATTTTGACGGATTAAAATTTCCTAAAGATGGCGTTGGATTTGAATGTACATCTCCCAGATTAACTGCTCAGATCTCCGGACAGCAGGCAATAACTTTATGCCTGCCACCCCTGTTCTCTAAGCTGACGTTCTCTATAACTGTTGACAACCCTTGGTGATGCTTTGCTGCTGTTTGCTGAATTGAATTGACTTTATTACTTATATCCTTCATATACATGAGGAGTAAAAATCTTTAGGTTACGTCTCCGTCTAATTGTGCAATGTGCAATTTTTAGTAATTTATAATAAATAATATGTACAACAGGATAGTCAATATAACATTGAAATACAGTTCTGTCAGCATGAATTGAGCAGTCTGATAGCCTGGTGGAAGCAGCTGTCCCGGAGCTTATCAGTCCTGGCTTTTATGCTGCGGTACCGTTTCCCGGATGGTGGCAGCCAGAGCAGTTTGTGCTTGGGGTGACTTGGGTCTCCAATGATCCTTCGGGCCTTTTTTTACACACCTGTCTTTTTAAATGTCTGGAATAGTGTGAAGTTCACATCTACAGATGCGCTGGGCTGTCCGCATCACTCTCTGCAGAGTCCTGCGATTGAGGAAAGTACAGTTCCCACACCAGGCAGTGATACAGCCAGTCAAGATGCTCTCAATTCTGCCTCAGTAGAAAGTTCTGAGGATTTGGGGGCCCACACCTGTTCTTCAACTGTCTGAGGTGAAAGAGGCGCTGTTGTGCTTTTTTCACCACACAGCCGGTATGTACAGAGCATGTGAGATCCTCGTGGATGTGTATACTGAGGAGCTGTTAACCCTCTCAACCTCAGATCCATTGATGTCAGTAGGCGCTAGCATGTTTCCATTCCTCCTGTAGTCCACAACCACATCTTTTGTTTTTGCAACATTGAGGGAGAGGTTGTTTTCTTAACACCACTGTGTCAGGGTGATGATATCTGTAAACTGCCTCATTATTATTTGAGATTAGGCCAATCAGTGTGGTATCTTCAGCAAATTTAATTAGTAGATTGGAGCTGTGGGTGGCGACACAGTCATGGGTATACAGAGATAAAAGGAGGGGTCTTAGTACACAGCCCTGAGGGGCCCTGTTTTGAGGGTCAGAGGGGCAAAAGTGAGGGAGCCCACTCTTACCACCTGCTAGCGATCTGACAGGAAGTCCTGGATCCAGTTACACAAGGCAGGGTGAAGGCCGAGGTCTGATCTTCTTGTCGAGCCTGGAGGGAATTATGGTGCTGATTGCTGAACTATAGTCCAAGAACAGCATTCTCACATAAGCATCCTTCTTCTCCAGATGTGCAAGGACGGCGTTTAGGAGGGTTCAGTGTGGGTGGTAGCATGCTGCAGATGTAGTCCTTGGTCCGCATTTGCTTATTGTTGAGGTGAGTGCGGCAGGACGCCAGAAGTTCAGACCTGTTACCTTGGTCTATTTATGTACCGGAACATTTGTGGATGTTTTGAAGCAGGAGGGCACTCTACACTGGGGGAGAGAGAGAGAGAGATTAAAAACGTCTGTAAACACACCTGCCAGTTGAGCCGCGCACATCCTGAGTACCCGCCCTGGGATGCCGTCCGGTCCCGCAGCCTTACGGCTGTCCACTCGTTACCGCGTAAACTACTTCCAAACCCGAACTAACGGCTTTCATTCCCCATCCCAACTGGCCATAAATACAGCCAACGTCCGAAAATCCAGAAAGCTCCTATCACTAGTCCCAAACTGCTCGTTCTCCATTCGGGTTCCTGCTGGTCACGGACTGTGAACCGCGCACACACTGAGCTACTCTAAACGCCATCACTTTATCACTGATCAAACAGAATTCACCAGCTCTCGGACTCTGAACCCGGAGAACCACACCGGTCCGACCAGTGAAGCGGGTGGGGAGACTGAGACACACGTTAATGTGTGGAACTTCCCAGCTCACTCTGTTTCATTGGATCTGGGAGGGTTTGATCGCGAATCCTCGTGATCAGAGTGATTCAGAGAGGGATCGATCACTGCAGTGACCTTCAGTGAAACTACACCTTTTCCGAGAACGGGACGGAACGAGGACTGGAACACTGAGTTCGAAGCCAATACCACAGAACAACGACAGTTTTTACATAACCCAGCTGTCTGAACGGAGAAGTATTGAAAGGCAAAATCGAAATAACAGGTATGATAGGGGGGATAGTTTGAAGTGTGTCTATTTTAATGCTAGGAGTATTCTGGATAAGGGCGATGAACTTAAGCATGGATCAGTACATGAAACTACGGTGTTGTGGCTGTTACTGAAACTTGGTTGAGAGAGGGGGCAGGTCGAATAATGTACCAGGTTTTCGAAGTTTTAGAAAAGAAAGATGGGAAAGTAAAAGGGGTGGGGTGTGTTGGAGTTTCACGACCTTTTTCTGGGAAATCCACATCAGACATGTGGAGAGTGTTTAAAGGTCAATTGCAGAGTACAGGAGAGGTGAGTTCCTGGTTGAAGGAAGGCCAGAGATCGAATAATAAGAGAACATTGGATGTCCGGAGAGGTGGTGAATTTAGTCAAGAAGAAAAAGGAAAAGTATGTAAAATTTTAGAATTTTGGATCAAACGGGGCACACAAGGAGTATAAAGAAGCCAGAAAGGAACAAAGGAATGGAATTAGGGAAGTCAGGAGGGGCCATGAAAAGTCCCTGGCAAGTAGGATTAAGGTGAATCCCAAGGCACCCTATACATATATCAAGAGCAAGAGCACATCTCGGGAAAGGGTGGGACCACTCAACGATAAAGGGGGAACATTTGCTTGGATGCACAGAACTGGAGTGATGTACTTAACAAGTGTCAGTATTTAACAAGGAAAATGATAGGAAGAACTGAGAGATCAGTGCTTAGTGTTTAAATACATTCGGGTATTTAGGAGGAGGAAGTGTTGGGCTCCAAATGAGTATTAATGTGGATAAGTCTCCAGGGCTTGATGTGATTTACCCCAGATGATTGAAGGGGCAAGAGACGAGACTGCTGGGGCCTTGACCAGCAGATTAAGGAGATTAACTCAAAACTCTGTGTTCGTGGGATTCATGGGGAGAGTGTGGGCCGTCGAGCAGAGAAACCAACTACTTTTCCAAGGATGTCCAAGGCAAGGAGTTGATGCACATCCAGAGAGAGAGAGAGGGCAACATTCTATGGGTGTTAGCACTTCAACTATTTATGTAATGAAAAGCTGAGGGGAACTTTGAACAACATTGATACCGGGAAACGTTGCCTGGTAATGGTGACTTGTCAATTCAAAGGGCACAGGTTTAAGGGTAAGATGTTTAGAGGGAATCACATGGAATTAAACACATAGAAGAAAACCCCTGACTTCAGAGCTGACTGTCAGAATAGTCGTATATGGTAATATAGACCTACTTTGATAGTAACTTTATTTTGAAGTTTGAACTTTGAACACAGCAAATTACAGCTCTTGCTGAAAGCTTCCTCTTACAGTTGTCAATCAAATGGAGGAGGAAAGAAGCAGAGATTTTCTTCTTGTTCATTTCTGGGATACAGATACAATGGGTTCCTGTTAATTGGGCCATCGGTTATTCAGGTCAGCCACTTATGTGGGACAACGTTACAGAACAAAACCTAATGGAGGAAATTGCCAGAATTCCCTTCCTTTATTTGGGACATGGCCACTTAACTGGGAAAGGAGACTGTTGTCAAACAGGTTAACTAATATCAGTCACACACACTTATGTGACTGTTAGACGCTACACCATGTTTTGACCAAACAGTTTGAAAATAGCATCTGTGTGTGTGTGTGTGTTTTAAAGCAGTGATTTTCATCATGGATAGTTGATGAGAAATAAGCAGGAGGACAATTGTTCTGCTGCAAAGACGAGGAAATCTGCAGATGCTGGAATTTCAAGCAACACACACAAAAAATGCTGGTAAATGCAGCAGGCCGGGCAGCATCTATAGGAAGAGGTACAGTCGACGTTTCGGGCCAAGACCCTTCATCAGGACTAACTGATAGAAGGTAGGAAGAGATTTGAAAGTGGGAGGGGGAACGGATATCCAAAATGATAGGAAAAGACAAGAGGGGGAGGGATGGAGCCAAGAGCTGGAAAGTTGATTGGCAATAGGGATACGAGGCTGGAGAAGGGAGAGGATCATGGGTCGGGAGGCCTAGGGAGAAAGAAAGAGGATGGGCAAGGAGTTATAGTGAGAGGGACAGAGGGAGAAAAAAAGAGGGGGGTAGAGAGAGAGAGAGAGAGAGAGAGAGAGGGGAGAGAGAGAGAGAGAGAAAGAGAGAGATAAATAAATAAATAAATAAATAAATAACGAATGGTGTACGAAGGGGAGGTGGGGCATTAGCAGAAGTTAGAGAAGTCAGTGTTCATGCCATCAGGTTGGAGGCTTCCCAGACGGAATATAAGGTGTTGTTCCTCCAACCTGAGTGTGGCTTCATCTTTACAGTAGAGGAGGCCGTGGATAGACATGTCAGAATGGGAATGGGATGTGGAATTAAAATGTGTGGCCACTGAGAGAAAGCAGGACCTATGAAGTATTTGAAGGTATCAACAATCATCTTGACTGTTACAATGAAGATGAAGATTTTGAGGATATTTTCACTGATAGGATTGCATGAAGGCAGTCCATTATCTGTACTGGGAGTCAGCAATGATCTTATTAATTGCGAACAGTAGATGAATACCTCTTCCATAAATATTAAGAACTAGTACAGCTTTATCAGACTGTAGTGTTCTAGTTTGTTCTGTATTTCATGTAAATACTTAATTTGTTCCTCAGTTTGTCTTTTTTATACCTTTTTAACTATTTCCGTGAAACTTTGGTGAATTGGGCAAAATGTAGAGGTCCCGATGTGTCCCAATTCACTGGAAATCATTGTATTTCCAAAACAAAAACCCCTAGAAAAGCCATGGTGATGCACTTACTGGAACTGCTCTCAGTTTGGAGGTTACGTTCCTCCAGTGTTATCAAAAACATTCCAGGACATTGCATCAAAGGAGAAACAGCAACACAAGTCGAGATTGGTGGCACACAGGGAGATTTGTAAATGGTGATGAGCCCCTGCTGGTTGTCCTTCCCCTTTTGTGTGATTTACCTTCTGAGCTGCTCACACGGCTGCTGAACTTCTGTAACGAGCAGTCTGATTTCTATTCCTGCACACACCGATGGCAGGAGTCTTGCCACTGGTAATGATGATGCCTGTCAGTGAGAGAAAGAGTCAGCTTTCAGATATTCTCTTGCTGGGGATGATTATTGATTTCATTTGTGAACGGTGTCTGATACTGTTACGGTACGCAGCTGACTATGCCAGCCTCCGATGTTCAGACGCTCCGATTCTCCAGAGGATGGATAAGTGGCATGGTCACTTTAAAGATTCTGGCCCACTTCACAAATTGGTGGCCATGTTTTGTCTCCAAGATTTGGATATTTAAAGAGCACCCGAACTCAGGTTCGGTGTTCAATCATCAGCTCAACTTTGGTTCAGTTCGAGACTGTGTTCAGAACTTCTGTCTCGTTTGGTTTCCTGTCTAGTCTCATCAGGCTGTCATCTCACATCTACTCAGGAACCCCATTCTTGTCTCAGTCTCAAAATCCTGTTTCGAATCTCGTCTCGGATCTTGGATACTCCAGCATGGGGGTCCTTACTATCCTCACCTAGGCCTCTCGTTACAGATACAGTACCTATCACCTCATGCCTGCAGATGGAATTGGTCATGTTCCATGCAGGACAACTTGTTTTATTATCTGAATTGACATGAATGTTGTGCAATCAGCAGCATATATCCCTACTTTCGATAAAGAAATGAGCATTCTTTGATGTTTCGGCCCACGCCACTGCTGTGAAGGTTTCCAGTCCTGGAGATGGTGTGATAATCCATAGCAACCAAAGCCAGGTTCCATTTTTAAGGTTAAATTCAGATCATCGTACCCATTGACATCAGTTTACCAGCTCTTTCAGTCAACTTCTGTGTTGGTGCTGAGGGCAGACATTATCACAATAGCTCTGGAAATCACCTTTGACTTTATCTTTGGACATGAATTTTTCAGGCAAACGTAATGACCTTCGTTCCATCCTAAAGTCTGAAGTGAGATATTTGCTGATGATTATACAGTGTTCATTTTGTTTCAGATATTCTCAGCAAATGTTGCTCTTATCAACAGCCTGCAGCAAAGCCAAAGCAATGTTTAATCAAAGGAAAAAAGTGTACAGTAATATCAGTACAACTGAAATGTCAGGGAATGACTGTCACCATCTACGGAAGACCCAAACATTAATCTTTCTCACACAGTGTCATTGCCATTGTGAACTCTCCTCTTGGTGTGTACCAGTGATTCTATGAATACATTAGTTCTTTAGCTAAAAGAGCAGGTGAAAATCTTTGGGTAATTCCTGATATCCAAAGACTTTAAATCACCACATGTTTCTGTGAAGGGCAAAGGGTGAACAATCTCAGTGTTGATGGTGATCTGGAGGTTGAATCATGACTATTATGCAAGCTGGCTGTTTTCACTGTAACACGCTGTAAGGTTTCACTGCTAATGTAATGGTTACTCTGTAATGTTCCACTGTTAAGGTAATGGTTTCCCTGTAGCAGCAATGTCCGGGTAATGACTAGAGGTAACGGGGCCTTTGGAATGTATATTGGCCAATGAGCAGGATGTTGTTCTTTCTTGTGAGTCTGGGGGCAATGATTTTGCAGTCTTTTGTCAGGGAGCGATGAAGAGAGAGGATGTGAATGGAGAGAGTTGGTGACCACCGAACGGACTGGACTGAGGAGCACGAGTCCGAGGGTCCGAGGGCCAGCTATGCTCGGAGGAGTTCAAGGGGAACAAATGGATGAACTGTGCACTCCAACGTTGTGCATTAGACTGTTTCATGAGAATGGACCCTTTTCTTTTTTTTGTTTCTTTACTAACCATATAGTCAAATTAAGAAATATAAAACTCAGTCGTTTAATCGCATATTGTGTGCTGTTGTTATTTCATGGTATTGATTTGTAACAGGGTGCAGTATCCACCCAAACAAAATTTTTAATTTTGGCTGGGCTATGGGTGCTATCATCCCCTAGATTAAGCGCTAGCCAAACCAAGGGTTACATCACCATACTTCAATCCATTAAGTTATATCCCCCTGCTGCTCTGATGTGACCTGATCTCATTTTATTCTGAATCATCAGTCCATGCCTCTTCATTCCTCACCCAGTTACAGGAATCCTGTTTACTATTGTCACTTGAGAAAATGCTTTGGTCCAAATTCTCAGTGTCCAAATTCTCAGTCTCACTCTGACATGTCCACGTTTCCCAGGCCGATGTCAGTTTCATCAGCCTTAATTCTTTCTCTTCCCAGTGTGAAATAATAGAGTGTGAGAAATAACTTTACAATCAGAGGAAGATTTCCAAAATTAGGGAAGGTTTTATCTGACCCTCAGAGGAATTTGCAGTGGGAGGGGAAAGATCGAGTTGTCTTGGTCCATGTGGGTATCAACGACAGAGGTAGAATGAGGAAAGAGGTTCTGCTGATGGAATTTGAGCATCTAGGGACTAAATTAAAATGCAGAACCAAAAAGGTGGTAATCTCTGGATTACTACCTGAGCCACATGCAAATTGGCACAGGGTTAAGAAGAGTAGAGAGTTAAATGCATGGCTGAAGGATTGGTGTGGGAGAAGTGGGTTTGAATTCATGGGAAACTTCACCCGTATTGGGGAAGGAAGGAACTATTCCATTGGGTCAGGCTCCACCTGAACTGTGATGGGACCTAGATCCTGGCGAATCGCATAACTACGGCTGTGGATAGGGCTTTAAGCTAAATAGTGGAGGGGCGAGTTAAATAGATTGGAGAAATAAAGCAAAAAACAAAATGTGGATAAAGATAAAGTAAAGGCCAAAGTTAAAAAATGAGAAAAGTGAAGTCAAATGCATAAGAGACAAACATTAATTACTAGGTTTTTAAAGCACAATGAATGTAAGGGCACTTTATTTGATTAACTGTATTATTCGTAACAAGGTCAGTGAACTTGTGGCTCAAATTAGTACAAAGGGGTATGAGTTAGTAGCAATTATAGAAATGTGGTTGCAGGGTGGAGAGGATTGGGAATTAAATATCCAAGGATATCAGGTAATACAGAAGGATAGGCAGGAAGATGGAAGATGGGAGGTGGGGTAGCACTCTTAATTAAGGATGAGATCAGGGTGATAGTGAGAGATAATATCAGAGCTAAGCAACAGAATGCTGAATGGGTCGAGATTAGGAATAGTAAAGGGAAAAAAATCACTGGTGGGAAGCCCACAGGCCACCGAATAACAACATTACAATGGCACAGGCAATAAACAGGGAAATATCTGAGGTATGCCAAGTCAAGTCAAGTTATGTCACTTTTTATTTTCATTTCAAACATCATTGGGACGGACTCCACCTGGACCATGATGGGATCTGGATCCTGGTGAATTGCATAACTCGGGCTTTAAACTAAATAGCAGCGGATGGGTTCAACAGATTGAGAAGTATGAAGAAAGTAAAAGAGAAAAGTGTGGATAAAGATCAAGTAAAAGCAAAAGATAAAAAAGAGAAAAGTAAGAGTGGAATGAGGAAAAGTCAAGTGCACAAGAGACAAAGATTATGAGATTTTAAAAAAAAAGTGAGTGCAAGGGCACTTTATCTGCCTGTAGTATTTGAAACAAGGTCAGTGAACTTGTGGTACAAAGCAGTGCAAAGGGGTATGATTTAGTGGCTATTACAGAAATGTGGTTGCAGGATGGAGAGGATTGGGAATTAGTATCCAAGGGTATCAGGTAATATGGAAGGACAGGCAGGAAGGTAAGGGATTTGAGGTAGTTCTCTTAATTAAACATGAGATCAGGGTGATAGTGAGAGACGATACAAGATCTAAGGAGCAGAATGCTGAATCCATCTGGGAAGAGATTAGGAATATTTAAAGGGAAAAAATCACTGGTGGGAGTTGTCTATAGGCCGCTGAATAATAACATTACAGTGGTACAGGCAGTAAACTGAGAAATATCAGAGGCATGTAAGAAAGGAATAGCAGTTATCCTGGGGGATTTTATCGTACATAGATTGGGTGAATCAAGTTCGGTGAGGCAGTCTTGAGGAGGACTTCATAGAATGCATCTGTGATAGCTTTCTTGAACAGCATGATACTGAACCTACAGGGGAACATGCTGTCTAGGAGCTGGTCCTGTGCAATGAGATAGGTAAAATTAACAATCTTGTAGCTAGGGATCCTCTTGGTAAGATTGATCACCGTATGGTTGAGTTTCTCATACAAATGGAGCGTGCAATAGTTCAATCTAAAACCATTGCATTATGTCTAAACAAGGCAGACTACAACAGGAGGAGGGAGGAGTTGGATTGGATAGACTGGGAACACAGGCTATATGGTGGGATGCTTGTGGAATAGTGGGAGACTTACAAAGAGATTTTTCACAGTGCTCAACAAAAGTATGTTCCAGTTAAAAGCAAGGACAGTAAGCGTGGGGAGAGCCAGCCCTGGATAACTAATGAAATAAAGGAAGGCATCAAACTAAAAGCTTGTGCATACAAAGTTGCCAGGAGTATTGGGAAACTGAAAGATTGGGAAAACTTTAAGAAGCAAAAAGGACCCAGGAAGCGAGCAATAAAGAAAGGGAAGCAACACACACAAAATGCTGGAGGAACTCAGCAGCCCAGGCAACATCTATGGCAAGGAATATGCCGAAGGGATTTGACCTGGAACATTGACTGTGCTCTTTTCCTTAGATGCGTCCTGGCCTGTTGAGTTCCTCCAGCATTTTGTGTGTGTTTCCTGGATTTCTGGCAATTTTCTCTTGTTTGTGAATAAATGAAGGGAAGATAGATTATAAAAATAAACTGGCACAAAATATAAAAACAGATAGTAAAAGTTTGTATAAGTATATAAAGCAGAAAAGGGTGGCCAAAGTGAATGTAGGTCCCTTGGAGGACGAGAAAGGGGATATTGATATTGACTAATGAGGAAATGGTCGAGGCTTTGAATGACTGTTTTGTGTGCATCTTCATGGTGGAGGACACATCTAACATGTCAAAGAGAGATGATATGGATGTGATGGGAGGTGAGGACCTCGATACAATAGCTATCACTAAAGAGGTAGTACTGAGAAAACTTGTGGGCCTAAAGATAGACAAGTCCCCTGGTCCTGATGGAATACATCCCAGGGTACTGAAAGAAATGGCAGAGGTTATAGCAGAGGCTTTGGTGATAATTTACCAAAATTCTCTAGACTCTGGGCAGGTCCTGGTGGATTGGAAAAAGGCGAATATCACGCCACGGTTCAAAAAACGATGTAGGCAAAAGGCAGGTAACTATAGGCCAGTCAGTTTAACATCTGTAGTTGGGAAAATGCTTGAAGCTGTCATTAAAGAAGAAATAGTGAGGCATCTGGAAAGAAATGGACCCATCAGGCAGACGCAGCATGAATTCAGCAAATGCAGGTCCTGTTTGACAAACCTACTGGAGTTCTTTGAGGATATAATGAGTGCAGTGGATAGAGGGGAACAGATGGACATTACTTACTCCATTTCCAGTAGGTGTTTGATAAGGTACCACATAAAAGACACCCAAAAGATAAGGATGCATAGAGTTAAGGGTGATGTTTTAGTATGGACAGAGGATTGGTTAACTAATAGAAAGGAGAGAGATGGGATACATGGGTGTTTCTCTGGTTGTCAATCAGTGGTGAGTGGTGTGTCGCAGGGGTCGGTGCTGGGCCCACACCGTTCACGATATACATTAACAATCTGGAAGAGGGGACCGAGTGTGGTGTATCTAAGTTTGCTGATGACACTAAGTTGAGTGGAAAAGCAAATTGTGCAGAACAGACAGACAGCCTGCAGAGAGATATAGATAGGTTAAGTGAGTGGGAAAGGGTCTGGCAGATGGCAGATGTTGGTAAATGTGAAGTCATCCACTTTGGGAGGAAGAATGGAAGATCAGATTATTATATAAATGGTAAAACAATTGCAGCATGCTACTATGCAGAAGGACTTGGGGGTGCTTGTCGATGAATCACAAATAGTTGGTTTGCAGGTGCATCAGGCTATCAAGAAGGCAAATGAAATGTTGGCCTTCCTTGCTAGGTGGATTGAATTTAAGAGCAGGGAGGTTGTGCTGCAACTGTATAGGGTACTGGTGAGGCCGCATCTGGAATACTGCGCTGCAGTCCTGGTCTCCTTAATTGAGGAAGGATATACTGGTTTTGGAGGCGGTGCAGAGGAGGTTCACCAGGCTGATTCCAGACATGAGGGGGTTAGACTATGAGGAGAGATTGAGTCACCTACCACTGCTGGAATTCAGGAGGAGATCTTCTGGAAACATATAAAATTGTGAAAGGGATTGATAAGATAGAGGCAGTGCAGTTGTTTCCACTGGTAGGTGAGACAAGAACTATGGGGCATAGCCTCAAGATTCAAGGGAGTCAGATTAGGATGGAGATGAGGAACTACTTTTCTCAAAGGGTTATGAATCTGTGGAATTCTCTGCCCAATGAAGCAGTGGAGGCTACCTCAGTAAATATAATTAAGAGAAGGTTGGATAGATTTTTGCATAGTAGGGGAAGTAAGATTTGTTCCAGCTTCCTAATGATGTGCCTCTGGCTAGGCTGCATCTGAAGGATTCCATTCATTTTTAGTTGCCTTATTATTGGAAGGATATGGAGTTTTTGGAGAAGGTGTAGAAGAGGTTTACCAAGATGTTGCCTAGAGGAGGTGAGGGGGCATGTTTAAAGGAAATGTTTTTACTCAGAGACTGGTAGTGCCTAGAGTTTTCTGCGACAGATGGTGGTGGAAGCAGACACAACAGGAGCATTTAAGAGACGTTTAGACAGACACATGAACATACAGGGAATGCAGAAATATGTATCTTGTGCAGGTCGATGGGATGAGTTTATCTTGTCATCATGGTCAGCAGGAACAATATGAGCCAAGGACCCTGTTTCTATGCTGTACTGTTCTATGCTCTGGTTTCTTGCATTATTCACCAGTGATTAAAGGTGATTTTCTAATAACGTTGTGAAACAAAGAACCGACGGTCACTCTTTTTACTTCCTTCAAGGAGATAACCTACACAAAGACAAAGAGGAAACTCAAGCTCACAACCACTCTCTCTGTTTGGTTTTGGGATTACTGAATTGTCACACAGGCCACGCTGTGAGAAACAGCCATCAAGAACAGAAGGAGCAACTCCAGGTAGGTCAGAACGTGCCACACTGTGTGTCTCTTCAATGAACCCTACCTCAGCAACTCCTGCCAGTGCACTGCACACTGAGTGCTCAGCATTCTCATTGGTGCATGGGATCTGCTTTGCTGATCAGCTGCCATCCTGATAAATCTGATCCCATTGTGGGGTTGGATCTGGAATTCCTGAGTGTAGACCCTGTGACCATGTTGAGCAATGATATCAGTGTATGATGGAGGGGAAGCTGTAGGTGATGGTGTTCCCTTGCATCAAATTCCTTGTCATAGAACAGAGAAAGTCTCAACATGGGAACAGGCCCTTCAGCTCATCATGATATGCTGCACTATTTAAGCTAATGATGCCTCATTGTACCAATTAATCTGCCTGCACATGGTCCATAGCTCTCCATTCTCTGCGATTACAGAACCTCTTAAACTCTTTGATCATATCTATTGCCACCAACACCCCTTTCACTTTAACATTCTTCAACAGATTCAATATCACCTTTTTCTTTATTTCAAAATGCCCCAGCATATTAACATGCTCCACACTGCTCACACTATTCCCCATGACTTTCCCCTTGTTGGATCAATACACAAAATCCTGTAGGATCTTAGTAGGTCAGGCACAGATGCTGCATGATCTACTGAATTTGCCCAGTATTTTGTCTGATACTAATTAGGACATCTCCATATCCTCCACCACCAAGCGTATGTTTAATCCTCTATTGTTGAGTGGTCCTACCCGATCCCTGGTTATTCTCTGACATTTGATGTATGTATAGAATACCCTGGAATTCCTTTAATATAGCATGCCAAGGATTTTTCATTGCCCCTCCTGGCTCACCTCATTCCCTTCTGAGTTCTTCTCTGGCTTCTTTACATCCCCCAATGACTCTGTTTGATTATGTTAAATTCCTAAATTGTACATATGGTTCCTTTTCCCTCTTGACTAAATTAATAATCTCTTTCAAGTACTCCTCTAATTTGCCACTCTTGTACTTCCATCTTACCGGATCATATCAATTTCATACCCTGTGAAGTTGGCCATTAAACATGCTACACAAATCAGATTTCCCCAGCCACAACAGTTCCTGAATAATTATAGATAATTGCTGCTTAAAACACTGATAATATTCCTCCCCCTATTTAACGATTCCTTGTAACATCAATACTTACTCAGAGCTATCCGAATTTAAGGTATTGTAATCACTGTTTCCTCTTATTTCCACCAACACAATGGTCAGTCAGCTGACCAGTCACATTTCCGAATATCAGGTCTAGTATGGATCCTGTTCCAGTTGGACTATCTACGTATTGTTTTAAGAAACTGTCTTTGATACACCTAACAATTCTGCCCTGTCTAACTCTCCAGCACAAAGAAGACCCCAGTCCAATTTGGTGAGAATGCAGTTACCCTGTTGTTTTTGCAAGTTTTGCTGATCTGCCTCATGTTTGTTCCTTCGTGTCTTCATTACTACTGGATGCTGTATAACATAATCCAATCAGAGTAATTGCACCTTGAGTTTTACCCTTGTGGGCTCAGTGGATAAGCCGCCCATTATCCACTCCCTCTGAGAGCAGCTGTGATATTGTCCCTGATCAGTAGTGCCCTGTTTTATTACTGGAGATCAGGGGGCTGTGAGTTGCTGTCAGAGTAGCCAAGAAGAAACAGTGTAGGGGATGTGTATGTGGCACACAGTGACAAATCTGTGTGGTATTGGTGTCAAGAGTAGGTGGTTAGACTCTCCTTGTTTGGAGATGGTCACAGCCTGGGACATTTGTTACAAACACTTTACTAGTCTTTGTTTATCCTATACATGAAAGTTTTACAGCTTTTTCATCTTTTCAAACAACTTGTACTTTTTTATTTTTCTTTATGACACTCAGACTCATCTCTGTTGACACCCTCCACTTCCCCCCCACTGAGCATTCCCACCTTTCCCATGCACCTGCTTATTTCCATCCAACAAATTCTCTCTCAAGTACACATGAAGTTTC
Organism: Mobula hypostoma; assembly: GCF_963921235.1. NCBI lineage: Eukaryota > Metazoa > Chordata > Chondrichthyes > Myliobatiformes > Myliobatidae > Mobula > Mobula hypostoma. Next base: position 56,794,685 of record NC_086106.1, on the reverse strand, counting down.
CAACTTTCCCATCCCCATCTGCATGACAAGCAGTTTACAGGGGCACATTAACCTAACAACTAACACAGTGTGGCAGGATCACCCGTGGGAAATTGACTCGGTCACAGGAGAACATGCAGACTCCACACAGACAGCACCAGAGACCAGGAGTGAAGCCAGGTCACTGGTGGTGTCAGTCCCCTGCACCACTTGCAGTACAGTGTCACTGCACCCCCCTGGGTCACTTTGTTACAGCAGGAATGAGTTTGTTTAGTTTTCATGATGAAGTGAATTGAATCTTGTATAATTATCAGCAAACCTCTGTCTTCTGACCTTGTAGAGAAAGGGAGGACATTTATGATGGAGTTGATATTGGTTGAACTGGCAGCTGTCACATAAGGACTTCTGCATTGATATTGTGAGGTTGTATGGATAGATTTCCAATACTCATAGTTCTAGAGAGCCAATTTACAGCCTGACTATGGTGTTATCCACATGAAATTTACAAGCAATCTTTGTAGTCCTGTAGGTTTGCCTGTATGTTGCAATTATCACACACATCGGAACGAACTGCTGATTTTTGATTTAATTGGTCACTACAAGCTCTCCCCAATGAGATGGATGACAAGAGAATGGGGATCTGAAGTAATGGAAGATTTTAATAATTAGAAATGATAATGATCACGTTTCCTTTCAGACAACAGGTGGCTGAGGCTGAGAATGCCACATTCTTCACGAAGGAAGAGCTCAACAAACTGAAGTCCGACTTTGAAACAGGTGGTGTGGAAAAGGTTACATCTCTGATAGAGCAGAAGCTATCAGAACTGGACAAGACAGAGCTTAACATCACAGTGACAGGAGAAGCAGGTACAGTAAAATCCACCTTCATCAATGCCATGAGAGGACTTCGAAACAGTGACGATGGAGCTGCTAAAGTTGGGCTCACTGAAACTACAATGGAACCAACCAAATACCCACATCCCAATTTCTCCAATGTCTGCTACTGGGACCTGCCAGGGATCGGGACCACAAAATTTCCAGCTGATAAATATCTCAAGCAAATGAAATTTGAAAAATATAATTTCTTCATCATAATATCAGCTGGTCGTTTCAAAGAAAATGAGACAAAACTTGCGAAAGAGATTAAACGTCTCAGGAAGAAATTCTATTTTGTCCGCAGCAAGATTGATGCTGATTTTGATTCAATGAGAAAAGGGGGGAAGGAAGTTAATGAGGAAAAAGAACTGAAACTTATTCGGAATAACTGCTGCAAGTATTTGAGGGAAGCGGGGATTCAAACCCCGGCTGTGTTCCTGATATCCAGTTTTGAACAGGATCGATATGATTTCAATTGGTTAAATAAAGCACTTGAAGATGAACTGCCAATTATAATGAAAAGTATCTTTGTCCTGGCCTATCCAAACCGAAGTGTAGAGATTATTCAAAAGAAAAAGAAAATGCTGCAGAAACGTATCTGGATGTTGGCAACACTTTCGGGAGCTGTGGGAGCAACCCCCATTCCTGGTCTCTCTGCTGCCTGTGATACCAGCATACTGATTGGGGCAATAACCGATTTCCGTAAATGTCTGTGTCTGGATGAAGCTTCTCTTCAAAGACTGGCCAACATCACAGATAAATCTGTGGAAGAGCTTAAGGCAGTAGTTAAAACTTCCCTGCTGCGGGAAATAAATACAAATATAATTGTGAGGTTAGGTTGGGGAGCTACAGTTGTTTCCCTTTCAGCTTTGGAAGTTGGTCTTTACTCCATCCCTGTCATTGGTTCCATTTTTGGAGCAGGATCATCATTTCTCATGACCTATAAAATACTGACCAATGCACTGGAAGACCTTACAGAGAGTGCAGAGAGGGTGGTGAAGTTTGCATTTGGCATCAATTAACCAACATCAATAAAATGAGTTAATATCTTTCTGTGGATGAAATATTTAAGAGGCCTGTCACTAAAGCCTGCTGTAATTCTACATGACAATTTTCCTCTTTATTGATTTCCTTTCTGAATTATTGCTTATCCATTTCTGAGGAACACTTGTGCCTGACCGAGGGAGTGCGACTCCGTTAAAGAAGACATGAAACAGGTTCACATAAATGACATGTGATCCTAATTTGAAGAGGAGCCGAGAAGTTATCTCCAAGTGTCTGAATGATGCTCACCTGTCAATCAATAGCCCAGTGTCAGACTGTGTGGACATTATAAGGTCACAGTGTATGCAGTATTGCTGTGTACAAACTAGTGGCTGTGTCTTCCCTTCAATATCTATAAAGATCTGATTGTGACATCATAAAAGGTCAATGGAAAGGCACTTCAGGAAGTCATTAAAAAATGGCTCCAAACTGAAGCACATTTAAAAGAGTTGTTGAAATCACTATATCAAATGAAACAGCAGACAGAGACACAATTGAGTTGCATCCAGGAATGAAAGTGAATGTCAACAAAATTGCAGAAACCAGACTGACCAATCGAATTGTGTGACCATTGTGGCATTGACTTACATACACCAGACCATTACAGGATTAAACATGAAACTTGTAGAAAATGCAACAAAGTAGGTCACAAAGCATGTCTGGCCCTCAGACATCCAACTAAGAACTTATACTGGAGAAAAGATAACTCCAGTTGGAGTGACAATTGTAACAGTGAGATGCAACAACCAACAAGCCACATTGGGTTTGTATGTGGTAAAAACAGGAGGGTCAGCATTGTGGGGATAAGTGGCTGAGACAACTATAATTTGACTGGAGATATATCCACCATTTGCATGCCACATCCTCTGCCATAGGGTCAACAGGAAACGAATTGAGAAAAGTGCTGGATGATGCCACAGCAATGTTCAAGGATAGCACTGGAAAACTCAGACAGTCTATTTTCTACTACTACTATCTAAGTCTATCTACTCAGACACTATTTTCAACAGTGAAATAGTGTTATGCCACACAAAGTGTTACAAAGCCCATCTGGTTCCTTTTACCATTCATGATAAAGGATTCAGTGAACTAGATCAGCTGGAGACTATCTAAATATTTTCAAGGTTGAGTGGAGCCCATGGGCAACAGCAGTAGTTCTAGTAGACTAGAAGAATGGGTCTAACAGGATCTGTGGTGATGTTAAGGTCACCACCTACCCAGTCCTGAAAGTAGATCAATGCCCTCTGCCCAGGATAGAGGATATCTTTGCAAACCTTTCTGGAGGGAAGCATTTCAGCTGTGAACTTCACAGAGGCCAACCAACAGATGGCGACATCAGACACCGTGCTCACACGTTATGATCTATATCATCCACTGAAGCTTGCCTGTAATGCCTCACCTTCTGGTACAGGTGTAGTCATATCAACTGTTATGAGTGATGGAAGTGAATGCTCCATAGCCTTTGTGTCACGTTCTCTGATCACTGTAGAGAAAATAATGCACAGATTGACAAAGGGGCCTTGAGTCTGGTTTGCAGTGTAAAACAGTACAACCACTACCTGTAAGGGAGAGAGTTTACCAACCACTGGTGTCCATTTTCAATCCACTGAAGGATATTCCACCAATAACAGCAGCACAAATGCAAAGATAGGCCCTGACTATTGGAGGACACAATTACAAGATTTAATTCAAGAGGATGACAAATCATGCAAATGCTGATGGATTGTCCTGTTTACGCTTGGAAAAGGAACTACCTGAAAGCAATTTAGAAAAGAGGACACTTCTCTTCATTAAGACAAAGCACATCTGTACTGCACCACCCAGCTACAAATGGCTTTGTGGAAAGGTTTGTCCAGAGTCTAAAGACTGCACTGCGATCAATGTCAGCAGAACACACTATTCTCACACTGAATCTGCTATCGAACACATGTGGCAGCTCACTGGTTGTTCAAGAGGCAAGAAATCCAACTAAAAACATAGCTAATTACCCCTTTTCTGAAGTAAGTTGTGGTAAATTAGCACCACAAACAATGTAGAGGAACGTGAAGGCGAAGTGTATTTGCGAGATGAACTGTACTGGTATGTTGTAGAATTGACCCTAATGCAGTTAGCCATTCAGAGAGGAGATGCTGTGGCAGGGAAGTTTCGATGCCTGTACGACTGTCTGAGTTGCAAGGTTGGATTGCTCTGGGCACCAAGCCAATTGGACAAATCTGGAGTGGCTTTGGGCTGGGCCCGGAGCCTTTCATTGAAGATTTGCCTGGGTCCTAGTGCGAAGTATGATACACTGTTTGGACAATTTAAACACCGTCCCAGATATGCTGGAAAGACAGGGTGTCAGGATCGGAGGTAGAGCCAATATTACTCACTCTCCCGTGATGCCCACTCCTCTCCATGCTGCTGAGGTTATGAAGATTGCCCTGGCTGATGTGCTCTGTACCCGCTAATATAATGAACTGATACCGAGGCTTTGGGCCTACTGCGGGCTGCTCTGGGGGTTGGAGCGAAGGACTCATTTTGGTTCAGAACGCTGTTGCTCTCTTCTCATGTTTGCATGATTTGTGTTTTGTTTTCCCTCTCTCTGTGCACCAGGCGTTGGTCTTTATCTGATTTTCTTTTCATTAGGTTCATTTGGGTTTCTTGCTTTGCGGTTGCCTGTAAGCAAACAAATCTCAAGATTGCATGATTCATACATGCTTTGATAATAAATGTACTTTGAAACTTGATTTAGAAATTCACCAATTTCGTCCTTGCATATCGTAATGCAACACACTTCACAACCAACAACTCACAAGTTATTGGATGTCTATACAGGAGTTGTATTCTGCAGTAAACTGTGTGTGTGTGTCTGTGTGTGTGTTTGAATAATATTGCAAATATATTGTTTGACTAACCATTCTATGTTTTATTTAATAATCAATTAATAATTAGTTACAGGTTATATGTTACAGTGGATGAATGTCATACAACATCACATCACCACGTCATAAGTGCCCGCCTCAATAAAATTAAAACCGAAGAGTAAACATTTGTCACCGTCTTCCCGTGTTTTTCTTTTGATTAGTTTTATGTTTTCGAGTTACAAAATATAACAGTGTTGTTCCTCCAACCTGAGTGTGGCCTCATCATGGCACTAGAGGAGGCCACGGACAGTCATTTCGGAATGGGAATGGGAAGTTGAATTGAAATAGGTTATCACCGGTAAATCCCACATTTAGTGATAGACAGAACAAAGGTCCTCGACAAAATGGTTCCCATTCTACATTAGGTTTCTCTCATGTACAAGAGGCCACACTGTGAGTACCCGATGCAGTAGATGACACTGACAGACTAGCAGGTGAGGTGTTGTGTCACCTGGAAGGACTGATCCTCCCTGAATGGTGATGAGGGAGGAGGTGTAGGGGCAGGTTTAGCTTGCCCGTTTGCAGGGATAAGTTGTAGCAGGGAAATCAGTGGAGAGGGATGACTGGACAAGGTAGGCGTGTAAAGACCAATCTCTATGGGTAGGATGTGGTGGGGTCTAGTGGTATAGAAAGATGTGCTTAGTGGTGGGAACCCATTGGAAATGGTGAATGTTACAGAGAATGATATGCTCGATACAGAGGCTTGTGGGGTGATAGGTAAGGACAAGGGGAACCCAATGGGAAAAGCTGCAGTATCGTCAGGATAGTGGGAGAGTCACTAGATTTATAAACAATATCAGTAGATTGACTGTCTCCAGAGATGGAGACAGCGAGATTGAGAAGGAGGAGAGAGTTGTCCAGCTTGGACCAAGTAAATTTAGCAGCAGGGTGGAAGCTGGAGGCAAAGTTGATGAAACAGATGAGCTCAGCATGGGTGCAGGAAGCAGCACCAATGCAGTCTTCAATGTAACATACAAAGAGTTGGGGACGGTTACCAGTGTAGGCTTGTATGTAATGGAAATTCAGACATAGTTGGGTTCTTCGTGTGTGTCCATGGGTACATCTCGGGATTGGAGATAGTCGGATAAGCCGAAGGAGAACCAGTTCTGACAAAGAGAGGAGGGTGGTGGTGGAGCAGAACTGTTTAGGTCTGTTGACCAGAAAGAAACAGAGAGCTTTAAATCCTTCCTGATGAGGGAAAGAACTGTATAGGGACTGGACATCCATAGTGAATATGAGACGATCAGGAACAGGGAACTTAGAACATAGAAACATAGAAAACCTACAGCACGATACAGGCCCTTCAGCCCACAAATCTGTGCCAAACATGTCCTTACTTTAGAAATTACCGAGGGTTACCCAAAGCCCTCTATTTTTCTAAGCTCTATGTACCTATCCAGGAGTCTCTTAAAAGACCCTATTGTATCCACCTCCACCACCGTCACCGGCAGCCCATTCCATGCACTCACCACTCTCTGCGTAAAATACTTACCCCTGACATCTCCTCTGTACCTACTTCTAAGCAGCTTCAAACTATGCCCTCTCGTGTTAGCCATTACAACCCTGGGAAAAAGCCTCTGACTATGCACATGAACAATGCCTCTCATCATCTTATAGTCCTCTATCAGGTCACCTCTCATACTCAGTCGCTCCAAGGAGAAAAGGCCGAGTTTACTCAACCTATTGTCATAAGGCATGCTCCCCAATCCAGGCAACATCGTTGTAAGTCTCCTCTGCACCCTTTCTGTAGTTTTCATATCCTTCCTGTAGTAAAGAGACCAGAACTGAGCACAGTACTCCAAGTGGGGTCTGACCAGGGTCCTATATAGCTGCAATATTACCTATCGGTTCCTAAACTCAGTTCCGCAATTGATGAAGGCCAATGCACCATATGCCTTCTTACCCACAGAGACAACCTGCGTAGCAGCTTTGAATGACTATGGACTTGCACCCCAAGATCCCTCTGATCCTCCACACTGCCAAGAGTCTTACCATTAATACTATATTCTGCCATCATATATGACCTACCAAAACAAACCACCTCACACTTCTCTGGGTTGAACTCCATCTGCCACATCTCAGCCCAGTTTTGCATCCTATCGATGTCCCGCTGTAACCTCTGACAACCCTCCACACTATCCACAGCACACCCAACCTTTGTGTCATCAGCAAATTTACTAACCCATCCCTCCACTTCCTCATCCAGGTCATTTATAAATATGATGAAGAGTAAGGGTCCCAGAACAAATCCCTGAGGCACTCCACTGGTCACTGAACTCCATGCAGAATATGACCCATTTACAACCACACTTTGCCTTCTGTGGGCAGGCCAATTCTGGATACAAAGCAATGTCCCTTTGGATGCCATGCCTCCTTACTTTCTCAATAAGCCTTGTATGGGGTACTTTATCAAATGTCTTGGTGAAATCCATATAGACTAGATCTACTGCTTTACCTTCATCAATGTGTTCAGTCACATCCTCAAAAAATTCAATCAGGTTTGTAAGGCACGACGTGCCTTTGACGAAGCCATGCTGGCTATTCCCAATCATTATGCCTCTCCAAATGTTCATAAATCCTGCCTCTCATGATCTTTTCCATCAACTTACCAACCACTGAAGTAAGACTTGCCGGTATATAATTTCCTGAGCTATCTCTACTCCCTTTCTTGAATATGGGAACAACATCTGAAACCCTCCGATCCTCCGGAACCTCTCCTGTCCCCATTGATGATGCAAATATCATCGCCAGAGGTTCAGCAATCTCCACCCTCGTCTCCCACAGAAGGCTGGGGTACATCTCATCCAGTCCCGGTGACTTAGATGACTTGATGCTTTCCAAAAGCTCCAGCATTTATAACTACATCCCTATAATCACCAAGATCCTTCTCTGTAGTGGATACTGAAGCAAAGTATTCATTAAGTATCTCTGCTATCTCCTCCGGTTCCATACACACTTACACACTTTTCCACTATAAGAGAAATTGTGCAATGCAGAAGAACTGGCAGCACCAGAAACGTATAAATTAGAACGAGACAGAAAGATGATTCCAGACATTACTGGCACATTTGGAAGAAGTAGAAACACTACAGTGAGCAGAAAATATGAGAGGAATGAGGAGGAGATTGGTGGAGGAAGTCAGAAGCAAAAGCACTGTTGCCGTGCACTAAATACCAATTGTATTTTAATATTCTTTTTGTATGTTTCACTTCTGGTTCGTAGATTGCAGCTTATCCATTAACAGGAACACATCAAGAGTCACAGAGAGATCCGACGTGGAAACAGGCTCTTTGGCCTCCCATGTCCATGCTGACTGTCAGACAAACAAATGATTACTTACAGTCCAGAAGTTATATTGTTTCCCTCAGCACTTCTTGCTTCCAATTGACATTGATAAAGGATCGTCAGTGTTGCCTGTGGAGAAGCAGGTTTTGGAGACACAATGTGAGGAAAGGAGGGTTACACTTGACTCCTAGGGGGACCAATATCCTGGCAGGGAGATTAGCGAGGGCTACTGAGGTGACTAAATTAGAATGGTTGGGAGGTGGGAATCAAATTAAAGAGGCTAGGCGTGAGGAGGTTAGTTCACAACAGGGGGATGGGAACCAGTGCAGAGAGACAGAGGGGTGTAAAGTGAGGGTAGAAGCAAAAAGTACTAAGGAGAAAAGTAAAAGTGGCAGGCCAACAAATCCAGGGCAAGCATTAAAAAGGGCCACTTTTCAACATAATTGTATAAGGGCTAAGAGAGTTGTAAAAGAGTGCCTGAAGGCTTTGTGTGTCAATGCAAGGAGCATTCGTAATAAGGTGGATGAATTGAAAGTGCAGATTGTTATTAATGATTATGATATAGTTGGGATCACAGAGGCATGGCTCCAGGGTGACCAAGGATGGGAGCTCAACGTTCAGGGATATTCAATATTCAGGAGGGATAGGCATGAAGGAAGGGGAGGTGCGGTGGTGTTGCTGGTTAAAGAAGAGATTAATGCAATAGAAAGGAAGAATATAAGCCGGGAAGATGTGGAATCGATATGGGTAGAGCTGCGTAACACTAAGGGGCAGAAGACGCTGGTGGGAGTTGTGTACAGGCCACCTAACAGTAGTAGTGAGGTCGGAGATGGTATTAAACAGGAAATTAGAAATGTGTGCAATAAAGGAACAGCAGTTATAATGAGTGACTTCAATCTACATGTAGATTGGGTGAACCTAATTGGTAAAGGTGCTGAGGAAGCGGATTTCTTGGAATGTACGCGGGATGGTTTTTTGAACCAACATGTCGAGGAACCAACGAGAGAGCAGGCTATTCTAGACTGGGTTTTGAGCAATGAGGAAGGGTTAATTAGCAATCTTGTTGTGAGAGGACCCTTGGGTAAGAGTGACCTTAATATGGTGGAATTCTTCATTAAGATGGAGAGTGACATAGTTAATTCAGAAACAAAGGTTCTGAACTTAAAGAGGGGTAACTTTGAAGGTATGAGACGTGAATTAGTTAAGATAGACTGGCAAATGACACTTAAAGGATTGACGGTGGATATGCAATGGCAAGCATTTAAAGGTTGCATGGATGAACTACAACAATTGTTCATCCCAGTTTGGCAAAAGAATAAATCAAGGAAGGTAGTGCACCCGTGGCTGACAAGAAAAATCAGGGATAGTATCAATTCCAAAGAAGAAGCATACAAATTAGCCAGAGAAAGTGGCTCACCTGAGGACTGGGAGAAATTCAGAGTTCAGCAGAGGAGGACAAAGGGCTTAATTAGGAAGGGGAAAAAAGATTATGAGAGAAAACTGGCAGGGAACATAAAAACTGACTGTAAAAGCTTTTATAGATACGTAAAAAGGAAAAGACTGGTAAAGACAAATGTAGGTCCCCTACAGACAGAAACAGGTGAATTGATTATGGGGAGCAAGGACATGGCAGACCAATTGAATAATTACTTTGGTTCTGTCTTCACTAAGGAGGACATAAATAATCTTCCAGAAATAGTAAGGGACAGAGGGTCCAGTGAGATGGAGGAACTGAGTGAAATACATGTTAGTAGGGAAGTGGTGTTGGGTAAATTGAAGGGATTGAAGGCAGATAAATCCCCAGGGCCAGATGGTCTGCATCCCAGAGTGCTTAAGGAAGTAACCCAAGAAATAGTGGATGCATTAGTGATAATTTTTCAAAACTCGTTAGATTCTGGACTAGTTCCTGAGGATTGGAGGGTGGCTAATGTAACCCCACTTTTTAAAAAAGGAGGGAGAGAGAAACCGGGGAATTATAGACCGGTTAGCCTAACATCGGTGGTGGGGAAACTGCTGGAGTCAGTTATCAAAGATGTGATAACAGCACATTTGGAAAGCGGTGAAATCATCAGACAAAGTCAGCATGGATTTGTGAAAGGAAAATCATGTCTGACGAATCTCATAGAATTTTTTGAGGATGTAACTAGTAGAGTGGATAGGGGAGAACCAGTGGATGTGGTATATTTGGATTTTCAAAAGGCTTTTGACAAGGTCCCACACAGGAGATTAGTGTGCAAACTTAAAGCACACAGTATTGGGGGTAAGGTATTGATGTGGATGGAGAATTGGTTAGCAGACAGGAAGCAAAGAGTGGGAATAAACGGGACCTTTTCAGAATGGCAGGCGGTGACTAGTGGGGTACCGCAAGGCTCAGTGCTGGGACCCCAGTTGTTTACAATATATATTAATGACTTGGATGAGGGAATTAAATGCAGCATCTCCAAGTTTGTGGATGACATGAAGCTGGGTAGCAGTGTTAGCTGTGAGGAGGATGCTAAGAGGATGCAGAGTGACTTGGATAGGTTGGGTGAGTGGGCAAATTCATGGCAGATGCAATTTAATGTGGATAAATGTGAAGTTATCCACTTTGGTGGCAAAAATAGGAAAACAGATTATTATCTGAATGGTGGCCGATTAGGAAAAGGGGAGGTGCAACAAAACCTGGGTGTCATTATACACCAGTCATTGAAAGTGGGCATGCAGGTACAGCAGGCGGTGAAAAAGGCAAATGGTATGCTGGCATTTATAGCGAGAGAATTCGAGTACAGGAGCAGGGAGGTACTACTGCAGTTGTACAAGGCCTTGGTGAGACCAGACCTGGAGTAATGTGTGCAGTTTTGGTCCCCTAATCTGAGGAAAGACAGCCTTGCCATAGAGGGAGTACAAAAAGGTTCACCAGATTGATTCCTGGGATGGCAGGACTTTCATATGAAGAAAGACTGGATGAACTGGGCTTGTACTTGTTGGAATTTAGAAGATTGAGGGGGGATCTGATTGAAATGTATAAAATCCTAAAGGGATTGGACAGGCTGGATGCAGGAAGATTGTTCCCGATGTTGGGGAAGTCCAGAACAAGGGGTCACAGTTTGAGGATAAAGGGGAAGCCTTTTAGGACCGAGATGAGGAAAAACTTCTTCACACAGAGAGTGGTGAATCTGTGGAATTCTCTGCCACAGGAAACAGTTGAGGCCAGTTCATTGGCTATATTTAAGAGGGAGTTAGATATGGCCCTTGTGGCTATGGGGATCAGATGGTATGGAGGGAAGGCTGGGGCGGGGTTCTGAGTTGGATGATCAGCCATGATCATAATAAATGGTGGTGCAGGCTCGAAGGGCCGAATGGCCTACTCCTGCACCTATTTTCTATGTTTCTATGTTTCTATGAGAGGGGTGTAGTACCAATGTGACAATGAATAATCCTGTTGAAATAATGGCCTAAGATGGGTTCAAAGTCCTTTTAGAAATCGGATGACAGAGGGGAAGAAGCTTTTCTTAAATAGTTGAATGTATGCCTTTAAGCTTCTGTATCTCCTTCCTGATGGTGACAATGAGAAGAGGGCAGGTATTGGGTGATGGGGTCCTTATTAATGGACATCACATTCCTGAGGCACTGCTCCTTGATGATCTTTTGGGTACTCAGGAGGCTAGTACCCAAGATGCAGATCACTAATTTTACAACCATCTGTAGCATTTTTCCGGTCCTGTGCAGTAGCCCCTGCTCTGTACAGAGAGTGATGCAGCCTGTCAGAATGCTCTCCATGGTACATCTGTAGACATTTCTGAGTGTTAGTTGATGAACCAAATCTCTTCAAATTCCTAATGAAATATAGCCACTTATAGCCTTCTTTATAGTTTCATTGATATGTACATTTGTATGTTCTTGTCAGGATTAAAGGCAAAGTGAATAGGAATAAGGAACCTGGGTTCTCAAGGGATATTGCAACTCTGATAAAGAAGAAGAGGGAGTTGTATGATGTGTATAGGAAGCAGGGAGTAAATAAGGTGCTTGAGGAGTATAAGAAGTGCAAGAAAATACTTAAGAAAGAAATCAGGAGGGCTAAAAGAAGACATGAGGTTGCCTTGGCAGTCAAAGTGAAGGATAATCCAAAGAGCTTTTACAGGTACATTAAGAGCAAAAGGATTGTAAGGGATAAAGATCAGAGTGAAGATCAGAGTGGTCGGCTATGTGCGGAACCAAAAGAAATGGGGGAGACTTTAAATAGGTTTTTTGCGTCTGTATTTACTCAGGAAACTGGCATGAAGTCTATGGAATTAAGGGAAACAAGTAGTGAGATCATGGAAACTGTACAGATCGAAAAGGAGGAGGTTCTTGCTGTCTTGAGGAAAATTAAAGTGGATAAATCCCCGGGACCTGACAGGGTGTTCCCTCAGACCTTGAAGGAGACTAGTGTGGAAATTTCAGGGGCCCTGGCAGAAATATTTAAAATGCCGCTGTCTACAGGTGAGGTGTCGGAGGATTGGAGAGTGGCTCATGTTGTTCTGTTGTTTAAAAAAGGACCGAAAAGTAATCCGGGAAATTATAGGCCAGTAAATTTAACGTCGGTAGTAGGTAAGTTATTGGAGGGAGTACTAAGAGACAGAATCTACAAGCATTTGGATAGACAGGGACTTATTAGGGAGAATCAACATGGCTTTGTGCACGGTAGGTCATGTTTGACCAATCTATTGGAGTTTTTCAAGGAGGTTACAAGGAAAGTGGATGAAGGGAAGGCAGTGGATATTGTCTGCATGGACTTCAGAAAGGCCTTTGACAAGGTTCCGCATGGGAGGTTAGTTAAGAAAATTCAGTCGCTAGGTATACATGGAGAGGTGGTAAATTGGATTAGACACTGGCTCAATGGAAGAAGCCAAAGAGTGGTAGTAGAGAATTGCTTCTCCAAGTGGAGGCCTGTCACTAGTGGTGTGCCACAGGGATCAGTGCTGGGTCCATTGTTATTTGTCATCTATATCAATGATCTGGATGATAATGTGGTAAATTAGTTCAGCAAATTTGCTGATGATACAAAGATTGGAGGTGTAGTAGACAGTGAGGAAGGTTTTAGAGCCTGCAGAGGGACTTGGACCAGCTGGAAAAATGGGCTGAAAAATGGCAGATGGTGTTTAATACAGACAAGTGTGAGGTGTTGCACGTTGGAAGGACAAACCAAGGTAGAACATATAGGGTTAATGGTAAGACACTGAGGAGTGCAGTGGAACAGAGGGATCTGGGAATACAGATACAAAATTCCCTAAAAGTGGCATCACAGGTAGATAGGGTCGTAAAGAGAGCTTTTGGTACATTGGCCTTTATAAATCAAAGTATTGAGTATAAGAGCTGGAATGTTATGATGAGGTTGTATAAGGCATTGGTGAGGCCGAATCTGGAGTATTGTGTCCAGTTCTGGTCACCAGATTACAGGAAGGATATTAATAAGGTTGAAAGAGTGCAGAGAAGGTTTACAAGGATGTTGCCGGGACTTGAGAAACTCAGTTACAGAGAAAGGTTGAATAGGTTGGGACTTTATTCCCTGGAGCATAGAAGAATGAGGGGAGATTTGATAGAGGTATATAAAATTATGATGGGTCTGGATAGAGTGAATGCAAGCAGGCTTTTTCCACTGAGGCAAGGGGAGAAGAAAACTAGAGGACATGGGTTAAGGGTGAGGGGGGAAAAATTTAAAGGGAACATTATGGGGGGCTTCTTCACACACAGAGTAGTGGGAGTATGGAATGGGCTGCCAGACGAGGTGGTAAATGCGGGTTCTTTTTTAACATTTAGGAATAAATTGGACAGATACATGGATGGGAGGTGTATGGAGGGATATGGTCCGTGTGCAGGTCAGTGGGACTAGGCAGAAAATGGTACAGCACAGCCAAGAAGGGCCAAAAGGCCTGTTTCTGTGCTGTAGTTTCTATGGTTTCTATGGATATTTTGGGACCAGGTTAGATCTGTGGTAGCCAGTGTGATCATGTTTGCTGTTGTGCGCTGGGGCAGCAGGCTGAGGGTAGCAGACACCAACAGAATCAACAAACCCATTCGTAAGGCCAGTGATGTTGTGGAGATGGAACTGGACTCTCTGACGGTGGTGTCTGAAAAGAGGATGCTGTCCAAGTTGCATGCCATCTTGGACAATGTCTCCCATCCACTACATAATGTACTGGTTGGGCACAGAAGTACATTCAGCCAGAGACTCATTCCACCGAGATGCAACACAGAGCGTCATAGGAAGTCATTCCTGCCTGTGGCCATCAAACCTTACAACTCCTCCCTTGGAGGGTCAGACACCCTGAGCCAATAGGCTGGTCCTGGACTTATTTCCTGGCATAATGTACATATTACTATTTAACTACTTATGCTTTTATTACTATTTAATTATTTATAGTGCAACTGTAATGAAAACCAATTTCCCCCGGGATCAATAAAGTATGACTATGACTATGACTATCCTCAGAGATCCTTACATAGTTGCATTGATATGTTGGGACCAGCTAAGGTCCTCAGAAATCTTGACATCCAGTAACTTGTAATATCTCACTGTCTCCAGTTCTGACCTCTGGGAGGATTTGTTCATGTTCCTTCATCTTACCCTTCCTGAGTCCACAATCATCTCTTTCGTCGTACTGACACTGTACTTCATACCGCTGGGGTGTGCAGTTCAATGAGAATATAAATGTGTAAAGGTATCTGACAGAAGTAAACTCCTCACCTGTAGAATGCAGCGTAACGGACACAGCTGCTATCTTCCAGTCCACTCAGTCACAAACATCTTTTCATTACAATGGTTGATCAGATATTTCGGAGAATTGCCCTCTTCCATTAGATACGGGTCATCCTTAATGACATGTGGAATAAAGAAAAGGATAACTCCACAATCCAGCGAATCACAGTAACCCTTGAGATTTACAATGGGTTGTTTTGACAGTGTTGGTCAGTGATCTACAATATATATGTTCACCTGTGAAGCATCTTCACACAAGTTTTTCCCATTATTTTCATTGGTGAGTTTCTGGGTTGATGAGTGATTCCCACATTGTAACACTTTCACACAGGAGGGATAAACAAGCAGTGCTCACAGAAATATTGAAACAATTTGCAGATGGCTAAATCATCGCTCTTAGCTTGCTGTCACAACTTTCAAAAACTGAGAATGCATTTGAAAAAAAATAAAAAAAGATTGATTTAAGATCAGCTGTGCACTGAAACATTGAAACTTACAGTCCAAGGATGTTCTGGGGACAGCCCACAGTTGTCACCATGATTCCAGCGTCAACATAGCACGGCCTCGACTTACTAAGCCTAACCTGTATATATGGGAGGAAACCAGGGCATCCAGAGGAAATGCAGACTATCACAGGGAGTACGCTAAACTTCTTATAGACAGGAATGGGAATTGAACACCAATCTTCCGATCACTGGCGGTGTAAATCATTATGCTACTGTGCTGCCTGGAACACCCTACAACTACTAAAAATCAGAAAATTATTGAAATTGCATCAGAGAGAAAATACTTAATAACTTACCAAGGTACTGAAGTAAAATTACCAATTAAAAATATAAATTACATTAAACTTACTGTAATCTTTAACACCCATTTAGAATCACAGAATTATAGGAAAGTACAGCACAGAAACAGGATAACTGGCCCACCTAATTCATGCTAAAACTATCTAACCTGACTTCTCCCATCACCTTGCACCGTGACTGTAGCCCTCCATACCCCTCCTATCCACGTACCGATCCAAACTTCACTTGTGTGTTGAAATGAAGCTCGCATGCACCACTTGTGCCGGCAGCTCATTCCACACTCTCATGACCATCTAAGTGGCTGCTTAAACTTTTCACCTTCCACCCTTAACCCATAACCTCTCGTTGTGCTCCCACCCAACCTCAGTGGAAAAGGACTTCTTCATTTACCCCATCTATACTCTTCATTGTTTTGTATGTCTCTATCAAATCGCCTCTCAATCTTCTGCATTCTAATGAATAAGGTCCTAACCTAATCAATCTTTCCTTATAATTTAAGTCCTCAAAACACAGCAACATCCTTCTAAATTTTCTTGGTACTCTTTCGACCTTTGGCCAGCTGGTGGCACAGTACCATCAGCACCGGACTTCAGAGCGAAGGCTCTCAAGTTCGAATCCAGCCAGTTCCCTCCCTTGCACGCTTTCTATCTGTGCTGGGTTGAGCGTCGAGCTAGCAACTTGGCCTTGTAAAAAATAAGAAAGCCTGCTAAAAAAATGCCATCATGACAGTGTCGATTGTAGAGGAGAGCTTGTCCCCTATTTTTACAGCCTGGGTCCTGTCTGTGAGGAAATTGAATATCCAGCTGCAGATCTGAGTGCTAAGGCCCAGGCTCCAGAGCTTAGGAATCAGTTTATTTGGAATGATTGTATTAAAGGCAGAGCTGTAGTCAATGAAAAGGAGCCTTACATATGCATCTTTATACTCCAGGTGTTCTTAGGACGAATGTAGGGCCAGAGAGATGGCATCTGCCATTGACCTGTTGCTCTGGTAGGCGAATTGCAAAGCATCAAGTTTGACCGGTAGGCTGTGGTTGATGTGTGCCATAACCAATCGCTCAAAGCACTTCATAGCAATTGATGTTAGAGCCACAGGTCGATAGTCATTCAGGCATGCCACCTTGCTCTTCTTCGGCACCAGGATTATCGTTGCCTTCTTAAAACACGAGGGGATCTTAGACTGAATCAAGGAGCAGTTGAAGATGTCAGCAAACACTCCAGCTAGCTCGCTTGCACAGGCCCAGAGAACCCATCCCGGGACACCATCTGGGCCTGTCTCCTTCCTTGGATTTATCTTCAGGAAGGCCCTTCTAATGACCTCCTCGGTGATGATGAATCTTGATGCCACCAGGTCTGGTTCATCCAGAGGGAGCAGGACACTCCTCTTCTGTTCAAATCTTGCGTAGAATACGTTAAGTTCGTCAGGAAGAGAAGTGCCACAGTTATGAATATTCCCAGCCTTTTCTTTGCGCCCAGTGATCTCATTTAGATTCTGCCATAGTCTACCGGCATCCCTCTGGTTAGCCTGGACTTCCAACTTGACTCAATATTGCCTCTTGGCGCCCTTAATGGCTTTCCGGAGTTCACGCCTGGATTCCGTGTAGTGACTCGTATCCCCGGACCTAAAAGCTGCAGCTCCAGTCTTCAGAAGGGACTTGACCTCATAATTCATCCAAGGTTTCTGGTTAGGGAATACCCTGATCGTCTTGTGAGACACACAGTCCT
The DNA here is from genome assembly GCF_963921235.1 of Mobula hypostoma. Taxonomy (NCBI): domain Eukaryota; kingdom Metazoa; phylum Chordata; class Chondrichthyes; order Myliobatiformes; family Myliobatidae; genus Mobula; species Mobula hypostoma. The sequence continues at coordinate 56,777,352 of NC_086106.1, read as the reverse complement.
CTGTACATTTCCAGATAAAGTCCATGACAGCTGAGGCATACTCATCGAGGTTAACTTCCGAGTCCTTGAATACTAACCAGTCCACCGATTCAAAGCAGTCACGGAGGACCTCATCCGTTTCCTCCATCCAATGCAATGGGTAATAATGAGTTTGAGTACAGAGAGGAAATTAAGAACCTGGTGGCATGGTGCGAAGACAATAACCTATCCCTCAATGTCAGCAAGACGAAGGAATTGGTTGTTGACTTCAGAAGGAGTAGCATGACCCCATTTACATCGGCAATGCGCAAGTGGAACAGGTCAAAAGCTTTAAGTTCCTCGCCGTCAGTATCACAAATGACCTGATTTGGTCCAACCAAGCAGAGTCCACTGCCAAGAAGGCCAACCAGCACCTTTACTTCCTGAGAAGGCTAAAGAAATTTGGCCTGTCCCCTAAAATCCTCACTAATTTTTATAGATGCACCGTAGAAAGCATTCTTCTAGGGTGCATCACAACTTGGTATGGAAGTTGACCTGTCCAAGACCAGAAGAAGCTGCAGAAGATCGTGAACAGGGCACAGCACATCACACAAACCAATCTTCCGTCCTTGGATTCACTTTACATTGCACAGTGTCGGAGCAGTTCTACCAGGATAATCAAGGACAAGACCCACCCAAGCCATACACTTTTCGTCACTCTTCCCTCCGGGAGAAGGCTCAGGAGTTTGAAGACTCATATGGCCAGATTTGGGAACAGCTTCTTTCCAACTGTGATAAGACTGCTGAACGGATCCTGTTCCGGATCTGGGCTGTACCCTTCAAATATCTGGACCTGCCTCTCGTTTTTTGCACTACCTTACTTACCATTTTCTATTTATGATTTATAATTTAAATTTTTAATATTTACTATCGATTTGTACTCCAGGGAGCAGGAAGCGCAGAATCAAATAAGGCTGTGATGATTGTACATTCCAGTATCAAAGTTGTTTGGCCACAATAAAGTACCAAGTATAAAAGGAAAGTCCTGATGACTCCATTCGGAGTTAAGGGCTTTCTTCTTCTTCTTTCGACCTTATTTACATCTTTCCTGTAGGTAGGTGACCGAAACTGCACACAATACTCCAGACTAGGCCTCACCAATGTCTCATACAACTTCAATGTAACATCCCTTCTCCTGTACTCAGTACATTGATTTATGAAGACCAATGTGCCAAAAGCCTTTTTTATGAACTTGTTCTGATCCTATCTACCTGTGATGGCACTTTCAGTGAATTATGGACCATTATCCCCAGATCCCTTTGTTCTACCACGTTCCTCAGTACCCGGCCATTCACTTTGTAAGACCTACCCTGATTGATCCTATTGAAGTGTAACACCTGGCACGTGTCTGCATTAACTTCCGTTCGCATTTGTTTAGACCACTTTTCCAGCTAACCCTCTGCGATCCCTGATAGCCCTCCTTGCTGTCCGTTACACTCCCAATTTTGCTGTCATCCGTAAATTTGCTAATCCAGTTCACCAGATTATCATCCAGATCACTGACAGAGATGACAAACAACAATGGACCCTGCACCGATCCAGTGGTACATCACTGGTGACAGCCTCCTGTCATAATAAGCAACAACGTATTACCACCCTCTGGCTTCTCCCGCAAAGCCAATGTTCAACTTAGAAGGCCTCCCACTTCCCATGTGCACCTTTGCCAGAAAGCAGTCTGTCCTAATTCACACTTGCCAGATCACTTCCGATTCCATCAAAATTGGATTTTCTCCAAATTAAAATCTCACCTCTTGGACCAGACCTATTTTTTCCATTGTTTTCCATGTTTGCAATGGCATTGTGATCACTAGATGCAACGTGTTCCCCAGCACAATCTTCTGTCACCTGCCCTGTCTCATTCTGTAATAGAAGATTAAGTATCACATTCTCTTTCATTGGGACTTCTACCGAGTGATGAAGGAAACATTCCTGAACACATTTGACAAATTCTTTCCCATCTAGTCTTTTCACAGTATGGGAGACCCAGTCCATATTTGGAAAGTTAAAATCACCTACAATAACAACCATATGTTTCTTACAACAGTCTGAGATCTCTCGTCAAAATTGTTCCTCTAAATCCTGTGGACTGTTGGGTGGTCTGTAATATAGCCCCATTAACATGATCAAACCTTTCTTATTTCTCAGTTCCACCCATAACGCCTCACTAGTCATGTTCTCCAGTCTGTGCTGATGGAGAACTGTCTTGTCATTTTCACTGACTAGTAATACCACCCCTCCTCCTGTAATCCCTCCCATTCTGTCACATGTAAAGCAGTGGAATCCCAGAACATTGAGCTGCCAGTCCTGCCCCTCCTGCAACCAAGGCTCACTGATATCTGCAATATCATAAATCCAAGTGTTGATTCATGCCCTTTTATACAATTCTTGCATTGAAATACATGCTACTCAGGACACTAGTTGCACCATGCTGAACCAATTGATTCCTGGCTTTGACTGAGGGCTTACCAGCATCTTCCCATTTGCCTTATAGAAAGTGACTGATCCCGGAAGTCTAAACTGCCTCAAGTTCAAAGTTCAAAGTAAAATCGTTATCAATGTACGTATCCAACACAATATACTACCCTGAGATTCACTTACTTGCCAGCATTCACAGTAGATCAAGGAAATACAATAGAATCAATGAAAAACTACACACAAAGACGGACAAGAAAACTGCAAAAGAAGACAAATTGCGGAAATACAAATAAATAAACTCAAACACAAATAAATAAGTAAATTAATACATAAACAAACACAGATAGGTAGACAGAGAAGGAAAGAAAGAAAGAATGCTGTGAACATGAGTTGTAGAGTCCTTGAAAAGGAGTCCACAGGTTGTGTTCAGTGATCAGTTCAGTGTTAGGGTGAGTAAGTTATCCACGATGGTTCAGGAGCCTGATGACTGAAGGGTAATAACTGTACCTAAACCTGGTGGTGTGGGACCTAAGACTCATGTGCCTCCTTGCCAAAGGCAGCAGTGAAAAGAGAGCATGGTTAGATAGTGAGGGTAGTTGATTCTGTATCCTAGTAATAGTCATACTTTATTGATCCCGGGAGAAATTGGTTTTCGTTACAGTTGCACCATAAATAATAAATAGTAATAGAACCATAAATAGTTAAATAGCAATATGTAAATTATGCCAGTAAATTATGAAATAAGTCCAGGGCCAGCCTATCGGCTCAGGGTGTCTGACCCTCCAAGGGAGGAGTTGTGAAGTTTGATGGCCACAGGCAGGGATGACTTCCTATGACGCTCAGTGCTGCATCTCGGAGGAATGAGTCTCTGGCTGAATGTATTCCTGTGCCTACCCAGTACATTATGTAGTGGATGGGATACATTGTCCAAGATGACATGCAACTTAGACGGCATCCTCTTTTCAGACACCACCGTGAGAGAGTCCGTGTATAGGTTTAACAGTGTCATTGTTAGCAAACAGCCAAAATTTGACTGATCATGAGGAAGTTGCCTCCTTTACAAAATGTTTGGACCAGGAAGATCAGGAATGGCGTTGATCAAAATCCAATAGAATTACCACTTTCCCAGAAACTGTACACATTGTGCACTCTGTTGGTTGCCACCAGGGTCATTAAATCAATATTCAGTGACGGTAAAGGTTACTCTGTGTTTGAACATGTGTCAATCATCAGCGACCAGTGATGTGAAATCCTTGAGACTGAGGGGAGGGAGAGGAGAATAACCTGAAAGAGGGCCTGGAGAAGACTGGTTACACTGGGAAGAATGATGTGGAAGTGCTGTGCAGTTCACCAGTACAGCTGTTTGAATATCTCCAAACAACAGATTTATAATCATTTTATGATACACAATATCACTAATTATTTGCCAGTGATGGCTTTGGAGGCCAAGTCATCGGGTATACTTAATACAGAGGCTGATAGGTTTTTGATTAATTTGGGTAATGTTCTCAGAAGCAGGCAGGAGAATGGGAATGAGAAGGAAAATAAATCAGCCATGATTGAATAGCAGATCAGACTTGATGGGCTCAATGGCCTAATTCTGCTTCTATGTCTTCTGGTCGAATAGATAATCTGTGCTTTGATTTATTGTGTGTGGGTTAAATCAGCTGAACCATTTAAGTAGATATAAATATACCTACTATTAATTAAAAATTTCAGAAAATATTTCAACAATAAAACTTTGTGATAAAATCGGTGAGGGTCGGGCTGGTTCTATTTGCTGCTCCACGATGGTTAACCCATTCTCTGCTACACTACGGCTGAGGCTGTGGGCCTGCTCCCACTGATCCAGTCTCCATATCTGAGACTCCATCATGTTTACTCAGCTCTGCACTGAACTGAGCCTGTAGTCCACTCCAGTTGCTCCAGTCTTTGTGTCTGCAGGCTTCATGACCAAAACCGTGCACAACGCTCCAAGTGTAACCTCATGGATGTCTAAAGACCGACAACAAATCTTCCTAACTCCTGTGTTCATCACCTTGACTAATGAAGGCCAGCATGCCAAATGCTTTCTTCACTGCCCTGTCTTTCTGTGACACTGGTTTCAGTGAACTATGCACTTGCAATCCCAGTTCCTTCAGTTCCATAACACTCCCCAGGGTCCTACCATTCACTGTATAAGTCCGACACGGGTGTGATCTCCTAAAATGCCATATCTCAGTTCCCTGGGTGGAAAGCCCTTGCAAATCCTCAGCTCACTTACATGCCTGATCAAGGTCTCCCCATAATTTTTCATAACGTTCTCCACTTTCTACAAAACCACAGATATTCTAACCATGCCTTGAATATTCACATCCAAATTGTTTATCTGTATTACCAACCCCTGTGAAACACGTCCAGACAAACTCTCAAATCTGAGAAATGAGCCTTGACCATCACCCTCTGTGTTCAAAACCTGAGCCAATTATGAATACAATCCAATCTTCCCATGGCGTCCATGCAATCTCATATTCCAGATCAGCATGCCACTTGGGACCTTGTTAAAGTCCTTGATAAAGTCCACCCAGACAACATTCCTGTCCTACTGTCATCCAGTCTCTTGATTATCTCCTCAAAGGACAAATCTGTGCTGACTGACTCAAAACAGAACCTGTCTCCTGTCCATCAGAATCTCCTCCAGAACTTTACTCACCATTGATTTCAGACTCATAGGCCTATAGATTCCTGGTTTTCCTCTGCCACTCTTTTAAAACATTAGTACCACATCAGCCACTTGCTAGACTCTGGAACCTCACCTGCAGACAGATGAAATAAAAATCTCTGCAAATGCTCCCTCAATTTCTTCTCTAGTTCTCCATAAGATCTGATGATGTACAAGGTCGGGCGCTGGGACTTATGCATGCTAATGCATATTATGGACTCTAATACTGCTTCCTGCTAATTTCCCCATTTCATTAGCTTTCATTGTTTTCCCCACAGTAAAAACTGAGGAGATAAATTCATTCTTATCCTTTGGTTCTACTTATCAAGATCGATGGTGCTGAAGAAAAGGAAGGTGGAGAACAAGTTCCGGTTCAGCGTCGCAGGCACAGCCATCCCAACCATCACAGAAAAGTCAGTCAAGAGCTTAGGCAAAGTTTTTGACAGCTCTTTAAGGGACACAACATCCATTCAGGCAACCTGCACCGAGTTGGATGGCTGGCTGAAATCTGTGGACAAGTCTGGCCTACCTGGGAAGTTTGAACCCTGGGTGTATCAGCATGATATTCTTCCCAGAATCCTGTGGCCCCTCCTCGTCTATGCAGTTCCGATCTCGACAGTCGAAACCTTAGAGAGGAGGGTTAGCAACCACCTCAGGAGATGGCTGGGGCTGCCAAAGAGCCTGAGCAGCATCGCACTCTATGGACACCACAACAAACTGCAACTGCCCTTCAAATCCTTGGAGGAAGAATTCAAGGTAACAAGAGCCAGAGAAGTGCTACAGTAAAGGGACTCAAGTGATCCGAAGGTGGCTAGAGCAGGGATCCAAGTAAGTACTGGCAGGAAGTGGAGGGCAGAGGAAGCTGTTCAGGAGGCAGAGGCGAGGCTGCGTCACAGGAGGCTGGTGGGAGTGGTCACACGAGGCTGAGCTGGGCTAGGATCCTTTCCAACTCCCCAAATGGACATCAGAGGGAAGGAAAGGCGTCGTCTAGTTCAGGAGGAGGTGAGAGCAGTAGTGGAGGAGATGAGAACCTGCAAGGCGGTGGGAATGAAGCAACAGGGAGCTTGGACAAGATGGGAGAATGCGGTTGAGAGGAAAGTGACCTGGGCTGATCTTTGGAAAGCCGAATCACACCGCATCCAATTTCTCATCCAGGCAGTGTACGATGTGCTTCCAAGCCCATCAAACCTGCACACATGGGACAAAGCAGAGTCATCTGCGTGCCCGCTGTGCTCCAAGCGAGGAACCCTGGAGCACATCCTCAGCAGCTGTGCAAGGGCACTTGGTGAGGGAAGGTACAGGTGGAGGCATGATCAGGTCCTGAAGACCATCGCTGAAGCCGTCAGTGCAGGAGTTGAGTGGGCGAAGCGGTCCCGACCCTCCAAGCAGACCATTGCCTTTGTCAGAGCTGGGGAGCAGCCAACACCTGCCAAAAGAACATCTGCAGGCATTCTGACCTCTGCAAGGGCCTGGCAGCTGTTGGTGGACCTCGAAGGGCAGCTGAAGTTCCCCAACCATATCGCAGCCACCACCCTGCGACCAGACATTGTCCTAGTGTCTGAGTCTACTAAGCAAGTGCAAGTGGTGCTGGAGATGACAGTCCCATGGGAAGATAGCTTGGAAGAGGACTTTGAAAGGAAGCTCTCCAAGTACGCAGGACTGGTCAGCAACTGTCAGCAGGCTGGATGGAGAGCGAGGTGTCTCCCAGTGCAGGTTGGTTGTAGGGGATTCGTAGCCCGTTCTTCAGTTAGAGCCTTCAGGATTTTGGGCATCGAGGGAGAGAGGAAGAGGAGAGCCATCCGCAGTACCACCGATGTGGCAGAGAGGGCCTCAAGATGGCTGTGGCTCAAAAGAGGGGAGCCATGGAGTCATAAGTAGCTAGCCACCTGGACACAAGCTGGGGTCTGATCAGCCCCGGCTGGGTCACCTGGAGGAGGTTGTATGATGTTGAAAGACCCGAAACACCCGATGATTCCAGGAACATCACTGAAGATGTGTCCAGAAGCATCAATAGATGTATGTACACAGCATTCTTCAGAGCAAAACGGCTGCTCAACATCAGGAAAGTGTGTTGCACCCATTGTTGGTTATTACCGATTTTCATGATTTTAATGACAATGAGGTAAACTGGCGCAGTATTCGCAGATGACACCAAGACTGGGGGCGTGGGGTACAGTGAGGAAGGCTATCAAAACTTGCAGCATCATCTTGAGCATCTAAGAAAATGGGCTGAAAAAACTGGCAGATAAACTTTAATGCAGACAAGTGTGAGGTGTTAACACAAAATAGTCTGCAGATGCTGGGGTCAAGCAACACTCACAACGCGCTGGAGGAACTCCGCAGGTCAGGCAGCATCCGTGGAAAAGATCGGTCGACGTTTCAGGCCAGAACCCTTCATCAGGACTGAAGAGGGAAGGGGCAGAGGTCCTATAAAGAAGGTGGGGGGAGGGTGGGAAGGAGAAGGCTGGTAGGTTCCAGGTGAAAAACCAGTAAGGGGAAAGATAAAGGGGTGGGGGAAGGGAGGCAGGGAGGTGATAGGCAGGAAAGGTGAAGAAGGAATAGGGGAAAACACAATGGGTAGTAGAAGGAGGCGGAACCATGAGGGAGGTGATAGGCAGCTGGGGGAGGGGGCAGAGTGACATAGGGATAAGGGAAGGGAGGAGGAGGGAATTACCGGAAGTTGGAGAATTCTATGTTCATACCAAGGGGCTGGAGACTACCTAGACGGTATATGAGGTGTTGCTCCTCCAACCTGAGTTTAGCCTCATCATGGAAGTAGAGGAGGCCATGTATGGACACATCTGAATGGGAGTGGGAAGCAGAGTTGAAGTGGGTGGCTACTGGGAGATCCTGTCTGTTTTGGCAGACGGATCGGAGGTGCTCGATGAAGCGATCCCCCCAATCTGCGTCGGGTCTCACCAACATAAAGGAGGCCGCACCGGGAGCACCGGATGCAATAGATGACCCTAACAGACTCACAAGTGAAGTGTTGCCTCACCTGGAAGGACTGTTTGGGGCCCTGAATGGTGGCAAGAGAGGAGGTGTAGGGACAGGTGTAGAACTTGCGCTTACAGGATAAGTGCCAGGTGGGAGATCCGTGGGGAGGGATGTGTGGACCAGGGAGTCACGGAGGGACCGATCCCTGTGGAAAGCGGAGAGGGGTGGAGAGGGAAAGATGTGCTTAGTGGTGGGGTCCTGTTGAAGGTGGCGGAAGTTGCGGAGAATAATATGCTAGATCCGAAGGCAGGTGGGGTGGTAGGTGAGGACAAGGGGAACTCTGTCCCTGTTGCGGTGGCGGGAGGATGGGGTGAGAGCTGAAGTGCGGGAAATGGAGGAGATGTGGGTGAGGGCATCATTGATGACAGCAGAAGGGAAACCACGATCCTTAAAGAAAGAGGACATTTGAGATGTCCTGGAACGGAAAACCTCATCCTCGGAGCAGATGCGGCGGAGACGGAGGAACTGGGAATAGGGATTGGCATTTTTGCATGTGGTGGGGTGGGAAGAGGTACAGCTGAGGTAGTTATGAGAGTCTTTGGCTTGTAGAAGATGTCAGTGGACAGTCTGTCTCCAGAGATGGAGACCGAGAGATCGAGAAAGGGGAGAGAAGTGTCAGAGATAGACCAAGTGAATTTGAGGGCTGGGTGGAAGTTAGAAGTAAAGTCGATGAAATTGATGAGCTCAGCATGGGTGCAGGAAGCAGCACCAATGTAGTCATCAATATAGCGAAGGAAAAGGTGCGGAGCAGTACCAGAATAGGTTGGATCACAGACTGTTCCACATAACCAACGAAGAGGCAGGCATAGCTAGGGCCCTTGCGAGTTCTCATAGCTACACTCTTAGTCTGAAGAAAGTGGGAAGAGCTCAGCGAAGAGGTAGGCATTGCTATTGGGAGACATATCAGAGTAAGGCTTACACAGTGAACGTTAGGTTTCTGGGGAAAGTGGTAGAACAAAGGGACATGGGAATAGAGACCAATAATTCCTTGAACATGGAATCGCAGGGAGATTGCCAGGTAAAGAGACTTTTGGCAATTTGGCCTTAAATTAAAGTATTGAGTGCAGGAGTTAAATGCCTAGTTGCAGTTGCAAAACAACATAGTTGAGGCTGAGTTTAGAGTATTGTGTGTAGCTCTGGTCAGTCACCAACGGGAAAGATAACAATAAACTTTAAAGTAGTGCAAAGAAAGTTTTTCAAGGTTGTTGCTGTGACCTGAAGGCCCAAGGTATAGGAGAAGTTTGAATCGGTTCAGACTTTATCCCTAATGCAGGAGAATGAGTGGCGATCTTATAGCGGTATACAAAATTAACAGGGGTATGAAGAAAGTGAATCCAAGCAGGATTTTTCACCTCGGGTTTGGTGAAATGAGAAGTAGAAGTCATAGATTTAGGGTGAAAGATGAAATATTGAAAGGGTATCTGAGGGGTAAGTTCTTCACTCAGAGGGTGGCTAAGTGGGGAACAAGCTGCTAGCCGAAGACGCAGATTGAATTGTAATATTTAGGAGAAGTTTGTATAGGCACGTGGATGGAATGAGTTTGTGGGAATATGGTCTGGGTGCGTGTAGATAGGACTGGGTAGAAGATCATGGATCTTGGCATGGACTAGATGGGCCAAAGTGTCTGTTTCTGTGCTGAAGGACACTATGACTCTATGTTTTTATCGCACTTGTTTTCAAAGCACATTTGAGATAAGTAAGCCCCAACATAATTTGTACCAAAACACAGATGGAATTCAATCCAGAAAAGTGTGAATTGACTCACTTTGAAAGGTTGAATTTGAGGGCAGAATACAGGGTTAACAGCAAGATTTTTCATTGTGTGGAGGGACAGAGAGATGTTGGTGTCTACATCTATAGTTCCCTCAAAATTGACACCCAAATTGATTGTGTTGTTAAGAAGGCATATGGTGTGATGGCCTTTATTAGTTGGGCGATTGAGTTCAAGAGCTGTGAGGGAACGTTGCAGATCTATAAAACCCTGATTAGACCACACTTGGAACATTATGTTCATTTTCAGAGGAATATGGAAGCTTTTGAGAGGGTGAAGAGGAGATTTACTAGGATGCTGCTTGGATGAGAGACCATGCCTCATATGAATAATTTGAGCAAGATAGGGCTTTTCTCTGAAGTGAAGGACAATGAGAGGTGACTTGATAGGTACATGGATGGCAGAGGTATGGATGGATATTTTCTGGATGAAAGTCCAAGTGAAGGCGGCAAAGTGTTTTTTTAATTGCCAATCGAAAATCGTCAGATAAAGAATTTAAGCAGCTACTGAAACCAGTAGCAGGCAACTTCCTCATTGAGGAGTTAATAGGAAATTGGTAAAAAGCTGACGCCAAGCCAGATAAGTTAGAAGACGAAAACAGAAGGCTCCGTAGGGAGTTAGAAAGCCTCAAGGGAAATGTTGCAGATCTGCAGGAACAAAGAAGTATGGATTTGGTGCATATGAATCAATTTCAGCTGAAATGTGAGAAATAGGGTAAAGAAGGAAGTAAGCGGGAAGAAGAAGCTAATTTAGCCAAGAGCCAGGCGGGGGAATTAAAGAAACAGTGCACTGATTTAAAAGCAGTTATAAATGTGATACAGAAATCAGCTTCTGAAAATTCAAGTAATACTAGTGATCATACAACGTGATTAAGCAGATACAAAAGCTGCGTGACCAACTTGCTGCACGGAGAGGAATAATATGTGCTTTTGGATCTGAAAGAGGGCAGGAGAGTGAACATGAGGATCTAGATTGGAACAATTTAGCAGGTGATGTGAATAGATATGATTGTGATAATGACAAAGCGCTTTTCCCTGAGGACTCTCCACCCACATACAATGCTAAGGAATCATTGGTGCCAACAGCTCCACTGCCCATCACACCCCGCACCCCCCCCCACCCCCCCCACCCCCAGTTACTATTAGAGAGGGAGGAGCCAGGGCAGGAAATCAAAACCAGAATATAACATGGGCTACTCTGTTTGGAGTACAGCAGCTGAGAGATATTGCCAAGGATATCGGGATATGTGGGTTCAGCGATGACCCTCAGGAACTGTTTCAAACAACTAGACATCAGAGAGTAATACATGGCCCAGATGACAGCGAGGAATGGAAATTGATTATAATGTGTTTACATCGAAACTTACACTCAGCTTTGTCAATATGCAACAACAAGGTAGGGGAACAAATGAGGAATTAGAGGCTGCAATATTGACTTTTATGGGTATTAACAGAGGAGACCCAGTAGAGGCGCCAGCCAAATATTACCAGAGGAGAGTTGAACATCCCACTGCATTTGCATCCCGTTTATGGACGGAGTTCCAAGTAGGATATGGAACAGCATTAGATTGAGACCATTTAGGGCCAGAGCTCTCAAATAGATGGTTAAGGACATTGGTGTCTCATTCTATCGATGAATGTAAAAAGCTATTGGAAATGTTTGATCCCACTGAACCTACACATAGTGAGGCATGGATACTGAGGAAAATGAGTAGAGCATGGGAAAAGGAGACACAGAGGCCAAATAAACCCGCTAATGGGAAAGTGCTGCCTGTTGGAGGTAACGCAACTGCCTGGAGAAATGAGGGGAGGGGACCCACCCCAAATATCACCTCACTACACTATCAAGTGACCAGGAAAACCAGAGGAAACGAAACAGTGTTGAGAACAGGGAGACATGGAGATGGAGTATTTAAATGTTAGAACTGTGGTCAAGAGGAACACAAATTGGGAAATACAAGGTAAAATTATCTTAAGTGGATTTACAGGACATTCACAAGTGGAACATGTGAGTGTACCCTTGGAAGCTAGAATAGGAGACATAGCATTGGAACCTTCTATAGTACTAGTTGAATAACCCAGAGAGCAGGAACATATACTGTGGAGTGATTACATGGCCAAAGCGGGGCTTTGCTTTGACCCAGCTAACTGTATGATTTGGCGAGTGCAAACTGGTATGAATGACATATGCCACAGACAGATTCCAGTCAGTGAATATCCGGATAGAATATGCACAATAGGTGGAATATGGATAAAACCAGAGGAGATGAGCAATGATCACATGGTACAGTAAATCATTGCACAGAACCCAGGGGCATTTGCATGGTATAAGCATAACTGCAGAAAGATGGCTGGCAGTGTGTGCACACAAGGTCAGACCGCAAACCACAGAAGCAATATGGGTTTCCAAAAAAAGCAGAGGAAAATGTAGGTAAGGCAATACAGAGTTTGGTACAACAAGGGGTACTGAGGCCGATAGCCTGCACTTATAACTCACCCATATGGCCAGTGAGGAAACCAGATGGTAGTTGGAGACTGACAATAGACTATCGAGAGCTGAATAAAGTAACCCCGTTATCAGCCCCAACGGTAGCAACTAGCCCAGAAACAGTGGTCAAACAGAATGAAAGAGCGCAATGGTTCAGTTTTGGACAGAAATAATGGATTTTGGTCTATCTCACACGAAAGAGAGTGTCAATACAAGTTTGCATTTACCTTTCAGGGACGGCAGTATATGTGGACTGCCCTACCACAGGGGTTCCATAATTCCCCATCTATATTTCACCAGCATTTAGGGGAAGGGTTAAAATGGTTTTCGAAACCCGAGTGCTTGGTCCAATATGTTGATGACCTGCTCCTGCAGACTGAAACCAGACAAGAACATTATCAGTTATTGACAGAAATGTTGCAATTATCACATGCATTGGGACTAAAGGTGAACCATAAAAAAACACAGGTGATGAAACAACAAGTTAGTTATCTGGGAATGACCTTGACACCGGGACAAAGAGAAATTGATAAGAAAAGAGTAGAATCGATTATGAAACTGCCAGTTCCCCAAGATATGAAAGGGCTGAGGTCCTTTCTGGGGCTGGTAGGATACTGTAGGGATCACATTGATGGATTTTCCACCAAGGCTGCTCCTTTAATGGAGTTACTGAAAAAGAATGTGGCGTGGGGATGGAAATCAGACACACCCAGACCATCACAGCTCTAAAGCAAGCGTTGGCCACTGTGCCTGCCCTACAAACCCCAAATCTGAATGAGCCATTCTCACTGGAGGTGTCCACAACTGATACCACCCTCTCAGCAGTGCTATTACAGGAGATGCATGGGAAGTTAAGACCAGCAGTGTATGCTTCATGCATGTTCTCACCTGTAGAACAGGGGTATACTGTATACTGTATGATAAAAAAACTTGTTAGCGGTTTGCTGGGTTGTACATTTTGTCCACATAGTGGGACTTAGTCCACTTACAATACTGACAGATCACACCCCATATAATTGCTGCTAGATAGATGAATTAAGGCTGGTTCACTGAGCCAAAACAGAATTGCTAGATAGACATTGCTGTTGCAAGGGAGAAATATAACTGTAAAACGAGTAAGTACCACCACTATGTTAGCTGATATCCTGGTGTACCAAGGTAGTGAACATGGGTGTCATGTTATGATAGCAAATGATCCCAAGGGACCACTTGTATCAAAACAAAAAGAGGGGGTGCAAGCAGGTCAGACAAAATAATGCTTGAGAACAAAGACACAAAAGAAAAGGAAAAACGTTATTTTAAAATTTTTGTAGATGGCTCCTCATCAGTACAGGATGGTGAGAGGAGAACTGGGTGTGGCATATATGTAGAGGATAAACATGGCCAGAAAAGGTATAGCACAGCTTTAAAGACCCAAACCCATGAGGGCACAGGCAGCAGAATTGGCAGCTGTAGCATACGTGGTTAGACACCCAGAATGTTTTCCACCTGGGTCAGTCATACACTCCGATAGTATGTATGTTTTTAATAGCCTTACAGAACATTTGCCTCTGTGGGAATCAAGAGGGTTTGTTTCAGCTGACGGAAAGCCCCTCCCATCTGCTGCTCTACTGTGGTATATATTTGAAGAAGCAAAGCGGAAAGAATACAGAGTCAAAAAGGTGAAAGCTCACCCTAAATCGTTCCCTGAGTGGAGTAGGAAGGCTGATGAGTTAGCAAAGCAAGGTGCTTTAAATGGGCAGGAATGGCAGCCACAGATTGGGGAGATTAGAAGGGAGAAGGAACAATGGGTTAAGGTTATGGATTTAACTGAGGAGCAGAAGAAAGATAAATAATTTGAAAAATTAACAGAAGGAACAGGGCCCGACTTGTATAAAGATGTGAAGGGTTTACATGTTAAGGATGGAGTAGTCCTATATGAAGGAAAGTTTGTGGTCCCAGAGGGAGGAAGAAGTCTGATGATCCACTGGTACCATTATCGATGGGGACACCAGGGAGCTGAAAGCACCCTGGAAAAGGTAAAGTGGGTGTGTTGGTGGCCCAGGATGACGGATGAAGTGGAACACTGTGTCAAGAATTTCTTGATTTGAGCACAATGTAATCCTGACGGAAATGTAAAGAAAGGAGCCCTTTGACATACCAGACCAGTTGAAAGACCTTGGACTACTCTGCAGATAGATTATTTTTGACCCTTGTCACCCACCCCAGGAGGGTACAAATATATTCTTGTAGTAGTAAATACTTTCACCAAGTGTGTGGAAACTTTTCCGACTGAGACTCATACGACCAAAGCCATCGCAAATATCTTATTGGAAATGGTTTTTGCTCACTGGGGTTTACCTCGGAGTATAGAGTCGGAAGAAGGCACACATTTAACAGCCCAGATAATGAAAGATGCCAGGGCACTTTTATGGTTTAAGCAAGATTTTTATATACCCTATAGATCACAGTCTAGTGGAATTGTGGAAAGAATGAACCGAACATTAAAAAAAGTGATGGCCAAAATGGGGCAACAACATGGAACAACATGGCAAGTAGTTTTGCCTTGTGCCTTGATGATAATAAGGAATACAGTGACATCTTCGACGGGTTACACCCCGGATAAACTCATGACCGGAAGGGACATGAGAAGGTTGGAGGAGCTCTTGGGATTAGATTTGTCAGAACCTGAAATAGATGAGATTGTGTCAGGAAAGTGGGTACAACAGTTGGTAGAGAGAGTGAAAGAGGCCTATTATCAGGCATCTCATGAAGTAGGAAAGAAGAAACAACAGAGGAAAGCCTACTTTGAATCAAAAGTAAGTCCCATAGAATTAAGCCCAGGACAAAGAGTGATGATTAGAATACACCAGTCCACCTCATTTTCAACTCCAAGGTTTACAGGGCCCTATGATATCACAGACAAAGCAAGTCCATCAGTATACAGGGCATTGGTTTCTCCAGATAAAAGTGGACGGTACCACATCAACCAGTTGAAATTGGTAGGGGAGAAACAGGAAAATTATCATCATTGGCACGTAACAATTGATGCATACAGTAGTTCTGATTTAGAAGATTTGAGTTTGGAACAGTTGTTCCAAGAAGATGGCAACAGATCTGACCAAGGAGGAGTTTTTTTTTTCCATTTTCCCAGTCTGAAAATCAGGAGAGTTTTGTAAAGAAAGTAAAGAAGATAAGAAGTACATTGTTTCCTGCCTCCCCTATCCTGAAACAAAATTGGGTGTGAAAAGACGGACGGCTTGAGTCCAAAGAGAATTGGGAGCCTGGATTGGATGGGTTAGAAAACAGACAGAAAATATGGACTTAAGGTAATTTAAAATTGGAACTGGAAAAGAGCAAATATCACCCTGTGTGTTCACAGATTTAATTCGACATGAAGACAATAATCTATTTTATTGCGATGGAATTCACTGAGGCCATGGTTGGTTGTGCTTCAGAAACATTACAGTGGATGAACATGTCAACAACAACTTCATTATATGAAGAACATTTGATGATTAAAAACAATTTTTCTATAGACATGGGTAATACGGGCACATGTGGGAGAAATAGAAGTCTTGAATTCGTATTATGCTGTGGTAGATGTTTGATGTGTGTGGATAAAACATTAAATAGTCCAGAGAATACAAAGGTACAATTCCTATGTAGTAAAATTTTAGAAGTGACATTGTTGAGTAACCCAGAGGGGATAACCATTGGTCAGTTTTTAGGCTCAATTATTGAGCAACCTTTGGGTGATAATGGCCACAGTAAGATTACAGTTCTATGGGATCACACTCATGTGAATATCAAGTGGGGTAGTGATCTGCTTAAGATATATATTGATTGGGGTGGCCACGACAAGCGTTTCTCAAGGGTTGTTTCTGTTGTTCAATACCTTAAATATAACAGAATTAGAAAATCAGATACAGTCTCTTCAGCTAAACAATCAATAAATTCTCCAATATTACTGGAGAAACTTATTGGGACCAGATGCAAACTAGTCAAATTGGTCAGAGTGCGTCACAGCTAACATTACATCTTTATGCACATCAAGTACCAAATTGGGTATTAGATGAGCAGTTAATAGAATGGATTGTAGAAGGGGTTCCCTTGTGTCATATTGGAAGTCTTACACTAACCAATAGGGTACTGGGTACTTGTTATGATGGTAAAGGGAAGTTTTATGTTAGTGCAGTATTTCACATTCCCCATCATGGGAACAATTAAACTTGCTCCTTGAAAAGGGTTCACAATGTTGGTAAATATTATGAGAGTACTTGAATATCCTTAAGCAACCCAACAAAACATGCTATAGTTATGAATAGGACTGGAAAATGGATAGACTTATCGAAATATCATTGAGGGAGGAACCACTGGGCTTGTCCAGAAGAGATGACTAGACAGAAACTTGCGGATTGTGGTTTCAATACTTGCGAGAATTGTTTGTTGTCTATTTTGCCTGTGAATAATGATTCACTTGTGGGTCGAACATATTATATAGCAACAACAGCCATGAATTTTACCAAGGGATGGAAAGAGTGTCTTTTGCAAAGTCATAATGTTGCAACTGGAGACGTGACTTTAAATCTGACTATTGGAGGATGAGCTTTGCCTCAACCAGCAATGGAGAAGGTGTTGGAGGAGAACATTTCAATCCAACGAACTGATACGGATTGATACTTGTGGGACTACGTTGTTACTGAGTTGCCACCAATTTGTCATTTGACTGCAGACTGGACACGAGTTGTGGAAGAGGCAAAGGAGATGATTCATCAATGGACTAAACATACAAAAGTTATTAAGACACATGCTGATAAAAGTATGTATGGTCCGGTCCATGAATTCCACATTCCAGTTCACGGTCCAGTCCGTTAATCCGTATTCCAGGTTTTCCAGTTTTCCCTGGTTCCATTGGGCACCTTGATTGAGGCGTCTGATTCTCGTTTTGAGCTGGCTACATAAATAGCTTTGGGATTCAGCTTCTTTTGCTGGACCATTCCCTTCTGAATCCCTGACAGTTACCTCGGCAGTGACCTTCGTCTGCATCTTCATCAGAATCCCCATCAAGTTAACCCGCTGGAGTGAGACTGGAGCCTTGTTGCACCAAGATAAGGAACATTCTATTGTTGATTTTGGAAATGTCTCTTTGTGTCCTCGTGTTTAGTGTTCCATGTCTCAGAAGACTCGCGGCCCTATGTCCTGTACCCAAGGAGGGGTTCCGACTCTGTGTAGAGCCCCGGACCTAAGTCTTGTACCCAAGGAGGGGTCCTGGCTCTATGTTCCCTGTTCCAAGACTAAGTTCCAGGCTTCATGTTCTAGTCCAGTCCCAGTCAAGGCTTCATGTTCCAGTCCAGTCCAGGAGCCTTGTCCTGTCCAGGAGTTCCTCGTCCAGTCCAAGCCAAGTCCAAGAGCATCGTCCAGTTCAAGCCAAGTCCAAGAGCCTCATCCAGTCCAAGCCTAGCCAAGATCCTTGTCCCAAGTCCCAGTCAAGACCCAGGTTCGGAGTCCTAGTCCAGGCTCCTGGTTCCAAATTCCTCGTCCAGGTCCCGTGTTCCTAATCCAAGTCCTAGCCCAGGCCCTGTGTCCCTGTCTAGTCCAGGGCCTGTGTCCGTGTCCAGCTTTATTTCTTCCCAACTTCCCTTGCATTCTTGATAATCTCAGTCCAGTTCCTAGTACTTCAGTGTCTGTGTCTTGCATTTGGGTCTGCTCCCAATGCTCCCCTTGTAACAGAACGGTCCAGCCAAACATGGACCCAGTGACACAAACACTGTCATTTAACTCTTGCCATCCAGGGTTCCCACCTGTTGAATACCCCACCACCCACCCGGGTCGTCCTTAGTCCTAGAGAGCCTGTTCAGTCACCAGGAGGCTCCCATAGGTGGGGGGGGGGGTACATGAAGTCCACATTCTGGTTCACAGTCCAGTCTGTTGATCCTTATTCTGGGTTTCCCTGTTTTCCTCAGTTCCATTTGGCATCTTGATTGAGGCACCTGATTCTCGTTTCGAGCTGGCTACATAAATAGCTTCAGGATTCAGCTTCTTTTGCTGGACCATTCCCTTCCGAATCCCTTCGTCAGTAACCTTCGTCAGTAACCTTCGTCAGTAACCTTCATCTGCAACCTTCGTTTGCGACTTTGCCGGAATCCCTGTCAAGTTAACCCACAGGAGTGAGACTGGAGCCTTGTTGCGCCAAGATAAGGTACATTATATTGTTGAGTTCAAAACTGTCTCTTTGTGTCCTGGTGTTTAGTGTTCTGTGTCTAAGAAGAGTCCAGGCCTTATGTCCTGTACCCAAGGAGGGGTCCTGATTCTGTGTTTAATATGAGTCCCAGCCCTATGTCCTGTACCCAAGAGGAGACCTTACTCTGTGCAGAGCCCCGACCCCATGTCCTATACCCAAGGCTCTGTGTTCCATGTTCCAAGACCAAGCTTCTTGTTCTCGTCCGGTCCCAGTCAAGGCCTCATTTTCTAGTCCAGTCCCAGTCAAGGCTTTGTATTCTAGTCCAGACCCAGTAACGGCTTTGTGTTCCAGCCCAGTCCAAGCCAAGTCCAGTCCAGGAGTACCTCGTTCTGTCCAGGAGTTCCTCATCCTGTGCTGGAGTTCCTCTTCAAGTCCAAGAGCCTTGTCCAGTCCAAGCCAAGTTCAAGGGCCTCGTCCTGTCCACGTCAAGTCCAAGAGCCTCATCCTAAGTCCAAGCCTAGCCAAGATCCTGGTTCCAAGTCCCTGTCCAGGCTTCTAGTTCCGAGTCCCTTGTCCAGGTTCCGCATTCCTATTCCAAGTCCTAGCCCAAGCCCTGTGTCCCTGTCTAGTCCAGGGCCTGTGTCCATGTACAGCTTTGTTTATTCCCGACTTCCCTTGCATTCTTGATAATCTTAGTCCAGTTCCTAGTACTTCAGTGCCTGTGTCTTGTATTTGGGTCTGCTACCATCACCCCCTTGTAACAAAATATTGAATGACTCAGATTTTTGGGATAAGTTTTGGAATTGGGGATCAAATGTTCAAATATATCCATGGGTGAGGATATCACATGCTGCTATAATATTAATTTTATGTAGACTGATAATTGTATTGCTCAAAGTGTATCAGTTTAGTAAGTGGAAGGCTGAAATTATGCAAAAGGTAGAGGGTGATGATTTTGTAATACTGAGAAAACGATGGCCTATATAAAGATTGCATGAATTTAGTAAGTAAATGCTATAATGTAAGTGCAGCACACCTGCTGGGGATCCATGGCAATCCTATGAGTGGTCAACAGAATAGAGGAGAAGAGTGATCCCAAGATAAATAACTTTGGATCAAGAGGAAGCAGATTTTGGCCAGAAAGGACTACATTCTATAAATCAGTGAATTCAAATGAATCAAGGACAGTGGAAGCAGATGGATTCAAAGTCTTTGTTATTGCTACATGGCCTGAGGATGGAGGCTGCTATTTTGTGAAGACACTCTATTCTCCATTTTGTGAGCATGGCATGCTGGGCTTGGTCAATGTTTTAAAGAAGACACAATAATTCTTCAGGTAATCTGCTGGACTGGAGATCATTTCCAAATTAGAAGTAATTTGTGAGATGTTCTTTGGTTGGATCTAACACGCAGGTTTGTGAATGTTGGGGTTGCTGCCTGCCTGGAGTGATTCAGGCTCGTTGCTGATTGAGAACAAAGAGCCATGAATTATCGACTGTCACTTGATGGGAAGAAGGCAGTAAATGGATGCTGGCTTGGAGCAGAGCCAATAACAAGGTGTTAAAGGTTAGACACATGACCTGTGGCCAATGACACTGGAATGCAATATTTGAATTGATAAGGAACGGATATAAAAGTAGATGATTCATGCATGCTGGCAGTGGTAACCTCGCAGAATAACCATCACAGATACAAGGGTAAGCCCTCTGTGGAACTTGTGGCAAGTAATCAGGACTATGAGGAACACCTGGCCAGCATAATTCCTTTGCCCGGGTAATACCTTTGATAATCTCTGACTATTCTGGAGAGTCAGGGATACTTAGCGGGTGTGCACACAAGGTATTTAGTGTATGAATTCACGTACTTGTTAGTTTAAAGATTTATAGATAATTGGGCAGCTTTCCAGGGAAGGTGGGACCTGTTCTGGTGGGACAGTTTACATCTGAACTGGAGGGGGACAAATAGTCTTGAAGGTAGGTTTGCTAGAGAGGCTCCAGTGGATTTAAACTAGATACAAGCGGGGAAGGGAACCGAAGTGTAGGAACAGATGCAGGGGATAAGGAAGGAAAAGGAGGTAGTAAAGTTGTTTGCACCGTTCGTGATAAACAGAGTAAGAGGTGGAAAATTTCTTAAATGCATTTATTTTAATGCTAGGAGCATTTTAACAAAGGTGGATGAGTTTAGAGCATGGACTGATACCTGAAAGTATGATGTTGTAGCTATTAGTGAAACATGGTTGCAGGAGAAGTGTGATTGGCAACTAAATATTCCTGGATTTCATTGCTTCAGGCGTGATAGAATTGGAGGGACAAGAAGGGGTGGTGTTGCATTGCTTGTCAGAGAAATTCTTAGAGGTGCTCTGGCAGGATAGATTAGAGAGCTCGTCTAGGGAGGCTATTTGGGTGGAATTGAGGAATGGGAAAGGTGTAGTAACACTTATAGGGGTGTACTATAGACCACCAGATGGGGAGCGAGAATTGGAGGTACAAATTTGTAAGGAGATAGCAGATATTTGTAGTAAGCACAAGGTTGTGATTGTGGGAGATTTTAATTTTCCACGCATAGACTGGGAAGACCATTCTGTAAAAGGGCTGGATGGATTGGAGTCTGTAAAATATGTGCAGGATAGTTTTTTGCAGCAATACATAGAGGTACCAACTAGAGAAGGGGCAGAGTTGGATCTCCTGTTAGTGAATGAGATGGGTCAGGTGACGGAGGTTTGTGTTGGGGAGCACTTCGGGTCTGGTGATCATATTAGTTTCAATATAATTATGGAGAAGGATAGGTCTGGACTCGGGGTTAAGATTTTTGATTGGAGAAAGGCTAACTTTAAGGAGATGTGAAAGGATTTAGAAGGAGTGGATTGGGACAATTTGTTTTATGGGAAGATTGTAATAGAGAAATAGAGGTCATTTAAAGGTGAAATTTTGAGAGTACAGAATCTTTATGTTCCTGTTAGGTTGAAAGGAAAGGTTAGAAGTTTGAGAGAGCCATGGTTTTCAAGGGATATTGGAAACTTGGTTCAGAAAAAGAGATATCTTCAATAAATATAGGCAGCACGGAGTAAATGAGGTGCTCGAGGAAAATAAAGAATGTAAAAAGAATCTTAAGAAAGAAATTAAAAAGCTAAAAGAAGATATGAGGTTGCTTTGGCAAGTAAGTTGAAAATAAATCCAAAGGGTTTCTGCAGTTATATTAATAGCAAGCAGATAGTGAGGGATAAAATTGATCCCTTAGAGAATCAGAGTGGACAGCTATGTGCAGAGTCAAAAGAGATGGGGGAGATTTTGAACAATTTCTTATCTTTGGTATTCGTGAAGGAGAAGGATATTGAATTTTGTAAGGTAAGAGAAACAGATAAGTACAAGACATTGGTGAGGTATGGAAACAGAATTGTACAAGGCATTGGTGAGGCCAAATTTGGAGTATTGTGTACAGTTCTGGTCACTGAATTATAGGAAAGATGTCAACAAAATAGAGAGAGTACAGAGAAGGTTTACTAGAATGTTACCTGGGTTTCATCACCTAAGTTACAGAGAAAGGTTGATCAAGTTGGGTCTTTAATCTTTGGAGAGTAGAATGTTGAGGGGGGACTTGATAGAGGTACTTAAAATTATGAGGGGGATAGATAGAGTTGACGTGGATAGGCTTTTTCCATTAAGAGTAGGGGAGATTCAAACAAGAGGACATGAGTTGAGAGTTAAAGGGCAAAAGTTTAGGGGTAACATGAGGGGGAACTTCTTTACTCAGAGTGGTAGCTGTGTGGAATGAGCTTCCAGCAGAAGTGGTTGAGACAGGCTCGATATTGTCATTTAAAGTTAAATTGGATAGCTATATGGACAGGAAAGGAATGGAGGGTTATGGGCTGAGTGCAGGTCGGTGGGACTAGGTGAGAGTAAGTGTTCGGCACGGACTAGAAGGGCTGAGATAGCCTGTTTCCGTGCTGTAATTGTTATATGCTTGTAAACAATAAAAGTACTTATCGGTAAATACAGGTCTCTCTGTGTCTCACTGATCATTGTTATAAGAGGTAATTCTTACAACAGCGCATATAGAAATAAATGGTGTGATGTTTTGGTCAGGCAGTTTGCAAATGACCGGGGCTGGCAATGAATTATCCATGATACATAAAGAAGAGAAGGTCGAAGTAGAAAAATAAGGATGGTCACATGTGTAATAATGGATGGAAGGATGACCCTACAGCGTGAGGACTGAAGGTGGGAAATATGTGAGTGGAAGCAACTTAGATGGAGGCAGTAAAGCAAGCTGAAGAAATCACTGCTGGGAGCGTATTGTCTGCAGTTGCATTATGGGGATCATGAAAAACAGGAAATCAGGTGTATGTGACAAGGGTATCACAAGGGTGTTGAGTGATCAGTTTAGTGTTAAGGTGAGTAAGTTATCCACACTGGCTCAGGAGCCTGATGACTGGAGGGTAATAACTGTTCCTAAACCTGTTGGTGTGGGATCTAAGACTCCTGTACCTCCTATCAAAGGCAGCAGTGAAAAGGGAGCATGGCCTGGATGGTGAGGGTCCTTGATGATGGATCTATGTATAGATTTAACAGTGTCATTGTCAGCAAACAGCCAAAATTTGACCAATCATGAGGAAGTTGCCTCCTTTACAAAATGTTTGGACCAGGAGCATCAGAAATGGCGTTGATCAAAATCCAATAGAATTACCACTTTCCCAGATATGTCAGAAACTGCATGCATAATGCACTCTGTTGGTTGCCACCATGGTCATTAATTTAAAATTCAACGATGGTAAAGATTACTCTGTGTTTGAACATGTGTCAGTCATCAGGGACCAGTGATGTGAAATCCTTGGGACTGAGGGGAGGGACAGAGGAATAACCTGAAAAAGGCCTGGAGAAGACTGGTTACACTGGGAAGAATGATGTGGAAGTGTTGTACAGCTCACCAGAACTGCTGTTTGAACATCACTAAACAACAGATTTATACTCATTTTATGATACACGATATCACTAACTATTTGCCACAGATGGCTTTGAAGGCCAAGTCATTGGGTATATTTAATACAGAAGCTGACAGGTTTTTGATTAGTTTGGGTATCAAATATTCTCGGAAGCAGTCAGGAGAATGGGAATGAGAAGGAAAATAAATCGGCCATAATTGAATAGCAGATCAGACTTGATGGGCTTAATGGCCTAATTCTTCTTCTATGTCTTCTGGTCAAATGGATAATCTTTTCTGTGATTTATTGTGTGTGGATTAAATCAACTGAACAATTTATGTAGATATAAATATACCTATTAATTAAAAATTTCAGAAAATATTTCAAAAATGAAACTTTGTGTTAAGGTCGGTGAGGGTCGGGCTGGTTCTATTTGCTGCTCCACGATGGTTAACCCATTCTCTGCTACACTACGGCTGAGGCCGTGGGCCTGCTCCCACTGATCCAGTCTCCATGTCTGAGACTCCATGTTTACTCAACTCTGCACTGAACTGGGACTGTAGTCCATTCCAGCTGCTCCAGGCTTTGTGTCTGCAGGCTTCATGACCAAAACTGTGCACAACACTCCAGGCATGGCCGCACCGATGTCTAAAACCTGCAACAAATCTTCCCAACTCCTGTGTTCATTCCCATGCCTAATGAAGGCCAGCATGCCAATTGCTTTCTTCACTGCCCTGTCTTTCTGTGACACTGGTTTCAGTGAACTATGCACTTGCAATCCCAGTTCCTTCAGTTCCATAACACTTCCCAGGGTCCTACCATTCACTGTATAAGTCCTATAATGCTGTGATCTCTTAAAATGCCATATCTCACAGTTCCCTGGGTGGAAAGCCCTTACAAATTCTCAGCTCACTTACATATCTGATCAAGATCTCCCGGTAATTTTTCATAACCTTCTCCGCTTTCTACAAAACAGACATTCTAACAAAACCTTGGACATTCAGATCCAAATTGTTTATCTGTATTACCAACCCTGGTGGAACACCTCCTGACAAAAGCTCAAGTCTGAAAAATGAGCCCTGACCATTACATCTGTTTTCTAAACCTGAGCTAATTATGAGTCCAATGCAATCTCCCCATGGCTCCCATGCAATTTCATATTCTAGATCAGCATGCCACTTGGGGCATTGTTAAAGTCCTTGCTAAAGTCCATCCAGACAACATTCCTGTCCTACTGTCGTCCAGTCTCTTGATTACCTCCTCAAAGAACAAATCCGTGCTGACTGACTCAAAACAGAACCTGTCTCCTGTCCATCAGAATCTCCTCCAGAAATTTACTCACCATTGATCTCAGACTCATAGGCCTATAGATTCCTGCTGCTGCCACTCTTTTAAAACATTAGTACCACATTAGCCACTTGCTAGACTCTGGAACCTCCTTATCCTTCAGTTCTTCTTGTTCTTCTGAGCAAAACTGCTGTCAACGTCAAGAAAGTCTGCTGCATCCATTGTTGTTTATTATCGATTTAATGATTTTAATGACAATGAGATAAACTGATGCAGTACTTGCAAATGACACAAAGACTGGGGGCGTAAGGTACAGTGAGGAAGGCTATGAAAACTTGCAGCATCATCTTGAGCATCTAATAAAATGGGCTGAAAAAACTGGCAGATAAACGTTAATGCAGACAAGTGTGAGGTGTTGCAATTGGGGAGACATAGCAGGGTAAGACTTACACAGTGAATGTTAGGGTTCTGGGGAAAGTGGTAGAACAAAGGGACGTGGGACTAGAGATCAACAATTCCTTGAACATGGAATCGCAGAGGGATTGCCAAGTAAAGAGACTTTTGGCAATTTGGCCTTAAATTAAAGTATTGAGTGTAGGAATTAAGATGCCAATTTGCAGTTGTATAACAAAATAGTTGAGGCTGAGTTTAGAGTATTGTGTGTAGCCATGTTCTGTCAACAACAGGAAAGATAGCAATAAACTTTAAAATATTGCAGAAAAATTTTACAAGGTTGTTTCTGTGACCTGAAGGCCCAAGGTATAGGGGTAGGTTGAAAAGGTTGCGACTTTATTCCTAATGCAGGAGAATGATTGGAGATCTTATAGAGGTATACAAAATTAGCAGGGGTATAAATAGGGTGAATCCAAGTAGGATTTTTCACCTTGAGTTTGGTGAGAAGAGAACTAGAGGTCATAGACTTAGAGTGAAAGATGAAAGATTTAAAGGGAATCTGAGGGGTAAGTTCTTCACTCAGAGGGTGGCTTGAGTTGGGAACAAGCTGATAGCTGAAGACGCAGGTTGAATTGTAACATTTCGGAGAAGTTTGTATAGGCATGTGGATGGAATGATTTTGTGGGGATATGGTCTGGGTGCGTGTAGATAGGACTGAGTAGAAGATCATGGATCATGGCATGGACTAGATGGGCCAAAGTGCCTGTTTCTGCGCTGAAGGATACTATGGCTCTGTTTTTGTTGCACTTGTTTTTAAAGCACATTTGAGATAAATAAGCTTCAACACAATTTGCATCAAAACAGAGATGGAGTTCAATCCAAAAAAGTGTGAAGTGACACATTTTGGAAGTTTGAATTTGATGGCAAATAGCAAGATTCTTCATTGTGAGGAGGGGAAAAAGAGATGTTGGTGTCCACATTCATAGTTCCCTCAAAACTGACACCCAAATTGATTGGATTGTTAAGAAGGCATTTGGTGTAATGGCCTTCATTAGTTAGGGGATTGAGTCCAAGAGCTGTGAGGGAACGTGATTAGATTACACTTGGAACATTGTATTCTTTTTCAGAAGAATATGGACTCTTTAAGGAGGGGGCATAGGAGATTTAATAGGATCCTACTTGGATGAGGGACTTTGTCTCATGAGAATAGTTTGAGCAAGCTCAGGCTTTTCTTTGGAGTGAGGGACAATGATAGGTATATGGATGGCAGAGGTATAGAGGGCAATGGTCCAGGTGAAAGTTGATAGGGGTAGGCAGTTTAATGGTTCGGCATGGACTAAAAGGCTCTTTCTGTGCTGTACTTTTGTAATGCTCTATGACTCTGGGTGTACAAGATGTTAGATCTAGTGGACAGCAGGTGTAGGAATTCATGGCAACATAGACATAAAAGGGGTAATGATTTGGTCAGGAGGTTTCCGAGTGACCAGGGCTGGGGATTAATTATCCATTGTCCTCAAAGAAGAGATGGTTGAAATAGCAACATAAAACTTTCTGTGATTTGTAATAATGGATGGGAGAGCAGCCCTACAGAATGAGGACGGAAGGTGGGAAATGTATCAGTGGAAGCAACTTCAATGGAGTTCAGAAAAGCAAGCTGAAGATATCAATGCTGACAGTGCATTGTCTGCAGTTGCATTATGGAGCATCATGAAAAACAGGACATTGGAGGTACATATGATAAGGGTAGTGCAATAAGTAATTTAGACCACTTAGAAAAGTGGGCTGAAAGATGGCAGATGGAGTTTAATGCTGATAAATGTGAGGTGTTACATTTTGGTAGGACTAATCAAAATAGGACATACATGGTAAATGGTAGGGCATTGAGGAATGCAGTAGAACAGAGGGATCTAGGAATAATGATGCTTAGTTCCCTGAAGGTGGAATCTCATGTGGATAGGGTGGTGAAGAAAGCTTTTGGTACGCTGGCCTTTATAAATCAGAGCATTGAGTATAGGAGTTGGGATGTAATGTTGAAATTGTATGAGGCATTCGTAAGGCCAAATTTGGAGTATTGTGTACAGTTCTGGTCACTGAATTATAGGAAAGATGTCAATAACTTTGAGAGAATACAGAGGAGATTTACTAGAATGTTGCCTGGATTTCATTTCCTAAGTCACAGAGAAAGGTTGAACAAGTTGTTTCTTTATTCTTTGGAGCGTAGAAGGTTGAGGGGGGACTTGATAGAGGTATTTAAAATTATGAGGGGGATAGATAGAGTTGACATGGATAGGCTTTTTCCATTGAGAGTGGGGGAGATTCAAACAAGAGGACATGAGTTGAGAGTTAAAGGGCAAAAGTTTAGGGGTAACATGAATGGGAACTTCTTTACTCAGAGTGGTAGCTGTGTGGAATGAGCTTCCAGCAGAAGTGGTTGAGACAGGTTCAATGTTGTCATTTAAAGTTAAATTGGATAGATATATGGACAGGAAAGGAATGGAGGGTTATGGGCTGATTGCAGGTCGGTTGGAGTAGGTGAGAGTAAGCGTTCGGCATGGACTAGAAGGGGTGAGATGGCCTGTTTCTGTGCTGTAATTGTTATATGGTTATATGGTAACCATGGAGGAGATGAATCCAGATCAAGGCAGGGCAAACCAACTGGTCAGTAACAGTCTGGAGCATGATGTCATGGAGCATGTAAGAGGTGGATTTCTGAAAAGGTGGTAAGATGACGGCATCCTCGGACACAGCAGCCACTCCGGGTCTAATCAAAGGTGTATTTAGTCATCTTGCATGTCTTTTTAATGATTGATAGACACTGCTGGATACTGAGAACATCAGATACTCCAGTTGAAAATGGTTTGGACGAAGACGATAAACTGAGCAATTTCCATAGTGATATTCCGGCAGCAACCTGTCATGGTTCCGTTTGGCTGTTCCCCTTTAATGCTCCTTTCTCCCTGATTATGCCCTAATTCCAATCATTAGATTTCCATTTGCCGCTAGTTTACCTTATTACAGTACACCTGGTTTTCATCAGAGACTGTGAAATAAGTACGATGTCTTCTCTTTCTCAGGTTGCCATTTGTTGGTTTAGTCTCGTGTGATACTTCGTTCTCTTGTCTGCTGAGAACCGTTAGATCTAAGTTTAGTTCCAAGTTCTGTTTTAGTTTCAAGATAGTCCCTGTAGATCCCGTCTCCTTGTCAAGATTTCTCCAGTTTGCTGTTCTACGTTCACATCTACGCCAGCATCCCCAACTCAGTTGACGTGCCGGTGTCCTGCAGACAGATGAGAGCTGATCCCGAGAAGATCCGGGCTGTGACGGAGTGGCCCAAACCCACGGACCGCAAGCAACTCCAACGGTTCCTGGGGTTTGCAAACTTCTATCGTCGGTTCATCAGAAACTACAGTCAGGTGGCGGCTCCTCTGACCCGACTTACCTCAGCTGCCACATCTTTCCTTTGGAACTCCGAGGCAGACTCGGCATTCACGGAACTAAAGAGGTATTTCACGTCTGCTCCCGTTCTGATTCAACCGGACCCCACCTGTCAATTCATTGTGGAGGTTGCCACCTCCGACTCTGGGGTGGGAGCGGTACTGTCCCAACGTTCGGGCCCGGATCAGCAACCGTGCCGCCTTCTCTCGCCGACTGTCTCCTGCTGAACGAAAACTACGACATGGGGAACCGGGAGCTACTGGTGGTCATACTGGCATTGGAAGAATGGAGACACTGGTTGGAGGGGGAAGAACACCCGCTCATCGTCTGGACAGACCATAAGGACCTTGAACATATCCAGACCGCCAAGCGCCTGAATTCCCACTAGGCCCGTTGGGCATTATTTTTTGGCCGGTTCAGGTTTACCCTCACCTGTTGTCCGGATCCAAGAACGGGAAGCCCGATGCTCTCTCCCATCAATACGTTTCTGAGGAGGGCCTTCCCAACCCCGAGACCATCCTCCCATCATCCTGTGTAGTGGCTGCCCTCAGCTGGGAGATCGAGTCCAGAGTCAGAGGCCCAACGGATTCAACCTGACCCAGGCATCGGACCTCCCAATCGCCTCTTTGTACCTGATTCTGTTCGATCGCAGGTTCTCCAGTGGGGACACACTGCTCGTATTCACCTGCCAACCCGGAATCAATCGGACTCTGACCCTTCTGAAGAGACATTTCTGGTGACCCTCCATGGATGCTGACACCCGTTCTTATGTTCCGTCTGCGCCCGTGGAGAAGCCTCCCATCGGCCTCCTGCGGGATTGCTTCGTCCACTGCCTGTCCCTGGTCCCACATCGCTCTGGATTTCGTCACTGGTCTACCCCTTTCACGTGGAAACCCTGCCGTACTAACTGTGGTGGACCGTTTGTAGCCCTCCCTAAATTCCATTCCACGCAGGAGACCGCAGACCTTCTCATCGCCCACATTTTCCGACATCACGGAATTCCTTCGGATATTCTCTCCGACCGGGGACGTAAATTCATTTCACAAGTTTAGATATCTTTTTGTCAAGCTCTTGGTGCCTCAGTTAGCCTATCGTCCAGTTTTCACCCACAGACGAACGGGCAAACGGAGCGGGTCAAGTAGGAGTTGGAGGCGGCGTTACGTTGTAAAACAGCCAACAACCCGTCTACCTGGAGCAACCACCTCGCATGGATAGAATACGCCCACAACACTCTGGTCAGCACCGTGACCGGAAAATCTCCTTTTGAATGCTCTCTGGGTTATCAGCCCCGCTGTTTCTCGCCCAGGAAGAGGAGATTGCGTTGCCATCAGTCCAGGCCCAGAGACAGAGACACAGGTTCCAAAAAATCTAGGAAGACACACGCAAGGCCCTGCTTTGCTCAGCAACCGTAACCGGAAAATTGCCGACCGCCATTGTACTCCTGCTCCTGAGTATCGACCTGGGCAGATGGTGTGGCTCTCGTCTAGAGACATTCCCCTCAAGAACGAGCTTAAGAAGCTCATCCCCCGCCTCCTGGGAACTTTCGAGATTGAGGGCATTATCAACCCCACGGCATTCCAGCTCAGACTACCTACGTCTATGAAGATCCATCCTACATTTCACGTCTCCCAGTTAATACCGGTTTCTGTCAGTCCCTTGTGCCCTCCCACTGAACCCCCCCCCCCCAATCATCGCTGACTATCTGGCATACACTGTCCGGTGGTTATTGGATGTCTGCCGTTGGGGCAGGGGTCTCCAGTACCTGGTCAACTGGGAGTGGTATGGCCCAGAGGAACATTCCTGGATTCCCCGTTCCTTCATCCTGGACCCTTCTGTCATCCAGGATTTCCATCGGGACCATCCGGACAAGTGTGGGGGATTGCCTGGAGGCTCCCGTTGAGAGAGGGTTACTGTTATGGTTCCGTTTGGCTGTTCCCCTTTAATGCTCCTTTCTCCCTGATTGTGCCCTAATTTCAGACATTAATTTCCAATTGCTGCTAGTTTACCTAATTACAGTACACCTGGTTTTCATCAGAGACTGTGAAATAAGTACGATGGCTTCTCTATCACAGGTTGCCAGTTTGTTGGTTTAACCTCGTGTGATACCTCGTTCTCTTGTCCACTTAGAACTGTTAGTTCTAAGTTTAGTTCCAAGTTCTGCTCTAGTTTCAAGATAGTCCCTGTAGATCCCGTCTCCCTGTCAAGATTCCTCTGGTTTGTTGTTCTACGTTCACATCTACGCCAGCATCCCCAACTCAGTTGACGTGCCGGTGTCCTGCACTTGGGTTCTCCTCAGTCGCCCCATGCAACACAACCACACTAATATTCTCTATGATATTTTCCCCTTGATTCCCCACTCTGTCAAATGCTGCCTTTATATTTCCAATCTCTGGCATCCCAGTGAGTCCATTGAAGTTTGCCTGAACAATTCAGGTACAAAGACAAAGGTGATTTCCAGAGCTATTGTTAGATTGACTGCCCACAGCACCAACACAGAATTTGACCAAGGGGTCATGGTAAACTGATGTCAATGATGAGCTGAATTTGACCTTAAAAAATGGAACCTGGCTTTTGTTATTGAGAGATTATCACACCATCCCCAGGACAGGAATAATTCAGATCATTGGCCTGGACACAAATCAATGAACTTTCCTTTCTTTATGAAAAGTAGGGATATTTGCTGCTGATTGCACAACATTCACATCAATTCACTGTCCCTCAGGTTATAAAACAAGTTGTGCTGCATGGAGAACCACCAAGTCAATCTGCAGGCATGAGGTGATAGGTACTGTATCTGTGACAGGAGGCCGAGGTGAGGATAGTAAGGACCCCCATGCTGGAGTATCTGAGACTAGAATCAAGACAGGATTTCGAGACTGAGACAGACAAGAATAGGGTTCCTGAGTGGATGCTAGATGCCTGTGTGACTAGACAGAATGCCAATGAGACAGAAATCTTGAACACAATCGCGGACTAAACCAAAGTTGATCTGATGATTGAACACCAAACCTGAGTTCAGGAGCTCTTTAAATATCGACATCTTGAAGACAAAACCTGGCCACCAGTTGTGGAGCTGGCCAGAATCTCTAGTGACCATGCCACTTATCCATCCTCTGGAGAATTACAGCATCTCAACACCAGAGGCTGGTGCGGTCAGCTGCGTACCATAATGGTATCAGACACTGTTCACAAATGAAATCAATAATCATCCCCAGCAAGAGAATAGCCGAAAGCCTTCTCTCTCACTCACTGACAGGTATCATTACCAGTGGCATGTCCCCCACCATCGGCGTGTGCAGGACTAGAAATCAGACTGGTAGTTACAGAAGTTCAGCAGCCGTGTGAGCAGCTCAGAAGGTAAATCACACAAAAGGGGAAGGACAACCGCCAGGAACTCGTCACCATTTACAAATCTCTGTTTGCCACCAGTCTGGATCTGTGTTGCTGTTTCTCCTTTGGGGCAAAGTCCTGGAATGTTTTTGACAACAATGGAGGAAAAGCTTCACCTCCAGACTGAGAATAGTTCTAGTAACTACATCACTACAGCTTCTCTGGGCTATTTTGGAAACACAATGAACTCCAGTTAATTGGGACACATCGGGATCACTACATTTTGAACCAGTTGGCCAATGTTTCAGGGAAATAGTTAAAAAGATGTGAAAAGGCAAACTGAGTTGCAAATTCTGCATTTTAATGAAATTCAGAACAAATTAGAACACTAGCAATAGTACTACAGTACAATAAAATCATGTATTAATTCCTAATCAATATCAACAGAGGAATTCATCCGGTGCACACAGTGAACAAAATCAGCGCAGACATCTAGTGCAGAAAATGGACTGTTTTCATACAATTCTATCAATGATTGTATCCTCCAAATTTTCATTTTATTTGTAACATTCAAGATGATTGTCAATAATTTCAAATTCTTTAAAGGTCCTAACTTGTTGAAGTTGTGAAATAGTTTCATTTTCACTCCTGGACGTTTCTGGGATCTCCAAACCTGAAGGCTTGAAACCAGTCAGCAAAGTAGTTCAGAATTGTCTTACTGTGTATTCTCACCAAGTATCAATGGCAGAAATCACTGCATTTCCACACAAATAAACACATCTGATGTTATTTTAATAAAATGTTCAGTTCAAACACAGTCACATAGGTGTGTGCAACTGAAACTAGATTGAACCTGTTTGACCAGTCTCCAGTGCACAGTATCAGAGGTAGAGGAAGGGAATTCCAGAAATTTTTACAACTAGTTTTTGTTCTTTAACCATTGTCCAAAATAAGTAGCTGCTCTGATTAACCAATGACCCAATTAACAAGACTCCACCATATCTGTATCCCAGAAGGGGGATGGGCTCTGAATCAGTAACCCTCTCTACCCCAGCAGTGATCAACAAGAAAGTCTCAGCTTCTCTCCTCCTTCATTTGATTGACAACTATATGAGGACCTTTCAGGAAGAGCTGTAATTTGTTGTGTTCAAAGTTCAAACTTCAAAATAAAGTTATTAGTATGTACAGTATATGTTACCATCTGCAACTATTCTAATAGTCAGCTCTGTAGCCAAGGCAGCACAGAAATAGTCCCTTCACCCCACCGTGGCCATTCCAATCATCAAGGACTCATCTACAAACATCAACATCCAAAGTTTTCAGATGACTCTGCCATAGTTGGATGCATCAGCGAGGGAGATGAGGCTGAGTACAGGGCTACGGTAGG
This sequence comes from Mobula hypostoma, assembly GCF_963921235.1. NCBI lineage: Eukaryota > Metazoa > Chordata > Chondrichthyes > Myliobatiformes > Myliobatidae > Mobula > Mobula hypostoma. The sequence goes on along the minus strand of NC_086106.1, from coordinate 56,744,051 downwards.
AAACTTTGTCACATGGTGTGAGCAGAATTATCTGCAGTTTAATGTGCAAAAGACTAAGGAGCTAGTGGTAGACCTGAGGAGAGCTAAGGTACCGGTGACCCCTGTTTCCATCCAGTGGGTCAGTGTGGACATGGTGGAGGATTACAAATACCTGGGGATACGAATTGACAATAAACTGGACTGGTCAAAGAACACTGAGGCTGTCTACAAGAAGGGTCAGAGCCGTCTCTATTTCCTGAGGAGACTGAGGTCCTCTAACATCTGCCAGACAATGTTAAGGATGTTCTACGAGTCTGTGGTGGCCAGTGCTATCACGTTTGCTGTTGTGTGCTGGGGCAGCAGGCTGAGAGTAGCAGACACCAACAGAATCAACAAACTCATTCGTAAGGCCAGTGATGTTGTAGGGATGGAACTGGACACTCTCATGGTGGTGTCTGAAAAGAGGATGCTGTCTAAGTTGCATGCCATCTTGGACAATGTCTCCCATCCACTACATAATGTACTGGGTGGGCACAGGAGTACATTCAGCCAGAGACTCATTCCACTGAGATGCAGCACAGAGCGTCATAGGAAGTCATTCCTGCCTGTGGCCATCAAACCTTACAACTCCTCCCTTGGAGGGTCGGACACCGTGAGCCAATAGGCTGGTCCTGGATTTATTTCATAATTTACTGGCATAATTTACATATCACTATTTAACTGTTTATGGTTCTATTACTATTTATTATTTATGGTGCAACTGTAATGAAAACCAATTTCCCCCGGGATCAATGAAGTATGACTATGACTATGACTATTGTAGATAAAACCCCTTTTCCAGCATTTGGTCAGGAAATCCAATGCCTTTTTGAAGATACTCCTTCAGATAGTTATTTTAAATGTTTCGCAAATCTCAACCCCCTCCCCCAACACCCCCCAGGCAGTGTGTTCCCTATTACAACCACTCTCTTGTCCAGAGGATTGTTTCCCTCAGATTCCCTCTGAACATCTTACCCTTAAACCTTTGCCATTTCAATTCACAGGTTTACATTACAGGGCAATGTTTCCCAGTATCAATATTTTTCAAAGATCTCCTCAGCTTTTTCATTGAATAAATAGTTAAAGTGCTAACATCCATAGAATGTCACCCTCTTTCTCCCAGATGAACACCACCTCCTCGGCTAGGGCACCCTTCAAAAAGAAATCTCAGTGAAGCTCACAAACCCAGAAGTTTGAGTTAATCTACCTGTACAAAGATACTGGTCAAGGACCTAGCAATCTTTTCTCCTGCCTTTTTCAATAACCTGGGGTAAATCACATAAGGCTCTGGGTCTCATATTTCGACCTAGTTATACTCTTGTTCTTGATGTATGTATAAAATGCCTTGGGATTCACCTTAATTCTACTTGCCAAGGAATTTCAATGGTCCCACCTGCCTTTCCAAATTCCATTCCGTCGTTCTTTCCTGGCTTGTTTATACTCCTCCTGTGCTTCGTTTCATCCCAAGTTCTGAAGCTTTACCTACTTTTCCTTTTCCTAATTCATCACCTCTCTGGACATCCAAGGTTCTCTTATCTTTACATCCCTGACATTCCTTCTAACAGGAACATGCCTTACCTCTACTCTGTGCAATTGATCTTTAAGCAGCCTCCGTGTGTCTGATGTTGGCTTGCCAGACAAAACGCATTGCCAATTAACTCTTCCTCGTGCATAATGCCCTTGTAATTTGCCCTACTCCAATTTAAATCTCTCCTGCAAGGACCATACCTATCCTCATTTATACACTGTAACTGTCCTGAATATTAAGGAGTTGTGGTCACTGTTACCTAACTGCTCACCTATTGAAAGGTCAGATACCTGTCCAGGTTCGTTACCTCACACCAGGTCCAGTACAGCCACTTCTCTCATTGAACCATCCACACATTGATTTAAGAAACCTTCCTGGATACACTTAACACATTCTGCCCTATTTAAACCCCTTGTACTAAGAATGCCCCAGTTTATATTTGTCGCAGGCTTTGTTGCAAAGTTTACTGACAAGAAGAAGATAGGTGGAGGGGCAAGTACTTTTGAGAAAGTTGAGAGGCTACAAAAGGACTTAGACAGATTAGGAGAATGTGCAAAGAAGTGGCAGATGGAATACAGTGTCAGGAAGCATACATCATGCACTTTGGTAGAAGAAATGAAAGGGTAGAGTATTTTCTAAATACAGAGAAAATACAGAAAATTGGCATGCAAAGGGACTTGGGAGTCCTTGTGAAGGATTTCCTAAGGATTAATTTGCAGGTTGAGTCTGTGATGAGGAAGGCAAATACAGTGTTAGCATTTGTTTTGAGAAGACATGAATGCAAAAGCAAGGATATAATGTTGAGACTTTTTAAAGAACTGGTGAGGCCGCACGTGGAGAATAGTGAGCAGGATTGGGCCCTTTATCTTTGAAAAGATGTGTTGAAACTGAAGAGGGTTCAAATGAAGTTACAAAAATGATTCCATGATTCAATGGTTTGTCATATGAAGAGTGTTTGATAGCTCTGGGCCTGTATTCTCTGGAATTCAGAAGAATGCCTGGGGACCTCATTGAAACCTATCGAATGGTGAAAGTTCATGATAAAGTGGACGTGGAGGGGATGTTTCCTATGGTGGGAGTATCTGAAACCAGAGGGCTCAGTCTCAGAATAGAGAGGCATCCTTTTAGAATGGAGATAAGGAGGAATTTGAGCCACAGAGTGGTAAATCTGTGGAATTTTTTTTGCCACAGACAGCAGTGGAAGGCAAGTCTTCACGTATATTTAAGGCAGAGATTGATAGATGCTTGATTGGTCAGGGCATGAAGGGATACGGGGAGAAGGCATTAGACGTGGGCTGCGTAGTAAACTGGACCAGCCACAATGAATGGTGGAGCAGACATGATGGTCCAAATGGCCAAATTCTGTTCCTATGTCTTACGGTCTCTATTTGGCAAGTTGAAATCGCCCATGATTACAAACCTATTATTTTTACATACTTCCTTCATCTGATCCATATTTGTTCCTCAATATCCTGATGGCTGGGGAGGGGGGGTGGGGGGAGGCAGATAATCCATCGGTGTGATTGCACCCTTCCTATTCCTGAATTTTACCCAAATAGACTCGGTGTCTGACCCCCCCATTTTATCTCCCGAGTGTAGCTGTGATATTGTCCCTGATTTGGAGTGCAACTCCAACCACACCACCTCCCCCCACCACCACCACACATACTTTTACCTTCTTCTCTAAAACTTCGAAAACCTGGTACATTAATTGTCCATTCTTGTCCCCCGCCACCCCCCCCCGTCAACCAAGTGTCAGTCATGGCCACAACATCGTAGTTCCATGTACCGATCCATGCTTAAGTTCATCACCCTTACCCAGAATACTCCTAGCATTAAAATATACATACTTCAAACTATTCAACTCATTATAACTGTTATTTCGATTTTGGCTTTCAATACTTCTGTGCTCAGACAGTTGGGTTATATGAAAGCTGTTGTCGTATTCGTTTCGACTTCCACTCTGGTATTAAAATGTTCCTGCTGGCATTCCATCCCGTTATCGGAAAGGGTGTAGCTTCACTTTCAAGCAGAGTGAACAGAGAATGTTCCACCCAATTATGTGTTTCTCAGTCTCCCCGCCCGCTTCACTGGTCAGACCGGTGTGGTTCTCTGGGTTCACAGCCTGAGTACGTTGAATTCTGGTTGTTCAATGATAATGTGATGGTGCTGAAAGAAACTCAGGGTGCGTGTATGGTTCAGAATCAGTGAACAACAGGGACCCGAAGGGAAAATGAGTAGCTTGGGAGTAGTGATGACCCGAAAGAAGATTGCTGGGTTTTTGCATATTGGTGGTATACTTAACCAGTTGGATGGGGATGTGAAAGCCAATAGTTAATAGGTAATTTTGCAGATGTCCTGCCCCGCCCCCTCAGGAAGTAGTGTAAGCGGTACAGCAGCAAGGGCACAGCATCAGGGGACGTCAATAGTTACAGGGCTGTTAGTCATTCAATTATTACTATTATTATTCCTCCTCCTCAGCAAATAAAACCTCAACTAGTTCTTTATCAAATTAGAACTAAGTTACTCCACAAGCCTTGTAGATTTTAAATAACGAAAGATAATATTGTTAATTAAAGTCACTTCCATAACTTAAAGTTTTTTAAATGAAAACTATCAACCGCCAAAGCTAGAAGTGCTGCCTGCATTTGCTTTTCTTCATCCTTATAGGCTTCACATTGTAAAAGAATGTGTTCGACTGTTTCAGAATGATCACAAAACCCACACTCCAGAGTGATGTTTAGCCAACAAGATACAAGGGATAATTAAGCAAGTTTGCCCAATTCCAAGTTGAGTCAATATAATCCCCCGACATACTGCCCCCAACATGCCAAAACATCTGATATTTGTCACATCTAAGTTGGGGGAGGGGGGATATACACTCATACATTATAACTAACATAACGCATATTGACTGTATCAGGGAGCTCACTTCATCAAAACATATATGTATAAACTATCCATCCTTTCCCCATTTCTGACTATTTTTTCAATCTCTTTACTTCTTTCACATTGCCTCCCAATAAATGAGATACAACCTCTTCTATCGAAATTTCCACAGGAACACACGTTATAACACCCCCAATCTCTATATTTTAATTAGGCAAGAGATAGTATCTTTTTACCAAGTACTCTTCAATTGTAATGCCTTCTCCCACTGTTTCTTATCTTTACAAATAATTAGCGCATTCCCTCCTCAGTTACTTATAGGCCTCCAAACAGCTGCAGTGATGTGGACTACAAATTACAACTGGAAGTAGAAAAGGCTTGTCAGAAGGGTAGTGTAATGATAATTGTGGGGGATTTTAACATGCAAGTGGATTGGGAAAATCAGGTCAGCACTGGATCTCAAGGGAGAGAATTTGTAGAATGTCTGCAAGATGGCTTTTTAGAACAGCTTGTTGTTGAGCCCACTAGGGGATCGGCTGTACTGGATTGGGTATTGTGTACTGAACCGGAGGTGATTAGCGAGATTGAGGTGAAGGAACCCTTAGGAGGCAGTGATCGTAACATGATTGAGTTCACTGTGAAATTTGAAAAAGAGAAGCCAAAATCTGATGTGTCGATATTTCAGTGAAGTAAAGGAAATTACAGTGGCATGAAAGAGGATCCAGAGGGAAAGATGGCAGAGCAGAAGTGGCTAGAGTTTATGTGAGAAGTGAGGAAGGTGCAAGACAGGTATATTCCAAAAAAGAAGAAATTTTTGAATGGAAAAAGGATGCAACTGTGGTTGACAAGAGAAGTCAAAGCCAAAGTTAAAGCAAAGGAGAGGGCGTACAAGGAAGCAAAAATTAGTGGGAAGACAGAGGATTGGAAAGTTTTTAAAACTTTACAAAAGGAAACTAAGAAGGTCATTAAGAGGGAAAAGATTAACTATGAAAGGAAGCTAGCAAATAATATCAAAGAGGATACTAAAAGCTTTTTCGAGTATATAAAGAGTAAAAGACAGATGAGTGTAGATATAGGACCGATAGAAAATGATGCTGGAGAAATTGTAATGGGAGATAAGGAGATGGCAGAGGAACTGAATGAGTATTTCGCATCAGTCTTCACTGAGGAAGACATCAGCAGTATACCAGACACTCAAGGGTGGCAGGGAAGAGAAGTGTGCGCAGTCACAATTATGACAGAGAAAGTACTCAGGAAGCTGAATAGTCTAAAGGTAGATACATCTCCTGGACCAGATGGAATGCACCCGCGTGTTCTGAAGGAAGTAGCCGTGGAGATTGCAGAGGCATTAGCGATGACCTTTCAAAAGTCGATAGATTCTGGCATGGTTCCGGAGGACTGGAAGATTGCAAATGTTACTCCACTATTTAAGAATGGGGCAAGGAAGCAAATAGGAAATTATAGACCTGTTAGCTTGACATCAGTGGTTGGGAAGTTGTTGGAGTCGATTGTCAAGGATGAGGTTACAGAGTACCTGGAGGCATATGACAAGATAGGCAGAACTCAGCATGGATTCCTTAAAGGAAAATCCTGCCTGACAGACCTATTACAATTTTGTTGAGGAAATTACCAGTAGACTAGACAAGGGAGATGCAGTGGATCTTGTATATTTGGATTTTCAGAAGGCCTTTGACAAGTGCCACACATGAGGCTACTTAACAAGATAAGAGCCCATGGAATTACGGGAAAGTTACATACCTGGATAAAGTGTTGGTTGATTGGCAGGAAATGGAGTGGGAATAAAGGGATCCTATTCTGGTTGGCTGCCAGTTACCAGAGGTGTTCCACAGGGGTCCGTGTGCGGCCGCATATTTTACCTTGTACATCAACGATTTGGATTATGGAATAAGTGGCTTTGTGGCTAAGTTTGCTGACGATACGAAGATAGGTGGAGGGGCCAGTAGTGCTGAGGAAATGGAGAGTCTGCAGAGAGACTTGGATAGATTGGAAGAATGGGCAAAGAAGTGGCAAATGAAATACAATGTTGGAAAGTGTATGGTTATGCACTTTGGCAGAAGAAATAAACGGGCAGACCATTATTTAAATAGGGAAAGAATTCAAAGTTCTGAGATGCAATGGGCTTGGGAGTCCTTGTACAGGATACCCTTAAAGTTAACCTCCAGGTTGAGTCGGTAGTGAAGAAGGCGAATGCAATGTTGGCATTCATTTCTAGAGGAATAGAGTATAGGAGCAGGGATGTGATGTTGAGGCTCTATAAGGCACTGGTGAGACCTCACTTGGAGTACTGTGGGCCGTTTTATCTCCTTACTTAAGAAAGGATGTGCTGACGTTGGAGAGGGTACAGAAAAGATTCACTAGAATGATTCCGGGAATGAGAGGGTTAACATATGAGGAACATTTGTCCGCTCTTGGACTGTATTCCCTGGAGTTTAGAAGAATGAGGGGAGACCTCATAGAAACATTTCGAATGTTGAAAGGCATGGACAGAGTGGATGTGGCAAAGTTGATTCCAATGATGGGGGAGTCTAGTACAAGAGGACAAGACTTAAGGATTGAAGGGCGCCCATTCAGAACAGAAATGCAAAGAAATTTTTTTAGTCAGAGGGTGGTGAATCTATGGAATTTGTTGCCAGGGGCAGCAGTGGAGGCCAAATCATTGGGTGTATTTAAGGCAGAGATTGATAGGTATCTGAGTAGCCAGGGCATCAAAGGTTATGGTGAGAAGGCGGGAGAGTGGGACTAAGTGGGAGAATGGATCAGCTCATGATAAAGTGGTGGAGCAGACTCAATGGGCCGAATGGCTGACTTCTGCTCCTTTGTCTTATGATCTTATGGTCTTATGGTTTACAGGTTTTAACTTGGAAAGAGGATCTTGGGGAGCTGCATGGTGTAAGCAACCCGGTTTACATTCTTGAGAACCTTGAAGAGTCCAATGAAATTGGGCGCCAATTTCCTAGACTCCAACTAGAGAGGCAAATCCTGAGTCCACAGCCAGATTGGTTATCCAGGCTGCAAAGCTGACCCCTGTTTTCACTTGCAGTTAGCCTTTACTTCAGCCTTCCAGGTAAAGATCAACAAAATTTCCCCTGCTCTAGTCCATTTCTCCTTGCAGTGTCAGATGAGATCTTTGGCAACAAGAATTGCAATCTCAGCCTTCTGCTCAGTGAAGAGTGGTGGAGAGTACCCAAGTTTGCATTCAACCGGGGACATCTTGTGTGACGAATGCTGTAGTCTTGTGGTCGACCTCTGCCCCACATAAGATGGTCACACCACTTGTCTGGTTTTACTGAGACCAGACATCTTAGGATTTGTCCAAATCTTGGTTCATCCACTCTGTCTGGCCATTGGACAGAGGGTGAAACTCAGAGGAAAGACTTGTTGCGCCAATCAGATTACAGAATGCCGTCCAAAATCGAGACATGAAATGCAAACTGCGATACAACACAATGTCCACCGGAAAACCTTGGATCCCAAAGACCTGTGCAGGACAATTTCGTCAGTCTCTGCCGCTGATGGAAGTTTGTCCAAGGCATAGAACTTGCATGCCCTTCAAAATGATTTACAATTATCATTATGACAGTCTTCCCCTCAGAAGGAAGGAGAACCATGACAAAATCCATGCAATTGTGCATGCGTGGTCTGCCCAGAGCAGGTAGAGGGTAAAGAAGCCCTCGATGTTGGGTGTAGGTCTCCTCGATTCAAGCACACACCTTGAAAGCCTGCATGTACTGTTAGACCTCTCTCGCCATTTCAGGCCACCAATATCTTATCTTGATGAACTTTAGTGTCTTTGCAATGTTCCCATTGAGTAGCTGAGACCTGATGGAACTTGGGATGCACAGACTACACGGACGACGTTCTCAGGAATCTCCCCTTGCACCCGGACCTTACGAACAAGAGAATCAATTCACCGTGAAATTGGCGCTACCACGTTGGCTTGGGGCAGAATGGTGGTAGGCTGTTGCTCTCATTCGGGTTCATCAAACTGATGAGATGAGTCTTCCGGTTTCTGGTTTTCTGACTTTGGTCAATATGTCAGAATGAAATTAAAACATTTAAAGAAAAGAGACCACTGGTCTGCCAGGACCCTAGTCTCTTAGCCTCCTGAACATAAGCCAGGTTCTTGTGGTCTGTCCATACGGGAAAAGGGTTCTTGTTTTTCTCAAGCCAGTGATGCCATTCCTCCAGGGCCACCTTGACCATGAGCAGCTCTGTATGTCCAATGTCATAGTTCACCTGTGCCGGGATTAGCCGCCTGGAGAAGAATACATGCAGGTGCAGTTTATTGTCTGACAGTGTCTGTTGAAATAACACTGCACCAATTCCAATGTCTGAGGAGTCTATGTCCACAAAGAAGCGAAGATCCATGTTAGGTGCAACCATATTGGGAGATGTCATGAACTGCCGTTTGAAGGTTTGAGCTCTGAAAATGCAGCCTCCACTTCGAGAGTAGAAACAAAGTGGCCCATGGATCTCTTGGTAGAGCTGTCAGCAGAGCCACCACTGAGCTGTTTCTGATGAACTTTCAGTAAAAGTTGGCAAATCTCAGGAATCATTGGATGTTTCACATTGGATGCTTGTGGCCAATCTCTAACTGCCTGTGGCTTATTAGGGTCCATCTTGAGATAGCCATCAGAGATAATAATACCCAAAAATGAAATGATGGTTACATGAAATTCAGATTTCTCCAGCTTGATGGGAAGTCCATGAAGAGGAAACCTCTATTTCTGACATGAGTAACATGTTCCTCCATGGACTTCGAGAAAATTAGGATGTTTTCCAAGTAGACAAAGATATACTTATGGAAAGCATCCCAGAACATGTCATTTATAAAGGCCTGGAAAATTGCCAGCATATTCGCAAGGCCGAAGAGCGTGACCAGGTTCACATAGTGTCCTCTCAGTGTGTTGATTACTGTCTTCCACTTGTTATCCTCCTTCTGTGAACCAGATTGAATGCTTGTCACAAGCCCAGCTTTGTGAATACTCTTGCCCTTGGTGGATCTCGAAGGCCGTGTTCATGAATGTAAGAGAGTAATGATTCTTGGCCAGTATGTGATTCAGCCTTCTATAATCAATGATTGTAATAATGATTTTTGGCCAATATGTGATTCAGCGCTTGATAGTTAATGAATATAGTAATGATTCTTGACCAGTCTGTGATTCAACCCTGTATAATCAATGATTTTAGTAATGATTCTTGACCAGTATGTGATTCAGCCCTCTATATGAAGAAGAAGCCTACGCTGGCTGGAAGGCTGAATGAATCCCATGGCAAGAGTCTCCTTAATATATACTTCAAGGTGCTTCTCTCCAGGGCCAAAAGTGTGTATAATTGACAATTACCAGGAAGTCGTAGGATTACTGCAGTGGAGGAGCCGATGCCTTTCTGTTGCTGAAGACTTGTTCCAAAACCTTGTAGATAGAAGGGATTTTGACTGGATTGGGTGTTGCAATTACCCCCGCTCCTTCCTCTGAGGATAACATCTGAGCCTCCTTAGGTAGTGGGGGTGATTCGGCAGACGTCACAGTCTCCACCATAGGTTCACAAGACTCTTTAGTTGAAACAGGGGCCAAATCCTCATCCCTAACCTCAGATATTGGCAGTGAGGCCTTACAAAAGGTTCTTGTGCTCCTGGGACTAGGCTCCAAGGGTCTACATTTAGGAGCCTTTCTCTTAGATGGCACCTGGTGACTGGAGCCTTTAGTTCAGCTACTAGAGTTCCAGACAGCTTGGGCACCTCCTTGGCTGGAACCTGAACTAGAGATCTTCTCTGTCTAGTTCCAGCTTACCACTAACGAGACAGGGTCGGGACTCACATAGTCTTGTTGGTTGGAGCTGGCTTATCTGCCCCTGAAGGAAGAACTGGGTCTCCTGAAGGCGCCAGGTTACCCCGAGGAAAAGTGCCCCCTCTTTGACCGCTGGTCTCGGGAGAGTCTAGGCGTTGGAACACCAAGCTGAAAACATACCTCCTTGCAGCGAATGGACAATGCAGTGATCCTCCATTCCAGTTGATGGAAGGGTTATGTTGGGACTACCAATGGTGCCCATGGATCAGCGGTATGTGAGGACATTCAATGATATAGAAGCTAATCTCCTCTACATGACCATCTCTCCTCATCCACAAAACCGATGTCGGCTACAGGGTGTGCCCAGAACCAAACAGATGGCCGTCCAGGGCAGTGGCAGGCATGGGCTGGCTCAACTCCTGGAATGGTATGTTGAGACAACAAGCAGTCCCCAAGTCTAGAAAATTACTCTATCAGCTGCCCCAGCATTCACAAAAAGCAATCATATCTCATCAGTTCTTATCCCAGGAGTTCACCACCTTCAGCTACCATCACAGTCATCCTGACATGGGACGGTCTTAACAGATCCCCGACCGGCTGCAGTTTTGGACAATTAGCCCGCAGGTGCCCTGCTTTGCCGCAGTAATAGCAGCAACCTCGTCTCTGACACCAGGACCTCTCATCGGTGCAGAGGCTTGTGCATCTGATTTGTATAGAGTTGACAGGATCCTGAACAGAAGATGGGCTGGTCATTGACTGTTTGGAAAGTAGAACTGTGATATGTTGATATGTTGTGGCTAGACTTGGTCTAGCCCTCTTCAAACTCTTGAGATAGTCACGTTTTTGCTCTGCCAGGTGATTATCTAGGCAGTTCGACTGGTTGATCATAGACTCCAAGTCCTCCACTGGCTCTCCCAAGGCAAGAGCATCCTTTAGTTTGTCTCGGAGTCCGTGGAGGTACAGAGTGGCCAAGGCCTCCCCACTCCAGCCACAAGTCAGAAACTCAATAGCATAGTCAGCCGCTGACCAACTACACTGACATACAGCAATCCAAGGCTCTGTTATATCCAACAGAATGATGGAATACCTTCTCCATGGTGGCCATGAATCCTGCAAAGAAATCTCATTCTTCACTCCCAATATGCCATGTCTCAGGCTGGGGTGTCCCAGTCAGATCATGAAGGATACCTTTCAGCGCCCATCGGGAACGGGGACAGTTGGAATTCAAACACTAACAATCATTGGGATAGGAGGTTGCGACAAAGGCTGGGGTCACCGCCAAATCTCTCCAGGGTCGGAAATTGACTGGTTTTACAGAAAGACCAACAGCCTCACCCAAGTGACTCTGGCTTCCTACTTGCAACTGTTGGAACATGTCTTGTATCTCCAGGCTCTATCTAGAAATGTTCTCATTGTAGCTGGCTACAGCAGGCAAGAGTTTCTGATACCCCACTGTCTCAGGAATTTCTTTAGACAGAGGGTTGTGAAGCTGTGGAATTCAACTATAGAGGCCAAGTCATTGGGTATATTTAAAGTGGAGGTTGATATGTTCTTGGTTAGTAAGGCTATCAAAGGTTACATGGAGAAGGCAGGAGAATGAGAGTTGTAAGGGATAAATGAGCCATGGTGAAATGGCAGTACAGACTCAATGGGCTGAATGGCATAATTCTGCTCCTGTGCCTTATTGCTATACACCAGAGTGATGCATGTCTGGATAATCACCTTCTGGACAACTTGTCTGCCTTTGAGATCAGTGTGTATGTCTTGCCTTGTGGGTCTCTCTTTCCCGACACACATTTTGCTTGCATTGTCATCTATTCCTACTGCCCCATTTTGCTCTGTTGTGTTGTTTTACATCCCCAAATTGACTCTCGAGCCTGACCCCAGAAATCACCACAAGAGGAGTAAGCTTTTGCTGACCTCTATAGTGTGATGAAAAACCAAGTTATCAGAAGATTGATGCTAATGAGAGAGACAAGTAAGACAATGGAGAAACATTCAAAATGTTAATGAGAGAGGAGAGAGAGATAACGGAAAGAGACACCAGTCCGAGTATTGACAGACCGATTGCTTTGAACCTGAACTGTGAAGTTTGATGGACAGGCGATACCCTAGCAGGGGAATAAAAAGAAAAGGTTCGCTAAGGCAAGACAGACACCACGAGATCACGAGATAACGAGACCCTGGAAAAGCGGTGTGCCCCCACAAGTTGGTGGACATTTGGAGGTCTGGTCGCGGGAACCGACCATAGACGCACAGGGTGAAAAGGTACGATCGGCGGGAACCTGGTGTGTGTGTCCGCCCTTGCCTGGGTGCCGGGTTCACCGTGGAAGAACAGTCGTATCCGGAACACAGGGGTCACAGTCGGTGACCACAGAAGACATAAAAGGGTTCGCCCGAAAGCTAACTGCGAAGAACACCAAGGTCTGTCTGAATCATTTTTGCATATCATCCTCTCTCTCTCTCTCTCCATCCAACGGCACAACAGCAATTACTACGAACTGTACTAAGCTGAACTGAACTCTGCGTCACTTGAGACTGAACATTTTACCCCTAGACTGCGATAGAGCTTGTTTGATTCGTATTACCCTAGTTCTGTGTACATGTGTGTTTTATCATTGCTAACCTGTTGCATTTATATCCTTACGATTAGAGTACTGTGTTACTTATTTCTTTAATAAAACTTTCTTAGTTCCAGTAATCCAGACTCCAACTAAGTGGTCCATTTTTGCTGGTTTAGCAACCCAGTTACGGGGTACATAACATAAGTGGGGATCTCGTCCGCGATTTTGAACGCCAAATTTGGGACTGGGTAAATTGATTGGGTTAAAATTCCCGAAAGAAAGAAAGGGCAAACAGCAGAAATGGAGACAAGAGGTAGTCAAGAGGGTGGAGAGAATCCGCCAGAAAAGTCAGAAAGTTAGCCGGGGACTAGTGAGAAGGATAAGGTAGACCGGGAGCAGTTTGGTAGGAAGTCTCCTGGGGTCGTGTACTATAATTGTGGGAAAGCCAGACACTTTGTGTCCAGATGCTTTGCCCCAAAGAAGGAGACGGGGAAAGGGAAAACGACGGTTCTGACTGGCTGTGTTGAGCTGGTAAACAAACCGCTAGGGGAGAAGAGGTCTGATAAAGTTCAGGTAGGGTGCGAGAGGTTTATCTCGGCAGGATTGGTGTTGGTGAAGGAGGGATTAAACCCAGTTCCAGTATGGATCTGGAGAGACACTGGAGCTTGTCAGTCATTGATATTAAAGAGTGTGTTAGACTTTAGTTCAGAGACCCAGACTGGGGAGATCAGGGTGATAAAAGGCATTGGGAAAGGGACTGAAGCAGTACCTTTGCACCAGATACAGCTAAAAAGCGACTTGGTCTCTGGACCGGTTACGATTGGGGTGAGGCCCGAACTACCGATGGAAGACTCGGTAACAACCTCACCAGCGGAGAAGTGTACCCAGCAGTAAAATTGACAAGCCAGCCTGCCAGGTTTGAGGCCCCGCCCATGGACTCACAGGTTTATCCCGTTTGTGCAGTGACATGGCGCATGTCCAGAAAGGCTGCCACAGCGAATATAGATTTAGTGGAGATGTTTTTACCAGCCTTGTACCAGGAGGGGTTAGAAAGTGAAAAGAAGGGGCGTAGTGAAACGGACGTTGAGGTAGACCTATCATTAGCAAGGAAGGAATTTATATAGGCACAGGAGCGAGATGAGGAGCTGATGGTTTTGATGGAGACAGCTCTCTTCGAAGCAGAATTAAAAAGGGAGCCAGTGGGCTATTATGTGAAGGAAGGAGTACTAAGGAGGAAATGGAGACCAAGTACCGTGCCTGCAGATGAGGAATGGGGGGGTGGTGCACCAGGTTGTAGTGCCGAAAATTTATAGGGACGAGATTTTTAACCTGGCCCACAAGATACCCCTCAGTGGACATTTTGGGGTGAGGAAGACAGTCGATAGAATTATGAAAGGGTTTTACTGGCCGAACATGAGGAAGGATATTATTGAGTATTGTAGACGTGAGCCGACACAGTTACAGCCTATTAATATGTTAACCGCTTACCATGATAAGGAAGCAGACCAGGTTGGTGTTATCATGAAAATTACTGAGGCTAGGGTGCCACCTCTTATGGGGAATACCCATTTTGAAAAGATAAGTATGGCGCCAACCAGATGGGAGAAGTCTATTGTTTTGGCCAGCTTTGCTGATAAGCTCTCTCCCTTAACCCCTGAACAGAGCGACCCGCTGAGGAAGCTAATTAACCAGCACGCACATGTATGTCCGGATGTCCCAAGGTGATGCCAAGAGCCGGGACATGGTGTTGTTGTCACGTCAGGTCAGCCTAGTAAGCAACACCCCTATAGGATGATTAATTCAGTGACAAAAGGGCTAAAGAACGCAGAAGCGTATATTGGCGATTTAGTGGTCTGTAGTGACACATGGGAGGGGCACATTGTGGCAGTAGAGGAGCTGTTTAAAAAGCTGTTTGAAGCCAGCCTGACAGTGAACCTCGCAAAAAGTGAATTCGGCCACAGAAAGATCACTTATCTGGGATTTGTGGTAAGACAGGGGCAGCTGGCACCAATGCAGGCTAAGGTGCGGGCTATCTCTGAAGTCCCCACCCCGACAGACAAGAGAGCCCTGAGAAGGTTCTTGGGGATGGTGGGGTACTATCGGAAGTTTTGCAAAAACTTTGCAGATATTACCCTCCCTCTTACTAATCTCTTGCCAAAGAATGCTAAGTTTGTGTGGGACGATCCTTGTTATCTTTGTCCGGGACGGAAACCACTGCGAACTTACACTGATCACAACCTATTAGTGTTTTTGGCCACTATGAAGTTTGCTAAGTTGGAGCCTGGTCTTAGAGCATTATTAAAATAACACATATAAAAGGAATGGAAAGGTGATTGCTGACTGTCTGTCAAGGTGTTGACAACTTAAAGTTCTCTGTATTAGCCGAATAGCTGATAACCCTGGATATTAGTGTGTATCTAATAATGTATTCATGCCTATAATTTTTACCCCGGTAAAAATCCTTTGAAGGATAGGGGTGTGACGAAAAACCAAGTTATCAGAAGATTGATGCTAATGAGAGAGACAAGTGAGACAATGGAGAAACATTCAAAATGTTAATGAGAGAGGAGAGAGAGATAACGGAAAGAGACACCAGTCCGAGTTTTGATAGACCGGTTGCTTTGAACCTGAACTGTTTGAAGTTTGATGGACAGGTGATACCCCAGCAGGGGGATAAAAGGAACAGGTTCGCTAAGGCATGACAGACACCACGAGATCATGAGATAACGAGACCCTGGAAAAGCGGTGTGCCCCCACAAGTTGGTGGACGTTTGGAGGTCTGGTCGTGGGAACAATTATATCAATTAACTCAAATGATAATAACGAGCAAATGAGCCCCATCTTTTCTCAATATCAAGGTTCAAAGGTTTGACTTCTAATTTTCTCTAAACTAAGACATAGCATCACTTGAGAGAACCATTGTGACGAAGTGGGAGCTGATGTATCCTTCCACTTCAACAAAATGGCCCTCCTAGCTATCAATGTAACAAATGCAATAACTTTGGTCAGACACAGAAATACAATGAATATTTTGAGGAACGATTCCAAAAAGCATGGTTAATTTATTAGGTTGTAAATTAATTTTAAGTGCTTTAGAAATTGTTGAAAAAACCTGCTTCCAGAACTGCTCCAATATAGAACAAGAACAAAGCATATGTGTCAGTGTACCTATCTCAGTTTTACATCTATCACAATGACTATCAACATTAGAAAAGATTTTAGAAAGTCTCTCCTTTGTCAAATGATAATGATGTTCAATTTTAAATTGAATCAATGAATGGCTAGCACAAATTGAAGAAGAGTTAACCAACTTCAACATCTGCATCCAATCCTCCATCATAAAAGTCAAATTAAGTTCCTTTTCCCAATCCTGTTTAATCTTAGATAAAAGACGCTTATCCCATTGTAATAATAAATTATAAATTCCTCCAATAGAACCCTTGAGCAAAGGATTCATACTCATAATAGTATCTAACAGGTCAGCCTCCAATATGTAAGGAAAATTACTTAAATATTTTTGTAAAAAATGTCTAACCTGAAGGTATTGCAGAAAGTGTGAGTATGAAAGAGAATATTTATCAGTTAATTGTTCAAAAGACATCAATCTATCTTCTTTAAATAAATCCAAAAAAGAATTAATCCCTTTATTTTTCCAAAGTAAAAAAAAATGGATCACCCAAAGAAGGCTTAAAAAAGTAATTTCAGTAAATTAAACTACAAAGTTTAAATATTTTAAGATTTAAAAAATTGCGGAATTGGAGCCAAATTTGTAAAGAATACTTAATCACAGGATATAGGTTTAAGTTAACAACTTTAACTAATTGCATAGGTAAAGGAGCTCCCAATAATGAGGTTAAATAAAACTGTTTTACAACTTTCAGTTCCAGGTCTACCCAAATTGGCCGATCACTCTTATCAACCCAGTATAACCAAAAAGCCATATATCGCACATTAACAGCCCAATAATACATTCTTAGATTAGGCAAAGCAAGACCTCCATCCTTTTTCAATTTTTGTAAATGACATTTACTAATTCTTGGTCTTTTATTATTCCAAATAAAAGATAAAATAATAGAATCAATCCGATCAAAAAACTTCCTAGTCAAAAAAAGCAGGAATATTCTGAAATAAATATAAACATTTTGGTAAAATCATCATTTTAACTACATGAATACGACCAACAAGTGAAAATGTAAGTGGACTCCATCTACTAAATAAATACTTCATAGAGTCTACTATGGGAACAAAATTGGCTTTATAAAGATCCTTATATTTTTTAGTAATTATAATACCTAGATATCTAAAAGAGTCTGTAACCTTAAAAGGAGTATTATCATATATAGGGACAGAATCATTTAAAAGAAACAATTCACTTTTACTAAAATTTATTTTATATCCTGAAAAACCTCCAAATTCATTAAATAATTTTAGCAAAGCAGGAATGGATTCGTCAGGGTCAGCTATATAAACCAATAAATCATCAGCATAAAGAGAGACCTTATGCATGGTCTCATTCACAAAAATCCCATGGATATTTTTAGCCTCACGAAGAGCAATAGCAAGGGGTTCTAATATTAAATTAAACAACAAAGGACTTAATGGACAGCCTTGCCTTGTGCCCCGTGAAAGCTGAAAGAAAGGAGACCTACAATTGTTAGTGACAACAGTAGCAATAGGGGCTTTATATATCATTTTAATCCAATTATTAAAATTAGCACCAAAGCCAAATTTCTCAAAAACATTGAATAAATATTTCCATTCGACTCAGTCGAATGCTTTTTCAGCATCCAAAGATACAACACGTTGTGGAGTTTTAAAAGAGGATGAATATGTAATGTTAAATAGTCTCCGAAAATTTGAAAAGGAATAGCGACCCTTTATAAAACCTGTTTGATCTTTAAAAATAATTTTGCCCAAAATATTCTCCAAGCGATTGGCAATTATCTTTGACAAAATCTTAGCGTCGACATTCAGTAATGAAATAGGTCTATATGAAGCACAGTCAGTAGGATCGTTATCTTTTTTAAGAATTAAAGAAATAGAAGCCTCATAAAAAGTAGCGTGTCATAGTCATACATCATGGATCCCGGGGGAAATTGGTTTTCGTTACAGTTGCACCATAAATAATAAATAGTAATAGAACCATAAATATTTAAATTGTAATATGTAAATTATGCCAGTAAATTATGAAATAAATCCAGGGCCAGCCTATTGGCTCAGGGTGTCTGACCCTCCAAGGGAGGAGTTGTGAAGTTTGATGGCCATAGGCAGGAATGACTTCCTATGACGTTCTGTGCTGCATCTCGGTAGAATGAGTCTCTGGCTGAATGTACTCCTGTGCCCACCCAGTACATTATGTAGTGGATGGGAGACGTTGACCAAGATGGCATGCAACTTAGACAGCATCCTCTTTTCAAACACCACCGTGAGAGAGTCCAGTTCCATCCCCAGAACATCACTGGCCTACGAATGAGTTTGTTGATTCTGCTGGTGTCTGCTACCCTCAGCCTGCTGCCCCAGCACACAACAGCAAACATGATAACACTGGCCACCACAGACTTGTAGAACATCCTCAGCATCATCCGGCAGATGTTAAAGGATCTCAGTCTCCTCAGGAAATAGAGATGGCTCTGACCCTTCTTGTAGACGGCCTCAGTTTTCTTTGACCAGTCCAGTTTATTGTCAATTCGTATCCCCAGGTATTTGTAATCCTCCACCATGTCCACACTGACCCCCTGGATGGAAACAGGGGTCACCGGTACCTTAGCTCTCCTCAGGTCTACCACCAGCTCCTTAGTCTTTTTCACATTAAGCTGCAGATAATTCTGCTCACACCATGTGACAAAATTTTCTACCGTAGCTCTGTACTCAGCCTCATCTCCCTTACTGATGCATCCAACTATGGCAGAGTCATCGGAAAACTTCTGAAGATGGCAAGACTCTGTGCAATAGTTGAAGTCCGAGGTGTAAATGGTGAAGAGAAAGGGAGACAAGATAGTCCCCTGTGGAGCCCCAGTGCTGCTGATCACTCTGTCGGACACACAGTGTTGCAAGCACACGTGCTGTGGTCTACCAGTCAGGTAATCAATAATCCATGACACCAGGGAAGCATCCACCTTCATAGCTGTCAGCTTCTCCCCCAGCAGAGCAGGGTGGATGGTGTTGAACACCCTGGAGAAGTCAAAAAACATGACCCTCACAGTGCTCGCTGGCTTGTCCAGGTGGGCGTAAACACGGTTCAGCAGGTAGACGATGGCTTCCTCCACTCCTAGTCGGGGCTGGTAGGCGAACTGGAGGGGATCTAAGTGTGGCCTGACCATAGGCCGGAGCAGCTCCAGAACATGTCTCTGCAGGGTCTTCATGATGTGGGAGGTCAATGCCACCAGTCTGTAGTCATTGAGGCTGCTGGGGCGCGGCGTCTTCAGCACAGGGACGAGGCAGGACGTCTTCCACAGTACAGGAACACTCCGGAGCCTCAGGCTCAGGTTGAATACATGGTGAAGTACTCCACATAGCTGAGGGGCACAGGCTTTGAGAACCCTGGTACTGACACCATCCGGTCCTGCAGCCTTGCTTGGGTTGAGTTGTTTCAGCTGTCTTCTCACCTGTTCAGTTGTGAAGCTGGGTAATTCACCTTTCACAAAAGCATCCTTAAACATTTCCAACATATACGGAGAAGGCAACTTTCCAAATTTTCTATAAGATTCTACAGGATAGCCATCAAGTCCTGGGGACTTACCAGATTGCATTGAAAAACTATCTTTATGAAATTCGGCTTCAGTAATTTGAGCATTGAGAGTTTTTTGATCTTCAGCCGAGATTTTAGGAAAAACAATCTTTCGTAAAAAAGCATTCATTTCAGAGGATTCTAATGGGCATTGAGATTTATAAAGCTCAGCATAAAAATCTTGAAAAATCTTATTAATTTCTTCATATTCCTGAGCTAAGGTACCATATTTCCTACGAATTTTCATGATTTGCCTTTTGGCTGTGGCCATTTTTAATTGAAATGCAAGCAGTTTATTATTTTTATCTCCAAACATATAAAATTGGCTCTTTAACTTAAGCAAATATCCTTCAATGGGATGAGTTAATAACCGGTTATATTGTGTTGAAGTTCCACCCTTTGTTTAAATAAATCAGTATTGGGGGAAATTGCATAGATATGATCTAAATCTTTAATTTGTTTTGAAATTCTATCTAATTCTGCTTTAGTTTGTTTTTTAAGTTTAGCTGAATAAGAAATAATCTGACCATGTAAAAATGCTTTAAATGTATCCCATATTTAGACATACCCGCCATATCGTTAAAAAGAAAAAGATCTTTTATCTGGGTTTCAATGAAACTGACAAAGTCAGAGTTTTGCAATAATGTCTCAGACATGCGCCAAGGTGGGCGGGCAAGAATGACATCATCAAGTTCAAAAGACAAACTCAGAGGCGCACGGTCAGATATAGCAATAGCGTCATACTTGCAAGTTTTAACACTAGGCAAGAAGCGGGGATCGATTAAAATATAATCGATCCTCGAATATTTTTTATAAACATGTGAGAAAAAAGAATATTCTCTATTATCGAAATGGAGATACCTCCACAAATCAATCAACTCAAAATCAATCAAAAAGGAATTAGTAAGTGACGCAGATCCATTTGGAAGTTGCTGATTGGTTGAGCTCTTATCAATCATGGAATTTAGGCAGCAATTAAAATCCCCACCCATTATCAGCATATATTCATTTAAATCAGGCAGTAAAGCAAATACCTTTTTAAAAAAAGGATCATTTAAGTTAGGACCATACAAATTAACCAAAACAACTTTTCTGTTACAGATTGTTCCTTTAACAATTAAAAATCTACCATTAGAATCTGATTCAATATCCTCTTGAATAAATATATCAGGTTTAATCAAACTAGACAAGCCTTTTGTTTTACTGAGAAGTAGAGTGGAATTGCAAATCATTCCACCATCAAAAAAATCTATTTTGATCTCCCGCCCTGATATGTGTCTCTTGAGCAAAAATTATATCAGGTTGGAATCAATTAATAATTTTAAAAGTCTTTTTTCGTTTAATAGGATGATTCCAACCACATACATTCCAACTTATTATATTAATCCGTTTAAATACCATACTATAATTTTATTCTACTTTATACATGCACAGAGCACATACCAATACGGGATGATCAAAAATGGCGGTGATGAAGAATACAAACAGATAAAAAACACGCATGATCCGGAACCACCCAATGGGAAAAAACTCCTAACTCTAAACCCACCCACCCACACCCGGAAACCCGAAAAAGGCAAGCGATCTACGGTAGAATTCAGAGCTACAGACTGCCCTGTCTGTGTTTTCTTTCCCTCCCCCCAGTTAGTAAAAAAGTAGAGTGACCTTGTGAAAAAAACAATAAAGTCTCAGTAAAAAAAAGGTATTTACATTCCATCGACTAATAAACAAGAAAGAACCAAAATAATGTTATCTCTTTAGAGAGAAAAACCAGCGCCATCTTTAAGTTTAATATTAATTCCCTAAAAAAGCTTTAAATTCAATTATAAAATGTTATAATAAAACAGAAAAAATATATAAAAGGCCCTATTAGTAGGAAAAAAAACTACCAATTAGTTAATTAAAAAAAAGAAACAAACCAAGTATTAAATTAGAAGAACAAATCCCCTTATCTTCTTCTCTCAGTTGTAGAATGTTTAGAGATCATTTAGACAGAGATACTTAAGCCATAAATCTTTCCAAAGGAAAACCAACAACATGCAATGATGAACAACTCTCCTTGTCTTCTTTAATTAGTCTCTCAATGAAATACACAAATGACCTTTATAAATCTTCTTTCCAAAATGTGAATAATATACAGATAGCCAAACAGCCTTTCAGGTAGATCATTCAACAGAGGTATTGGTAACAATGGCAGGTATAGCCTGAACAAAATCCAGTGCAGCTTTTGGATCAAAAAAAGTACGAGGAGGAGAATTAGCAGGAAAAAATTTTTCATTCTTGTCGGGTACCTCAAAGACGGAAAAAGTTTTTTTATCGTATGCTTTTTCATTACCAGAGCAAATTTTGATCTTTGTTCCATTATCTCTCTTGGATAATCTTCATAAAAGCGGAGCTCAGATTCCATAAATCTAAAAACTCTGTTTTCTTGCCTGTCGCGTTATTTGATCTTTAATTTTAAAGTGATGAAAGCAAACCAGAACAGATCTTGGTTTACTAGAATCCTTCAATTTGGAGATAAACGCCCCATGTGCCCTTTCTATAGCAGGCAGCTTTGATAGAATGGTAGGAAATAAAGTGTGGAAAAGCTTACCAAAGTAATCCATCAGATTTCCATTTTCAGCTCCTTCTTGCAGCCCAACAATTCCTATATTCCTTCGTCGAGACCTAGTTTCTATGTCTATAATTTTATTTTGATATCTTTCCAAACGAGTTGTAGCTTCAGACAACTTTTGCTTAGTTATCTTCAATTCCTTTTCATGTGAAATAACTTGAGTTTCCAGGTCTTTAAGTTTTCCCAGAAATGACTTCATTTTGTTACTATTCTTTTCCAGTTGGTCTTTAATTGATCCATTCTGATCCTTAATTGAATTCAGTGTCCGAACGATATCTTCAGCCCACGATGGCATTTCATCAGATCTTTCCTTTTGCACCTTTCTTTTCCCATTACCTTTATCACTAGGTTCAAGTATATTCTTCCCACTTCTTGTAGACATAGACATATTAATCCCCCTCAAGAATCAGCAAATAAAAATTTTGAAATCAAAGCTTAAACTAGGGGGAGAGAAAGAAAACTAAGGGCAGCACAGAAGTACTGCTACTCCATTGCAGACAGGGGCGGTCCTCACTTTCATCATGGCACAAAATTATGCATTTCAATACTCACTCAATATTCTTTTAATTGACCCTTCCTCATTGCATGACCTCACATATAAACATGTAATTCACTTCTTGTTTCTTCAACTTTCTTGTTCAAGTTCAAGTTTAATTATCATTTAAACCATACATGAATAGAGCCAAATGAAACCGTGTTTCTCTGGGGCCAAGGTGTAAAACACATGACCAATAGCATACAGCACGCTGCGTGTAGCACATACCACAAATAGCATCCATGGTTATGATTTAAAAAAACATATATAGTCACAAAGAAACAAAACATAATATAGCCCACTACCTGAGTAGCACAATGGTAAGTTGTCCTGATCCAGGTTGTTCTTCCAATGAGCGAAACACTGAAGAGCAGCATTGATGGAAGGGACCAGCCCCAACACAGGTTCGGATTCCAGCTTGCTCCGCAGGATTCTCTTCCACCCTAAAGTCTGAAGTGAGATGTTTGCTGATGATTATTCAGTGTTCATTTTGTTTCAAAAATTCTCAGCAAATGTTTCTCCCATTAACTGCCTGCAGCGAGGCTAAAGCAATGTTTAATCAAAGGAAAAAGTGTCCAGTAATATCCGTACAACTGAAATGGCAGGGAATGACTGTCACCGTGTAGAGAAGTCCCAGACATCAATCTTTCTCACACACTGTCATTGCCGTGGTGAACTCTCCTCTTGGTGTGTACCAGTGATTCTATGAATATATTAGTACTTTGGCTAAAAGAGCAGGTGTAAAATATTGGGTAACTCCTGACATCAAAGGACTTTCAATCAGCATATGTTTCTGTGAAGGGCAAAGGGTGAACAAGCTCAGTGTTGTTGGTGATCTGGTGTTTGGATCATGACTATTATGCAAGTTGACTGTTTTCACCATACTTCAATCCATTAAGTTATATCCCCCTGCTGCTGTGATGTGACCTGAACTCATTTTATTCTGAATCATCAGTCCATGCCTCTTCATTCCTCATCCGGTTACAGAATCCCTGTTTATTATTGTCACTTGAGAAAATGCTCTGTCATCGCTACATGGTGTCCAAATTCTCAGTCCCACTCTCACATGTCCATGTTTCCCACAGCGGATGTCAGTTTCATCAGCCTTATTTCTTTCTCTTCCCAGTGTGAAATAATAGTGCGTGATAAATAACTTTACAGTCAAAAGATTTCCAACATCAGGGAAAATGTGGAAGATCATGAGAGCATCATCTCTTGTATGATGAGCTTAGAATCTCTTGATAGTGGGAACATGTTTATATTTTAATCACACTGTATTCTCACAGTTCAAAGTACATTTATTTTCAACGTGTGTATGCAATATACAACCCTCGGATCCATATTCCCCACATTCAGTCACAAAACAAAGGTGAACCTTGGAACCAACCTATTCAAAGAAAAAACATCAAACATCAACCTTCCTCCCCACAATGTGGAAAAAAAAGTCATACTAACTGCAAAAAAAATACAAGCAGAAACATAGAAAATAAATACACAAAATGAAAAGGCATATTTCAGTACAGTTCAGCTCAGTGTTCATTATCTGCAGGCTCTCCTGATTTGATTGTAGTCGCAATGTCATAGATGCATCTTCACCACACAGATAAACCACGTTCCTGTGAATCCTGGAGCCTGAGGAGAAAACACCATCTATTCAAAGTGATTATCACTGGCAACTGTGTGGCATTTTGGAGATGATGGCTGATATTCAGATTCCACGTTGTAGAGTGCACTATGGACAACGTTCTTTATTTCCACGCACCTTCAGCTCGGAGCATCCAGTGTTCCACCACATCTTTCCTGAAACCTTGAGTAGGAAACACATCTCCGCTCATTTTTCCCCCTTACAAGTGGATTAAAATAAGGAGAGACAATACAGTTGTGTGTTTTCTGTTTAGCAAAAAAGCGAAACTGAGCAAACATGGCTTTGTTCCAGCATTCTTATGATGGAGCTCAGGTTAGGCTGCATCTGGAGGATTTCATTAATTTTTGGCTGCCCTATTATGAGAAAAATACAAACACGAGGAATTCTGCAGATGCTGAAAATTCAAGCAACACACATCAAAGTTGCTGGTGAACGCAGCAAGCCAGGCAGCATCTCCAGGAAGAGGTACAGTCAAAGTTTCGGGCTGAGACCCTTCGTCAGGACTAACTGAAAGAAGAGATAGTAAGAAATTTGAAAGTGGGAGGGGAGGAGGAGATCCAAAATGATAGGAGAAGACAGGAGGGGGAGGGATGGAGCCAAGAGCTGGATAGTTGATTAGCAAAAGGGATATGAGAGGATCATGGGACGGGAGGCCCAGGGAGAAAGAAAAGAGGGAGGGGGGGGAACCCAGAGGATGGGCAAGGGGTATAGTGAGAGGGACAGAGGGAGAAAAAGGAGAGGGAGAAAAAGAATGTGTGTATATAAATAAATGACAGATGGGGTACGAGGGGGAGGTGGGGCATTAATGGAAGTTTGAGAAGTCAATGTTCATGCCATCAGGTTAGAGGCTACCCAGAGGGAAAATAAGGTGTTGTTCCTCCATCCTGAGTGTGGCTTCATCTTGACAGTACAGGAGGCCGTGGATAGGCATATCAGAATGGGAATGGGACGTGGAATTAAAATGTGTGGCCACTCGGAGATCCTGCTTTCTCTGGCGGACAGAGTGGAGGCGTTCAGCGAAACAATCTCCCAGTCTGCATCGGGTCTCGCCAATATATAGAAGGCCAAATCAGGAGCACTGTCCCTTGCACTTCCTCCCTTACCACTATTCAGGGCCCCAGACAGTCCTTCCAGGTGAGGCGACACTTCACCTGTGACTCAGCTGGGGTGATATACTGCATCCGGTGCTCATCTGCATATAATGATACCTTGTGCTTCTCATTCCCACGAATAATGCCAAATATATTGGGTGAATCATGGAAAGTGTTACGTACCCCGTAACTGGGTTGTCAAACCAGCAGAAATGGAACACTCGTTGGAGTCTGTGATTACTAGGAACTAATAAAGTTTTATTAAAGATATAAGTAATACAGTACACTAACCGCAAGGATATAAATGTAACAGGTTAGCAATGATAATATACATATATACACAGAAATAGGGTAATAGGAATCAACCAAACTCTATCGCAGTCTAGGGGTAAAATGATCAGATGGTCAGTCTTAAGGTGAAGCAGGGTTCAGTTCAGTCTAGTGTAGTTCGAAGTAATCGTTGTTGTTGTACCGTTGGAGAGAGGGAGAGTGAGAGATACAGTTGGTTTCAGGCAAACCTCTTGATGCCTTCTGATCCCACCGTGGTCACCGACTGTGACCCCTCCGTTCCAGATGCGATCGTTCTTCCTGGTGAACCTGGCACCCAGGCAAGGGCGGACACACACCAGATTCCCACCGATCGTACCTTTACACTCTGTGAGCCTCTGACCGATTCCTGCGAATCGGTCCTCCAAACTCCCACCAACTTGTGGGGCACAATGCTCTTTCCAGGGTCTTGTGGCGTGTGTCTCGTGCCTTAGCAAACCCGTTATTTTTATCCCCCGATGGGGTATCACCTGTCCATCAAACTTCACACTTCCTATTGTCTCAGCAGGATTTGTTCGTGAACAGTTCAGGTTCAAAGCACACTGTCTGTGGCAGACGCCACATACTGAATTATGTGTCTCTCTCTCTCGTTAATCTCTCTCTTCTCTCTTACTAGCATTTTGAATGGTTCTCCGTTGTCTCTCGTTATCTCTCTCATTTGCATCATCCATTCTGCAGCTCTGCTTGGCTTCACACATGACAACCCCCCCCTTAAAAGAATTTTTACTGGGGGGTAAAAATTACGAGCATGAATGCACATTATAAAATACACACTAATATACAGGTAGTCATGAGCTATTTGGCTAATACAGAGAACTTTAAATTTTAACACCTGGACAGACAATCAGCAATCACATTGTTGGTTCCTTTTACACGTTTTATCTTTATATCAAATTCCTGTAATACCAGGCTCCAACTTAACAAGCATTTATTTTTATCCTTCATTGTGGTCAAAAACACTAATGGATTGTGATCAGTGTAAACTGTCAGTGGTTTCTGTGCATACAAATATAAACCTCAAAATGTTGTAATGCCAGAATGATTGCCAGTAATTCCTTTTCCACAGTGGAATAATTTCTCTGATGGACATTAAACTTCTCAGAAAAATAAGCCACTGGGTGTTCAATCTCCTCTTTGTCTGTCTGCAACAGCCCCGCCCCGCCGCTTCGTTGCTAGCATCTGTTGCTAGGGAGAAGGGTTTTGAAAAGTCAGGCCCATTCAATACAGGGCGGTGACACATAATCACCTTCAGACTCTCGAAGGCTTGTTGATAAATGTCGTTCCACACAAACTTCTCATTCTTCGGCAACAGCTTAGTAAGAGGGAGGGTAATATCTGCAAAGTTTTTGCAAAACTTCCGATAGTACCCCACCATCCCCAAAAACTTTCTCAGGGCTCTCTTGTCCATCGGGATGGGAACTTCAGAGATAGCCTGCACCTTAGCCTGCATCGGTGCAGCTGCCCCTGTCCTAACACATACCCCAGATATGTGACCTTAGCATGGCCGAACTCACTTTTCGCGAGGTTCACTGTCAGGTTGGCTTCAGACAGCCGTTTAAACAGTTCCTCTACTGCCACAATGTGCTCCTCCCACGTGTCACTCCAGACCACCAAATCATCAATATACGCTTCCGCGTTCTTTAACCCTTTTATCACTGAATTAATCATCCTTTAGAAGGTCCCTGGGGCGTTCTTCATGCCAAAAGGTAAAACATTATATTCGTATAACCCGGATAGAGTGACAAATGCTGAGATTTCTCTAGCCCAGTTGGTTAAACGAACACACCAGTACCCTTTCAGCAAATTGATCTTTGTGATGTACTTAGCCCTTCCCACTTTATCGATGCAATTGTCTACCCTTGGGATGGAGTAAGCATCAGTTTTTGTGATGGCGTTCACCTTTCTGTAATCTGTACAGAATCGTAAGCTCCCATTGGGTTTTAGGACAACCACACAGGGAGAGGCCCATTCTGATTTGGATGACCAAATAATACCTGTGGCTAGCATGTGTTCAATTTCTTTCTCCACTAGCTTGCCCTTCTCCAAGTTCATCCTATAGGGGTGTTGCTTAATAGGCTGATCTGATGTAACAATAACATCATGTACCGTCCCCTTGCATCGCCTCGGGACATCCGGACATACATCTGCATGCCGGTTAATTAGCTTTATCAGCGGCTTGCTCTGTTCAGGGGTTAAGTAAGAGACCTTTTCAGCAAAGTTGACCAATAGAGTTCTCCAATCTGGTCAGCACCATGTTTATCTTTTCAAGATGGGTTTTCCCCTGATCATTTGGCACCCCAGCCTCATTTATTTTTGTGATAACATCGACTGGATCTGCTTTCTCATCGTGGTAAGCTTTTAACATATGAATATGCACTAATTGTGTCGGCTTATGTCTGTCTGGTGTTTCAATAACATAATTCAAAGAGTTTATCTTTTTAATCACTTTGTACGGACTGTGGAATCTCGCCTGGAGGGGGTTGGTTACCACTGGAAACAGAACTAAGACTCTATCACCCACTGGTTCCCTTTTTATTTCTGCTTCAGAGAGAGCTGTCTCTGTCAAAACCATCAGCTCCTCATCTTGTTCCTGTGCCTGTATAAATTCCTTCCTCACTAATGATATATCTACCTTAACTCCCTCACTTCCTTCCGCTCCACTATGCTCCTTTTTCTCACTTTCTAACCCCTCCTGGTACAAGACTGGTAAAAACGTCTCAGCTAAATCAAGATTCAATTCGGCAGCCTTTCTCGACATGCGTTGAGTCACTGCGCAAGCAGGATAAACCTGTGAATCCATGGGCGGGTCCTCAGTCCTGGCAGGCTTGCTCATCAGCTTTACTGCTGGGTACACATCTCAACCTGCAAGATCGTTACCGAGTAAGACCTCCACGTCTTTCATCGGTAATTCGGACCGCACCTCTATCATGACCGGTCCGGCGACCAAGTCACTTTTCAGGTATATCTGGTGCAAAGGTACTGCTTCAGTCCCTTTCCCAATGCCTTTTATCACCCTGACTTCACCAGTCTCGGTCTCTGCACTAAATTCTAACACCCTCCTTAAGATCAATGATTGACAAGCCCCAATGTCTCTCCAGATCCGTACTGGAACTGGGGTTGACCCCTCCTTCACCGACACCAATCCGGCCGAAATAAACTTCTCACACCCTTCCTGAACTCTATCAGACCTCTTCTCCCCTAACGGTTTGTTTGTTGGCTCAATACAGTCAGTCGGATTCGTCGTTTTTCCTTTCCCTGTCTCCTCCTTTGGGGCAAAACACCTGGACGCAAAGTGACCGGCTTTCCCACAATTATAGCATACGACCCCAGGAGACTTCCTGCCAAACTGCTTCACGTCTTCCTTATCTTTCTCACTCGTCCCCGGCTTACTTTCTGGCTTTGCCGGCAGACTTTCTCCCCCCTCTCGACTACCCTTCTGGGAGCTCTACTCGGGGTAAACTTTGCTTTGTGTGTTAACGCGTATTCATCCGCTAACTTAGCAGTTGCGGCTAAGGTTTCTGCCTCTTTCTCATCTAGACAAGTCCTCAGACCTTCAGGACACAACTTTTAAATTCCTCAATCAGTATTAGCTGTAGCAGTTTGTCATAATCCCCAGTGACCCCTTTCGAGGCGCACCAATGCTCACAATACTCTGCATCTCACGGGCAAACTCTAAATACATGTGGCCCCACTGCTTCCTCACATTCCGGAATCTTCGTCGGTATGCCTCCGGGACCAACTCATAAATCCTGAGTATATCTTCTTTTATCACATCTTACCTATGGCCATCTTCTGCTGACAATGCTGAGTAAGCTTGCTGAGCCTTCCCTTTAAGCACGCTCTGAAGCAAAACAGCCCACTTATCCCTCGGCCAGTCCTGACTTGCAGCGACTTTTTCAAAATGTAGAAGGTACCGATCAACATCGGCCTCCTCAAATGGGGGAACCAACCTAACCTCCTGGGTCACCCTGAGCCTTCAACGTTGGTCCGGCATTTGGCCCCTCTCTAGCGCTATCCTTAACTTCTCCAGCTCAACCTCCCTTTCCTTCTGCTTCTCTCTCTCTTCCCTTTCTAACTGCTTTACTCGGAATTCATGCTGCTTTTCTCTCTCTTCCTTTTCAAGCTGCTTTTCTCTCTCTTCCCTTTCTAGCTGCTTTACTCGGAACTCATGCTTGAGCCTTAATTTTTCTATCTGCAGCTGCACCGCCTCCCCACCAGGTTTGCTCATAGACACCACCTCCAGCTCCCCGTGGGGAAACACATCTTTAGATACATAATGCTCAACGATGGCTCTGTGCATCTCCGCTCTCCTCATTGTCTGCTTCCCCTTCAAAAGATTCAACCATTTTGCAACAGTCGGCAATTCTGATTTCTTGGCATCCTCCAATGCCTCCAAGGTTGGCACCTTTAGAAATTCCTCAATCTCCAATTCTGCTGTTTGCCCTTTTTTTAAATTCGGAAATTTAACCCAATCAATTTAACCAGTCCCAATTATGGCGTTCAAAATCCCAGACAAGCCCCCACTTATGTTACGTACCCTGTAACTGGGTTGTCAAACCAGCAGAAATGGAACACTCATTGGAGTCTGTGATTACTAGGAACTAATTAAGTTTTATTAAAGAAATGAGTAATACAGTACACTAACCGCAAGGATATAAATGTAACAGGTTAGCAATGATAGTATACACATATACACAGAAATAGGGTAATAGGAATCAACCAAGCTCTATCGCAGTCTAGGGGTAAAATGATCAGTCTTAAGGTGAAGCAGAGTTCAGTTCAGTCTAGTGTAGTTTGAAGTAATCACTGTTGTTGTACTGTTGGAGAGAGAGAAAGGGAGAGTGAGAGATACAGTTGGTTTCAGGCAAACTTTTCGATGCCTTCTGATCCCGCTGTGGTCACTGACTGTGACCCCTCCATTCCGGATGCGATCACTCTTCCATGTTGAACCCGGCACCCAGGTAAGGGCGGACACACACCAGATTCCCACCGATCGTACCTTTACACCCTGTGAGCCTCTGACCGATTCCCGCGAATCGGTCCTCCAAACTCCCACCAACTTGTAGGGCACAATGCGCTTTCCAGGGTCTCGTGGCATGTGTCCCGTGCCTTAGCAAACCCGCTATATTTATCCCCCGATGGGGTATCACCTGTCCATCAAACTTTATACTTCCTATTGTCTCAGCACGATTTGTTAGTGAACAGTTCAGATTCAAAACAAACTGTCTGTGGCAGACGCCACATACTGAATTATGTGTCTCTCTCTCGTTAATCTCTCTCCTCTCTTATTAGCATTTTGAATGGTTCTCTGTTGTCTCTCATTATCTCTCTCATGAGCATCATCCGTTCTGCAGCTCTGCTTGTCTTCACACATGACAACAGCGATTGCCAAGGGCTCCAAGGCAATATCAAATAATAAAGAGCTTAAAGGACAGCCTTGTCTAGTACCTCGAAAAAGCCTAAAAAAGTGGAATCTCTAATTATTAGTAAGTACAGAAGCCAAAGGTGTATGATATAACAATTTAATCCAAGATATGAATTTTGGGCAAAAATTAAATTTCTCAAGGATGTATATATAAATATTCCCATTCAACTCTATCAAATGCCTTCTCAGTGTCAAGTGAAATAACACATTCTGGAGTTTTAGATGAAGAAGTATATACAATGTTCATCAACTTCCTAACATTAAAATATGAATAACAATTTTTAATAAATCCTGTCTGGTTGTCAGAGACCATTTATGGCAATACATTTTCCAATCTAATTGCTAATATTTGGGGAAAAAAATGGAGTCCGCATTTAACAAGGATATAGGACTATAGGATGCACATTCAGTGGGGTCTTTATCTTTTTTAGGAATTAAAGAAATAGATGCTTTATAAAAAGATTGTGGTAATTTACCTACAAATAAGGCATCCTTCAAAATTCTACATAATCAAGGAGAAAGTAGACTTGAAAAAGATTTTAAAAATTCTACTGTATACCCATCTGGTGCTTGACCAGAATTCACAGAGGAAATTACTTTCTTTATTTCTTCTTCAGTAATGGGTGCATCTAATGTTAAACATTCATTAAGTGGTAATTTCAGAATATTCAATTTTCTTAAAAATTCATGCATTATGGTATAATCATCAGGAAATTCTGATTGGTATGAAGAGGTATAGAATTCTTGAAAAGATTTATTAATTTTGTCACAGTCAACTGTCAAATACCGTCACATTTACAAACTTTAATAATCTGATGTTTAGCTGAAGCATCTTTCAATTGGTTGGCCAGTAATTTACCCGATTCATCACCATGTATATGAAATGGACTCTTAGTTTTAAGTAATTGATCTTCAATTGGGGATTTTAATAACAAACTGTATTGCATCTGAAGTTCAACTCTCTTTTTGTAAAACTCCAAATTAGGAAAATTAGGAGCAGCAGAATATTTTTTATCAATTTCTTTAATCTTATTAACCAATGTACGTAATCCATTATGAATTTGTTTTTTTCAATCCAGCACTATATGAAATAATTTGCACACAGATATATACTTTAAAAGTGTCCCTCAGGAAATTTCTTCTGTAAAATTAGTTGAGAAGAAAAACACAATCTGTTCTTTAATAGAGTTAACAAAGTTTAAGTCCTGAAGCAGAGTAGAATTGAACCACCATTGTCTAGCAATGAAAGTTACATCAGTTAATTTGATTGACAGTTTCAGGGGAACATGATCAGAGACGGCAATTGCATCATACTCACAAGCAGTAGCAGATAAAAGTAATCGAGAATCAATAAAACGTAATCAATTCTTGAGTATTTATGATAAACGTGAGAAAAGAATGAGAACTCTTTATCATTAGGATATAAAAGCCTCCAAACTTCTAAAATTCTGGAGTCAACTAAAAAGGAATTAATTAATGCAGCGTATTTGTTTGGAAGTACCTGACTGGGCGCAGACCTGTCCATTGAGGGATTCAGGTAACAGTTAAAATCTCCGCTCGTTATCAATGTTTATCCATTTAAATTAGGAAGAGATGCAAATAAATGCTTAAAGAATTCAGGATAATTGGTATTTGGTGCATAGATATTAATCATAACCACTTTTTGGTTATAAAGTAAACCAGTAATTAACAGATATCTACCATTCGGGTCTGAAATTGTTTCATAGTGAACAAATGAAATCAAGGAATTTATGAAAGTAGAGCCCCCTTTCATCTTATCCTGTGAATTGGAGTGAAATTGTAATCTTTCCAAAACCTAAAAAAACGCTGATTCCTTACATGCGTTTCCTGGGCAAAAATAATCGGAGCATTCAATTTATGAAAAACTTTGAAAATCTTCATCCATTTAATCGGATGATTCAAACCATTCGTATTCCATGAAACAAAGTTAATAATATTATCCATTGTACTTGATTAAACCGTAAGGTGTGTAAAGGGTTAACCTTACTGCATAGGAAACTCATGAATCAGGAAGAGGGAAAAAAAGTTTAAAGAGGAACCGGAAGTCACGACAATTCAGACATATTTGTAGTTTCAGATCAACCCAAATGGAAAAAACTAAACTACATTAGTCCCACCCCCACCCACAAAGGCCCTAAAACTGGCCAATAGACAGACAGAAAGCTATCTAGACACATCCCTACCCCCATCTCTCTTGAAGAAAGTCTCCAAAATTGAAAAGAATTTAAAACACCACCCATTGTCAAAATATTGAGAAGAGAATGCTATAGAAAAACCAAACAAATGTTAAAAAACAGCCGTTTGCAAAACATTTTGAAAGGCAAGATCTTAGAAAGTGAAACAGAATACAATCTTATTAATATTTCAAGAAAAAAATCAATCACCAAATCAGATTCTTAATTATTTTCAAAAACAAACAATTAAAAATAATAAAATAAAATAATAAAGGGAGAAAAAAGGGAACTTTAACATAAAAGCATGATAAATATCCATACTCCAAAACAAAGTACGAGCATTATCAAACCAAGGGCAAAATTCTTCAAACTTTAAAAGTCCAAATCTATGTACTGGTTATTAACTTATAAACCAAATGAATACAGCCATGAAAAAACAGTAAATTTATTAGACAGCTGAGATCGAACGTTGATCCTTAAGGAATTGATGAGCTTCGTCTGTGGATTTAAACCATTTACGTGATTTATCAGGCAAAACAACCCTTAGGTGAGCTGGAAATAGCAGACACGAGGAAATCTGCAGATGCTGGAATTTCAAGCAACACACATAAAAATTGCTGGTGAATACAGCAGGCTAGGAAGCATCTATAGAAAGAGGTAGAGTCGACGTTTTGGGCGGAGACCACGTCCCATTCCATTTCTGATATGTCTCTCTACGGCCTCCTCTACTGTCAAGATGAAGCCACACTCAGGTTGGAGGAAAAACACCTTATAATCCGTCTGGGAAGCCTCCAACCTGATGGCATGAACATTGACTTCTCTAACTTCCGTTAATGCCCCACCTCCCCTTCGTACCCCACCCGTTATTTATTTATTTATTTATTTATTCATTTTTCCTCTCTCCTTTTTCTTCCTCTCTCTCTCTCTGACTATACTCCTTGTCTATTCTCTGGGCATCCCCCCTCCCTCTTTCTTTCTCCCTAGGCCTCCCGACCCACGATCCTCACATATCCCTTTTGCCAATCAGCTTTCCAGCACTCAGCTCCATCCGTCCCCCTCCTGTCTTCTCCGATCATTTTGGATCTCCCCCTCCCCTCCCACTTTCAAATCTCTTACTATCTCTTCTTTCAATTCGTCCTGACGAAGGGTCTTGGCCCGAAACGTCAACTGTTCCTCTTTCTATAGATGCTGCCTAGCCTGCTGTGTTCACTGGAAATAGCAGAGCTGGTTGGAACAACACACATCAAAGTTGCTGGTGAACGCAGCAGGCCAAGCAGCATCTGTAGGAAGAGGTGCAGTCGACGTTTCAGGCCGAGACCCTTCGTCAGGACTAACTGAAGGAAGAGCTGGTTGGAACTTTCTTTGATAGCGCTCGGACATCACCAGTTCAAAAAGTGATCTTTCTCGCGTTATCTCAGGATGGTAATCTTCGACCAAACGAAACTTGAGTTCTCCGTGTTCAACCCCTTTCCCTCCTTCCATTTCCATTACCGGCTTCCTTGCCTTCGGCTAATGCCTTTTTCCCTCTGGTACTTACTTCCAGCAATTAAAAATCAAAGTTCAAGTATATAAAAGTGTTATAAATACTTTTAATATAGATAGTAAAAGAGTGATAAAAAGATTGCAAAATGAACGGAGCAAAGCCAAAATGCGACTTACTCCGTCTAGGGTTCCAAGAGAATCCTCCGACTATTTTCTAAATGGAGAGAAGATACAAAAATCTGAGGTGCAAATGGACTTGGGATTCCTTGTGCAGGATTCTCTAAAGGTTAATTTGCAGGTTGTGTCAGTGGTGAGGAAGACATTCATTTCAAGAGGACTAGAATATAAAAGCAAGAAGGTGATGTTGAAACTTTATAAAGTACTGCTGAGGCCTCACTTGATGTATTGTTAGCAGTTTTGGGCCCCTCAGAAAAGATGTGGTGAAACTGGAGAGTGATCAGAGGAGGTTCAGGAAAATGATTCCAGGATTAAACAACTTGTCATACGACGATCGTTTGACGGCTTTGGGACTGTATTCACTGGAACTTAGAAGAATCAGGGGTGATCTTTTTGAAATCAATCGAATGGTGAAAGGCCTTTACAGAGTGGATGTGGAAAGGAAGTTTCCTATGGTGGGAGTGTCTAAGACCAGAGGACACAACATCAAAATAGAGGGGCATCCTTTTAGAATTGAGGCGAGGAGGAATTTCTTTAGCCAGAGTGGTAAATCTGTGAATTTGTTGCCACAGGCAGCTGTGGAGGCCAAGTCATTACGTATACTTAAGGTAGATGTAACAAAACACATTGATGAAGGTAGAGCAGTAGATGTTGTGTATATAAATTTCAGGAAGGCTCCCCATGCAAGGGTCCTTCAGAAAGTAAGGAGCCATGGGATCCAAGGAGACTTTGCTTTGTGGATGCAGAATTGGCTTGCCCACAGAAGGCAAAAGGTTCATATTCTGCATGGAGGGTGGTGACCAGTGCTGTTCCACAGGGATCTGTTCTGGGACTCCTTCTCTTTGTGATTTTTATAAATGATCTGGATGAAGAAGTAGAAGGGTGTGTTAGTAAGTTTGCTGATGACACTAAGGTTAGGGATGTTGTGAATAGTCTGGAATGTTGTCAGAGATTACAGCGGGACATCAACCAGATGCAGAACTGGGCTGAGAAGTGGCAGATGGGCTTCAACCCAAATAAGTGTGAAGTGGTTCAGTTTGGTGGGTCAAATTTGAGGACAGAATAGTTTTAAGATGCTTGGAAATAGATACTGAGGGGAAGTCTGGGGTGTTTTTCACACAAAGAGTGGTGGATGCATGGAATACACTGCCAGCGACAATGGTGGAAGTGGATACAATAAGGTCTTTTAAGAGCCTCTTAGATAGGTACACAGGGAGCGTAGAAAAATGGAGGGCTATGTGCTAGGGAAATTCTAGGCAGTTTTTAGAGTAGGTTGCATGGCCGGCACAACATTGCGGGCTGAAGGGCCTGTAATATGTTGTAGATTTCTATATTCTATGTTCTATGTTGAAACTTTGATAGATTCTTGATTGGTCAGGGCAGGGAAGGCAGACGATTGGGGTTGAGAGTAAAAATGGATCAGCCATGATGAAATGGCGGAGTGCATTTGATGGGCCAAATGGCCTAAATTTTGCTGCTATATCTTATGGTCTTATAATATTAACTCATCAATACCATATGCAACCTTCACCACCCTCTCTGTGCTCTCTGTAAGGTCCTTCAGTGTATTGGTCAGTATTGTGTAGGTTATCAGAACGGATGATTCTGCTACAAAAATGGATGGCAATGATGTCAAATCAAGTTCTACAGCTGAAAGATCAACAACTGCAGCACCTATCCTAACCCTGTAATTATATCTGTGTCTATTTTCCCCAGCAGGAGAATAAAACAAATTCTCCCAATGCCTTTCCGTTGCCCTTTTTATGATGTCACAATCAGATATTTACAGATATTGAAGGGAAGACACAGCCACTAGTTTGTACACAGCAATATTGCAAACACTGTGACCTTATAATGTCAAAACAGTCTGACACTGGGCTATTGATTGACGGGTGAGCATCATTCAGACACCTGGACATAACTTCTCGGCTCCTCTTCAAATGAGGATCACATGTCAATTATGTCCACCTGTTTCTTGTCTTTAACGGAGTCACACTCCCTCGGTCAGGCACAAGTGTGTCATCAGAAATGGATAAGCAATATTTCAGAAGGAAAGCAACAATGAAGAAAGTTATCATGTGAAATTATGGTAGAGTTTACTGACAGGCCTCTTAAGTATTTTACACACAGCATGACATTAGCTTATTGTACTTGTTTCTGTTCGCATCCATGATATCTTAAAGTGGGAAAGTGAACAGCCAGAGGTCGTGATACATATTGGTACCAATGACATATGTAAGAAAAGGAAGGGGGTTCTGAAAACAGACTACAGGGAGTTAGGAAGGAAGTTGAGAAGCAGGACCTCAAAGGTAGTAATCTCGCGATTGCTGCCTGTGCCACGCGACAGTGAACACAAACCAATCTTCCGTCCTCGGACTCAGTTTACACCGCACGCTGTCAGAGCAGTGCTGCCAGAATAATCAAGGACACGACCCACCCAGCCACTCAGCCTTACCAGCCAGACTGAATTTTTTGAGGATGTGACTATACACATCGATGAAGGTAGAGCAGTAGATGTAGTGTATATGGGTTTTAGCATGGCATTTGATGAGGTACTCCACGCAAGGTTTATTGAGAAAGTAAGGAGGCATGGCATCCAAAGGGACATTGCTTTGTGGATCCAGAATTAGCTTGCCCACAGAAGACAAAGAGTGGTTGTAAACGGGTTATGTTCTGCATGGAGGACGGTGACCAGTGGTGTGCCTCAGGGATCTGTTCTGGGACACCAACTCTTCATGACTTTTATAAATTATCTGGATGAGGAAGTGGAGGGATGTGTTAGTAAATTTGCTGATAACACTAAGTTTGGAGGTGTCGTGAATAGTCTGGAGGGCAGTCAGAGGTTACAGCGGGACATCAATAGGATGCAAAACTGAGCTGAGAGGTGGCAGGTAGAGTTCAACCCAGAGAAGTGTGAGGTGTTTCGTTTTGGTACATCAAATATGATGGCAGAATATAGTATTAATGGTAAGACTCTTGGCAGTGAGGGGGATCAGAGGGATCTTGGCTCTGAATCCATAGGTCACTCAAAGCTGCTACACAGGTTGACTCTGTGGTTAAGAAGACATATGGTGCATTGGCTTTCATCAACCATGGAATTGAGTTTAGGAGCTGAAAGGTAATGTTGCAGCTATATAGGACCCTGGTTGGACCCCGGTCGGACCCCACTTGGAGTACTGTGCTCAGTTCTGGTCGCTTTACTACAGGAAGGATATGAAAACTACAGAAAGGGTGCAGAGGAGACTTACAACGATGTTGCTTGGATTAGGGAGCATGCCTTATGACAATAGGTTGAGTGAACTCGGCCTTTTCTCCTTGGAGCGACGGAGGATGAGAGGTGACCTGGTAGAGGTGTACAAGATGATGAGAGGCATTGATCGTGTAGATAACCAGAGGCTTTTTCCCGGGGCTGAAATGGCTAACACAAGGTGGCACAGTTTTAAGGTACTTGGGAGTAGGTACAGAGGAGATGTCAGGGGTAAGTTTTTTGCGCAGAGAATGTTGAGTGCATGGGATGGGCTGCTGGTGACAATGGTGGAGGTGGATACAATGGGGACTTTTAAGAGACTCCTGGATAGGTACATGGAGCTTAGAAAAATAGAGGGCAATGGGTAACCCTAGGTAATTTCTAAAGTAAGGACATGTTCGACACAGCTTTGTCGGCCGAAGGTCCTATATTATGCTGTAGGTTTTCTATGTTTCTATATTCCAAGTTCCCTGTTCCTGATTGTCTCATATTCACTATGGATGTCCAGTCCCTATACAGTTCTTTCCCTCATCAGGATGGATCTAAAGCTCTCTGCTTCTTTCTGGACAACAGACCTAAACAGTTCTGCTCCACCACCACCCCTGCTTTCTTTGGCAGAACTATTTCTCCTTCGGCTTCTCCGAATTTCTCCAATCCCGAGATGTACCCATGGACACACACGAAGAACCCAACTATGTCTGAATTTCCATTACATACAAGCCTACACTGGTAACCCTCCCCAACTCTTTGTATGTTACATTGAAGACTGCATTGGTGCTGCTTCCTGCACCCATGCTGAGCTCATCTGTTTCATCAACTTTGCCTCCAGCTTCTATCCTGCTGCTAAATTTACTTGGTCCAAGCTGGACAACTCTCTCCTCCTTCTCGATCACGCTGTATCCATCTCTGGAGTTAGTCAATCTACTGATATTGTTTATAAATCTAGTGACTCTCCCACTATCCTGACGATACTGCAGCTTTTCCCATTGGGTTCCCCTTGTCCTTACCTATCACCCCACAAGCCTCTGTATCGAGCATATCATTCTCTGTAACATTCACCATTTCCAATGGGATCCTACCACTAAGCACATCTTTCTATACCACTAGACCCCACCACATCCTGCCCACAGAGGTTGGTCTTTACATGCCTTCCTTGTCCAGTCATCCCTCTCCACTGATTTCCCTGCTACAACTTATCCTTGCAAACGGGCGTGCTAAACCTGCCCCTACACCTCCTCCCTCATCACCATTCAGGGAGGATCAGTCCTTCCAGATGACACAACACTTCACCTGCTAGTCTGTCAGTGTCATCTACTGCATCGGATACTCACAGTGTGGCCTCTTGTACATGAGAGAAACCTAATGTAGAATGGGAACCATTTTGTCGAGGACCTTCGCTCTGTCTATCACTAAATGTGGGATTTACCGGTGATAACCTATTTCAATTCAACTTCCCATTCCCATTCCAAAATGTCTGTCCGTGGCCTCCTCTAGTGCCATGATGAGGCCACACTCAGGTTGGAGGAACAAAACTGTTATATTTTGTAACTTGAAAACATAAAACTAATCAAAAGAAAAACACGGGAAGACGGTGACAAATGTTTACTCTTCGGTTTTAATTTTATTGAGGCGGGCACTTATGACGTGGTGATGTGATGTTGTATGACATTCATCCACTGTAACATATAACCTGTAACTAATTATTAATTGATTATTAAATAAAACATAGAATGTTTAGTCAAACAATATATTTGCAATATTACTCAAACACACACACACACACACGTACTGTTTACTGCAGAATACAACTCCTGTATAGACATCCACAGAATAGCTTGTGAGTTGTTGGTTGTGGAGTGTGTTGCTTTACGACGTGCAAGGAGGAAACTGGTAAATTTCTGAATCAAGTTTCAAAATACATTTATTATCAAAGAATGTATGAATCATGCAATCTTGAGATTTGTTTGCTTACAGGCAACCGCAAAGCAAGAAACCCAAATGAACCTAATGAAAAGAAAATCAGATAAAGACCAACGCCTGGTGCACAGAGAGAGGGAAAACAAAACACAAATCATGCAAACATGAGAAGAGAGCAACAGCGTTCTGAACCAAAATGAGTCCTTCGCTCCAACCCCCAGAGCAGCCCGCAGTAGGCCCAAAGCCTCGGTATCAGTTCATTATATTAGCGGGTACAGAGCACAGCACCAGGGCAGTCTTCATAGCCCCAGCACCATGGAGAGGGGTGGACATCACAGGAGTGTGAGTGATATCGGCTGTCGCCTCCAAATCTGACAGGCTGTCTTTTCAGTATATCTGGGC
This sequence comes from Mobula hypostoma, assembly GCF_963921235.1. Taxonomy (NCBI): domain Eukaryota; kingdom Metazoa; phylum Chordata; class Chondrichthyes; order Myliobatiformes; family Myliobatidae; genus Mobula; species Mobula hypostoma. Next base: position 56,703,458 of record NC_086106.1, on the reverse strand, counting down.
TGGTGTTTAAATTATCCAAACAGTGTTTCATACCTCACACTAGGACCCAGGCAAATCTGCAGTGAAAGGCTCCAAGCCTAGACCACGCTATCTGGTGACTCGCTCCATGCCCAGATTTCGCTGCCCATCCCAAAGTCACTCTTGATTTCTCCAAATTGCCTTGGTGTCCAGAGCGATAAAAACTCGCACATTGGACAGTCGTACAGGCGTCAAAACTTCCCTGGCATGATATCTCCTCTCCGAATTGCTCACTGCATTGGGGTCAATTCTACAACGTACCAGTACAGTTCATCTCTCAAATACACTTTGCCTCCATTCACCTCTTCATTGTTTGCGGTGCTAATTTACCACAATTTACTTCAGGAAAGGGCTTATTTGCTATGTTTTTAGCTGGATTTCTTGCCTTTTGACTGACCAGTGCAGCTGCCACATGTTTTGGTAGCAGATTCAGTGTTAGAATAGTGTGTTCTGCTGACATTGATGGCAGTGCAGTCTTTAGACTCTGGACAAACCTCTCCACTAAACCATTTGTAGCTGGGTGGTACAGTGCAGATGTGCTTTGTCTTAATCAAGAGGAAATTACAAATCATTTGTAAATTTTTTAGGTAGTTCCTTTTCCAAGTGTAAACAGGACAATCATCAGCATTTGCATGATTTGTCATCCTCTTGATATCAATCTTGTACAAACATAATTGTGTCCTCCAAGAATCAGAGCCCATCTTTGCATTTGTGCTGCTGTTGTTAGTGGAATATTCTTCTGTGGATTGAAAATGATTATTATCAGTTTTTGATAATCAGTAACGATGGTAAACTCTTTTCCATACAGTAGTATTGTTTCATACTGTTCCATACTGTTTTACACTGCAAACCAGACTCAAGGCTTCTCTGTCAAGCTGTGCATTATTTTGCTCTGCAGGGGTCAGGGAACATAACACAAAGGCTGTGGAGCGTTCACTTCCTTCACTCATAACATTTGATTTGACTGCACCTGTACCCTAAAGCGAGACAACACATGCAAGCTTCACTGGATGAGGTGGATCATAATGTGTGAGTACAGTTTCTATTGTCACCATCTGTTGGTCAGCCTCTGTGAAGTTCAGAGCTAAAATGCTTCCCTCCAGAAAGGTTCACGAAGATCAACTTTCAGGACTGGGTTGGTGGTGACCTTAACATCACCATAGATCCTGTTAGACCTATTCTTCTAGTCTACTGGAACTACTGCTGTTACCCATGGGCTCCACTCAACCTTGAAAATACTTATATAGTCTCCAGCTGATCTAGTTCACTGGATCCATTATCATGAATGGTAAAAGGAACTGGATGGGAACTTGGTGTGGCATAACACTATTTCACTGTTGATTTGTCTGAGTTTTCCAGTGCTATCCTTGAACATTGCTGTGGCATCATCCAGCACCTTTCTCAATTCATTTCCTGTTGACCCTATGGCAGAGGATGTGGTATGCAAGTAGTGGATATATCTCCAGTCAAATTGTGGTTGTCTCAGCCACTTATCCCCACAATGCTGGCCCTCCTGTTTTAACCACATACAAACCCAATGTGTGTTGTTGGTTGTTGCATCTCACTGTTACAATTGTCACTCCAACTGGAGTTATCTTTTCTGCAGTATTAGTTCTTAGTTGGATGTCTGAGGGCCAGACATGCTTTGTGACCTACTTCGTTGCACTTTCTGCAAGTTTCACGTTTAATCCTGTAATGGTCTGGTGTATGTAAGTCAATGCCACAATGGTCACACAATTCGATTGGTCAGTCTGGTTTCTGCAATTTTGTTGACACTCACTTTCATTCCTGGATGCAACTGAATCGTGTCTCTGTCTGCTGTTTCATTTGATATAGTGATTTCAACAACTCTTTTGAATGTGCTTCAGTTTGGTGCCGTTTTTTAATGACTTCCTGAAGTGCCTTTCCATTGCCCTTTTATGATGTCACAATCAGATCTTTATAGATATTGAAGGGCAAACACACCCACTAGTTTGTACACAGCAATATTGCATACACTGTGACCTTATAACGTCCACACAGTCTGACACTGGGCTATTGATTGACGGGTGAGCATCATTCAGACACCTGGAGATAACTTCTCGGCTCCTCTTCAAATTAGGATCACATGTCATTTATGTCCATCTGTTTCATGTTTTTAATGGATTGGCACTCCCTCAGTCAGGCACAAATGTTCTTTAGAAATGGATAAGAAATATTTTAGAAAGAAAAGCAACAAAGGGGAAAGTTGTCTGGAGAACTACAGCAGGGTTCAGTGACAGGCCTCTTAAATATTTTAACCACAGCAAACCATTAGCTCATTGTATTGATGTTGGTGCTGACCAGTTAATCAATGTCATATGCAAACTTCAACACCCTCACTGCGCTCTCTGTAAGGTCCTTCAGTGCATCGGTCAGTATTGTGTAGGTCATGAGAAACGATGATCCTGCTCCAAAAATGGAACCAATGACAGGGATGGAGTAAAAACCAACTTCCAAAGCTGAAACGGCAACAACTGTAGCATCGTAACCTAACCTTACAATTATATTTGTATCTATTGCCCTTAGCAGGGGAGATTTAACTATCGCCTTAAGTTCTTCCACAGGTTTATTTGTGATGTTGGCCAGTCTTTGAAGCGAGGCATCATCCAGACACAAACATTTACAGAAATGGACTATTGCCCCAATCAATATGCTGATATCACAAGCAGCAGAGAGATCAGGAATGGGAACTGCTCTCACAGCTCCCGAAAGCGTTGCCAACATCCAGACACGTTTCTGCAGCATTTCATTTTTCTTTTGAATAATCTCCAGACATTGATATGGATAGGCCAGGACAGAGATACTTTTCATTAACTGACTGAAATCATATCGATTCTGTTCAAAACTGGATATCAGGAACACAGAGAGGGTTAGAATCCCCGCTTCTTTCAAATTCTTTAAACAGTCATTCCGAATAAATTCCAGTTCTATTTCCTCATTAATTTCCAACCCCCCTTTTCTCATTGAATCAAAATCAGCATCAATCTTAGTGCGGACAAAATAGAATTTCTTCCCGAGCCGTTTAATTTCTTTCACAAGTTTTGTCTCATTTTCTTTGAAACGACAAGATGATATTATGATGAAGAAATTATATTTTTCAAATTTCATTTGCTTGAGATATTTATCAGCTGGAAATTTTGCGGTCCCGATCCCTGGCAGGTCCCAGTAGCAGACGTTGGAGAAATTGGGATGTGGAAAGGTAGCTGGTTCCATTGTAGTTTCAGTGAGCCCAACTTTAGCAGCTCCATCGTCACTGTTTCGAAGTCCTCTCATGGCATTGATGAAGGAGGATTTTCCTGTACCTGTCTCTCCTATCACTGCGATGTTAAGCTCTGTCTCATCCAGTTCTGATACCCTCTGCTCTATAAGAGACGTAGCTTTTTCTACCCCACCTGTTTCAAAGTCGGAATTCAATCTCTTGAGCTCTTCCTTTGTGAAGAATGTGAGATTCTCAGACTGAGCCACCTGTTGACTGAAAGGAAACATATTCCATTATCATTTCTAATTATTAAAAACTTCCATTTCTTCAGATCCCCATTTTCTTGTCATCTATCTCATTTAGGATAACTTGTAGTGACCAGTTACCCAAAAATTAGCAGGTCTTTGAGATGGACTGGTAAATGCCACATGCAGGTAAACCTAAAGGACCACAAAGATTGCTTGTAAATTTCATGTGGATAACATCACAGGTCAGGCTGCAACCTGCCTCTCTAGAACTATGAGTATTGGAAATCTCTCCATACAACCTCATGATATCAATGCAGAAGTTCTTATGCGATAGCTGCCAGTTCAACCAATATCAGCTCCATCATAAATGACCTTTCTCTACAAGGTCAGATGACAGAGGTTTGCTGATAATTATACAAGATTCAATTCACTACATAATGAAAACTAAACAAATTCATGCCTGCTGTAACAAAGTGACCTGGGGGGTGCAGTGACACTGCACTGCAAGTGGTGCAGCGGACTGACACCACCAGTGACCTGGCTTCACTCCTGGTCTCTGGTGCTGTCTGTGTGGAGTCTGCATGTTCTCCTGTGACTGAGTCAATTTCCCATGGGTGATCCTGCCACACAGTGTTAGTAGTTAGGTTAATGTGCCCCTGTAAATTGCTTGTCATGCTGGTGGGGGTGGGAAAGTTGGAAACTTGATGTGTATGTGAGAGAGAATTTGTTAGATGGAAATAAGCAGGTGCCTGGGAAAGGTGGGAATGCTCAGTGGGGGGGGGGTGGAGGGTGGCAACAGAGATGAGTCTGGGTGTCATAAAGAAAAACAAAATGTACAAGTAATTTGAAAAGATGAAAAAGCTGTAAAACTTTCATGTCTGGCATAAACAAAGACTAGTAACATGTTTGTAACAAATGTACCAGGCTGTGACCATCTCCAAACAATGATAGTCTGACCACCTACTCTTCACACCAATACCACACAGACTTGTCACTGTGTGCCACACACACATCCCCTACACTGTTTCTTCTTGGCTACTCTGACAACAACTCACAACCCCCTGATCTCCAGTAATAAAACAGGGCACTACTAGTCAGGGACAATATCACAGCTGCTCTCAGAGGGAGTGGATAATGGGCGGCTTATCCACTGAGCCCACAAGGGTAAAACTCAAGGTGCAATTACTCTATCTGGATCACATTATCAAGCTCTCAGTAGCAAACAAGATATTGAGGAACCAACATGCAGGCAGATTAGGAAAACTTGCAAAAACAACAGGTTTGTTTGATTGGGTAACTGCAACTTCACCAAAATAGACTGGGGTCTTCTTTGTGCAAGAGAGGTAGACAAGGCAGAATTGTTAAGTGCATCAAGAGAGATTCTTAAAACAGTATGTCAGTAGTCCAATTAGAACAGGGGCCATATTAGACTTGATATTGTGAAATGTGACTGGTCAGCCAACTGAGCATTCAGTGGGGGAAATTAACAGGAATCAGTAATTAAAATACCTTAAAGTATAGATATTGCAAGAAAGTGTTAAATAAGGGGGAGAAAATTTCTCAATGTTTTGAGCAGGAACTAGGAGGAGTTATTCAGGAACAGGTGTTGCTCGGCAAATCTCCTCTGTGTGGGGTGTTTAATGGCCAACTTCAGAGTATGGGATTGATATGATTCAGTAAGTTGGAAGGATAAGGGTGGTATGTTAGGGGAGTATTTGAAAGAGGGCAAGAAGAAAAAGGAAACAAATGTTCAGTTATGAAGTTAAAATAATCAAAAAGAGACTCCTCGAGTGAGAGAAGAAATCAAGAAGTGAATTAAGTGAGCCAGAAGGGGCCATGAAAAGTCCTTGGCATGTTAGATCAAAGGGAATTCCAAGGAATTCTGTACATATATCAAGTGGAAGAGAATAACTAGGGATAGTGTAGGACGAGTCAAAGACAGATGATTATAGATACAGTATGCTTGAAGGTGGACAATGCAGATAAATCCTAAATGAGTACCAGAGAAAATGCTGGGGAAACGCAGCAGATCATACAACATCTGTGCCTGATCTACTGAGTGCCTACAGGATCTTGTGTATTGATCCTGATCTCCTGCATCTACAGTGTCTCTAGTGTCTTGTAAATGAGTACTTACAGAAAGTATCCAACAAGGGGAAAGTCATGCAGAACAGTGTGGGACGTACTAATATGCTGGAGAATTTTGAGACAACGAAAAAGGTGATGTTGTATCTGTTGAAGAACATTAAGGTGAAAGGGGTGGTGGTGGCAACAGATATGATTGAAGAGTTTAAGGCATTCTTTGATAAGTGGATGAATAGAGAAGATATGGACCCTGTGCAGGCAGAGTGAAACTTGGAGGGGGAGGGATGAAGTAAAGAGCTAGAAAGTTGATTGGTGAAAGACAGAAGGTGATGGAAGAAAGAAAAGGGGGGAGGAGCACCAGAGGGAGGAGATGGGTGGGCAAGAAGATAAGGAAAGGGAGGGAAAGGGGGATGGGAAATGGGGTGGGAGGGTGGGAGGCATTACTGGAAATTTGAGAAATAGATGTTCATTAGATCTATTTGGAGGCTACCCAAATGGAATTAAAGTGTAGTTCCTCCAAACTAAGTGTGGCCTGATCATGACAGTGGAGGAGAACCATGGATAGACATATCGGAATGGGAATGGGAAGAGGAATTAAAATGGGCAGCCACTCAGAGAATATGGAACTGATACGTTCTAGACAGTTGGAAGGATACAATGGCATGCAAAAGTTTGGGCACCCCGGTCAAAATTTCCGTTACTGTGAATAGTTAAGCGAGTAAAAGATGACCTAATTTCCAAAAGGCGTAACGTTAAAGATGACACATTTCTTTAATATTTTAAGCAAAATTACTTTTTTATTTCCATCTTTTACAGTTTCAAAATAACAAAAAAGTAAAAGGTCCCGAAGAGTCTTTCAGTTTTTGTCTGGGGGATTTTTTGCCCATTCTTCCTTGCAAAAGGCTTCTAGTTCTGTGAGATTTTTGGGATGTCTTGCATGCACTGCTTTTTTGAGGTCTATCCACAGATTCTCGATTCTGCTTAGGTCAGGGGACTGTGAGGGCCATGGCAAAACCTTCAGCTTGCACCTCTTGAGGTGTGTTTAGACCGTCACACCGTCTGTAAAAAAGCTGAAGATGAAAAGAGGTTGGCTTCTACAACAGGATAACGATCCTAAACACACCTCAAAATCCACAATGGACTACCTCAAGAGGCGTAAGCTGAAGGTTTTGCCATGGCCCTCACAGTCCCAGGACCTAAGCATCATAGCGAATCTGTAGATAGACCTCAAAAGAGCAGTGCATGTAAGACGGCCCAAGAATCTCACAGAACTAGAAGCCTTTTGCAAGGAAGAATAGGCAAAAATAGACAGATAGATAGATATACCTTATTAATCCGGAGGGAAATTTGGTTTCCTTTTTTTTCTTGTTACAGCCGCACCAACCAAGAATAGAGCGTAAGTATAGCAATACAAAAAACCCCAACAGTCAAACAACAAAGTGCAAAACTATGCCAGATGGAAAATAAGTCCAGGACCAGTCAATTGGCTGGTCCCCCAAACAAGAACTGAAAGACCCTTAGCAGGCTACAAAAAGCATTTACAAGCTGTGATACTTAAGGGGGTGTTTCTAAGTACTAACCATGTAGGGTGCCCAAACATTTGCTTCGGGACCTTTTCCTTATTTCTTATTTTGAAACTGTAAAAGATGGAACTAAAAAAGTAATCTTGCTTAAAATATTAAAGAATAGAATGAGGTGGAGGATAAATGTATTGCTGAGGGATTGGAGCAGGGGGCAGGGATTCCGATTTCTGGATCATTGGGACCTCTTTTGGGGCAGGTGTGACCTGTACAAAAAGGACGGGTTGCACTTGAATCCCAGGGGGACCAATATCCTGGTGAGGAGGTTTGCTAAGGCTACTGGGGAGAGTTTAAACTAGAATTGTTGTGCGGTGGGAACCAAACTGAAGAGACTGGGGAAGATGCAGTTGGCTCACAAATAGAGAAAGCTAGGGGACAGTGTGACGGAGGATAGGCAGGTGATAGAGAAGGGAAACAACAGGAATTCTGCAGATGCTGGAAATTCAAGCAACATACATCAAAGTTGCTGGTGAACGCAGCAGGCCAAGCAGCATCTATAGGAAGAGGCGCAATCGACGTTTCAGGCCGAGACCCTTCGTCAGGACTAACTGAAGGAAGAGTGAGTAAGGGATTTGAAAGCTGGAGGGGGAGGGGGAGATGCAAAATGATAGGAGAAGACAGGAGGGGGAGGGATAGAGCCGAGAGCTGGACAGGTGATAGGCAAAAGGGGATACGAGAGGATCATGGGACAGGAGGTCCAGGAAGAAAGACAAGGGGGGGGGTGACCCAGAGAATGGGCAAGAGGTATATTCAGAGGGACAGAGAGAGAAAAAGGAGAGTGAGAGAAAGAATGTGTGCATAAAAATGAGTAACAGATGGGGTACGAGGGGGAGGTGGGGCCTTAGCGGAAGTTAGAGAAGTCAATGTTCATGCCATCAGGTTGGAGGCTACCCAGACGGAATATAAGGTGTTGTTCCTCCAACCTGAGTGTGGCTTCATCTTTACAGTAGAGGAGGCCGTGGATAGACATGTCAGAATGGGAATGGGATGTGGAATTAAAATGTGTGGCCACTGGGAGATCCTGCTTTCTCTGGCGGACAGAGCGTAGATGTTCAGCAAAGCGGTCTCCCAGTCTGTGTCGGGTCTCACCAATATATAAAAGGCCACATCGGGAGCACCGGACGCAGTATATCACCCCAGTCGACTCACAGGTGAAGTGATGCCTCACCTGGAAGGACTGTTTGGGGCCCTGAATGGTGGTAAGGGAGGAAGTGTAAGGGCATGCGTAGCACTTGTTCCGCTTACACGGATAAGTGCCAGGAGGGAGATCAGTGGGGAGGGATGGGGGGGACGAATGGACAAGGGAGTTGTGTAGGGAGCAATCCCTGCGGAATGCAGAGGGGGGGGGAGGGAAAGATGTGCTTAGTGGTGGGATCCGTTGGAGGTGGCGGAAGTTACGGAGAATAATATGTTGGACCCGAAGGCTGGTGGGGTGGTAGGTGAGGACCAGGGGAACCCTATTCCTAGTAGGGTGGTGGGAGGATGGAGTGAGAGCAGATGTACGTGAAATGGGGGAGATGCGTTTAAGAGCAGAGTTGATAGTGGAGGAAGGGAAGCCCCTTTCTTTAAAAAATGAAGACATCTCCCTCGTCCTAGAATGAAAAGCCTCATCCTGAGAGCAGATGCGGTGGAGACGGAGGAATTGCGAGAAGGGGATGGCGTTTTTGCAAGAGACAGGGTGAGAAGAGGAATAGTCCAGATAGCTGTGAGAGTCAGTAGGCTTATAGTAGACATCAGTGGATAAGCTGTCTCCAGAGACAGAGACAGAAAGATCTAGAATGGGGAGGGAGGTGTTTGAAATGGACCAGGTAAACTTGAGGGCAGGGTGAAAGTTGGAGGCAAAGTTAATAAAGTCAACGAGTTCTGCATTTCCACTCCTGGCACTTATCCGTGTAAGCGGAACAAGTGCTACACATGCCCTTACACTTCCTCCCTTACCACCATTCAGGGCCCCAAACAGTCCTTCCAGGTGAGGCATCACTTCACCTGTGAGTCGACTGGGGTGATATACTGCGTCCGGTGCTCCCGATGTGGCCTTTTATATATTGGTGAGACCCGACGCAGACTGGGAGACCGCTTTGCTGAACATCTACGCTCTGTCTGCCAGAGAAAGCAGGATCTCCCAGTGGCCACACATTTTAATTCCACATCCCATTCCCATTCTGACATGTCTATCCACGGCCTCCTCTACTGTAAAGATGAAGCCACACTCAGGTTGGAGGAACAACACCTTATATTCCGTCTGGGTAGCCTCCAACCTGATGGCATGAACATTGACTTCTCTAACTTCCGCTAAGGCCCCACCTCCCCCTCATACCCCAGCTGTTACTCATTTTTATGCACACATTCTTTCTCTCACTCTCCTTTTTCTCCCTCTGTCCCTCTGAATATACCTCTTGCCCATCCTCTGGGTCACCCCCCTCCTTGTCTTTCTTCCCGGACCTCCTGTCCCATGATCCTCTCGTATCCCCTTTTGCCTATCACCTGTCCAGCTCTCGGCTCTATCCCTCCCCCTCCTGTCTTCTCCTATCATTTTGCATCTCCCCTCCCCCTCCAGCTTTCAAATCCCTTACTCACTCTTCCTTCAGTTAGTCCTGACGAAGGGTCTCGGCCTGAAACGTCGACTGCGCCTCTTCCTATAGATGCTGCTCGGCCTGCTGCGTTCACCAGCAACTTTGATGTGTGTTGATAGAGAAGGGATGCGTACTGGAAAACGTTGTAACACTATAGTGAAACCACTGATTGTTTTCTAAGTATTTACTTAAGAGTGCTTCTGTTACATATCAAGTGTTTACTCAAGTATTCATTATGTTTTTATTGTGTATCAAGTGTTTATTCAGGTGTTTACTATGCCTTTACTACACATTAAGTGTCTGTTATTGAGTGCGTAGGGATTCCTATGGTATTTTACTATGTAACCATTGATTTACTAGCTAGAATGAAACCTGCGTACTTTTGACCCCTTGAGAAAGTAGAATGTAACCAAGTAGAGAGATAAGGGTGGTTAATTTATTAGCTAGAGTGAAACATACAGCGGTATGCTAATGCAGTTAACCCAGAAGGGAGGCGATAAAGAATGCTGTGTGAAAAAGATCGGCGTGCATTCAGCGGCTAGCTCACTGACTGTCTCAGCTTTAATTAGCAAATTAAAGTTTAAAAACTTCTTGGGGAATCTTCGGCGTCTCTTTGTCATTTGTAAAACCACGACAAAACTGGCGTAGTCGGGCAGGATCGGGAACAGAACCGTGGAAGAAGGAAACGGCAGATTGAGGGCGCTTCCCAGTCCCTGGGGGACCTCCACAAAGCTAACAGAATTCAGGGTGCACCCAAACAAAGGTAAGTGTTTTTTACAGATAATTTGGACTAAGAATTCTGTTGGTTTTTGGGGAGTTCGCGGGGACTCAGAAGTTTGAAACAACTGCCGAAGGGTCTCTCCGATTCAAAGAATCTGGCAGCATTGAGGGTTAAAAGGAGGCTCGGAAGATTGATCAAGAACACTGCAGTGAGGGGGGCGAGTATGAATAAGGTAACGAGAAGTTAAGTAAGAAAAATTCCACATGGTGTTGGTAAGTCCCTGTGGATACCGCTTCGTACGAGACGAAGGTCTGAACGGGCAGGGAAAGAAAGAAAAGAAGGGAAAACCCTCGTGAATTCCGCCTTAAGAAAAGTAAGGGTCAGAATAGACGAGGTGCAAAATGAAAGTTCTGCGAATACCGCCCGAGAAGGGGGTCTGCACGGGCAGAACAGAATAGAAGATAAGTATAGCTTAAGTAGATAATTTGGACACGGGTGAGAGGAAACCATAAGGTTAGATAGAGAAATAGGTTACAGAAAATAGCATTACCGAGGTGTGAGATGTCAAGAATACCTTAAAAAGGGAAAGAACAACATGACAGGGAAAGGAACGGCAGTAGAAATACAGAGCAAAATATTTCCGGTGTGTCAAGTAAGATCGCGGAAATTTCAGAAAAATGGGAAAAAAGAACCAAAAATCTGGTCACGAAATGGCCGAAAGAAGGAACATTTGATATAAGTTTATGTGAGGAAATGGAGGCGCTGATTAAAAATCAAAAATCAAGAGATAAATCCAAGAAAAGAGAGAAAAAAAATAGGAGATAGAAGTGTTCTAACTCTTTAAGATGGAGGGAGAAAGATTGAGAAAGAAAGGACGAATATCAGTGGCAAGTAAAGAAGACACTGAGAAACAAGAAAAGCAGTTTGGTAAATCACAGGAGAAACAGAATAAGGAGCCGACTCTATACCCAGACCTGAGAAATGTAGAACCCCCCCCTCCCCACCACCACCCTTATTATAAGAAGGAGACTCTTAAACAGTGCCCTGTATTATCAGGAAAACTAGAACTGCGGGGAGAGTTTAAAGTCTGGGATACCGAGGACGAAAGAAGAAAATATGAGGAGGAGAGGGAGGCACTGTGGAAGGAGATGCAGGAAGACAAGAAAAGAGTAGAATGAGAAAGTAAGATAATAAGAGAATGTATCAGAGTTGTGGGAATTGAGAGTGAGGAAAAGTCAGGAGGAATTCCTGTTACAGGAACACAACACTGAACAGGCTGGAGGAGAAGTTGATTTATCAGAAGAGAAAGAGTCAAGTAATGAGTATGAGAGTATAAGAGAGTGTAGACAGGGGATAGAAGAGGAGTTCCTTGAAGAGGAAAAAGAGAGAGTGGAAAGGGAGATAAGAGAAGCGGAGAAAGAATGTAGGAGATTACAGAGGGAATTGGGTTTCCCACTGGGTTTCCAAAAACAGTTTGAGGAATTCGCGAGGACCCGAGCAAATGCTAGCCCGAATCAGAAAGAGAGGACTCCCAGGAGATGTCAAGAGAAAATAGGAAAACAAGGGAGACAGCAAACCCTGGAGAGATTTGTGTGGCAGCCAGTAAGAACAAGGTCAGAAGGGGATGAGGAGTCGGGTGAGGAGGAAAATCAGAATACGGGGAGAGAAGGGAAAAAAGTGATGCCGTTGTTAGTAAAAGGATCGGGACAAGTACAGTATGTTCCTTAGGGCTCCCAGGACCTGGAAGGGCTGAAAAACACCCTGCCTAGCTTACATGAAGGAGCAGGGAAGTGGATTAGAGCCTTTGAAGAAGAAACTACGGGACGGTTATTGGCTATAGGAGATTTGAAGGCACTACTGATAAGGTTGATGGGAACCTCCAAATTAAAAGAGCTGATGGAAGTGGCTGGACTACTAAATGCGTTCAGCCCAATGACTGACTGGACCAGCTTTGACCAAGTGAGGCAGAGGGTATGGCAGGCCCTCAGGAAGCTTTACAAAGTGGACCCCAAAGCTCTGAAAGGGGATCCGCTGGGGGTCACTGAGAATCCAGCAGCCTATGTAGACAATCAGTTGAAAAGGTGGAGGCTGGAGACTGAGCAAGAAGTGGAAAGCAACCTGTTTACGACCTCGCTGTTCTGAACCACCGTTTTGGATGCAATGCCTCCGCAAGTTAAATCTAAACTGGAGGAAGTGGTTGGACTGACATCAATGAACTCACAAGAATTTAGAGACCACGTAGGCCATGCCGTTGAGAAATATCGGAAAGACAAACAGAAGCTGATTGAGAGCAAGAAGAGGTGCAAAGAAAGCTAATGCAAATGCAGCTTGAAGAACTCAAAAAGAAGGAAAAAGAGAAGGGAAAAGATGCTGCCAGTAGCACCCGATTTGAGTGCAACCATTGAAATGAATGAAACACCACTGTATGGAGGAACCGGTTGCACTGTCAGACGGGGACCAGAAAACCCCATGCCAATAATAAACGTCTTTGGAGGAGCATTCCCACGAATGCCCTATCAGGAACAGAGTAAATTTAAGCAGCAGCCCAGACAGGACTGGAAACCCCAAGGAGGGGGACAGAGAGGTTATGGACAAAGAGGGCCAGTGAGGAGACAAGGGGAAAGATAGATAGAGAGACTGTGATGGGGGTGTAACCAGCCAGGACACAGGAGAAGAGACTGTCCTCTCAGGTCATGGCCCATCACATACCAGCAGGATCTGATGAGAAGGGAACCACAGGTTAGCCAAGGACCAGTCCCCACAGGCTCAGGCGGACCCGTGAACCCCTATGCAAGATGCTAGGGGTGCCCAGAGAACCCAGGTGGGAAGGGACACTACCCAGTGATAACAAGGGAGGCGGAAGAGGAACCCATTGTTCAGGTTATGTTAGAAGGGCAATTGACACCCATGATGATAGACACTGGAGCCACGTATACTTGCGTACAGCCGCAGTATGCCCTTCACCTTCCCATGTCAGGAAAGTTTATTGAGACTGTGGGGTTCTCAGGGAAAACACAGTTAACAACAATGCACAGCTCCAGTACGGTTGGGGATGGGCAGTAAAAGAATAGTTCTGCCGGTATTAGTGTCCAAAGGAACCCCAATTAATTTGCCAGGCAGAGATGCACTATTAAAACTAGAATTAGAATTAGAATGCACTAGAAACGGGTTGAGTGTGGAAAGAGCGAATACTCAGTTACTAGTGCGGGAAATCAAGAAAGCTAATGTTTTCTGGATAGGAGACATAGAAGATCAGATCTGGGAAACCTGGGAAAAATGGAAAAAGGACGTGCAGGTCATATTGCCCAAGGCGGAAGCGCCCAAGTCTGAGTTACATTGCACAGTAATTTTTGACGAGACTCAGAGTAAGGAATTAGAGGAGAGATGGCACGAGGGGACAAGTACCCGGCAGCACCTAAGAGGAGAGGCTATAATAATTGGAAAGCAAGGGGCAGCCCTACAAGTCAGGTGGAACACCTTCTTGGAGAAATGGTATAGAATACCGGAGGCCGTGCCCCACATAACGTTGCTGGTGAATGAAGGATACCAGTCTAAAGACCTAGGACCCTTAGTAAAACGCGCTGGAACTGTAACAGTTTGGAGGAAAATCATGCCGGAGGTATGGGCATCGGGAGACAACAACTACATTAAAATAATGGTAGATATAGATATGACAGGAACTATAAAGGAGGTTGGAGTATTTCCTCAGCCGCACATGCCACTATTGGAAAAGGAGAAAGGTCAGGAAAAAGATAACAGGCTGGATAGGTTACCATCTATTCTGTGGTGGCAACATGACACGGACATAGGGAGAATAAAAACAGCAAGTCCGGTAGAAATAAAACTGAAAAAGGGAGCAGTTCCACCTTGGAGACCACAATACCCTCTAAGACCAGAAGCAAAGGAGGGAATAGCACCCACGATACAGGGGTTACTCGAAGCAGGCGTACTTAAGAGGATAGATAGTCCATGTAATACCCCACTGCTGCCTGTCTTAAAAGCGGACAAATCCAAATGGAGACTGGTACATGACTTACAAGCGGTAAATGAGGTGGTGAAGGACTGGCCACCGGAATCAAGCTACTTTTCAGTGATTGATTTGTGCTCAGCTTTCTTCAGCATTCCCCTGACTGATCAGTGTCAGTATCTATTCGTATTTACATACAGAGGTAACCAGTATACCTATACTAGAATGCCGCAAGGATTTAAGCACTCACCGCACATTTTTAGTCAAGTATTAAGGGCAGACTTAGAGGGCATACCGTTGGAAAGTACATTGATACAGTATGTGGATGATTTGTTAATTTGCTCCGAAAGTGAGGAGCAGTGTGAACAGGATACCATAACCCTTTTAGAAAGACTGGTGTATGGAGGACATAAGGTATCCAAAAAGAAGCTGCAATTCTGTAAGCAACAGGTAGAATACCTCGGTAGGGTAATCTCCAAGGGAATGAAGGTGATAGCACCGAGTCAAACTGAGGCAATAGCTAAAGCTTCTAAACCCCAGACAGTAAAGCAGATGATGACGTTTTTAGAATTAACAGGATACAGTTCAGATTGGATTGGGGAATATGCTGAAATCGTAATGCCATTAAGGAAAATAATGAAGGAAGCAGGACATACAAGTTTGAAGAGTGGCCTACAGTGGAACGAGGAGGCAGAAATAGCGTTTAATACTATTAAACAGGAATGGCAGTCAGCCCTAGCGTTAGCTTTGCCTGACTATGAAAAGGACTTTCATTTGTATGAATCCAACCGGCAGGAAGGCTATGTCGCAGCGGTTCTAACACAAGAGACAGGCACAGGAAAAGCAAAATGACCAATAGCATACTATAGTGCGAAATTGGATGAATTGGCTCAGGGGTACCCACCCTGCTATCAGGGACTAGCAGCATTGTACTATGACTATGAAAAGGCATCATCCGTGACCATGGGCTACCTGTGATCCTGTACACACACCACAAGGTCACAGAATTACTGGAAAGAGGTAAATTCATGTTGACACCAGACAGAACAGCAGCATATCAGATGTTATTGACATTTCCAGATATAACTATACAGAGATGTACTATCATGTACATGGGGTGTATGGGGTGTCAGGGAGGGGTAGCACCTCTGGTGGGGGAACATGTCGCGTCCTTTTCAGGGCGGTTTGTCCACCTTTGGTCCCCACCTGGCGCTCAGCTCTCACCTGTGGCTCCCCGTAGCTGTTTGCATGCGACAGCAGCCACTCCCCGGGCAACGGCTTCGACAAGCCGGCTAAACCAGGTGAGGGTAGCTGATGGGTCTCAAACCCTTGGTGAGATAGAGAGTTGTCTATCCCAGCATGTGAAGACAGACTCCGGCGGATTGAGTGGATGAGACCAATGGAAGGTCCAACGGTCAAGAAGCCGGTCTCTGCAAGCGTCGTGGAACATGTAGAGCAGAACAAGACACAGAAGATGTCCTGGTCATCCGCTGTGCCTAGTCCCATCTCCAGCCGTCTCGACTCTTGTCTTGCCGCTGGATCCAGATGGGAATTGGGAAGAGAGAGTGAGGTTGACGCTGCGCAACTCTCCCTCGCTTAAATCCAAATCAAGCGCTGGTCTCGACACCATCATAATGGCGTCGAGGTCTTCATCAACGACAACGATGGACGAACAACAACAATCAGTAACATAGCTGATTATGTCCCTTGGGTCATGAAGGAGGACCCCATGACTGTGTAAGGAAAACAATGGTATTTGCCAAATTAAGAGCAGATTTACGATCTGAACCACTAGAAGATGAAGTTAAAAAGGTTTTGTTTGTAGATGGCTCCTGTTATAGGGATTATGATGGAAATCATGCAGGTTTCTCAGTAGTGCAGCAGGATCAGACAAGCTTTAAGCCTATTAGAATGGAAGCTTGCCCCCAACCATGTTGCGCCCAATTAGCAGAAATCAAAGCCCTGACAGCAGCGTGCGAAATGATGGAAGGTGAGAAGGAAGACATTTATACTGAATCGGCATATGCGCATGGAGTGTGTCATTTGTTTGGGGCAGTGTGGAAACAGAGAGGCTTTAAGAAGAATAATGGAGATCCCACACAGCACTGTCAGCAAATTTTAGATTTAATAACAGCAATGAAGGAACCCAAAGCACTGACTATAGTGAAGTGTCAGGCACATAAAAAAGGAAACGATGTAATAACCAAGGGAAATCAAGCTGCAGACGAAGCAGCCCGGAAAGCATCTGGATGTACGTTGGCCATCATTGCGCCCCAGGTAAGCTCGGAGCCGGAACCTATGGTAGAGGACCTGATTGAAATACAAGGTAAGGCAACTTTGGCAGAGCAGACAATGTGGAGACGAAGGGGGGCCAAGCAGAGCCCAGACGGCCTGTGGAGCACGGAGGACGGTTTATTGGTAGCACCCACCCCGTTGTTGACTATCCTGATTTCAGAAGTACATGGGATGGATCATTGTGCAAGGAGGGAAGTGATAAGGAAAATAAAAAAGGACGGTTTTTGCTCGCCTTATTTACAGGCT
Source organism: Mobula hypostoma (assembly GCF_963921235.1). Classification (NCBI taxonomy): domain Eukaryota; kingdom Metazoa; phylum Chordata; class Chondrichthyes; order Myliobatiformes; family Myliobatidae; genus Mobula; species Mobula hypostoma. The sequence goes on along the minus strand of NC_086106.1, from coordinate 56,686,505 downwards.
TCAGCAGACCACGTGCTGTCGCAGTGCAAGGTATGTGCACAGAATAATGTTCGGAAAGGAATTACAACCCCAATAGGTCATATACCTGTGCCCGAAGGGCCATTTAAACATTTAGTGATTGACTACGTGGATATGATAAGGACAGTAAGAGGGAAAAGATACATGTTAGTAGTAATTGACAGATTCAGTAGATGGGTAGAAGTGGTACCCTCAAAAGATCAAGGGGCAGGAACAGTGGTAAAATTCCTGACAAACGAGGTGATCCCAAGATTCGGAATATCTACAGAAGTCCCCTCAGACAATGGTTCAGCGTTCATCCAAAAGGTGGTTAAATTAGTCCTGCAAGCACTAAGAATAAAGCAAAGGTTTGGATGTGTGTATCACCCTCAGTCGCAGGCATGATGGAAAGAATTAACGGGACCTTAAAAACCAAACTGAATAAAATTTGTGCAGGTAATAAACTCAACTGGATCGACGCGCTGCCGTTAGCGTTAATGAGTTACTGCATGCAAACTAATTGAGTGATGCATCTAACACCGCATGAAATGCTAACAGGAAGGCCCATGCCAGTGCCCCAGTGGAGAGGACCATACAAAGGGCCTAGCTTGGAACAATTGGAAGCAGAACTAAAACAACACATGCAGCAAATGCACGGGAAAAACGGAAAGAGCCGAAGATCGTGCAAAGGGAAGGACCAATCAAGCCAGGAGATCAGGTCTATGTGTGAGCTTTTCGAAGAAAGTGGAATGAACCAAGAAGGGAGGGGCTTTTTATGGTAACCAAGGCGCCTCCCACGGTAGTTCAGGTAGAGGGACGCTCCACCTGGTACCATCTCAATCACTGCACCAGAGCAGCCCCGCAGGTACAGCCAGGTGTGGAGCCCGAGGTAAATGGTGAAGAGGAACGGATAGCAGGGGACAGACAAGAGGAACAAGAAGCTGACACTGCACCACAGGAGTCTGATCTGACGATAAGGGAAGGTTTTGGTTTTGAGAACAGGTCTGCCGAGCCTAAGAATGGGGTTGCGGATAGTAGCACTCCTTCAGACAGTGAGGGTGACTTGGAAGCGACCAGTCTTGCCCCTTGGGATGATACAACCACAAACCCCTGTACGGACTTGGAAACCATTAATTTGGTCGATATAGTATGGGAATGTCAGGACTCCACAAACCTTAAAAGAAAGGAGTAAGCGGAGCACAACAGTTACCTTTTTGCCGTGGCAACAGACACGTACTAGCCAGTGGTACCAATGGGCACAATACACAGCAGGAATGATGGAGAGACAGAATTGTTATTTGTGCTCCAGGGCGAAGCCCCGCGCAGCATGTAGTCCCCATGCCCTACAACTCCTCCACTTGTGCGCGATGGCGAGGGGAGCATAGGGAGCGGTGTGAACGGCAGTGTCCAAGTGCAACCAAGGCTCATTTCATGCGGGTTTGCGTTAAGGTAGATCCTTGTTATCAGAAATGTATTGACAACACCCCATATTGCCCTTATTGGTGTATGCTATCCCAAGCCTCCTCGCAATTCGATCGAAATGTGCTCGCCCATAAATGTAATTACAGCAGACCTTGGGTCATTAGTAAAAGAAGTCAGACCCCCACAGTGGGAAAATTGATAATGCAGGATCATTTGAATTAAGAATGCTTTACACGGACAGGTGCTTTTTCGGTTGGCCATTTTTGGGGTAACTGCGTGCAGACTTGGGATGTAACCCCAGGCTGAAGATACATAGTAGGTACCCCTCCACTCGAAGGTGCGTTGGATGTCCAGAACATTCCATTAGCGGACACTTGGTGGTTGTGTGGAATGGAGGAAGGCCTGAGATCCACACTTCCCCTTAGTTGGGCAGGTACATGTACACGGGTTATTCTGACTCAAGAAGTTGTAGTATCCCCTGAAGTACAATTTGACGCTCCGAAGCAGCAGACACTGCGGCGGAAGAGGCGAAAATATGAACCTGACCCAACAATCCAAATTGACAGCGTAGGACAGCCGAGAGGTATACCTAATGAAGTTTAAGGCAAGAAACGAGATTGCTGCTGGCTGGGAAGCGATTATACCTGCAATAGGGGTTAGCAAAAACGTTGTGTGGATAAACTATATATATTATAATCAACAGAGATTTATTAACTACACCGATGACGCGCTGGAGGCACTAGGACAACAGCTGGATGCAACTAGCAGAGTGGCGTAGCAGAATAGACAGGTGTTAGACTGGCTGTTGGCAGAAAAAGGAGGAGCTTGTGTAATATTTGGAGAACAGTGTTGTACTTTTAAACCAAATAACACTAGTCCGGAGGGATCATTTAGCAGAGCAATGAACAAATTGAAAAGTCTGAGAAGAGAAGTTAGACAGAATGCAGGGTTCGGACATGAGCTATTTGACTGGTTAGATAGTAAACTAGGGGGATGGGGAGCATGGCTAACCAAGATAGTGATAACTGTAGGTATCGCATTGGTAAGCTGTGCGATTGTTTTCTGCTGTTTTCTTCCGTGTTTCAAGTCTCTTATAGTGAAGGCTGCAACAAAACGCTTTCCGATGCTCCTGGAAATTGTTGAAACAAGCCCAGTGGAAAGAGAAGTATTGATGATGTACTGTTACAGCTTACATGACCTGCAAGATGTACAGGAGCGAAATCATAAAGTGGGAGTAGACTGTAAAGGCTCGTGAGTCTTTTTTCCTGTCTCAGACATGAAGGGACAGGTTTTTGGTTCAGTGGCCTAGGAAGGTAGGGAGAGAACACTTTGAGTTCTAAGCACAAGAAATTATAGTTTGACTCAGATTTGGGAGTAAATACTGGAGTTTATTTGAGCTTTTGTGCATGGACTCGTAGTTTCCTCTCTCTGTGTGAGACCCTGTGGATCTCAAAGGGTGGATTATATTGGAAAACATTGTAACACTATAGTGAAACCACTGACTGTTTTCTAAGTTACTTAAGTGTGCTTCTGTTACATATCAAGTGTTTACTCAAGTATTCATTATGCTTTTATTGTGTATCAAGTGTTTATTCAGGTGTTTACTATGCCTTTACTATGCATTAAGTGTCTGTTATTGAGTGCGTAGGGATTCCTATGGTATTTTACTATGTAACCATTGATTTACTAGCTAGAATGAAACCTGCGTAATTTTGACCCCTTGAGAAAGTAGAATGTAACCAAGTAGAGAGATAAGGGTGGTTAATTTATTAGCTAGAGTGAAACATACAGCGGTATGCTAATGCAGTTAACCCAGAAGGGGGGGCGATAAAGAATGCTGTGTGAAAAAGATCGGCGGGCATTCAGCGGCTAGCTCACTGACTGTCTCAGCTTTAATTTGCAAATTAAAGTTTAAAAACTTCTTGGAGGATCTTCGGCATCTCCTTGCCATTTGTAAAACCACCACACACACTCAGACTGAAGGTTTGCGATGTGTCTTAACGTAAGGAGTGTTGTGAACAAAGCGGATGAGCTAAGAGCATGGATCAGTACTTGGAGATATGATGTGGTGGCCATTACAGGGACTTGGATGGAGCAGGGACAGGAATGGTTACTTTAAGTGCCGGGTTTTAGGTGTTTCAGAAAGGACAGGGAGGGAGGGAGGCAAAAGAGGTGGGGGCGTGGCACTGCTGAACAGAGATAGTGTCACGGCTGCAGAAAAGTTGGACACCAAGGAGGGATTGTCCACAGAGTCTCTGTGGGTGGAGATTAGGAACAGGTAAGGGTCAGTAACTTTACCGGTGTTTTTTTAAGGCCGCCCAATAGAAACAGGGATATCAAGGAGCAAATTGGGAAACAGATCCTGGAAAGGTTTAATAATAACAGAGTTGTCGTGATGGGAGATCTTAATTTCCCAAATATCGATTGGCATCTCCCAAGAGCAAGATTCAAGATTCAAAGATTCAAAAAACTTTATTGTCATTCTAACCATACGTCAGCTCTGTAGGGCAGAGTGAGACAGCATTTCCCAGGAGCAGTGCAATCATAACATAACAAATGCAACACTAAATAATAAACATAACAATAAATAGTAAAACACAACAGCCACATGTCAGTTAAAATCAAGTTATAAGTGTCCATTGCAAGTTAAAAGTGTCCAAAGCAGAGTCAGGTAGAGCAGCTATTTAGCAGTCTGACTGCCTGTGGGAAGAAGCTGTTTAGTAGCCTTGCGGTTTTAGTTTTGATGCTCCTGTAACATTTGCCTGATGGCAGAAGATCAAACAGTTCATGGAGAGGGTGTGAGGGGTCTTTAATGATGTACCATGTCTTCTGGAGGCATCGACTCTGAAAGAGGCCTTGGACAGAAGGTAGGGAGACCCCAATAACCTTCTCGGCTCCCCTAACCACCCTCTGCAAGGGTTTTTTGTTGACAGCACTGCAGCTGGAATACCAGGTTGTGATGCTGAAGGTCAGCACACTCTCAACCACGCCTCTGTAGAATGTAGTTCAGATGTTAGTGGGGAGTGACGCTGTTTAAGCTTCCTCAGAAAGTGCAATCTCTGCTGGGCCCGTTTCACAATCCCAGTGGTGTTCCTGAACCAGGTGAGATTGTCTGAGATCTGCACCCCAAGGAACTTGATGTTTTCCACTCTCTCCACTGTGGAGCCACTGATGCTGAGGGGTGTGTGCTCAGGCTGAGACCGTCTGAAATCGACGGTCATCTCCTTGGTTTTGGTGACATTAAGCATCAAGTTGTTATCACTGCACCAGCTCGCTAGGTGTTTGACCTCCTCCCTGTACATTGTTTCATCATTTTTGCTGATGAGCCCCACCACTGTGGTATCATCAGCAAATTTAATGATCATGTTCTCCTTGAATCTGGCTGCAGAGTCATGTGTTAGCAGTGTAAACAGCAACGGGCTAAGCACACAGCCTTGTGGGGATCCAGTGCTCAGCGTGATGGAGTCAGAGATGTTCCTGCCAACACGGACTGACTGTGGTCTCTCTGTCAAGAAATCCAGAATCCAGTGACACATGGCAGTATTAAGGCCAAGCAGCCACAGTTTCTCCACTGGTCTCTGCGGGATGATGGTATTGAACGCTGAACTGAATTCAATGTACAGGATTCTGGCATAAGTGTCTTTGTTATCCAAGTGAGAGAGAACTGTGTACAGTGTGGTGGATATTGCATCCTCCATAGTGCGATTTGGAGCAAGGGGTTCAGATGGGGTGGAGTTTGTCGGGTGTGCTCAGGAAGGTTTTTTGACACAATATGCAGATAAGCATCCAAGAGGAGAGGCTGTACTTGATTTGGTATTGGGAAATTAACCTGGTCAGGTGTCAAATCTCTCAGTGGGAGAGCATTTTAGAGACAGTTATCATAATTCTATCTCCTTTACAACAGCATTGAAGAGAGATAGGAACAGACAAGTTAGAAAAGCGTTTAATTAGAGGAAGAGGAATTATGAGGCTATCAGGCTGGAAATTGGAAGCTTAAATTGGAAACAGATGTTCTCAGGGAAAGTACGGAAGAAATGTGGCAAATGTTCAGCGAATATATGTGTGGAGTTCTGCATAGGTAAATTCCAATGAGACAGAGAAGATATGGTAGGGTACAGGAACAGTGGTGTACAAAGGCTGTAATAAATCTAGTCAAGAAGAAAAGAAAAGCTTACAAAAGGTTCAGAGAGCTAGGTAATGCTAGAGATCTAGAATATTATAGGGCTAAAAGTAAGGAGCTTAAGAAGGAAATTAGGAGAGCCAGAAGGGGCCATAAGAAGGCCTTGGTGGGCAGAATTAAGGAAGACCGCAAGGCATTCTACAAGTAGGTGAAGAGCAAGAGGATAAGATGTGAAAGAATAGGACCTATCAAGTGTGACAGTGGAAAAGTGTGTATGGAACCGGAGGAGATAGCAGAGGTACTTAATGAATACTTTGCTTCAGTATTCACTACAGAAAAGGATCTTGGTGATTGTAGTGATGACTTGCAGCAGACTGAAAAGCTTGAGCATGTAGATATCAAGAAAGAGGATGTACTGGACCTTTTGGAAAGCATCGAGTTGGATAAGTCACCGGGACCGGATGAGATGTACTCCAGGCTACTGTGGGAGGCAAGGGAGGAAATTGCTGAGCCTCTGGCGAAGATTTTTGCATCATCAATGGGGAAGAGAGATGTTCCGGAGGATTGGAGAGTTGCGGATGTTGTTCCTTTATTCAAGAAAGGGAGTAGAGATAGCCCAGGAAATTATAGACCAGTTAGTCTTACCTCAGTGGTTGCTAAGTTGATGGAGAAGATTTGAATTTTTTGAGAAGATGACTATACACACTGATGAAGGAAGAGCAGTTGATATAGTGTATATGGATTTCAACAAGACATTTGATAAGGTACCTCATGCAAGGCTTATTTAGAAAGTAAGGAGGCATGGGATCCAAGGGGACATTGCTTTGTGGATTCAGAACTGGCTTGCCCACAGAAGGCAAAGAGTGGTTGTAGATGGGTCATATTCTGCATGGAGGTCTGTCACCAGTGGAGTGCCTCAGGGACCCTTACTCTTCGTGATTTTTATAAATGACCTGGATTAGAAAGTGGAGGGATGGGTTAGTAAATTTGCTGATGACACAAAGGTTAGAGGTGTTGAGGATTGTGTGGAGGGCTGTCAGAGGTTACAGCGGGACATTGATAGGATGCAAAACTGGGCTGAGAAGTGGCAGATGGAGTTCAACCCAGATAAGTGTGAAGTGGTTCATTTTTGTAGGTCAAACATGATGGCAGAATATAGAGTATAGTATTAATGGTAAGACTCCTGGCAGTGTGGAGGATCAGAGGGATCTTGGGGTCCGAGTCCATAGGACGCTCAAAGTAGCTGCGCAGGTTAACTCTGTGGTTAAGAAGGCGTATGGTGTATTGGCCTTCATCAATTGTGGAATTGAATTTAAGAGCCGAGAGGTAATGTTGCAGTTATATAGGACCCTGTTCAGACCCCACTTGGAGTACTGTGCTCAGTTCTGTTCACCCAACTACAAGAAGGATGTGGAAGCCATAGAAAGGGTGCAGAGGAGATTTACAAGGATGTTACCTGGATTGGGGAGCATGCCTTATGAGAATAGGTTGAGTGAACTCGGCCTTTTCTCCTTGGAGCGGCGGAGCATGAGAGGTGGCCTGATAGAGGTGTATAAGATGATGAGAGCCATTGATTGTGTGGATAGTCAGAGACTTTTTCTCAGGGTGGAAATGGTTGCCACAAGAGGACACAGGTTTAAGGTGCTGGGGAGTAGGTACAGCGGAGATATCAGAGGTAAGTTTTTTTACTCAGAGAGTGGTGAGCGCGTGGAATGGGCTGACAGCAACGGTGGTGGAGGCAGATACGATAGGGTCTTTTAAGAGACTTTTGGATAGATACATAGAGCTTAGAAAAGTAGAGGGCTATGGGTAAGGCTAGCAATTTCTAAGGTAGGGACAAGTTTGGCACAACTGTGTGGGCCGATGGGCCTGTATCGTGATGTAGGTTTTTCTATGTTTCTATGTTTTTTTTCCCTATGTTTCTATCTTTAACTTCATGCCTTGTGGAAATCAGGTCACCTTTTACTCGCTTAGCTATTCACAGTAACAGAAATTTTGACCTGGGGTGCCCAACTTTTGCATGCCACTGTAAGTGTGGAAAATTAGGGGAGCATTGGAAAGAGATTGTTAATTCAGTCAAGAGGGGAATAGAACCATAGCACAGTTTAGGATGTTAAAATAATTGAACAGATTCCTTGAGGGATGTAAAGAAGTCAGCGATGAACTGAAAAGGGAATTAGTGAGCCAGGAGAGGCAATGAAAGTTCCTTCCATGTTAGATTAAAGGGAATCCCAGGCCATTCTATACATACATCAAATGTAAGAGAATAACCAGGGATAGGGTAGGACCACTCAACAATAGAGGATTAAGCATATGCTTGGAGGTGGAGGATGTGGAGAAGTCCTAAATGAGTACCAGACAAAATACTGGGCAAATTCAGCAGATCATGCAGCATCTGTGCCTGACCTTCTGAGATCCTACAGGGTTTTGTGTATTGATCCAACAAGGGGAAAGTCCTGGGGAACAGTGTGAGCAGTGTGGGGCATTTTGTGATGAAGGAAAAGGTGATGTTGGATCTGTTGAAGAATGTTAATGTGAAAGGGGTGCTGGTGGCAATAGATATGATTAAGGAGTTTAAGAGGTTCTTTGATAAAGTATGTGCAATTGTAGAGAATGGAGAGATGTGGACCATGTGCAGGCAGAGTAATTGATTTAGTGAGACATCATTAGCTTAAATGGTGCAGCATAACATCATGAGCTGAAGGGCCTGTTCCCATGTTGAGACATTCTGTGTTCAATGACAAGGAATTTGATGCAAGGGAACACCACCACCTACAGCTTCCCCTCCATCATACACTGATATCATTGCTCAACATGGTCACAGGTCTACACTCAGGAATTCCAGATCCAACCCCACAATGGGATCAGATTTATCAGGATGGCAGCTGATCAACAAAGCAGATCCCATGCACCAATGAGAATGCTGAGCACTCAGTGTGCAGTGCACTGGCAGCAGTTGCTGAGGTAGGGTTCATGAAGAGACACACAGTGTGGCATGTTCTGACCTACCTGGAGCTTGTGCCTCCCATTTCTGATGCCTGTTTCCTGCAGACTGGCATGTGTGACAATCCAGTAATTCCAGAACCAAACAGGGAGAGTGGTTGGGGGCTTGAGTCTCCTCTTTGTCTTCATGTAGGTTATCTCCTTGAATGAAATAAAAGGAGTGACTAACAGTTCTTTGTTTCACAAGATTATTTAAGGATGCTCAGCAAATCACCTTTAATCACTGGAGAATAATGCAAGAAACCAGAGCATAGAACAGTACAGCATAGAAACAGGGATCTTGGCTCATATTGTTCCTGCTGACCATGATGTCAAAATAAACTCATCCCATCTACCTGCACAAGATACATATCTCTGCATTCCCTGCATGTTCACGTGTCTGTCTAAATGTCTCTTAAATGCTCCTGTTGTGTCTGCTTCCACCACCATCTGTGGCAGAAAGCTCCAGGCAATACCAGTCTCTGAGTAAAACATTTCCTTTAAACATGCTCCCTCACCTCCTCTATACCTTCTAGTGTCTGATATTTCTACCTGGGAAAATAACTCTTTCCATGCCTCTCATTATTTGATATACTTCCAACACGTTTCCCACATCCCTCCACCTTCCACTGCTATCCCTTCTGCCACCCCCAGCCTTCAAGAGAAAACAACCCTGGTTTGTCCAAACTTTATGCACAGCACATGGCCTCTCATCTAGGCAACATCCTGGTAAAACTCTCCTGCACCTTCTCCAAAGCCTCCATATCCTTCCTGTAATAGTGCAACCAAACATGAATTGAATCCTCCAGATGCACCAGAAGAAATCCATGTTTGTCCAATTTTCCTTATGTTAAGCAGAAAGTACACAACTGTATTGTTTCTCCTTATTTTAGTCAACCTGTCAGAGGAGCATTTGAGGGGAGTTGTGTTTCCTCCTCAAGGATTCAGGAAAGGACGTAGTGGAGATCTGCATGCTCAGAGCTGAAGGTGAACTGAAATAAGAATGCACAATTTCTGTAGTGCACTCTACAACATGGAATCTGCAAATCAACCATCATCTCCAAAATGCTGCACAGTTGCCTGTGATAATCACTTTGAATAGACGGTGTTTTCTACTCAAGCTCCAAGATTCACAGGAACGTGGTGTATCTGTGAGATGAAGATGCATCTGTGACATTGCAGCTACAATCAAATCAGGGCAACCTGCAGATAATGAACACTGAGCTGAACTGTACTCAAATATGCCTCTTCATTTTCTCTTTTTATATTCTGTGGTTTTGTTCATTTCTTGTTGTCATTTGCACATGGTGTGGCAGGGAGTATTGTATTTCATGTTTTTGCTTTGAACTGGTTGTGTCCATAGTTCTTTGTTTTGTGACTGTTCATGGGAACGACAATTCCCAGGGTTGTGTAATGCATACACACTTTGATAATAAATGTATTTTGAACTTTGAGAATACAGTGTAACTTGTCAGAGTAGGTCTGAGAATTTGGACACCATGTAGTGATGACCAGAGCATTTTCTCAAGTGACAATAATAAACAGGGATTCTGTAACTGGATGAGGAATGAAGAGGCATGGACTGATGATTCAGAATAAAATGAGTTCAGGTCACATCACAGCAGCAGGGGGATATAACTTAATGGATTGCAGTATGGTGAAAACAGCCAACTTGCATAATAGTCATGATTCAACCACCAGATTACTATCAACACTGAGCTTGTTCACCCTTTGCCCTTCACAGAAACATATGGTGATTGAAAGTCTTTGGATGTCAGGAATTATCCAATGCTTTTCACCTGCTCTTTTAGCCAAATACTAATATATTCACAGAATCACAGGTACACACCAGGAGGAGAATTCACAGTGGCGATGACACTGAGACAAAGACTGATGTTTTGGAAATTCCCTCGATGGTGATAGTCATTCCCTGCCATTTCAGTTGTACTGATATTACTGGACACATTTTTTCCTTTGATTAAACATTGCTTTGGCCTTGCCTGCAGGCAGTTGATGAGAACACGGTTTGTTGAGAGTTTTTGAGACAAAATGAACACTATAATCATCAGCAAACATCTCACCTCAGACTTTAGCGTGGTAGGAAGGTCATTACGGAAGCAGTTGAAAATAGTTTGGATGACAATGCTAAACTGAGCAATTTCGTCAGTGATATCCTGGGCTGACCTCCAACAACCACACCAATCTTCTCGATGATATTTTCCCCTTGATGCTACACTCTGTCAAATGCCTTTATATTTCAATCACCTACATCACAGTGATTCTATTGAAGTTTGTCTGAACAATTCAGGTCCTAAGACAATGATAAAGTGATTTTCAGAGCCATTGTGAGAAAGACTGCCCTCAGCACCAACACAAAATTTGACTGAGGGTCCGGTTAACTGATATCAATTGGTATGATTATTTGAATCAAACCTTAAAAAAATGGAATCAGGCATTGGTTGTTGCAGGATTATCCCACCATCCCCAGGACAGGAATCCTTCAGAGTAGTGGTCAGGGCCCAAATATCAATGACCATTCTTTTCTTTATCAAAAGTAGAGATATTTGCTGCTGATTATATAACATTAATGTCAATTCACTGTCAGTCAGGTAATAAAACAAGTTGTGCCTGCATGGAACATGACCAGGTCAATCTGCAGGCATGAGGGGATAGGTACTACATCTGTGAAAGACTGAACCAAATTTGAGCTGACGATTGAACACTGAACCTAAGTTCAGGTGCCCTTTAAATATCCAAACCTTGGAGACAAAACATGGCCACCAACTGTGGAGTGGGCCAGAGTCCTTAAAGTGACGGTGCCAGTTAAACATATTCTGGAGAATCGGAGCACTGGAGGCTGGTGCGGTCAGCTGTGCACCGTAACAGTATCAGACGCCATTCACAAATCAATAATCATGCCCGGCAAGAGAAAATCTGAAAGCCTACGCTCTCTCTCACTGACAGGCATCATCATTACCAGTGGCAAGACCCCTGCCATCAGTGTGAGCAGGACTAGAAATCAGACCGGTAGGTACAGAAGATCAGCAGCTGTGTGAGCAGCTCAGAAGGTAAATCACCCAACTGGGGAAGGACAACCGGCAGGGACTCATCACCATTTACAAATCTCCCTGTGTGACACCGGTCTTGATTTGTGTTGCTGTTTCTCCATTGAGGCAAAGTCCTGGAATGTTTTTGAAAACACTGAAGGAACAGCTTCACCTCCAGACTGAAAGCAGTCCAGTAAGTACATCACTATGTCTTCTCTGGGGCATTTATGAAATAGAGTGGATTGCAGTTAATTGGGACACATCGGGACCACTACATTTTGCCCAATTAGCCAAAGTTTCATGGAAATACTTAAGAAGGTCTAAAAAGAGAAAATGAGGAACAAATTGTGTACTGAAATGAAATACAGAACAAACTAGAACACTGCCAATAATACTACAGGACTGATTAATTCTGTATTATTTCCTAATAAATATCGACAGAGAAATTAATCCATGAACAAAATCATTGCTGATTCCCAGTAATGGACTGTCCTGAGGCAATGTTATCAGTGACCATATCCTCCAAATCTTCATTCTTATTTTCACATATAACCATATAACAATTACAGCACAGAAACAGACCATCTCGGCCCTTCTAGTCCGTGCTAAACTCTTACTCTCACCTAGTCCCACCGACGTGCACTCAGCCCATAACCCTCCATTCCTTTCCTGTCCATATATCTATCCAATTTAACTTTAAATGACAACATCGAACCTGCCTCAACCACTTCTGCTGGAAGCTCATTCCACACAGCTACCACTCTCTGAGTAAAGAAGTTCCCCCTTATGTTACCTCTAAACTTTTGTTCTTAAACTCTCGACTCATGTCCTCTTGTTTGAATCTCCCCCACTCTCAATGGAAAAAGCCTATCCACGTCAACACTATCTATCTCCCTCATAATTTTAAATACCTCTATCAAGTCCCCCCCAACCTTCTATGCTCCAAAGGATAAAGAACTAACTTGTTCAACCTTTCTTTGTAACTTAGGAGATGAAACCCAGGCAACATTTTAGTAAATCTCCTCTGTACTCTCTCAATTTTATTGACATCTTTCCTATAATTCGGTGACCAGAAGTGTACAAAATACTCCAAATTTGGCGTCACCAATGCCCTATACAATTTCAACATTACATCCCAACTCCTACACTCAATGCTCTGATTTATAAAGGCCAGCATACCAAAAGCTTTGTTCACCACCCTATCCACATGAGATTCTACCTTCAGGGAACTATGCACCATTATTCCTAGATCCCTCTGTTCTACTGCATTCTTCAGTGCCCTACCATTTACCATGTATGTCCTATTTTGATTAGTCCTACCAAAATGTAGCACCTCACATTTATCAGCATTAAACTCCATCTGCCATCTTTCAGCCCACTCTTCTAAGTAGTCGAAATCTCTCGGCAAGCTTTGAAAACCTGTTTCATTATACACAACTCCACCTATCTTAGTATCATCTGCATACTTACTAATCCAATTTACCACCCCGTCATTAATATATATGTATTAATGTTCAAGTTGATTGTTGATGCTTTCAAATTCCTCTTAGTTCCTAAGTTGTTAAAGAAGTGAAATTGTTTGATTTTCACTCCTGCATGCTTCTGGCGTCTCCAAGCCTGAATGCTTAAAACCAAAGTTATGAAAAGAACACAGAATTGCTTACTGCTTATTTCTTATCAACTATCAGTGACAAAAATCACTGCTTTTGAACACAGACACACACACAGACACACACACACACACACACACACATACATACACTGGTGCTATTTAAAATTGTTTGGTCTAAGTAAGGTGTAGCATCCAACAGCCACAGAAGTGTGCGAGACTAAAGCTAGTTAACCTGTTTAACAACAGTCTCCATCCCCAATTAAGTGGTATAGTGTCCCAAATAAAGGAAGGGAATTCTGACAATGCCACAGGTTTTGTTCTTTAAGCATTGTCCCAAATAATTGGTTGATCTGATTAACTGATGGCCCAATTATCAGGAACCCACTGTATCTCAGAAATAACCATGAAGAAAATCCAGCTTCTTTCTTCCTTCATTTGATTGACAACTGTAAGAGGAACCTTTCAGAAAGAGCTGTAATTGTTGTTTTCAAAGTTGAAACTTCAAAATAAAGTTAGTATCAAACAATGTCTATGTTACCATATAGGACTTGTCTGACGGTCAGCTCTGAAGTCAGGGGTTTTTTTTCCATGTGTTCAGTTTCGGAGAAATATTGTGCAGCACAGAAACAGCCCATCATATCCATTCCAGTCATCAAGTACTCATCTGGAATAACCCCTTTTCCAGCACTTGGTAAAAAAAACCTTCTTGAAGGTATCCTTCTATCCTTCAGTTAGTTACTTTAAATGTTCTGTGAACCTCTGTCTCCAACACTCCTCAGGCAGTGCGTTCCCCATTCCAACCACTCCCTTGTCCAGCGGATTGGTTTGCCTCGGATTCCCCCTGAACATCTTGCCCTTAAACCTGTCCCTTTGAATTCACAGGTCTCCGTTATGGGGCAACGTTTCCCGGTATCTACGGTATCGATGTTGTTTAAAGTTCCCCTCAGCTTTTTCATTACATAAATAGTTAAAGTGCCAACGGCCATAAAGTGCCGCCCTCTCTCTCCGGATGCGCCGCACCTCTTCGGCTTGGGCGCCCATGGAAAATCGGAAGGCTTCCCGGCTCTCCCCAGCGAACACAGGAGTTTGAGTTAATCTACTGGTCAAGTTTCCAGCAACCTCGTCATTTGCCCCCTTCAATAAACTGGGGTAAATCACATCAGGCTCTGGGGACATTAACATTAACACTCATTAGAAGGCCCAACACCTCCTCCGCCTTGCCCTCTACACGCCCGAATGTATTTGCACATTAAGCCCAACATTGTAGTTCCACGTACTGATCCATGCTTACGTTCATCAGCCTTACCCAGAATACTCATTATATTTAAAATATACACACTTCAAACTATCCGCCCTATCATACCTGTTATTGGGATCTTGCATTTCAATACTTCTCTGTTCAGGTTATTTGCAAATTGTTGTCGTTCTGTTGTCTTGGTTTCATAGAAACATAGAAACATAGAAAATAGGTGCAGGAGTAGGCCATTCGGCCCTTCGAGCCTGCACCGCCATTTATTATGATCATGGCTGATCATCCAACTCAGAACCCAGCCTTCCCTCCATACCCCCTGACCCCTGTAGCCACAAGGGCCATATCTAACTTCCTTTTAAACATAGCTAATGAACTGGCCTCAACAGTTTGCTGTGGCAGAGAATTCCACAGATTCACCACTCTCTGTGTGAAGAAGTTTTTCCTAACCTCGGTCCTAAAAGGCTTCCCCTCTATCCTCAAACTGTGACCCCTCGTTCTAGACCTCCCCAACATCGGGAACAATCTTCCTGCATCTAGCCTGTCCAATCCCTTTAGGATCTTATACGTTTCAATCAGATCCCCCCTCAATCTTCTAAATTCCAACGAGTACAAGCCCAGTTCATCCAGTCTTTCTTCATATGAAAGACCTGCCATCCCAGGAATCAATCTGGTGAACCTTCTTTGTACTCCCTCTATGGCAAAGATGTCTTTCCTCAGATTAGGGGACCAAAACTGCACACAATACTCCAGGTGTGGTCTCACCAAGGCCTTGTACAACTGCAGTAGTACCTCCCTGCTCCTGTACTCGAATCCTCTCGCTATAAATGCCAGCATACCGTTCGCCTTTTTCACCGCCTGCTGTACCTGCATGCCCACTTTCAATGACTGGTGTATAATGACACCCAGGTCTCGTTGCACCTCCCCTTTTCCTAATCGGCCACCATTCAGATAATAATCTGTTTTCCTATTTTTGCCACCAAAGTGGATAACTTCACATTTATCCACATTAAATTGCATCTGCCATGAGTTTGCCCACTCACCCAACCTATCCAAGTCACCCTGCATCCTCTTAGCATCCTCCTCACTGCTAACACTGCCACCCAGCTTCGTGTCATCCGCAAACTTGGAGATGCTGCATTTAATTCCCTCATCCAAGTCATTAATATATATTGTAAACAACTGGTACCCCACTAGTCACCGCCTGCCATTCTGAAAAGGTCCCGTTTATTCCCACTCTTTGCTTCCTGTCTGCTAACCAATTCTCCACCCACACCAATACCTTACCCCCAATACCGTGTGCTTTAAGTTTGCACACTAATCTCCTATGTGGGACCTTGTCAAAAGCCTTTTGAAAATCCAAATATACCACATCCACTGGTTCTCCCCTATCCACTCTACTAGTTACATCCTCAAAAAATTCTATGAGATTCGTCAGACATGATTTTCCTTTCACAAATCCATGCTGACTTTGTCCGATCATTTCACCGCTTTCCAAATGTGCTGTTATCACATCCTTGATAACTGACTCCAGCAGTTTCCCCACCACCGACGTTAGGCTAACCGGCCTATAATTCCCCGGTTTCTCTCTCCCTCCTTTTTTAAAAAGTGGGGTTACATTAGCCACCCTCCAATCCTCAGGAACTAGTCCAGAATCTAACGAGTTTTGAAAAATTATCACTAATGCATCCACTATTTCTTGGGCCACTTCCTTAAGCACTCTGGGATGCAGACCATCTGGCCCTGGGGATTTATCTGCCTTCAATCCCTTCAATTTACCTAACACCACTTCCCTACTAACATGTATTTCGCTCAGTTCCTCCATCTCACTGGACCCTCTGTCCCTTACTATTTCTGGAAGATTATTTATGTCCTCCTTAGTGAAGACAGAACCAAAGTAATTATTCAATGTTTCGAACTCAATGTTCCAGTCCTTGTTCCGTTCCGTTCTCGGAAAAGGTGTAGTTTCACTGAAAGTCACTGCAGTGACCGAACTCACTCTGATCACGAGGATTCGCGATCAAATCATCCCAGATCCAATGAAACAGAGTGAGCTGGGAAGTTCCACACAATAACGTGAGTGTCTCAGTCTCCCCACCCGCTTCACTGGTCGGACCGGTGTGGTTCTCCGGGTTCAGAGTCCGAGAGCTGTTGAATTCTGTTTGATCGGTGATAAAGTGATGGCGTTTAGAGTAGCTCAGTGTGTGCACGGTTCACAGTCCGTGAAAAGGAGGGATCCGAAGGGAGATTGAGCAGTTTGGGACTAGTGATGGCCCGAAAGGAGCATTCTGGGTTTTCAGATGGTGGCGGTATTCATGATCAGTTTGGATGGGGAATGAGAGCCATTAGTTCAGGTTTGGAATGTGCCCCCACCCCCTCGGGAAGTAGTTTAAGCGGCAACGAGTGGACAGTCGAAAGTCTGCGGGACCGGACGGCATCCCAGGGCGGGTACTCAGGATGTGCGCGGCTCAACTGGCAGGTGTCTTGACAAACATTTTTAATCTCTTCTTCTCCCGGTGTAGAGTGCCCTCCCCTCCTGCTTCAAAACATCCACCATTGTTCTGGTACATAAATACACCAAGGCAACAGGTCTGAACGACTGGCATCCTGTCGCACTCACCTCAATAATACGCAAATGTTTTGAGAGGCTGGTCAAGGACTACATCTGCGGCATGCTACCACCCACACTGGACCCCCTGCAGTTCACCTACCGACACAACCGATAGACAGATGACGCAGTAGCCACAGCTCTACACAACGTCCTTCCACATTTGGAGAATAGGGATACTTATGTGAGAATGCTGTTCTTGGACTACTGTTCAGCATTCAACGCCATAATTCCCTCCAGGCTCGACAAGAAGCTCAGAGACCTCGGCCTTCACCCTGCCTTGTGTAACTGGATCCTGGACTTCCTGTCAGATCGCCGGCAGGTGGTAAGAGTGGGCTCCCTCACCTTTGTCCCTCTGACCCTCAAAACAGATGCCCCTCAGGGCTACTCCTTTACTCTCCGTATGCGCATAACTGTGTCACCACCCACAGCTCCAATCTGCTAATTAAATTTGCTGACAATACTATACTGATTAGCCTAATCTCAAATAATAATGCGGCAACCTACATTGAAGAAGTCAGTACCCTGACACAGTGGTGTCAAGAAAACAACCTCTCCCTCGCAAAAATTTGTCGCAAAAATAAAGGAGCTGGTTGTGGATTACAGGAGGAATGGACACTGGCTTGCCCTTATTGCCATCAATAGATCTGGGTTTGAGAGGGTGAACAGCTTCAAGTTCCTTGGCATACACACCACACATGATTTGTACACAATAGTGCCACTTTCACCTCAGATGGTTGAAGAAGTTTGGTGTGGGCCCCAAATCCTAAGAACCTGAAGATGTTCTGGGTACTTTGTAAGCTCGTACCCAAGATGGAGCTGACTAAATTTACAAACCTCAGCAGCTTCTTTTGGTCCTGTGCAGTAGCCCCTCTATACCAGATAGTGATGCAGCCTGTCAGAATGCTATCCAGATGTTTTTGAATGTATTTGTTGACATACCAAATCTCTTCAAACTCCTAGTGAAGTATAGTCGCTGTCTTGCCTTCTTTATAACAGCACTGATATGTTGGGACAAGGTTAGGTCCTCAGAGATCTTGATACCCAGGTACTTGAAACTGCTCACTCTGTCCATTTCTGATCCTTCTATGAGGATTGGTATGTTTTCCTTCGTCTTACCTTTCCTGAAGTTCACAATCAGCTCTTTAGCCTTATTGACGTTGAGTGCAGGTTGTTGCTGTGACACCACTCCACTCGTTGGCATATCTCAATCCTGTACACCCTCTCATCTCCATCTGAGATTCTATCAACAATGGTTGTATCATTACTAAAGGAAAGAACTAAAGGAATTGGATGAAATATTTAATGAATATTTCTCCTCAGGTTTTACCGTGGGGAAAATTATGGATGCTAATGAAATGGGGAAATAGGGACGAGGTATTGCAGGCCACAATATGCATGAGCTTGGATAAATCCCAGGGCCAGACCTTGTGCATTATCAGATCTTATGGAAAGCTGGAGACAAAATCAAGAAAGCATTTGCAGAGATTTTTATTTAATCTCTTTCTACAGGTGAAGTTCCAGTGGTCTAGCAAGTGGTTAATGTGGTACTAATGTTTTAGAAGAGTGGCAGAAACAAACAAGGAAACTGCAAGCCTATGAGAGTGAAATCAATGGTGAGTAAATTTCTGGAGGAGATTCTGATGGACAAAAGACAGGTTCTGTATTGAGACAGTCAGCATGGATTTGCACTTTGAGGAGATAATCGAGAGACTGGATAGAGATGTTGTCTGGATGGACTTTAGCAAGGTCCCAAGTGGCATGCTCATCTGAATATGAGAGTACATGGGAGCCATGGGGAGATTGGATTGGATTCATTATTGGCTCAGGTTTAGAAAACAGAGGGTGATGGTCAAGGCTTGTTTCTCAGACTTGAGAGTTTGTCTGGAGGTGTTCCACAGGGGTTGGTAATACAGATAAACAATTTGGATGTGAATGTCCAAGGCATGATTAGAACATTTATGGATGATACAAAAATCTGTGGTTTTGTAGAAAATTGAGAAGGTTATGAAAAATTACAGGGATATCTTGATCAGGTGTGTATGTGAGCTGAGGATTGGCAAATGGCTTTCAACCCAGGGAACTGGCATTTTGGGAGATTGAAAAATGATAAGATTTATACAGTGAATGGGAGGACCCTGGGATGTGTTATGGAACTGAGGGAACTAGGATTGTAAGTGCATAGTTCACTGAAACCAGCGTCACAGAAGGAGAGGATGGTGAAGAAAACATTTGGCATGCTGGACTTCATCAGTCAGGGTAATGGGTACAGGAGTTGGGAAGCTCTGTCGCAGGTCTATTGACAATGGTGAGGCCACTTGAAGTAGCGATGCAGTGATACAGTTTGTTAGGATGCTCTCCACTGTGCATCTGTGGAATGACATGAGTACTGATGTGCATAGACCAGCTCTCTTCAGCCGACTCAGAAAGTAGATGTGTTGGTGAGCTTTCCCTACTGTGTAGGATGTGTTCAGGGACCATGGGAGTTGTTTCAAGTTCTACACCAGAGGAGTTTGAAACTGATCGCAGTTTCTACAGCAGTGCCACTGATGTAAAGAGGGGTGTGAGTGGTGTGAGTTCTCTTGAAATCGATAACCATCCCCTTTGTCTTGTTGGCATCGAGGAAGCAACTATTTGCCTTGCACCAGCCCTCGAGCTATTCCATCTCCTGCCGGTAGGGCAGTTCATCATTTCTGGTGACATTGTTGAACCCCTCCACTGTCGAGTCATCAGCAAACCTGACATGTGATTACTCGGGTGTTTGGCCATGCAGTCACGTGTGAGCAGAGTGTACAGCAATGAGCTCAGCACACAGCCTGGGGGCATCCTTGTTGAGAAAAATGGTGAGGGAGGAGCGTTTGTGCATCCTGACTGTGTGATGTCTGTTCATTTGCAAGTTCAAGTCCCACTTGCACAGTGGGGTATTTAGACAAAGGAGAAGGAGTTTGTTCTCTAAGGTTTGTGAGACAGGAGTGTTGAATGTTGAACTGAAATCCAGAAACAGCATTCTGACAAAAGTGTCCTTGTTTTCTCAGTGTGTCAGGGCCAGGTGTATGACGGAAAAAAAGACCACAAACCTCCCTCCGCCCAGCTTTCTCTCGAACCTTCACCCAATTCCACCATCCCGAATAGCTGACACAGCATTCCTAAGGTGAACATCATAGCCCATTACCTTTAGCCTGAAACCCGAACATGCTATAGCAGGGCACACTACTTCTACGGAAAGCAATTAAATGACATATCCTACAGCATTAATAGTAAAAATCGTAAACAGGGCATTACATTCTCCCTGCAGGAAAAATAGTCACGTCCCCATGACTTTGAAATTTGGCAAAACATTAGTAATCACACAGTATTCAAATGAATTTTGTGATTTCAGGACCCTCAACTTATTTGTAAACGGTAGTAACATATTTCATTATTGCATTGGCTCAACACTCTGTTTTCTTGGTGTGCCATATACCAGCCTGTCTGGGGGTTTCCTTACTCTCTTGAGATTTTCTTTGCTCATCTTCAGCTTCTTCAGCCTCAGGTAATCTCTGGGACCTTTCCTATCAATTTAGGGATGTATCCCCCTGTCCATTACACATGCCTTCTTGCAACTCAGGTCCCCTTGTCACCTGACTGAGCTCAGCATCATCCTCAATTACACTGGAGCCCAGCTTCATCGTCCGGCATCGTGTCCTCCTGTTCACTGCTAGTTCCCCCACTACATCTGAGTCAGGGTTGGGAGATTCAGGAATCTCTTCATCAATTCTTGGGGATTCTGTATAAGGTACAATATACCACACCCCCATTTCCTCGTCCTCTGAGTCTGTAGAGTATTCAGTGGTTGGGTCCATATCAGATCGTTCTTCTGATTGCCTTTCTGTTCTCCTCCTTCTGAACAGGGTTCTCCTATTAGGTGTTGGTTCTAACTCAGGTTCTGGGTCAACACGTACCTCCTGCCCTCTGTGTAAAAGGTGATTCCGATGGAGAATTTTGACAGGGCCGTTTCCATTTTCTGGCTTCGTCTGGAAAACTGGCACATTTGGCATCTGGCTCTCCACTACGTAAGGCATAGACACACAGCGATTGTCCAATTTATGTTTTCCTGATAATCCCAAATTTCTTCTTGAAACCCTGTCTCCAGGAATCAGTTGAGAGATCCTAACCTTTTGATCATATCTCTTGTTTCTTTGATTTTGCTTGGTAGCAGAGGCTGCTGTCCACTCATAAATTTTTATAGTTCTTTCCTTCTGTCAGACACATGCTTAAGCTACATCTTTTGTGGCTCATCTTCACCATTGGCTCAAAAACAGAGATCTACAAGCGATCTCGCTTCGTGCCCAAACATCAGATAGTATGGTGAGTAGCCTGTAGCTTCATTTTGTGTACAGTTGTAGCTGTTGGCCAAATGCCCAATATGCTGACTCCATTTGTTCCTTTTGCTGATACCCAGGGTTCTAAACAAGTCTAACCATGTCTGGTTGAGCCTTTCAGGCTGGGGATCACCCTGAGGGTGATAGGGCATGATCGTTGACAACTCAACTCCAAGCATGCTCAGTAACTCTTGCTTGAGCCGACTCTCAAAATTCCTTCCCTGAAACTAACTGGGAATGCCGAGGACTGTCTGGAGGAGACGTGACTCTGTATAAAACCTGGATCCTCGACTCCAGTTTGTCCCACTCCCTCATCGGTAGGGGTGCGGTAGGATGGTTCATCTTTTCAACTTGGGTCATATCCCATTTGCCAACAGATAAGCAGATGGCACCCATACAAGGGTTGTCTCACTGGGCTACCACCATTTCTGCAGGACTCAAGGTGGGCAACTGTTTTGTATCCAGTGCGGTCACGTTGCAATAAACTGGTGGAATGGAGCAACTAGAAGCTCCCAAATGATCCGCAGCTCTATCATGCCAGAGCCTTGCCTCTGATTTCCCCACTGTGGAAAACTGGAACATTGCTATCACACCAGAAGCTCTCCCACTCTCCATCCATTTCAGGCACCTCATGCGAACAACGAGACAATGCATCAGCATCAATATTCCAGCTCTCGAACAGTATTTCAGGCTGAAACCACAAGCAGACAATGCCGCCAACCAGGATGTCCTGTGGCATCCAATTTCTCCATGACAGGATCTATGACAGTGGACTGCTATCAGTCCTCACCTTGAGCTTGGCACCATATAGGTTGCCAATTAACTTATCCACCACAGGCCATTTCAATGCCAGAAACTCCAATTTATGTGGAGGGTTGTTTCATTTGGAGGGTGACAGGCTCCGGCTGACAAAAGTGACACATCTCAACCCTTTGCCCTGGTCCTGGTCCTGATATAGAACAACACCTAAACCCTCACGGTTGGCATCAATATGCAGTACTTATGGCAAAAGAGGGTTTGCAAAGGCCAACACAGGTGTTTTAGTCAGCAATTCTTTCAGCAACTGAAAGGCCTCCTCACAATTTGTATCCCATCTTTCCCCGAAAGACTCCGAAAGGTTAAGATAAGCTTTACCTTCTTCTCCTTTTGTTCTCCTCCCTTCATTCCCCAAGGGACAGTAACCACACAGAAGCTGATTCAAAGCATATTGTTCTGGGACTGTACGTCTGTTCAGTGTCCGAAAATCAACACACATTCATTCCTTCCCATTGTTTGTTCACACCACCACTATGGGTGACACATAGGGAGTCCTTGACTTAGTGATAATTCCAGCTTCCTTCAATTTCAGCAAATGCTGGCAAACATTTTCCATCTCCACTGGTGCTAGTCATTGCTAGTCTGGACGAACACGATACCCTTACCCACCAACTGATCAAACTAATGTTCAACCAGCGTATCTATCCCCAATGCTCTCTCTGAACTTAGTAGTCCTATCAGCAATTAACGGAACCTCGATTTGAATGAATTCTGTGTAAATTGTGCTCCTACACAATTATCCATCAGCAAGAAATAACTGATTGTACACTGCATACAATAATAAAGGAAGTGTATTTACTAATTTCAGCTTCATCAACCAGTTATTGAGAGGAAAAAAAGAAGAAAAGAGGGCCCATTACAACTAAACCAGTCTAACTATGCACATCGTTGGAGCTCGTATTGTCCAAAAGATGGGTATGCCCATTACTCATGGCACTGAATTCTCATCACCAATCACTGGTAGAACTTCCCATCTTGGACTTCTTTGACTCACAAAGCACTCCTTGCAATCATGTCTTCTTATCGGATTGAATCCTACGGCCGTCTCTCCCGATCTTCTCCTCTCTGTATCTTCCCCAAAAAGAACACGAACCCCGCCAGTGTCCGTCACAAAACTCTCTCCACCCAGCTTTCTCTAGAACCTACAGATGTTGGCACCAGCACCTGGTGGGTATCAGTTCATAGTGTACAGAATGGAGACAGTTGTATTATTTCTATAGGAGTTATCTTTTCTCCAGTAAAGATTCTTAGTTGAATATCTACAGGCTTCCGTTTAATATTTTTGAATAGCAGTTCATACTCATTTTGTTGGATTACTGACACAGCTGAGCCATTGTCCAATTCCATTTGAATTAACTTACCGTTCACTTCTGTTGTAAACCATATTGCTTGCCTATTGTCACTTTCCACATTTTAAACCTCAAGGCTACCAATCCTGTGTCACTCTCAACATTATCAGACATTTCATCAACAGCCTGCGGATCAGTGTTCTTTCTGAAACTGCAACCTGACTTTTTATCTTTTTCTCTTCCCTGTGTAATCCATGTGTTTTTGTTTGTCTGACATACACCTTATATGAGTCCTACTTTGTTGCATTTTCTGCAAATTTTACCTTGAAATCTGCATTGATCTTGTGTACATGACCCCCTGCCGCAATGGTAACACAATTTGTTCAGACAGGCTGTTTTCTCTTTAGATGTTTCAATTTTGTTCACACTCACTGTCATTCCTGACTGCAACTCACTTTCGTCTCTCTGTGGTTTCCATTAATGCAACTGTTTCAACTGCTATTTTCAATGTGTGTACTTCAGTTAAGAGCCATTTTGAAATCTTTCGTGTAAGATCCAACAAACTAAATGGTCTCTCAGTGCTTAACTGACGATGCTCAGAAAATTTCTTCAATTCAGCCACATACACTTACATGGACTCCCCTTCCTTTTTCATTCCACTAATGAAACCTAAAGGATTCTGCAATCAACAATATTTTTGGTTCTAAATGTTCCTGCATTACTTAGATGATATCAGCAAAGCTCATTTTTGTTGGTTTGATTCAATCAGTTAAATTTCAAAGTAGACTGTAGGCCTTCAAATCCAATGTGCTGAGCAAATTTGTCACTCACTTTTCTTTGGATATGGCATTTGCTTTAAAACAGAGCTTAATCTGTTCAGTATACAAAATCCATTCAACGTTCAGTTATCTATTGTGTAATGAGAGGCATCTATCCGCATAGTGTAGTCCAGCGGTCCCCAACCACCGGTCCGCGGACCTGTGCCGGGCCGCGAGGAAACGATATGATTTGGTGATAGGAGTCAGCTACACCTTTCCTCATTCCCTGTCACGGCCACTGTTGAGCTTGAACGCACACGAGGTCATTACCCGCGCGTCATCCATGTCAGTGCGGGAAGGAGATCAAATCCTCGAGCTTGCAAATGACGGCGGGCTGAAAAGTATGTTTGACATAACATCTCTGCCGGCATTCTGGATCAAAGTCAAGGCTGAAAATCCTGAGATAGCCACGAAAGCACTAAAAACGTTGCTTCCATTTCCAACATATCTCTGCAATGAATGCAACGAAAATTAAATTGCAGAATAGACTGGACATAAGGAACTCCCTTCGAGTATCGCTGTCTCCCATCACCTATCGACAGGACCGTATTGTTGCAGAGAAACAAGCCCAGGGCTTCCACTGATTCAGCGATACTGGTGTGTTGCAATGATTTTATATGTTCATACGGGGAAAATACGTGCTGTGTGTTTAATATCCAAACGTTACTTAAAATGTTATGATGCTATTGACTTATATAACTATATCACCATATAACAATTACAGCACGGAAACAGGCGATCTCTGCCCTTCTAGTCCGTGCCGAACGCTACTCTCACCTAATCCCACCGATCTGCACTCAGCCCATAACCCTCCATTCCTGTCCTGTCCATATACCTATCCAATTTTTCTTTAAGTGATAATATCGAACCTGCCTCTACCACTTCTACTGGAAGTTCTTTCAACACTTCAAGCTCCCCTGTCCTCCCCTGATAATTGACTTATCGCTATATTCATGCGAGGAAAATATGCGCTGTGTGTTTAATATTAAATTCGTTAGATAAACCCTTTTAGAAAGGAAATTGAGTGTATTAGCCACTTATCACCTATATTCCGGTTGTGATTAACACCCCGCCCCCTGAACAGAATCGGCAAAAGCGATTTGTAGAAAAAAATCGGCACGTACACGAATGCGCAAGTCATGCATGTGCACTTGTGCCCGCAGAAGGCTTCATGGTCATTGTGGTCTTTCTCTGGGTAAACCCAACGTATTTGACTGCTAATCTTCATCAAAGTTGCTGGTGAACGCAGCAGGCCAAGCAGCATCTGTAGGAAGAGGTGCAGTCGATGATGCTGCTTGGCCTGCTGCGTTCACCAGCAACTTTGATGTGTGTTGCTTGAATTTCCAGCATCTGCAGAATTCCTGTTGACTGCTAATCTTGTTCGTTGGCAACCCTACCCTCCACCCGCCCCACCCCCCCGGTCGGCCGGTCCACAAGAATATTGTCAATATGAAACCGGTCCGCAGTGCAAAAAAGGTTGGGGACCCCTGATGTAGTCGATTAATTCTGCTTTTTTGTAATGATTATTATCAACTGGTCCTCACTGCTTATGAAACCATAAATTCTTCTGTTTACTGTCTTTTTAATCTCGATCGTGTCTTTCCTTTTGAAGAACACATGCTGCATTGCTATTTTTAAGCTCAAATATCTTGTTGCGTTTCAGCAGGTAGGTAGTCATCACACATTAATTTTAAAATATGCGTTTGCCTCTGTTATGTTTTGTAATTGTAACATTTTAAACCAATTAAAAGAAAGACACAGGAGCATGAAATGTGAGTCGAAGATGTGTTTACTTTAAGCAAAGAACGGATGCATCATGTTGTAGTGTCATGTCATTGCAATTCATGTATTTTTAAATATAACCATAAAGAATTATATAAATCACTAAGATCACTTAATCAAATGATATATTTGTGAGATTATTCAAATATTAAATACACAACAGCCCCGTTCCCATGGTCTTTTATAAGCTGCGGGAACTGATTGGGTTGTGTAAGTTCAAGGTGATTCCTTGACCACGAATGTGTAGAAAGTGAGTGCTCGTACTGGGGGGGGGGTGCGGGGGGGGTGTGAATAACATCGATGATAATGCCAGATACCACCTCAATGATGCATTATTCATTGTGGATGCTAGACCAGTGATTTCCAAACATTTTTGAATTACCACCTTCTTGTATCCCAGACCACATCCCTGGTGCCTCCTCTCCCTTCCCAGCCATTACAAAACAACCATAAAGAATTTTGATATACGATGCACAGTGTAAGAAGATAGGAACAGCAATGGCAAATAATTGCACAAGTGATTCAAATCTATTTAAAGCTACAAATAAAATTATTCATTTAATTACAGTAAAAACAATTAACCATATAACCATATAACAATTACAGCATGGAAACAGTAAATCTTCACTGTACTTCACTCTATTTTGTTGACATCTTTCATATAATTTGGTCACCAGAACAGTACACAATACTCCAAATTTGGCCTCACCAGTGCCTTGTTCAATTTCAACATTACATCCAAACTCCGACACTCAATGCTCTGATTTATAAAGGCCAGCATACCAAAATCTTTCTTCACCACCCTATCCACATGAGATTCCATCTTCAGGGAACTATGCACCATTATTTCTAGATCCCTCTGTTCTACTGTATTCTTCAATATCCTACCATTTACCATGTATGTCCTATTTTGATTAGTCCTATCAAAATGTAGCACCTCACATTTATCAGCATTAAACTCCATCTGCCATCTTTCAGCCCGCTCTTCTAACTGGCCTAAATCTCCCTGCAAGCTTTGAAAACCTACTTCATTATCAACAACTCCACCTATCTTAGTATCATCTGCATACTTACTCATCCAAGTTACCACCCCATCATCCAGATAATTAATATATATGACAAACAGCATTGGACCCAGTACAGATCCCTGAGGCACACCTCTAGTCACTGGCCTCCAATCTGACAGACAGTTATCCACCACTACTCTCTGGCATCTCTCATCCAGCCACTGCTAAATCCATTTTACTACTTCAATATTAATACCTAATGATTGAACCTTCCAACAGATTCACACAGAGACTGGTGAATCTGTGAAATTCTCTGCCGCAGGAAACACAGTTCATTGGCTATATTTAAGAGGGAGTTAGATATGGCCCTTGTGGCTATGGGGATCAGCGGGTATGGAGGGAAGGCTGGTGCAGGGTTCTGAGTTGGATGATCAGCCATAATCATAATAAATGGCGGTGCAGGCTCAAAGGGCCGAATGGCCTACTCCTGCATCTATTATCTATGTTTCTATGTTTCTAACTAACCTTCCATGTGGAACCTTGTCAAAGGCCTTACTGAAGTCCATATAGACAATATCCACCACTTTACCCTTGTCAACTTTCCTAGTAACCTCTTCAAAAAATTCAAGAAGATTTGTCAAACATGACTTCCCACGCAGAAATCCATGTTGACTGTTCCTAATCAGACCCTGTCTATCTAGATAATTATATATACCATCTCTAAGATTACTTTCCATCAATTTACCCACCACTGACGTCAAACTCACACGCCGATAATTTCTAGGTTTACTCTTAGAACCCTTTTTAAACAATGGAACAACATGAGCAATACGCCAATCCTCTGGCACCATCCCTGTTTCTAATTAAATTTGCAATATTTCTGTCAGAGGCCCTGCTATTTCCACACTAACTTCCCTCAAGGTCTTAGGGAATATCCTGTCAGGACCCGGAGACTTATCCACTTTTATATTCCTTAAAAGCGCCAGTACTTCCTCTTCTTTAATCATCATAGTTTCCATAACTTCCCTACTTGTTTCCCTTATCTTACACAATTCAATATCCTTCTCCTTAGTGAATACCAAGGAAAATAAATTTGTCAAAATCTCCCCTATCTCTTTTGGCTCTTGATGAGTGTAGATCATAGAGATGTTCCCTGGCCTGCTGTGTTCACCAGCAACTTTTATGTTTGTTGCTCATATCTTCTTTTAGCTTTTCTAATTTCTTTCTTAAGTGTTGCAGGGGGTGGCTGAGGAGAACCCAAGTGCAGGACACTGGCACGTCGACGGAGTTGGGGATGCTGGCGAAGATGTGAATGCAGAACAGCAAACTGGAGGAATCTTGAAAGGAGACGGGATTTACAGGGACTATCTTGAAACTAGAGCAGAACTTGGAACTAAACTTAGAACTAACTGTTCTAAGCAGACAAGAGAACGAGGTATCACACGAGGATAAACCAACAAACTGGCAACCTGTGATAGAGAAGCCATCGTACTTATTTCACAGTCTCTGACGAAAACCAGGTGTACTGTAATTAGGTAAACTAGCAGGAATTGGAAATCTAATGACTGAAATTAGGGCATTATCAGGGAGTAAAGAGCGTTAAGGGGAACAGCTAAATGGAACCATGACATTAAGATTCTTTTTACATTCTGTATATTCCTCGAGCACCTCATTTACTCCAAGCTCCCTACATTTATTGTAGATCTCTCTCTTTTTCCGAACCAAGTTTCCAATATCCCTTGAAAACCATGGCTCTCTCAAACTTTTAACCTTTCCTTTCAACCTAACAGGAACATAAGGATTCTGTACCCTCAAAATTTCACCTTTAAATTACCTTCATTTCTTGATGACATCCTTCCCATAAAACAAATTGTCCCAATCCACTCCTTCCAAATCCTTTTGCATCTGCTCAAAGTTAGCCTTTCTCCAATCAAAAATCTCAACCCTGGGTCCAGTCCTATCCTTCTCCATAATTATATTGAAACTAAAGGCATTGTGATCACTGGACCCGAAGTGCTCCCCAACACATACCTCTGTCACCTGCCCTAACTCATTCCCTAAAAGGAGTTCCAACACTGCCCCTTCTTTAATTGGTACCTCTATGTATTGCTGCAAAAAAATATCTTGCACACATTTTACAAACTGCAAACCATCCAGCCCTTTTACAGAATGTGTTTCCCAGTCTATGTGTGGAAAATTAAAATCTCCGACAATCACAACCTTGTGCTTACTACAAATATCTGCTATCTCCTTACAAATTTGCTCCTCCAATTCTCGCTCCCCATTAGGTGGTCTATTATACACCCCTATAAGCGTTACTACGCCTTTCCCATTCCTCAATTCCACCCAAATAGCCTCCCTAGACAAGTCCTCTAATCTATCCTGCCAAAGCACCGCTGTTATATTTTCTCTGACAAGCAATGCAACACCTCCCACTCTTGCCCCTCTGATTCTATTACACCTGAAGCAACAAAATCCAGGAATATTTAGTTGCCAATCATACCCCTCCTGCAACCAGAATTGGAGGAGCAAATTTGTAAGGAGATGGCAGATATTTGGGTTGGGGACCCCTGCTGTAGAGAAATGTCCTCCTTGTCCGTAGCTTTAATGGATTTCTTGAAAGTTTGGATAAATCCATTTGTTGCATGAGTGTGAGGAGCTGACTTGAAACGTCTGATGTCATTTTTCTTCATGACCAGTCCAAATTATTTTGACATGTATCGTGGTCCATTGTCACTCACAATTTGTTCAGGTCAGCCATTTCTGATGAAGATAGCTCTCAAAGTGAAAACAGTCTTTGCTGAGGTGTTTGACTTCATTGTCTCTGAATGAGCATCCACAGCAATCAGAAACATGGAGTCTATGAATGGCCCAGCAAAGTCAATATGTACTCTTTGCCATGGTGATGATGGCCACTCCTATAGGTGTAACAGTGCCTGTGGGGGTGCATTTTGCTGTGGCATCCTGAACAGCTTTTGGCAAAGTCTTTAATCTGTTTATCATTTCCCGTCCGCCACATGTAGTTCTGGGCGAGACTCCTCATCTTGACTGTACCCAAACGTCCTTCACGCATATTCTCTAACACACTAGTGTGCAGTTTAGAGGAAGCCACAACACGAGATCCACACATCAGCGTTCGTTGACACACCGGCAGTTGGTCTCGTCTCACTGAGAACCCTGGAAACATAGGGTTACTGTGAGCTGACCGTTCTTGCATGGTGATGTCATAGACGTTTGACAATGTTGGGTCATTCCTTGATTCTGTTTGTATTTCTTAATCTGTTATGGGCAACTGGTTCACCAGTGCTGTGTGGAACACTTCTGCTGGGTCACAGTATGAAGACTTTCCTTCCTCAGTTGCCAATAGTGGAAGACATGACAAGCCATCAGCATTGCTATGCTGTAAGGTAACGTTGAACTCCATATCATAAAAGTGGGCTCTTAGGAACAGTTTCCAACATTGTAATTGGGTAGCAGTCATCACTGGAATTCTATTCCTGGGATTGAAAATGGACAGCAGGGGATGGTTGTCTGTAGAAATAGTTGTGGAACTTCTATAATCCTCATACTAGACTTAGGGCCTCTTGGTCGATCTGTGTGCAATTGCATTCTGTGATCTTGGAGCAAATGCAATTGACTTTCAGATTCCATCTTTCATAGTGTGTTACAAAACAGCTCCTAAGCCCTCAGGGGACGCATGGCACGCCAGTCTGATGGGTTGAGATGGGTCATAATGGGTGAGTAGTTCATCTGATGCTATTAGTCACTTTGTTTCCTTGAATGCTGTTTCACATCTTTCTGACCATTTCTACTTTGCTGCTGTCTGTAACAGTGTTTTCAATGTGTCAAAATTTGTGAGAAATCTGTGGTGATGGTTTACAAGGCCCAATCAGGACCTGAGTTATGACATATTTTCCAGTCTGCGTACCTGTTGCACTGCCACAATCTTTTGTGACTTATGTATGCTATGCTTGTCGATATGTCCACAAAATGAGATTTCATTCTTGAAAAACTTGCATTTCTCTTTATTTGTACGCAGACCACACTCACTCAGCCTGGTTAGCACTTTACCAAGGTTCTGGAAGTGCTCTACATCATTCTTGCCAGTCACTATGATGTAATCAAGGTAACATTGTGTTCCTGATTTATCTTGGAGCACTTGGTCCATTGCTCATTACAAAATTGCTGCAGCTGACAAGATGCCAAAGGCAAGACGATTATACTGCAACAGTCCCTTATGAGTGTTGATTGTGAGGAAATTCCTGCTTGACTCCTCAATCCCCATTTGTAGATAGACTTTTGACCAGTTAATCTTTGAAAACTTCTCCCTGCCTGCCAAAAATGCAAAAAATTCTTCTATTTGTGGCAGGGGATACTGCACAATACATGGCACTGGGTTGATGCTCACTTTGAAATCCCTATATATGCCAATGGCCCTGGCCTTCCCTTTCTTGATCGCTGGGACAATGGAAATGGCCAAAACACTCCACTCAACCTTCGAGAGAATTCCAGACACTTCCAAGATCAGATGTTCAGCATCCGCTTTAGGACATAATGTGTAAGGCGCTGGATGTGTTTTTGGAATCTTGGTGTTGCTGTTTCATCCATTTCAATTCTGAAATTCAAACTTTGAGTTTACCAATCTTCTTCTCAAAAACCTTCTCATTAGCATTACGCAGCTCTGACAGTGTCTGGTTAGTGCTACCATTTGGGCTGCAGTTGCTTGTGATGACATATGGAGAGCTTTGGTTGTGTTCCAGTCCAGTCAGATTTTTCTCAACAATTCATGTCTGAAAAGTGCTGGCGCTCACTTTTTAATACATGAAGCTCTAACTGCTGTGTCTGACCTCCGTGCATCACATTCACTTTCAGTTTACCTTTAGGAGACACCTTTTCACCTGAGCATCACCGAAGTCTTTTCTAATGGTAGCTTAGAAAACAGACTGTTGTAGTCAGCCTCTGAAATGACAGACAAAGCTGGCCCTGTATCCAGCTCCATTTTCAGTTTTACATCAGACACATCGATTGTAATCCAGATGATTTTGTGATCTGGTTCAGTAATACAATGCATTTCTAAGCCTGACAGCTCACCTTTGTCAAACTTTGCATTTTCTGATACTATCACTTTCGGTCACTTTCTGCATTTGCTTTGTTTTGTGTGTGAAATTTGTCACTCAGTTGTGCTTTTCCTCTGATGTGCACACTCTCTCTCTGTAACCTTGTCTGTGACACTTCCGGCAAACTTTTTCTTCAACTAACATTCATTTGCGTCATGGGAGGATTTCCCACATCGATAATAATTTTGGTTTTTCGCACAATTCAGGGTCATTTTGTGCATTTCACAATCTAACCTCTATTTCTGTAGTTTTGCTGCATCCTTTGCTGCAACCTCAAACAATATTACAATTGTGAAAGCCGAGCCTAAGGTTAGGTCTCTTTCTGATAATAGCCTCTTTTGAGTGCTTTAACAATGCATGCCACATACAAGCCTATCGCTAAAAGCATCAGAAAATACATCTCTAAACACACAGTACTGGGAAAGTTTGTGCAGTTCTGCAATGTATTCAAAAATACTTTTATCATTTGACTGGTACCTTTTGTAAAATCTAAATCTCTCAGCTATTACCAGTAGTTTAGGGATTAGGTGATTTTGTAAAATTGTAACCATTTCTTCAAACACCTTGCTTGTTAGTTTTTCAGGAGACTGGATGTTCCAGCACCCATTAAGCTCAGAAGCGTGGGAGCTTTCTTTTCCTCATCCATGTTGTTTGCGTTACAATACAGATCACGATCTTGATACTCAACTCACAGTCTTCATTGGCACGTGTCCCTTTGTTAGTGTCTGTGACAACCTTTTCCGTACAGTGTAACTCCTTCCTTTCACTGTCTCGTCCAGTAATTGTCCAGTAACTGTTAGTGCAGTTTGTGATATTTCTGACATTCAGGTCCGTACTCATCACCAATTTGTTGTGTCTGTGCAACTACATATCAAATAAATAAAAGCCCACATGTGGGAGATGGCTTTAACTGGTGTAATCACATTGCTGCGAAAGAGAGGGAGAGAGAAATCAATGCACATGTGCAGACAGCAGATGAATATGCATGCATAGACAACAGTCCATACGCAGTGCTAAGGGGAGTCATTGCTCTAAAAGAAATAGATCTATATATTGCAATGAGATTCATTCAAGATATTTCAGTGCAAGAATTATTGTAGGAAAGGCAAAAAAGCACAGTGCATGGATCAAACCCTGGAGTTATGATATTGCAGACATTAGTGAAACTTGGTTGTAGTTGGGGCAGGACTGGCAGCTCAGTATTCCAGGGTTGAAAGGAGGAGGGATGGTGTTACTAGTCAGGGAAAACAACAAGGTTGTGCTCCATCAGGACAGACTTGAAAACTTGTCTCATGAGGTGTTATGGGTGGAACTGAGAAATAAGAAAGGTTTGATCACATTAATGGGGCTATATTACAGACCACACAACAGTCCACAGGATTCAGAGGAGAAATTTTGAGGAGAGTTCACAAACTGTTGCAAGGAACACAAGAAACAAAGTAAATTATTTTAACTTTCCGAATATTGAATGGGAATCCCATACTGCAAAAGGAATAGATGGGATAAAATTGTCAAATGTGTTTGAGAAATTTTCCTTCATCAGTACATAGAAGTCCCAATGAAAGAGTGTGTGATATTTGATCTTCTGTTACAGAATGAGAAGGGCAAGTGACAGAAGTTTGTGTAGGGGAACACTTTGCATCCAGTGATCACAATGTCATTGCAAACATGGAACATAAACACTGAAAACATGGAAAAAGATCGGTCTGTTCCATGAGCTGAGATTTTAAATTGGATGAAAGCCAATTTTATGGTATCAGAAGTGATCTGGCAAGTTTGTGTTGGGACAGGATGTTTTCTGGCAAAGGTGCAGTTGGTAAGTGGGAGGCTTCCAAAATTCAATTTTTCAGAACAAAGTTTGTCAGAATAAAAGGTAAAGGTAAGTGTAGGGAACATTGGTTTTTAAGAGATATTGAGGTCCTGGTAAAGAGAAAAAAGGAGCTGCATATCAGGTGTAGGTAAGTCTGAACAAATGAGGTGCTTATAGAGTGTAGGAAATGCCAGAGAACACATAAGAAAGAAATCAGGAGGACTAAAAGAAGACACGGGTTTGCCCTAGCGGACAAGGTGAAGGAAAATCCAAAGGGATTCTACAGATGTATTAAGATCAAAAGGATTCTCTTGAAGATCAGAATGGTTATCCAAGTGTGGAGCCAAATCAGATAGGAAAAGATATTAAATAAACAACTTGCCTCTATATTTAATCAGGAAATGGACACAGAGTCTTGAGAAGTGAGGCAAAGAGGCACCAACTTCATGGACCCTATACAAATTACAAAGGAGGAAATGTTTGCTGGCCTGATTCAATGATGCAAATCAGGGCAAATAAAACCCCAGGGCCTGACAAGGATTTCCCTCAGACCCTTTGAGATGCAAGTGCATAAATTCTGGGCCCATAGCAGAGATATTTAAAACATCCTTAGTGATAGGAGGGGTACCAGAGGATTGGAGGATAACAGATGTTGTTCTGCTCTTTATGGAATGATTTTTGGAAGGTATTCTAACAGACCAGATATATAAGTGTTTGGATAAACATGGACTGATTAGGGATCGTCAGCACGGCTTTGTGTGTGGTAGATTAAGTCTAATCAATCTTATAGAATTTATTGAGGAAGTTACCAGGAAAGGATATTGAAGCATGGACGATATTGAAACATGAAGCAAGGTATTTGACAAGATTTCACATGGGAAATTGGTCAGGAAGGTTGGTCAAAAAGGTTCAATCAGTTGGCATTCAAGATGAAGTAGTAAATTGGATTAGACATTGACTTTGTGAGAGAAGCCAGAGAGTGGTGATAGATGGTTGCCTTTCTGACAGGATGGTTTGTCTAGTGGTGTGCCGCAGGATCGATGCCGGGTCCATTGTTGTTCCTCATCTATATCAATAATCTGGATGATAATGTGGTTAACTGGATCAGCAAATTTGTGGATGACACTGAGATTGGAGGTGTATTTACAGCACGGAAGACTATCATGGCTTGCAGGGGGATCTGGATCAACTTGAAATTTAGCTGAAAAGATGGCAGATAGGAGTTAATGCAGACAAGTGCTAGGTGTTGTTCTTCGATAGGACCAACCAGAGTAGGTCTTTCACTGTGAACAGTACGGCACTGAGGGGTGTGGTAGAAAAAAAGGGATCTGGGGATACAGATCCATAATTCCTTGAAAGTGGTGTCATGGATAGATAGGGTTGTAAAGAAAGCTTTTGGTACATTGGCCTTCATAAATTAATGTATTGAGTACAGGAGATGGGATGTTATGTTGAAATTGTAGAAGACCTAATAAGGCCTATTGGAGTATTATGTTCAGTTTTTGTCTTCTACCTACAGGAAAGGTGTAAATAAGGTTGAAACAGTACAGAGAAAATATACAAGGATGTTCCTGGGTATCGAGGACTTGAGTTATAAGGAAAGATTGAACAGGTTAGAACCTTGTTCCTTAGAAATAGAAGATTGAGAGGAGATTTGATAGAGGTATGGAAAATTATGAAGGTTATAGAAAGGGTGAATGCAAGCAGGCTTTTTCCACTGAGGTGGGGTGGGACTACAACCAGAGGTCATGGATGAAGGGAGAAAGGTGAGAAGTTTAAACAGAACATGATGGGAAAGTTCTTCACTCAGAGGTCATGAGAGTGTCGAATGAGTTGTTAGCAGTAGTGGTGCATGTGAGCTCTATTTCAACATATAAGGGAAGTTTGGATGGAGACATGGATAGTAGGGGTATGGAAGGCTATGGTCCCGGTGCAGGGTGAAAGGAGTAGGCAGATTAAATGATTTCAGCATGGACTAGATGGGACGAATGGTCTGCTCCTGTACTGTACCTTTCTATGACTGTGACTCTAAATAACTGTGAAAGAGCACAATAAGTTTAATGGAATTTGCATTTTAATTCAGTAACTTTACTTCCATAAGACCATAAGACCATAAGACAAAGGAGCAGAAGTCGGCCATTTGGCCCATTGAGTCTGCTCCGCCATTTTATCATGAGCTGATCCATTCTCCCATTTAGTCCCACTCCCCCGCCTTCTCAGCCTAACCTTTTGATGCCCTGGCTACTCAGATACCTATCAATCTCTGCCTTAAATAGACCCAATGACTTGGCCTCCACTGCTGCCCGTGGCAACAAATTCCACAGATTCACCACCCTCTGGCTAAAAAAATTTCTTCGCATCTCTGTTCTGAATGGGCGCCCTTCAATCCTTAAGTCATGCCCTCTTGTACTAGACTCCCTCACCATGGGAAACAACTTTGCCACATCCACTCTGTCCATGCCTTACAACATTTGAAATGTTTCTATGACGTCCCCCCTCATTCTTCTAAACTCCAAGGAGTACAGTCCAAGAGCGGTCAAACGTTCCTCATATGTTAACCCTCTCATTCCTGGAATCATTCTAGTGAATTTTCTCTGAACCCCCTCCAATGTCAGCACATCCTTTCTTAAATAAGGAGCCGAAAACTGCACACAGTACTCCAAGTAAAGTCTTACCAGTGTCTTATAGAGCCTCAACATCACATCCCTTTTCCTATGCTCTATTCCTCTAGAAATGAATGCCAACATTGTATTCGCCTTCTTCACCACCGACTCAAAGTGGAGGTTAACCTTAAAGGTATCCTGCACGAGGACTCCCAATTCCCGTTGCATCTCAGAACTTTGAATTCTCTCTGCATTTAAATAATAGTCTGTCCATTTATTTCTTCTACCAAAGTGTATGACCATACACTTTCCAACATTGTATTTTTTTTGCCACTTCTTTGCCCATTCTCCCAACTTATCCAAGTCTCTCTGCAGATTCTCTATTTCCTCAGCACTACCAGCCCCTCCACCTATCTTTGTATCATCAGAAAACTTAGCCACAAAGCCCTCTACTCAATAATCCAAATCGTTGATGTACAACTTATGAAGAAGTGGCCCCAACACGGACCACTGTGGAACACCACTGGTAACCGGCAGCCAACCAGAATGGGATCCTTTTATTCCCACTCTCTGTTTCCTGCCAATCAGACAACGCTCTATCCATGTATGTAACTTTCCCGTAATTCCATGGGCTCTTATCTTGTTTAGCAGCCTCATGTGTGGCACCTTGTCAAAGGCCTTCTGAAAATCCAAATATATAACATCCACTGCATCTCCCTTGTCTAGCATACTTGTAATTTCCTCAAAAAATTGCAATAGGTTTGCCAGGCAGGCTTTTCCTTTAGGGAAACCATGCTGAGTTCTGCCTATCTTGTCATATGCCTCTAGGTTCTCCGTAACCCCATCCTTGACAATCGACTCCAATAACTTCCCAACCACCGATGTCAAGCTAGCAGGTCTGTAATTTCCTTTTTGCTTCCTTGCCCCTTCCTAAGTAGCGGAGTGACATTTGCAATCTTCCAGTCCTCCGGAACCATGCCAGAATCTATTGACCTTTGAAAGATCATTGCTAATGCCTCTGCTACTTCCTTCAGAACACGAGGGTGCATTCCATGGTCCGGGAGATTTACCTACCCTTAGACTACTCAGCTTCCTGAGTACTTTCTCTGTCGTAATTATGACTGTGCACACTTCTCTTCCATGACACCCTTGAGTGTCTGGTATACTGCTGATGTCTTCCTCAGTGAAGACTGATGCAAAATACTCATTCGATTCCTCCGCCATCTCCTTATCTCCCATTACAATTTCTCCAGCATCATTTTCTATCTGCCCTATACCTGTCTTTTATTCTTTATATACTTGGAAAAGCTTTTAGTATCCTCTTTGATGTTATTTGCTAGCTTCCTTTCATAGTTCATCTTTTCCCTCTTAATTACCACCTTTGTTTCCTTTTGTAAGCTTTTAAAAACCTCCCAATCCTCTGTCTTCCAAATAACTTTTTCTTCTTTGTATGCCCTCTCCTTTGCTTTTACTTTGGCTTTGACTTCTCTTGTCAGCCACAGTTGCATCCTTTTTCCATTCGAAAATTTCTTCTTTTTTGGAATATATCTGTCTTGCTGCTTCCTCACTTCTCGCATAAACTCCAGCCACTGCTGCTCTGCTGTCCTTCCCACTAATGTCCCTTTCCAGTCAACTTTGGCCAGTTCCTCTCTCATGCCACTGTAATTTCCTTTACTCTACTGAAATACCGACACGTCGGATTTCGGCTTTTCTTTCTCAAATTTCACAGTGAACTCAATCATGTTATGTTCACTACCTCCTAAGGGTTCCTTCACCTCAATCTCTCTAATCACCTCCAGTTCATTACACAATACCCAATCCAGTACAGCCGATCCCCTAGTGGGCTCAACAACAAGCTGTTCTAAAAAGCCATCTTGTAGACATTCTACAAATTCTCTCTCTTGAGATCCAGTGCCGACCTGATTTTCCCAATCCACTTGCATGTTAAAATCCCCCACAATTATCATAACACTGCCCTTCTGACAAGCCCTTTCTATTTCTTGTTGTAATTTGTAGTCCACATCATTGCAGCTGTTAGGAGGCCTGTATATAACTGCCATCAGGGTCCTTTTAGCCCTGCAATTTCTTAGCTCAACCCATAAAGATTCTGCACCTTTCGATCCTATGTCACCTCTTTCTAATGATTTAATATCATTTCTTACCAATAAAGCCACGCCACCTCCTCTGTCTACCCTCCTATCCTTCTGATACACCGTGTATCCTTGGACGTTCAGCTCCCAGAGACATGCATCCTTTAGCCACATCTCAGTGATGGCCATAATATCATACCTGCCAATCTGTAGCTGTATGACAAGATCATCCACCTTATTCCTTATGCTGCGTCCATTTAAGTATAACAGCTTAAGTCCAGTATTCCATACCTCAGTTACTTATGAAGTATATTTTCTCCTGTTCAGTTCTTATAGTTTTTTGATTTATAATAGTTCTATGGTGTTTGGCAGCACACTAGCATGATAATTTACACTGCCAGTCATCAGAAGGTTGGTGTTCAATTCTCTTTACAGTCTATAAGAAGTCTGTGCCTACCTCCCGTGATTGTGTGCATTTCCTCTGGATGCCCTGGTTTCCTCCCATATGTACAGGTCGCGGTTAGTAAGGTGTGGCCATGCTATGTTGGCACCAGCATCACAGTGACAATTGTGGGCTGTCCCCAGAACATCCTCGGACCTTGATACGAACGATGAATTTCACTGTAAGTTTCAATGTTTCAGTGCACAACTGATCTTAAATCAGTCTTTTTTATTTTGTTTTCAAATCTATTCACTTCAAAAGCTGTGACAGTTGTGATTTAGCCATCTACAAGTTGTTTAAACATTTCTGTGGGCACTGCTTCTTTACCCCAACTGTGTGAAAGTGTTACAATGTGGAAATAACTCATCAACCCAGAAATTCACCAATGAAAAGTTTGGGAAAAGTGTGTGTGAAGATGCTTCACGGGTGAACCTAGATATTGTAGATCAGTGACCATCACTGTGAAAACAACCCATTGTAAATCTCAATGGTTACTGTGATTCACTGGATTGTGGAGTTGTCCTTTTCTTTATTCCACTTGTTATTAAGGATGACCCGTATCTAATGGAAGAGGGTAATTCTATCAAATATCTGATCAACCATTGTAATGAAAAGATGTTTGTGACTGAGTGGTCTGGAAGCTATCAGCTGTGTCCGTTACTCTGCATTCTACAGGTGAGGTGTTTACATCTGGCAGATACCTTTACACATTTATATTCTCATTGAACTGCACACCCCAGCAGTATGAAGTACAATGTCAGTACGACGAAAGAGATGATTGTGGACTCAGGATGGGTAAGATGAAGGAACATGAACAAATCCTCCCAGGGATCAGAAGTGGAGACAGTGAGATATTTCAAGTTCCTGGGTGTCAGGATCTCTGAGGTTCTAACCTGGTCCCAGCATATCGATGAAACTATAAAGAATGCAAGACAGTGACTATATTTCATTAGGAGTTGGAAAAGATTTGGTTTTCAATTAAAACACTTGAAAACTTCTACAAATGTACCATGAAGAGCGTTCTGACAAGTTGCATCACAGTCTGGTATCGGGGAGGGAGCTACAGCATAGGACCAAAAGAAGCTACAGAAAGTCATAAAATGAGTGAGCTCCATCTTGGGTACGAGCCTCTGTAGTATCCAAGACATCTTCAAGGAGCAGTGCCTCAGGAAGGTCCATTATTAAGGTTCCCCAGCACCCAAGGCATGTCCTCTTCTCATTGTCACCATCAGGAAGGATGTACAGAAACTTAAATGCACACATTCAGTTATTTAGGAAAAGCTTCTTCTCCTCTGCCATCCGATTTCTAAATGGACTTTGAACATATGAATGCTACCTAACATTTTTAAAATTTATATTATTGCTGTTTTTGTATTTTTTTAGTCTATTCAATATACATATATATTAACTGTAATGTATTTACTTATTTATTTATCTTTTCTATATTATCATGTATTGCATTGAGCTGCTGCTGCTAAGTTAATAAATTTCATGACATGTCAGTGAAAATAAAATTACAAACGAGAGAATCTGTAGATGCTGGAAATCCAAGCACCACTCAAAAAATGCTGGAGAAACTCAGCAGGCCAAGCAGCATCTACGGAAAAAAGTTACAGTCAATGTTTCAGGCCAAGGCCCTTCAGCAGGACTAGTAATAAACCAGCTTCTAAAGTTTCACCTTTAAATCGGCAATAGTCTGGTGTGTGAGCCATTGCCGCAACAGTAACACAGTCTGATTGGTCAGGCTGGTTCCTGTTCAGACTCTATCATTTTGTTCAAACTCGCTGCAACTCAATTGTGTCTCTGGCTGATGTTTCATTTGATCTAATGACTTCAACAGCTCTTTTAAATGTGGGTTGTGCTTGATTTGGGAGCCACTTTTTAATGATTTCTTGCAATGGCTTTCGATTGCCCTTTTTTATGATGTCACAATCAGATCTTTATAGATATTGAGGGGAAATCACACCCACTAGTTTGTACACAGCAATACTGCATATACTGTGACCTTATAATGTCCACACAGTCTGACACTGGGCTATTGGTTGACAGGTGAGCATCATTTAGACACCTGGAGATAACTTCTTGGCTCCTCTTCAGATTTGGATCACATGTCATTTCTGTTCACCTGTTTCATGTTTTTAATGGATTGGCACTCCCTCAGTCAGGCACAAGTGTTCCTCAGAAATGGATAAGCAATACTTCAGAAAGGAAATCAATAAAGGGGAAAGTCGTTATGTAGAATTACAGCAGGGTTCAGCAACAGGCCTCCTCAGTATATTAACCACAGCATAAAATGAGCTCATCATTGTATTGATGTTGGTGCTGACCAGTTAATCAATGTCATCTGCAACATTCATCACCCTCTGTGTGCTCTCTGTAAGGTCCTTCAGTGCATCGGTGAGTATTGTGTAGGTCATGAGAAATCATGATCCTGCTCCAAAAATGGAACCAATGACATGGATGGAGTCAAGACCAACTTCCAGAGCTGAAACAACACCTGTAGCTCCCCACCCTAACCTAGTAATTATATCTTAAGCAACATACATCAAAGTTGCTGGTGAACGCAGCAGGCCAAGCAGCATCTATAGGAAGAGGCGCAGTCGACGTTTCAGGCCGAGACCCTTCGTCAGGACTAACTGAAGGAAGAGTCAGTAAGGGATTTGAAAGCTGGAGGGGGAGGGGGAGATGCAAAATGATAGGAGAAGACAGGAGGGGGAGGGATGGAGCTGAGAGCTGGACAGGTGATAGGCAAAAGGGGATACGAGAGGATCATGGGACAGGAGGTCCGGGAAGAAAAACAGGGGGGAGGTGGTGACCCAGAGGATGGGCAAGAGGTATATTCAGAGGGACAGAGGGAGAAAAAGGAGAGTGAGAGAAAGAATGTGTGCATCAAAATGAGTAACAGATGGGGTACGAGGGGGAGGTGGGGCCTTAGCGGAAGTTAGAGAAGTCAATGTTCATGCCATCAGGTTGGAGGCAACCCAGACGGAATATAAGGGGTTGTTCCTCCAACCTGAGTGTGGCTTCATCTTTACAGTAGAGGAGGCCGTGGATAGACATGTCAGAATGGGAATGGGATGTGGAATTAAAATGTGTGGCCACTGGGAGATCCTGCTTTCTCTGGCGGACAGAGCATAGATGTTCAGCAAAGCGGTCTCCTAGTCTGCGTCGGGTCTCACCAATATATAAAAGGCCACATCGGGAGCACCGGACGCAGTATATCACCCCAGTCGACTCACAGGTGAAGTGATGCCTCACCTGGAAGGACTGTTTGGGGCCCTGAATGGTGGTAAGGGAGGAAGTGTAAGGGCATGTGTAGCACTTGTTCCGCTTACACGCATAAGTGCCAGGAGGGAGATCAGTGGGGAGGGATGGGGGGGACGAATGGACAAGGGAGTTGTGTAGGGAGCGATCCCTGCAGAATGCAGAGAGAGGGGAGGAGGGAAAGATGTGCTTAGTGGTGGGATCCCGTTGGAGGTGGCGGAAGTTACGGAGAATAATATGTTGGACCCGGAGGCTGGTGGGGTGGTAGGTGAGGACCAGGGGAACCCTATTCCTGGTGGGGTGGTGGGAGGATGGAGTGAGAGCAGATGTACGTGAAATGGGGGAGATGCGTTTAAGAGCAGAGTTGATAGTGGAGGAAGGGAAGCCCCTTTCTTTAAAAAATGAAGACATCTCCCTCGTCCTAGAATGAAAAGCCTCATCCTGAGAGCAGATGCGGCGGAGACGGAGGAATTGCGAGAAGGGGATGGCGTTTTTGCAAGAGACAGGGTGAGAAGAGGAATAGTCCGGATAGCTGTGAGAGTCAGTAGGCTTATAGTAGACGTAAATGGATAGATAAGGTGTCTCCAGAGACAGAGACAGAAAGATCTAGAAAGGGGAGGGAGGTGTCGGAAATGGACCAGGTAAACTTGAGGGCAGGGTGAAAGTTGGAGGCAAAGTTAATAAAGTCAACGAGTTCTGCATGCGTGCAGGAAGCAGCGCCAATGCAGTCGTCGATGTAGCGAAGGAAAAGTGGCGGACAGATACCAGAATAGGCACGGAACATAGATTGTTCCACAAACCCAACAAAAAGGCAGGCATAGCTAGGACCCATACGGGTGCCCATAGCTACACCTTTAGTTTGGAGGAAATGGGAGGAGCAAAAGGAGAAATTATTAAGAGTAAGGACTAATTCCGCTGGATGGAGCAGAGTGGTGGTA
The DNA here is from genome assembly GCF_963921235.1 of Mobula hypostoma. Taxonomy (NCBI): domain Eukaryota; kingdom Metazoa; phylum Chordata; class Chondrichthyes; order Myliobatiformes; family Myliobatidae; genus Mobula; species Mobula hypostoma. The sequence goes on along the minus strand of NC_086106.1, from coordinate 56,643,131 downwards.
GAGGGGAACTGATTAGGTCTGGAATCCAAAAAGAAGCATAGAGCTTTGAGACCTTCCTGATGGGGGATGGAAGTATATAAGGACTGGACATCCATGGTGAAAATAAAGTGGTGGGGGCCAGGGAACTTAAAATCATCGAAAAGTTTAAGAGCGTGAGAAGTATCACGAACATAGGTCGGAAGGGATTGAACAAGGGGTGATAAAACAGTGTCGAGGTATGCAGAAACGAGTTCGGTGGGGCAGGAGCAAGCTGAGACAATAGGTCGGCCAGGACAGGCAGGTTTGTGGATCTTGGGTAGGAGGTAGAAACGGGAAGTGCGGGGTGTGGGAACTATAAGGTTGGTAGCAGTGGATGGGAGATCCCCTGAGCGGATAAAGTCGGTGATAGTGTGGGAGACAATGGCCTGGTACTCCTTAGTGGGGTCTTGGAGCCCTGAATGGTGATAAGGGAGGAAGTGTAAGGGCATGTGTAGCACTTGTTCCGTGTAAGCGGAACAAGTGCTACACATGCCCTTACACTTCCTCCCTTATCACCATTCAGGGCTCCAAACAGTCCTTCCAGGTGAGGCATCACTTCACCTGTGAGTCGACTGGGGTGATATACTGCGTCCGGTGCTCCCGATGTGGCCTTTTATATATTGGTGAGATCCGACGCAGACTGGGAGACCGCTTTGCTGAACATCTACGCTCTGTCCGCCAGAGAAAGCAGGATCTCCCAGTGGCCACACATTTTAATTCCACATTCATTCCCATTCTGACATGTCTATCCACGGCCTCCTCTACTGTAAAGATAAAGCCACACTCAGGTTGGAGGAACAACACCTTATATTCCGTCTGGGTAGCCTCCAACCTGATGGCATGAACATTGACTTCTCTAACTTCCGCTAAGGCCCCACCTCCCCCTCGTACCCCATCTGTTACTCATTTTTATGCACACATTCTTTCTCTGACTCTCCTTTTTCTCCCTCTGTCCCTCTAAATATACCTCTTGCCCATCCTCTGGGTCACCCCCCCCCCGTCTTTCTTCCCGGACCTCCTGTCCCATGATCCTCTCGTATCCCCTTTTGCCTATCACCTGTCCAGCTCTCGGCTCTATCCCTCCCCCTCGTGTCTTCTCCTATCATTTTGCATCTCCCCCTCCCCCTCCAGCTTTCAAATCCCTTACTCACTCTTCCTTCAGTTAGTCCTGATGAAGGGTCTCGGCCTGAAACGTCGACTGCACCTCTTCCTATAGATGTTGCTTGGCCTGCTGCGTTCACCAGCAACTTTGATGTATGTTGCTTGAATTTCCAGCATCTGCAGAATTCCTGTTGTTTGAGCTTTAACTACAGCCTTAAGCTCTTCCATGGGTTTTTTCTCTGTGATGTTGGCCAGTCTTTGAATAGAAGCTTCATCCAGACCCAGACATTTATGGAAATCAATTATTTCCCCAATCAATATGCTGATATCACAAGTCAGAGAGAGACCAGGAACGGGGACTGCTCCCACAGCTCCCGAAAGAGCTGCCAACATCCAGACATGCTCCAACAGCAACCTGCTTGTCACCTGAATAATCTTCACACTTCGATTTGGATACGCCAGGAAAAAGATATTTTTCTTTACTTTCAGCAGATCATCTTCAAGTGCTTTATTTAAACTATTGAAATCATATCGATCCCGTTCAAAACTGGATATCAGGATCACAGTCAGGGTCAAAATCCCCACCTCCCCCAAATGATTCTCCAGCACTTTCTCCTCATTAATTTTCTTCCCCACCTTTCTCATTCTCTAGGTCGGAGGAGGCACGGCAAGTGAAGGAGTAAGTGTGGGGATTGGCTGAGAAGGAGTGGCTGATTTAAAAAGCCGGTCGTGAGCAGCGAGGAAATCAGACCTTCCAGGTCGGAGGAAGTGCGGCAGGTGAAGCTAATTACTCAAATTATCAGCTAATACAAGCAAGGTTTGCTCTAAGGGAGCGGCCTTGTCGAGGGAAGTGCCTTGTGAGAAAAGTGCAAGTCTTTGGCTCGGGAGTCTTCGGCGAGGAGACTGAGAGAGGAGACCACGCCACAGTTGGAGAGGGTGAGAAGTGGTGAAGAGATGACTGCTAGGCTGATTGAGTGTGCTGTGTGAATGATGTGGGAGGTCAGGGACATTGATAGTGCCTCTGGCTCCTACACCTGTGGAAAATGTGTCCAGATTCAGCTTCTGAAGGACCGTATTGCAGCACTGGAGAGGGAACTGGATGACCTTAGGTCCATCTGGGAAAACGAGAGTTTTCTGGACAGGACCTACAGTGAGGTCGTTACACCGAGGATACCGGACGAGAGAAGGGGGACGACGATGAGCAAGGAAAAGATGCTTTAAGTACAGGAGACCCCGGGGGATGTGCCTCTCGTAAACAGGTTCACCCTCTTGGAAGCTGTCGGGACAGAAGACAGTGCCAGCCTGAGAGGCGGTCAGGTCTGCGAGTCAACAATTAGCACTGAAGCAAAGCCGAGGAGACAGACGTCAGGCAGAGCCGTGGTAGTCGGGGACTCCATAGTGAGAGGTATGGAAAGGGGTTTCTGTAGCAATAGGAGAGATTTAAGGATGGTGTGTTGCCTCCCTGGTGCCGGGATCCAGGATGTAACGGACCGATTGCAGAGAATCCTCAAGAGTGAAAGTGAACATCAGGAAGTGGTGGTGCATGTCGGCACAAATGACGTGGGGAAGAAGAGGAAAGACATTCTACAGCGTGACTTCAGAGAATGCGGAAGAAGGCTGAAAAGCAGGACTTCCAGGGTGGTTATCTCCGGTTTGCTTCCAGTTCCTCGTGCTGGAGTGGGCAAGAACAGGGAGATAATGGATCTGAATGTGTGGCTGAGGAACTGGTGCAGGAAGCAAGGATTTACATTCTTGGACCATTGGGGTATGTTTCGGGGTAAGGATGAATTGTACAAAAGGAACGGGTTGCACCTTAATAAGCGGGGCACCAGCATTCTGGCAGGCAGGTTTGTCTCTGCAACACGGGTGTGTTTAAACTAAGTAGTGGGGGGTGGGGGGACGAACTGGAAACATAAGGATGGAGATAAAGGGAAAGTGAGAATAAGAAAAGTTGAGAAAGACAGCAGAATCAACAAAGCAGAAAGCTCAAGAAGGGATCGTACAGTATGGACAAGTGAAATAGGAATTGATATGGGAGGTGAGGGGAGTAATGAATTAAAAGTATATATGAATGCATGGAGTATAAGAAATAAAGTGGATGAGCTTGAGGCTCAGTTGGAAATTAGTAAGTATGATGTGGGAATAACAGAGACATGGCTTCAAGTGGACAGGGCCTGGCAAATGAATATTCAAGGGTATACGTCCTGTCGAAAGGACAGACCGAAGGGCAGAGGGGGTGGGGTGGTTCTGTTGGTGAGGAATGATATTCAGTCCCTTGCGAGCGGGGAAATAGAATCAGCAGATGTAGAGTCAGTATGGATAGAACTGAGAAATTCTAAGGGTAGAAAGACCCTAATGGGAGTTATCTACAGGCCCCCAAACAGTAGTCTGGATGTAGGGTGTAAGTTGAATCAAGAGTTAAAATTGGCATGTCACAAAGGTAATGCTACAGTTGTTATGGGGGACTTCAACATGCAGGTAGACTGGAGGAATCAGGTTGGTACTGGACCCCAAGAAAGGGAGTTTGTGGAGTCCCTCTGAGATGGATTCTTAGAACAACTTGTACCGGAGCCTACCAGAGAGAATGCAATTCTAGATTTAGTGTTGTGCAATGAACCGGATTTGATCAGGGACCTCGAGGTAAAGGAGCCATTAGGAGGTAGTGACCATAATATGATAAGTTCTAATCTACAATTTGAGAGGGAGAAGGGAAACTCGGAAGTATCAGTATTACAGTTGAACAAAGGGAACTATGGTGCTATGAGGGAGGAGCTGGCCAAAGTTCAATGGAACAATACCCCAGCAGGGATGACAGTGGAACAGCAATGGCGAGTGTTTCTGGGAATAATGTGGAAGGTGCAGAATCAGTTCATTCCAAAGAGGAAGAAAGATCCTAAGGGGAGTAAGGGGAGGCCGTGGCTGACAAGGGTAGTAATGGACAGTATAAAAATAAAAGAGAAGTATAACATAGCAAAGACGAGTGGGAAGCCGGAGGATTGGGAAACTCTTAAAGAGCAACAGAAGGTAACTAAAAAGGCAATACGCGGAGAAAAAATGAGGTACGAAGGTAAACTAGGCAAGAATATAAAGGAGGACAGTAAAAGCTTCTTTAGGCATGTGAAAAGGAAAAAAAAATAGTTAAGACCAAAACTGGGCCCTTGAAGACAGAAACAGGTGAATTTATTATGGAGAACAAGGAAATTGCAGACGAGTTGAACAGGTACTTTGGATCTGTCTTCACTAGGGAAGACATGAACAATCTCCCAGATATAATAGTGGCTAAAGGACCTAGGGTAATGGATGAACTGAAGGAAATTTATATTAGGCAGGAAATGGTGTTGGATAGAATGTTGGGTCTGAAGGCTGATAAGTTCCCGGGACCTGATGGTCTGCATCCCAGTGTACTTAAGGAGGTGGCTTTAGAAATCGTGGATGCATTGGTAATCATTTTCCAATGTTCTATAGATTCAGGAGCAGTTCCTGTTGATTGGAGGGTGACTAATGTTGTTCTTCTCTTCAAGAAGGGAGGAAGAGAGAAAACGGGGAATTACAGACTGGTTAGCCTGACGTCGATGGTGGGAAAGATGCTGGAGTCAATTATAAAAGATAAAATTACGACACATCTGGATAGCAGTAACAGGATCGGTCCGAGTCAGCATGAATTTGCAAAGGGGAAATCGTGCTTGACTAATCTTCTGGAATTTTTTGAGGATGTAACTATGAAAATGGACAAGGGAAAGTCAGTTGATGTAGTGTACTTGAACTTTCAGAAAACCTTTGATAAAGTCCCACATAGGAGATTAGTAGGCAAAATTAGGGCATATGGTATTGGGGGCAGAGTACTGACATGGATTGAAAATTGGCTGGCTGACAGAAAACAAAGAGTAGCGATTAACGGGTCCCTTTCGGAATGGCAGGAGGTGACCAGTGGGGTACTGCAGGGTTCAGTGCTGGGACCGCAGCTGTTTACAATATATATTAATGATTTAGATGAGGGAATTAAAAGTAACATTAACAAATTTGCTGATGACACAAAGCTGGATGGCAGTGTGAAATGTGAGGAGGATGTTATGAGAATGCAGGGTGACTTGGACAGGCTGGGTGAGTGGGCAGATGCATGGCAGATGCAGTTTAATGTGGATAAATGTGTGGTTATCCACTTTGGTGGTAAGAACAGGAAGGCAGATTATTATCTAAATAGAGTCAAGTTAGGAAAAGGGGAAGTACAACAAGATCTAGGTGTTCTTGTACATCAGTCACTGAAAGCAAGCATGCAAGTACAGCAGGCTGTGAAGAAAGCTAATGGCATGCTGGCCTTCATAACAAGGGGAATTGAATATAAGAGCAAGGAGGTCCTTCTGCAGCTGTACAGGGCCCTGGTGAGACCACACTTAGAGTATTGTGTGCAGTTTTGGTCTCCAAATTTGAGGAAGGACATTCTTGCTATTGAGGGAGTGCAGCGTAGGTTCACAAGGTTAATTCCCGGGATGGCGGGATTGTCATATGTCGAAAGATTGGAGCGACTGGGCTTGTATACTCTGGAATTTAGAAGGCTGAGAGTGGATCTTATTGAAACATATAAGATTATTAAGGGATTGGACACGCTGGAGGCAGGAAGCATGTTCCCGCTGATGGGTGAGTCCAGAACCAGAGGCCACAGTTTAAGAATAAGGGGTAGGCCATTTAGAAAGGAGTTGAGAAAAAACTTTTTCACCCAAGAGTAGGGGATATATTGAATGCTCTGCCCCAGAAGGCCGTGGAGGCCAAGTCTCAGGATGCTTTCAAGAAAGAGATGGATAGTGCTCTTAAAGATAGCAGAATCAAAGGTTATAGGGATAAGGCATGAACTGGATACTGATTCTGGATGATCAGCCATGATCACAGTGAATGGTGGTGCTGGCTCAAAGGGCCGAATGGCCTACTCCTGCACCTATTGTCTATTGTCATTGAGTAAGATTCAGCATCAATCTTACTGCAGACCAAACAGATATTTTTTCCAAGCTGTTTAATCTCTTTGGTAAGTTTTGCATCATTTTCTTTGAAATGACCAGCTGACATTATGATGAAGAAATCGTATCTTTCAAATTTCATTTTCTTAAGATAGGTCGCAGCTGGAAATTTTGTGGAACCGATCGCTGGCAGGTCACAGTAGCGGACGTTGGACTGATTGGGAGGTGGGTACCTAGTCGTCTCCATTGTAGCTTTCATGACATCAGCTTCAGCCGCTCCATCATCATTGTTCCAAAGTCCTCTCATGGCATTGACGAAGGTGGATTTTCCTGCACCTGTTTCTCCTGTCACTGCAATGTTCAGCTATGCATTACCTGGTTCTGATACCTTCTGCCCTATTAGAAAGGTAACTTGTTTCACTCCACCTTTTTCAAAGTGAGATTTCAGTTTCTTGAGCTCTTCCTGTGTGAGATTCTCAGACTGAGCCACCTGTTGTCTGAAAGGAAACAGATTCTATTATAATTTCTCATCATAAAAACTACGGATCCCCATTCTATTGTCATCCATCTCATTTGGAACAACTTGCAGTGACCAATTAGCCCAAAAATCAGCAGGTCTGTGTGATATGGGTGGTAATTACAACACACAGGCAAACCTAAAGGACCACAAAGAATACTTGTAAATTTCATGTGTATAACACCATGGGTCAGGCTGCAACCTGGCTCTCTAGATAGATAGATAGATAGATAGATATACTTTATTAATCCTGAGAGAAATTTGGTTTCGTTACAGCCGCACCAACCAAGAATAGAGCGTAAATATAGCAATACAAAAAACCCCAACAGTCAAATAACAAAATGCAAACTATGCCAGATGGAAAATAAGTCCAGGACCAGTCTATTGGCTCAGGGTGTCTGACCCTCCACGGGAGGAGCTGCACGTTCGATAGCCACAGGCAGGAACGACCTCCCGTGCCGCCAAGTGTTGTATCACGGTGGAACGTGGCCGAAGTCCAACAGTAAAAAGTTCAATATCCAGTCTGCAAACACGTTCCTCGATCGTAATATACCCCGGATTGCACCATCCATTGTTAGCCAGATCAGTAAGCACCCCACTCATTCACGCTTACTGCTCTCGGTGCACTTCCGGCAAGGTGGAGCAGTATTACCCACCGAACTCCTCTTCTCCAGAAGTCTCTGTTGTCTCGACCCGGTCCTCTTTCCTCGACTTTGTGATTCCCCCTCTGCATCCTGTGTGTTTTCCTCTGGATTTTAGCAGGGGTGTCTGCCACTCTGTTCGTTAAGCCGGCCGGAATTTGCTGGTCCGTGGAATACACAATGCGACCTTGCTTCTGTCCCGCGTGTTGGGATGTGACCATTTCCAGCGCTAAAGAAAACCCAAATAAAGCTCTCTCTACCAGCATTTTAAAGAGGGTGCAGCTTCGACGTGTCACCATGAGAAAAAAACACAAAAAATAACGTAAATTAAAAGTAAGAAGAAAGTAAAAGAATAGATCGGAACGGCTGTACCAGGTTGCATGCAGGACCGGCGCATGTGAACTAAAAGAACAATGAATATTGGAAATCTATCCATACAACCTCATGATATCAATGCAGAAGTCCTTACGTGATAGCTACCATTTCAACCAATATCAACTCCATCATAAATGACCTCCCTTTCTCTATAAGGTCAGATGTCAGAGGTTGGCTGATAATTATTCAATTCACTTCATAATGAAAACTAAATAAATTCATGCCTGCTGTAACAAAGTGACCCGGGGGGGGGGTGCAGGGGGTGCAGTGGCACTTGTGATGAAAGTACACATAGACTATGATGTTATCTGTCCTGTGCTGGCACCAGTGGGATCAGCAGTTGGTCTGCCACCTGTCTTCAGGAGAAAGAGAGATAAGGAAAACAATGGAGCAGCATTTGGAGATGTTAATGAAGAGACGGGAGAGCTGTCAAGATCGTCTCCCCTTTGAACCCTGAACTGTTTGAAGTGATGGACAGGTGATACCCCAGCAGGGGGATAAAAAGGGACAGGTTCTCTAAGGCAAGACACACACGACACCACGAGGTAACGAGACCCTGGAAGCGGTGCGCCTCCCACAAGTCGGTGGGAGTTTTGAAGGGCTGGTCGCGGGACCAAACTATAGACGCACAGGGTGGAAAGGTACGATCAGCGGGAACCTGGTGTGTGTCCGCCCTTGCCTGGGTGCCAGGTTCACCGCAGAGAAACGATCGTATCTGTAAACGGAGGGGTCACGGTCGGTGACCTCAGAAGACATCACAAAGGGCTCGCCCGAAAGCTGACTGCAAAGAATATCGAAGGTCTGTGTGGAAGCCGTTTGAATATTCATTCGTTTTTGCTCTCTCTCTCCTTCCCCCCACTGTCCATCGCCACGGCAGTGATTACTGTGAACTGAACTGAACTCAATTGAACTGAACTTTGCGTCACTTTGAAACTGGTCAGTTACCCCTAGACGATGATAGAGCTTGATTGATCCTGTTATCCTAATTCTGTGTACATGTGTGTTTATCATTGCTGAACTGTTGCATGTATTATCCTTTTGATTAGAGTACTGTGTTGCTTGTTTCTTTAATAAAACTTCCTTAGTTCTAGTAATCCAGACTCCAACTGAGTGATCCATTTCTGCTGGTTTGGCAACCCAGTTACGGGGTAGGTAACACACTGTACTGAAAGTGGTGCAGGGGACTGACACCACCAGTGACCTGGCTTCACTCCTGGTCTCTGGTGCTGTCTGTGTGGAGTCTGCATGTTCTCCTGTGACCAAGTCAAATTTCCCACGGGTGATCCTGCCACATTGTGTTTGTTGTGAGATTAATGTGCCCCTGTAAATTGCTTGTCATGCAGGTGGGGGGGGTGGGAAAGTTGGAAACTTGATGTGTATGTGAGAGAGAGTTTGTTAGATGGAAATAAGCAGGTGCATGGGAAAGGTGGGAATGCTCAGTGGGGGGGGTGGAGGGTGGCAACAGAGATGAGTCTGGGTATCATAAAGAAAAATAAAGAAGTAGAAGTGATTTGAAAAGATAAAATAGCTGTAAAATGTTCATGTTTGGGATAAGCAAAGACTAGTAATATGTTTGTAAAAAATGTCCCAGGCTGTCACCATCTCCAAACAAGGAGAGTCTAACCACCTACTCTTGACACCAATACCACACAGACATGTCACTGTGTGCCACATACACATCCCCAACGCTGTTTCTTCTTGGCTACTCTGACAATAACTCACAACCCCCTGATCTCCACTAATAAAACAGGGCACTACGAATCAGGGACAATATCACAGCTGCTCTCAGAGGGAGAGGATAATGGACAGATCATCCACTGAGCCATCATTAGAAGAGCTCAAGGAGCAATTACTCTGAGTGGATTACGTTATAGAGCCCCCAGGAGCAACCAAAATATTGAGGAAAAAAGTGCAGGCAGCCGATGAAAATTTGCAAAAACAACAGGGTTGTTTTATTGTGTAACTGCCACTTCACCAAAATAGACTGGGGCATTCTTTGTGCAAGAAAGTTAGACAGGGCAGGATTGTTAGGTGCATCAAAGGCAGTTTCTTAAACAATATATGGATAGTCCAACTAGAACAGGATCCATACTAGACCTGATATTGGGAAATGCGATTTGTCTGCTGACTGACCTCTAATTCAGTGGAAATAACAAGAATCATTAATTACAATAGCTTAGGTTCTGATATCTCTGAGTAAGTATACATGATGCACAAAAGTATTAAATTGGGGAGGATAATTCTTTGTGTCTTAAGCAGGAACAAGGTAGAGTTATTCAGGAACAGTTGTTGCTGGGCAAATCCCTTCTGTGTAGGGTGATTAATGGCCAACTTCACAGAGTATGGAATTGATATGATCCAGTAGGTTGGAAGGATAAGGGTGGCAAAATAGGGGATCATTTGAAAAAGGTCAAGAGAGAATAGAAAGCATATGTACAGCTTATAAAGTTAAAATAATCAAACAGAGTCCTTGAGTGAGAGAAGAACTCAAGAAGGGAATTAGGTGAGCCAGAAAGGGCCATGAAAAGTCCTTAGCATGTTCGATTAAAGGGAATTCCAAGGAATTCTGTATATAAACCAAGAGAATAACTGGGGATTGTTTAGGACTAGTCAAGGACAGATGATTAGAGATACGCTTGGAGGTGGAAGATGCAGAGAAATTCTAAATGAGTACCAGATAACATGTTGGAGGAACTCAGCAGATCATACAACATCTGTGCCTAACCTACTAAGTTCCTACACGATCCTGTGTATTGATCCTGATCTACAGTCTCTCTGGTGTCTCGTAAATGAGTACTTATTCTAAGTATCCAACAAGGGGAAAGTCATGGAGAACAGTGTGGGGCATGTTAATATGCTGGGGCATTGTCAGATAAAGAAAAAGGGAACGTTGAATCTCTGGAAGAATGTTAAAGTGAAAGGGGTGGTGGTAGCAATAGAAATGATCAAGGTGTTTAAAAGGTTCTTTGATAAACGTGTATTTGCAGAGAACGGAAAGATGTGGTGGAGACAGATATGATAGGGTCTTTTAAGAGACTTTTGGATAGGTACATAGATCTTAGAAAAATAGAGGGCTATGGGTAAGCCTAGTAATTTCTAAGGTAGGGACATGTTCAGCACAACTTTGTGGGCCCAAGGGCCTATGTCGTGCTGTGGGTTTTCTATGTTTTTTCTGTGGACCATGTGGAGGAAGAGTGAAACTTGGAGGGGGAGGGATGAAGTAAAGAGCTGGGAAGATGATTGTTGAAAGAGACAGAAGATCATCCACTGTCGTGATCAGGCCACACTGATGGCATGAACATTGATTTCTCAAATATCAGATTTTGCCTCCCACCCACCCCGTTCAACATTTTGCAACCTCTTTTCCCTCCCGCGCCTTATCTCCTTGCCCATCCATCACCTCCCACTGTTGCTCATCCCCCCACTTTTTCTTGCTTCCATGTCCTTGTGTCTCTTTCACCAATCAACTTCCCAGCTCTTTACTTCATCCCTCCAAGTTTCACCTATCACCTGGTGTTTCTTTCTCCCCTCCTCCCACCTTTTAAATCTACTCCTCAGTTTTTCTATTCTGATCCTGCTAAAGGGTTTTGGCCCGAAACGTCAACTGTACTTATTTCCATAGATGCTACTTGGCCTGCTGATTTCCTCCAGCAGTTTGTGTGTGTTGCTTGGGTTTCCAGCATCTGTAGATTTTCTCTTGCTTGTAGGCAAGATCATTTGTTTGAGGCATCATTACCTCAAATGGTATGGTATAATATTATGTGCTGAGGGGCCTGTTCCCATGCTGAGACATTCTGTGTTCTATGACAAGGAATTTGATGCAAGGGAACACCAGCACCTACAGCTTCCCCTCCATCATACACTGATATCATTGCTCAACATGGTCACTGGGTCTACACTCAGGAATTCCAGATCCAACCCCACAATGGGATCAGATTTATCAGGATGGTAGCTATTCAACAAAGCAGATCCCATGCACCAATGAGAATGCTGAGCACTCAGTGTGCAGTGCACTGGCAGGAGTTGCTGAGGTAGGGTTCATGGAAGAGACACACAGTGTGGCATGTTCTGACCTACCTGGAGCTTGTGCCTCCCATTTCTGACGGCTGTTTCTCACAGCGTGCCCTGTGTGACAATTCTGTAATCCCAACACCAAATGTGCACAGTGATTGGGGGCTTGGGTCTCCTCTTTGTCTTTTGTGACAAGAATACACATCGATAAAGATGTTAGCTGTCTTGGGCTGGCATCAGTGGAATCAGCAGTTGGTCTGCCACCTGTCTTCAGGAGAGAGAGAGATAAGGAAAACAATGGAGCAGCATTTGGAGATGTGTAATGAAGGGAAAGGAGAGCTGTCAAGAGCGGCTCCCCCTTTGAACCCTGAACTGTTTGAAGTAATGGACAGGCGATACCCCAGCAGGGGGATAAAAAGGGATAGGTTCGCTAAGGCAGGACACACACGATACCCGAGGTAACAAGACCCTGGAAGCGGTGCGTCTCTCACAAGTCAGTGGGAAGTACCGAGCCATAGACGCACAGGGTGGAAAGGCACAATCAGCGGGAACCTGGTGTGTGTCCACCCTTGCCTGGGTGCTGGGTTTACCGCAGAGAAACGATCGTATCTGGAAACGGAGGGGTCACGGTCGGTGACCTCAGATGACATCACAAAGGACTCACCCGAAAGCTAACTGCGAAGGTCTGTGTGTGGAAGCCGTTTTGAATATTCATTTGTTTTTGCTCTCTCTCCTTCCCCCCACTGTTCATCGCCACGGCAACGATTACTGCGAACTGAACTGAACTAAATTGAACTGAACTTTGCGTCACTTTGAAACTGGTCATTTACCCCTAGACAACGATGGAGCTTGATTGATCCTGTTATCTTAATTCTGTGCACATGTGTGTTTATCATTGCTGAACTGTTGCATTTATTATCCTTTTGATTAGAGTACTGTGTTGCTTGTTTCTTTAATAAAACTTTCTTAGTTCTAGTAATCCAGACTCCAACTGAGTGATCCATTTCTGCTGGTTTGGCAACCCAGTTATGGGGTACGTAACATAAGTGGGGGCTCGTCCTGGATTTTGAACGCTAAATTTGGGATGGAGTAAATTGATTGGGTCAAAATTCCCGAAAGAAAGAAAAGACAAACAGCAGTAATGGAGGCTGAGGAATTTATAAAGGTGCTGACCTTGGAGGTATTAGAGGATGCCAGGAAATCGGAATTGGTAGCTGTGGCCAAACTGTTGAATCTTGCTAAGGGGAAGTTGACAATGAGGAGAGAGGAGATACACAGAGCTATCGTAGAGCACTATGTATCTAAAGGTGTGTTTCCCCAAGGCGAGCTGGGGGTGGTGTCTATTGAAAAACCTGCTGGAGACGCGGTACAGGTGCAGCTTGAAAAACTGAGACTCGAGCACGAGTTCCGGGTACGGCAGTTAGAACACGAAGAGAAGCAGTTAGAAAGGCGGGAGAAAGAGAGAGAGTTAGAAAGGCAGGAGAAAGAGAGAGAGTTAGAAAGGCGGGAGAAAGCGAGAGAGAGATAGCTGGAGCGAGAGGAGAAACAGAGGGAAAGGGAATTCGAGCTGGAGAAGTTAAAGATAAGGGCAGAGCAGGGGCCCGTGCCGAACCAAGGTGGAGGGTTCCGGGTGACCCAGGAGGTTAGGCTGGTTCCCCCATTTGACGATACCGACATGGATCAGTACCTTCTCCATTTCGAAAAAGTTGCTACAAGTCAGGACTGGCCGAGGGATAAGTGGGTTGTTTTGCTTCAGAGTGTACTAAAAGGGAAAGCCCAAGAAGCTTACTCAGCTTTGTCCGCGGAAGATGCCCAGAGGTATGAGGTGGTGAAGGAGGCCATCCTCAGGATTTATAAGTTGCTCCCGGAGGTATACCGGCAGAGGTTCCGGCATGCGAGGAAGCAGTGGGACCGCACGTATTTAGAGTTTGCCCGTGAGATGCAGACATATTGTGAGCATTGGTGTGCCTCGAAGGGGGTAGAGGGGGATTATGACAGACTGCTACAGCTGATCCTGATTGAGCAGTTTAAAGGTTGTGTCCCTGAGGGTATGAGACCCTACCTAGATGAGAAAGAGGCAGCCACGTTAGCCGCAACTGCTAACTTAGTGGATGAGTATGCGTTGACGCATAAAATGAAGTTTGCCCTGAGTAAAGGCTACCAGAAGGGTAGTCGGGATGGCGGGGAGAGTCCGCCAGAAAAGTCAGAAAGTAAGCCGGGGACTAGTGAGAAGGATAAGGTAGACCGGGAGCAGTCTGGTAGGAAGTCTCCTGGGGTCGTCTGTTATAATTGCGGGAAAGTCGGACACTTTGCGTCCAGGTGCTTTGCCCCAAAGAAGGAGACGGGAAAAGGAAAAACGGCGATTTTGACTGGCTGTATCGAGCTGGTAAACGAACTGCTAGGGAAGGACAGGTCTGCCAAAGTACAGGAAGGGCGCGAGAGGTTTATCTCAGCCGGATTGGTGTCGGTGAAGGAGGGATTAAAACCAGTTCCAGAGCGGAGCTGGAGAGACATGGGAGCATGTCAGTCACTAATACTGAAGAGTGTATTAGAGTTTAGCTCAGAGACCCAGACTGGGGAGGTAGAGGTCAAAGGTGTTGGGGAAGGGACAGAGTCAGTCCCTTTGCACCAGATACACTTACAAAGCAACCTGGTCTCTGGACTAGTCATGATCGGGGTGAGGCCCGAATTACCGATGAAAGGCGTGGAAGTCTTGCTCGGTAATGACCTCGCCGGGGGAATCGTGTTCAAGGCAGTGAGATTGACAGGTCAGCCTGCCAGCATTGAGGCCCCGCCCATGGACTCACAGGTTCATCATGGGGCTGCGGTAGTAAATTTAGCTGAGACGTTTCTGCCAGCCTTGTACGAGAAGGGGGTAAAAAGTGAAAAGAAGGAGTGCAGTGAAACAAGAGGTAGTGAGGGAGCTGAGACAGACTTAGCATTAGCCAGAAAGAATTTGTGCAGGCGCAGGAGCGAGACGAGGGGCTGATGGTTTTGGTGGAGGAGGAAGTGCTAAGGAAGAAAGGGAAACCAAGTACCGTACCCGCAGATGAGGAATGGGGGGTGGTGCAAAAGAGTTATGGGGATGAGGTTTTTAATCTGGCCCACAAGGTACCCCCCGGTGGACATTTTGCGGTGCTGGAGGAAACAGTTGGTGGAATCATGAAAGAGGTTTACTGGCTGCCCAGGGGGGAGGATGTTATTCATTATGGCCGACGCGAACTGTGACGGTCACAGGCTTTTGATATGCTAACAAACCTAGTCAGTGTTAACGCGGAAATCAATGAATCTAGGGTCCCCCTGATAAGAGAAAACAACCATTTTGAAAAGATGAGTATGGTATCGACCAGATGGGAGAAGGCTATTGTTTTGGCCAGCTCTGCTGATAAGGTCTCTCCCTTAATCCCCGAACAAAGCGACTCTTTCGGAGAAGTAATTAAACGACTCACACATGTGTGTTTGATTGTCCCGAGGCGATCCAAAGAACTGGGACGTTGGGTGGTGTCTGTTACACTGGGTCAGTCTAGTGGGAAACGTTCATATAGAATGAGTAATTCGGTAACAAAAGGGCTGACGAACACAGAGGTGTGTATTGGTGGTGTAATACCGCTGTTTGAAGCCAGCTTGATAGTGAACCTTGAAAAAAATGAGTTCGGCCACACGAAGGTCACTTACCTGGGAATTGTGGTGACACAGGGGCAGCTGGCAGCGATGCAAGCTAAAGTGCGGGCTATCTCTGACATCCCAACCCCGACAGACAAGAAGGCCCTCAGAAGGCTCTTGGAGATGGTGGGATACTGTAGGAAGTTTTGCAATAACTCTGTGGTTACCACCCCTCCCCCTCCTACTAAGCCCTTGCGAGAGAAAACTAAGTCGGAATGGGACGACCCTTGTTATTGTGGTCCGGGGCAAAACCAAATGAGAGGTTACATTGATCGCAATTCATCAGTGTTTTTGGCCACTATGAAGTTTGCTAAGTTGGAGCCTGGTCTAAGGGATTATTAATAACATATAAAAGGAACAGGAAATGTGATTGCTGACTGTCTGTCAAGGTGTTGACAACTTCAAATTCACTGTATTAGCCAAATAGCTGATAAAGATGTATATTTGTGTGTATCAAATAATGTATTCATGTTTGTAATTTTAACCCCCGGTAAAAATCCTTAAAGGGGGGAAGTGTGACAAGAATACACATCGATAAAGATGTTAGCTGTCTTGGGCTGGCACCAGTGGAATCAGCAGTTGGTCTGCCACCTGTCTTCAGGAGAGAGAGAGATAAGGAAAACAATGGAGCAGCATTTGGAGATGTGTAATGAAGGGGAAGGAGATCTGTCAAGAGCAGCTCCCCCTTTGAACCCTGAACTGTTTGAAGTAATGGACAGGCGATACCCCAGCAGGGGGATAAAAAGGGATAGGTTCGCTAAGGCAGGACACACACGACACCCGAGGTAACATGACCCTGGAAGCGGTGCGTCTCTCACAAGTCAGTGGGAAGTACCGAGCCATAGACGCACAGGGTGGAAAGGCACGATCGGCGGGAATCTGGTGTGTGTCCACCCTTGCCTGGGTGCTGGGTTCACCGCAGAGAAACGATCGTATCTGGAAACGGAGGGGTCACGGTCGGTGACCTCAGATGACATCACAAAGGACTCACCCAAAAGCTGACTGCGAAGGTCTGTGTGTGGAAGCCGTTTTGAATATTCATTTGTTTTTGCTCTCTCTCCTCCCCCCCACTGTCCATCGCCACGGCAACGATTACTGCGAACTGAACTGAACTAAATTGAACTGAAATTTGCGTCACTTTGAAACTGGTCATTTACCCCTAGACAACGATGGAGCTTGATTGATCCTGTTATCTTAATTCTGCACACATGTGTGTTTATCATTGCTGAACTGTTGCATTTATTATCCTTTTGATTAGAGTACTGTGTTGCTTGTTTCTTTAATAAAACTTTCTTAGTTCTAGTAATCCAGACTCCAACTGAGTGATCCATTTCTGCTGGTTTGGCAACCCAGTTACGGGGTACGTAACACTTTGTGTAGGTTTCACCTTGAAGGAAGAAAAAAGAGTGACCGATGGGTCTTTGCTTCACAAATGTACTTAAGGATGCTCAGCAAATCACCTTCAATCGCTGGAGAATAGTGCAAGAAACCAGTGAATAGAACAGTACAGCATAGAAACAGGGTCCTTGGCTCATATTGTTCCTGCTGACCATGATGACAAAATAAACTCATCCCATCGACCTGCACAAGATACATATCTCTGCATTCCATGCATGTTCACGTGTCTGTCTAAATGTCTCTTAAATGCTCCTGTTGTGTCTGCTTCCACCAGCATCTGTGGCAGAAAGCTCCAGGCACTACCAGTCTCTGAGTAAAAACATCACCTTTAAACATGCCCTCTCACCTCATACTTCCAACAGGTTTCCCACATCCCTCCAACCCGCACAACTGCCCTCTCCATCACCTGCAGTCTTCAGCACTCCAGAGAAAATAATCCTGGTTTGTCCAAATTTTCCTCACAGCATATTTCCTCTCATCTCGGCAACATCCTGGTAAACATCTTCTGTACCTTCTCCAAAGCCTCCATTTCCTTCGTATAATTGGGCAGATGCAGCCTAAACGGAGCTGTATTATAAGAAAGCTGGAACAGATCAATGTTTGCCCAATTTTTCCTTCTAGCCAAATAGGAAAAAAACACAACTGTGCTGTCTCTGCTTATTTTAGTTATCCAGACAGAGGAGAATATGAGGGGAGTTGTGTTTCCTCCTCAAGGTTTCAGGAAAGGATGTGGTGGAACACTGGATGCTCAGAGCTGAAGGTGAATGGAAATAAGAAAGAACGTTGTCCGTAGTGCACTCGGCCACATGGAACCTGCAAATCAATCATCATCTCCAAAATGCCACACTTTGAATATTTCTAATACTAGTTATGGTTAATCTGCTTTGCTACTACTGTGGGCAGTTTCTGAATCAACCAACATCTGCAAAGTGCCACACGGATGCCTGTGATCATCATTTTGAAATGATGGTGTTCTCTACTCAAACTCTAAGATTTACAGGAAATTGTTGCATCTGTGGGGTTAAGATGCATCTGTGAGGCTGCAACCACAATCAAATACCAGCCGACTTGATGAATGTTTACACTGATTTTCAGAAGTGGGATACATCTGAATGTAAAATTAAATGAAGAAGAATTGATTATTGCAAATAATATCACATCGGGTCAGCCTGCAGAGAATGAACACTGAACTGAACCGTACTGAAATGTACCTCTTCATTTTCTGTTTGTATATCCTATGCTTCTGTTCGTTTTTTGTTGTCATTTGCATGTGGGATGGTAGAGAGATTGATATTTGATGTTTTTGCTTTGAACTGGTTGGGTCCGTAGTCCTTTGCTTCGTAACGTATGTGGGGAAGATTAATTCCAGAGTTGTGTAAAGCATACACACTTCCATAATAAATATAATTTAAAGTTTGAGAATTTTGAGATTAAAATGTAAACATATTCCCACTATCAAGAGATCCCTAGCTCAACATATGTGAGATGATGCTCTCCCAATCTTCCACAGCTTCCCTGATTTGGAAATCTTCCTCTGACTGTAAAGTTATTTCTCACACTACTATTTTACACTGGAAAGAGAAAGAAATAAGACTGATGAAACTTACATCCGCTGTGGGAAACGTGGACATGTCAGAGTGGGACTGAGAATTTGGACACCATGTAGTGATGACCAGAGCATTTTCTCAAGTGACACTAATGAACAGGGATTCTGTAACTGGATGAGAAATGAAGAGGCATGGACTGATGATTCAGGTCACATCACAGCAGCAGGGGGATATAACTTAATGGATTGAAGTATGGTGAAAACAGCCAACTTGCATAATAGGCGTGATTCAACCACCAGATTACCATCAACACTGAGTTTGTTCACCCTTTGCCCTTCAATGAAACATATGGTGATTGAAAGTCTTTGGATGTCAGGAATTACCCAATGCTTTTCACCTGCTCTTTTAGCCAAACTACTAATATATTCATAGAATCACTGGTACACTCATAAAGGGGAGTTCACAGTGGCAATGTTGCTGAGGGGGCAGCCACAGGTGTGCTCTCCACTATCCAGGCATTTTCCTTCCCTCTCCTAACAGTCACCCGGTTTTCTGACCCCTGTAGCCTAGGGACAACTACCTCCCTGTAGCTCCCGTCTATCACCTCTTCACTTTCCCTGATAAGCAGTAAGTCATCAAGCTGCAGCTCCAGATCTCTAACACGGTCTCTGAGGAGCTGCAACTCGGTGTACCTGGCGCAGATGTGGCCGTCAGGGAGGCTGAAGGTCTCCAAGGATTCCCACATCTGACACCCTGAACAAAGCACTAACCCTGCAGGTATGCTATCCAATTCTACAGGAATGAAATGAAAAATAAGTCTACTCACCCACTTACCTCACCGAACAGATGAACTTTTTAAACCATTAGCTGTGTGAGCTCTGCTGCTTCTGTCTGTCTGGGCCGATTCGCCAAGGGGAAAAAGGGAGTTGGTGCTTCGCTCTCACCTCTTCCCGTTACTGCCGAAGCCCGTTGAAGCCAAAGCCCTACAATCTGCAACCACTCACTCCACTGCCCGCTGTATAGGGTGGTCTCCTTTCTAAACTGTTTATGCTGTCCTGTCTACGTCACATTCCTGCGCAGTCTCATCCTTCTTGAACTCGAAGAAGTTTTTAAAAAAAACTGCCTTCCATCAGAATTCAGCTCCCTCACCACTCTACTTGTCCCGATTCATAACGGGAGTGTCTCAGTCTCCCCACCCACTTCATTGATCGGACCGGTGTGGTTCTCTGGGTTCAGAGTCTGAGCGATGTTGAATTCTGTTTGATCAGTGATAAAGTGATGGCGTTTTCAGACATCCTACCTCTTCCGGAAGTTCCGGGAGTCTCCTGCATATAGATAGTGGCTCCCTGATGCCCGGAAATTATATACAATATCCCGGAAATTGACTTTTTTTGAGAAAGAGAGGGAGAAGGAGAGCAGGCATCCTGATTAGTCTCTCTTCATGCTAAGAGTGGTCCCCAACCACCAGGCCATGAGGAAACATTATGACTTGGGGATATGAAACAGTATGAGTCAGCTGCACCTTTCCTCATTCCCTGTCACGCACTGCTGAACTTGAACGCACGTGAGATCATTACCCACGCGTCATCCATGTCAGCACGGGAAGGAGTCAATACTCCTTGAGCTTGCAGATGACTGCAGGCTGAAAAGTATGTTCGACATAACATCTCTGCTGGCATTCTTGATCAAAGTCAAGGCTGAATATCTTGAGATTGCCACGGAAACACTGAAAACGTTGCTTCCATTTCCAACATACCTCTGCAAAGCGGAGTTTTCCGCAATGAATGCAACAAACACTATATTGTGGAATAGGCTAGACATTAGGAACCCCCTTCGAGTATCGCTGTCTCCCATCACCCCTCGATGGCGCTGTCTTGATGCAGGAAAACAAACCCAGGGCTCCCACTGATTCAGCGATATTGGTGTGTGCAATGATTTTATATGTTCTTACGAGGAAACTATGCGCTGTGTGTTTAATATCCAAACGTTACTTAATATGTTATAGAAACATAGAAACATAGAAAATAGGTGCAAGAGTAGGCCATTCGGCCCTTCGAGCCTGCACCGCCATTTATTATGATCATGGCTGATCATCCAACTCAGAACCCCGCCCCAGCCTTCCCTCCATACCCCCTGACCCCCGTAGCCACAAGGGCCATATCTAACTCCCTCTTAAATATAGCCAATGAACTGGCCTCAACTGTTTCCTGTGGCAGAGAATTCCACAGATTCACCACTCTCTGTGTGAAGAAGTTTTTCCTAATCTCAGTCCTAAAAGGCTTCGCCTTTATCCTCAAACTGTGACCCCTTGTTCTGGACTTCCCCAACATTGGGAACAATCTTCCTGCATCTAGCCTGTCCAATCCCTTTAGGATTTTATACGTTTCAATCAGATCCCCCCTCAATCTTCTAAATTCCAATGAGTACAAGCCTAGTTCATCCAGTCTTTCTTCATATGAAAGTCTTACATCCCAGGAATCAATCTGGTGAACCTTCTTTGTACTCCCTCTATGGCAAGGATGTCTTTCCTCAGATTAGGGGACCAAAACTGCACACAATCCTCCAGGTGTGGTCTCACCAAGGCCTTGTACAACTGCAGTAGTACCTCCCTGCTCCTGTACTCGAATTCTCTCACTATAAATGCCAGCATACCATTCGCCTTTTTCACCGCCTGCTGTACCTGCATGCCCACTTTCAATGACTGGTGTATAATGACACCCAGGTCTCGTTGCACCTTCCCTTTTCCTAATCAACCACCATTCAGATAATAATCTGTTTTCCTATTTTTGCCACCAAAGTGGATAACTTCACATTTATCCACATTAAATTGCATCTGCCATGAATTTGCCCACTCACCCAACCGATCCAAGTCACCCTGCATCCTCTTAGCATCCTCCTCACAGCTAACACTGCCACCCAGCTTCGTGTCATCCGCAAACTTGGAGATGCTGCATTTAATTCCCTCATCCAAGTCATTAATATATATTGTAAACAACTGGGGTCCCAGCACTGAGCCTTGCGGTACCCCACTAGTCACCGCCTGCCATTCTGAAAAGGTCCCGTTTATTCCCACTCTTTGCTTCCTGTCTGCTAACCAATTCTCCACCCACACCAATACCTTACCCCCAATACCGTGTGCCTTAAGTTTGCACACTAATCTCCTGTGTGGGACCTTGTCAAAAGCCTTTTGAAAATCCAAATATACCACATCCACTGGTTCTCCCCTATCCACTCTACTAGTTACATCCTCAAAAAATTCTATGAGATTCGTCAGACATGATTTTCCTTTCACAAATCCATGCTGACTTTGTCCGATGATTTCACCGCTTTCCAAATGTGCTGTTATCACATCCTTGATAACTGACTCCAGCAGTTTCCCCACCACCGACGTTAGGCTAACCGGTCTATAATTCCCCAGTTTCTCTCTCCCTCCTTTTTTAAAAAGTGGAGTTACATTAGCCACCCTCCAATCCTCAGGAACTAGTCCAGAATCTAACGAGTTTTGAAAAATTATCACTAATGCATCCACTATTTCTTGGGCTACTTCCTTAAGCACTCTAGGATGCAGACCATCTGGCCCTGGGGATTTATCTGCCTTCAATCCCTTCAATTTACCTAACACCACTTCCCTACTAACATGTATTTCGCTCAGTTCCTCCATCTCACTGGATCCTCTGTCCCCTACTATTTCTGGAAGATTATTTATGTCCTCCTTAGTGAAGACAGAACCAAAGTAATTATTCAATTGGTCTGCCATGTCCTTGCTCCCCATAATCAATTCACCTGTTTCTGTCTGCAGGGGACCTACATTTGTCTTTACCAGTCTTTTCCTTTTTACATATCTATAAAAGCTTTTACAGTCAGTTTTTATGTTCCCTGCTAGTTTTCTCTCATAATCTTTTTTCCCCTTCCTAATTAAACCCTTTGTCCTCCTCTGCTGAACTCTGAATTTCTCCCAGTCCTCAGGTGAGCCACTTTCTCTGGCTAATTTGTATGCTTCTTCTTTGGAATTGATACTATCCCTAATTTCTCTTGTCAACCACGGGTGCACTGCCTTCCTTGATTTATTCTTTTGCCAAACTGGGATGAACAATTGTTGTAGTTCATCCATGCAACTTTTAAATGCTTGCCATTGCATATCCACCGTCAATCCTTTAAGTGTCATTTGCCAGTCTATCTTAGCTAATTCATGACACATACCTTCAAAGTTACCCCTCTTTAAGTTCAGAACCTTTGTTTCTGAATTAACTATGTCACTCTCCATCTTAATGAAGAATTCCACCATATTATGGTCACTCTTACCCAAGGGGCCTCTCACGACAAGATCGCTAATTAACCCTTTCTCATTGCTCAAATCCCAGTCCAGAATAGCCTGCTCTCTATTTGGTTCCTCGACATGTTGGTTCAAAAAACCATCCCGCATACATTCCAAGAAATCCTCTTCCTCAGCACCTTTACCAATTTGGTTCACCCAATCTACATGTAGATTAAAGTCACCCATTATAACTGCTGTTCCTTTATTGCACACATTTCTAATTTCCTGTTTAATACCATCTCCGACCTCACTACCACTGTTAGGTGGCCTGTACACAACTCCCACCAGCGTCTTCTGCCCCTTAGTGTTACGTAGCTCTACCCATATCGATTCCACATCTTCCCGGCTTATGTCCTTCCTTTCTATTGCGTTAATCTCTTCTTTAACCAGCAACGCCACCCCACCTCCCCTTTCTTCATGTCTATCCCTCCTGAATATTGAATATCCCTGAACGTTGAGCTCCCATCCCTGGTCACCCTGGAGCCATGTCTCTGTGATCCCAACTATATCATAATCATTAATAACAATCTGCACTTTCAATTCATCCACCTTGTTATGAATGCTCCTCGCATTGACACACAAAGCCTTCAGGCGCTCTTTTACAACTCTCTTAGCCCTTATAAAATTATGTTGAAAAGTGGCCCTTTTTAATGGTTGCCCTGGATTTGTCGGCCTGCCACTTTTTCTTTTCTCCTTAGTACTTTTTGCTTCTACCCTCACTTTACACCCCTCTGTCTCTCTGTACTGGTTCCCATCCCCCTGTTGTGAACTAACTTCCTCACACTTAGCCTCTCTAATTTGATTCCCACCCCCCAACCATTCTAGTTTAAAGTCACCTCAGTAGCCCCTGCTAATCTCCCTGCCAGGATATTGGTCCCCCTAGGATTCAAGTGTAACCCGTCCTTTTTGTACAGGTCACGTCTGCGCCAAAAGAGGTCCCAATGATCCAAAAACTTGAATCCCTGCCCCCTGCTCCAATCCCTCAGCCACGCATTTATCCTCCACCTCAGCGCATTCCTACTCTCACTGTCGCGTGGCATAGGCAGTAATCCCGAGATTACTACCTTTGCGGTCCTTTTTCTCAACTCCCTTCCTAGCTCCCTATATTCTCCTTTCAGGACCTCATCCTATGATGCTATTCTCTTGTAATTGACTTATCACTATATTAATGCGAGGAAACTGTGCGCTGTGTGTTTAATATTAAATCTGTTAGCTAAACCCTTTTAGAAATGAAATTGAGTGTATTAGCCACTTATAAGTGATTTATAGTTGACTTATCACCTACATTCCGGTCGTAATTAACACCCCCTGCCCCAGGTCAGCCGGTCCGCAAGAATATTGTCAATATTAAACTGGTCCGCGGTTCAAAAATTGTTGGGGACCCCTGCTAAGTAGACCTATCAGTTTTCTCTGTGGGCGGGTTTTACAGTCGGCCTCAAAAATAATGACAGTGTTGCTCGCTGCACTGTTTGCCACAGTGACTTTTCTATTGCCCATGGTGGGTTAAAATGTAAAAGACATGTTGATGTGAGTTTAACAGGTGTCATTCATTATTAGCATAGCTAGTGTTATTTAAACTAGTTGGCTGGCTGCTAAGGAGCTACGCTATTGATGTCCTACGTGATGAGGCCAAACTCCCTGTAGACTTGCTTAAAGTTTTAATAGAATAAACATGATAATATAATATAATATAAGTACATATTTTAATGTCACATTTTCTGCATATACCCAACTTGGTTTACAGATTAGACAAAATCACGAAACAAAATATTACATTACCCTTGGAGGTCGACTGGGATTGCGGGGTGGGGTGCGGGTCAGGGGTGCTACCTCCCTGACATGGTGGTGCTACCTCCCAGAAATGAGTTTTTGCAGGGTGGGATGTCTGCGTTTAGAGTAGCACAGTGTGTGCGCGTTTCACAGTCCGTGAACAGCAGGGACCCGAAGGGAGAATGAGCAGCGTGGGACTAGTGATGGCCCGAAGGGAGCATTCTGGGTTTTCAGATGTCATGGTATTCATGACCAGTTGGGATGGGGAATTAAGGCCATTAGTTAAGGGTTGGACTGTGCATCAGCACCCCCACTCCCCCGGAAAGTAGCTTAACCGGTAACGAGTGGACAGTCGTAAGGCTGCGGGACCGGTCGGTATCCCAGGGCGGGTACTCAGGATGTGCGCGGCTCAACCTGCAGGTGTATTGACAGACATTTTTAATCTCTTCCTGTCCCAGTGTAGAGTGCCCTCTCCGCCTGCTTCAAAGCATCCACCATTGTTCCGGTACATAAATAGACCAAGGTAACAGTTCTGAATGACTGGCATCCTGTCGCACTCACCTCAATAATAATCAAATGCTTTGAGAGGCTGGTCAAGGACTACATCTGCGGCATGCTACCACCCTCACTGGACCCCTACAGTTCACCTACCGACACAACTGATCGACAGAAGATGCAATAGCTACAGCTCTACATACCGTCCCCACACATCTGGAGAAGAGGGATGCTCATGTGAGAATGCTGTCCTTGGACTGCAGTTCATCATTCAACATCATAATTCCCTCCAGGCTTGAAAAGAAGCTCAGAGACCTCGGTGTTGTGCATCTGGATCCTGGACTTCCTGTCAGATAACCAGCAGGTGGTAAGACTGAGATCCCCCACCTCTCCCCTTCTGACCCTCAACACAGGTGCCCCTCAGGGCTTTGTACTAAGTCCCCTCCTTTACTTTCTTTACTCCCATGACTCTGTCGCCACCCACAGCACAATCTGCTAATTAAATTTGCTGACAACACTACACTGATTGGCCTAATCTCAAATAACAATGAGGCAGCCTACATTGAAGAAGTCACCACCCTGAAACAGTGGTGTTAAGTAAACAAGCTCTTCTACAATGTTGCAAAAAGAAAAGAGCTGATTGTAGACTACAGGTGGAATGGAGACAGGTTAGCCCCCGTAGACATCAATGGATCTGGGGTTGAGGGGTGAGCAGCTAAAAATTCCTCGGAAGAAACATCACCGAGGACCTCACGTGGTCTGTACATATTGACTGTGTGGTGAAAAAGGCACAACAGCGCCTCTTTCACCTCAGACGATTGAAGAAGTTTGGTGCGGGCCCCCAAATCCTAAGAACTTTCTATATGGGCACAATGGACACACGACTGCACAAGCGCATGGACATCAGTGAGTTCAAACTGCGAGAAGAGTTTAAAAAGACAACTTTGTAGAGGAGGCACAGAAATACTGGGAGTCAGAGTAGGAGGGCTTTGGCTCAACAGGGCTTAGGTGATAACAGGTCGAGGTGAGGTCAGTTACTTGTGAAGTATAGAAACAGGAAGTATGTGTGTGAGGCCGGTGTTCTGTTTTGAGTGTCAGATGTACAAAGTCTAGGAGTCTCCCAGCCTCCCGGACAATCACATATGCCCCAGGTGCATCCAGCTGCAGCTCCTAAGGGACCAGGTTAGGGAACTGGAGATACAGGTTGATGACCTTCATTTGGTCAGGGAGAGTGAAGAGGTGATAAAGAGTAGCTATAGCAAGTAGTCACACCAGGACCTCGGGAGACAGATAAGCGGTTAACAGTCAGGAAAGGGAAGGGTAAGAGTCAGATACTGGAGAGTACCCAACTGGATGTCCCCCTTGACAATAAGTACTCCTGTTTGAGTACTGTTGGGGGGGGGCAGCCTACCTGGGGGAAGCAACAGTGGCCGAGCCTCTGGCACAGAGTCTGGCCTTGTGCTTCAGAAGGGTAGGGAACAGAAGAGAAAGGCAGCAGTGATAGGGGACTCTATAGTTAGCGGGTCAGACAGATGATTCTGTGGACATAGGAAATAAACAAGGATGGTAGTTTTTCTCCCATGTGCCAAGGTCTGGAATGTTTCTGATCACATCCACGATATCCTGACGTGGGAGGGAGGACAGCCAGAGGTGGTGGTACATATTGATACCAACGACATAGGTAGGAAAAGGGAGGTGGTCCTGAAAACAGACTACAGGGAGTTAAGAAGGAAGTTAAGAAGCATTACCTCAAAGGTAGTAATCTCAGGATTCCTGCCTGTGCCACGCGACAGTGAGTATAAGTATAGAATGAGGTGGAGTATAAATGCGTGGCTAGGGGATTGGAGCTGAGGGCAGGGATTCAGATTTCTGGATCATTAGGATCTCTTCTGGGGCAGGTGTGACCTGTACAAAAAGGACGGGTTGCACTTGAATCCGAGGGGGACCAATATCCTGGTAGGGACTTTTGCTAAGGCTATTGGGGAGAGATTAAAATAGATTTGCTGGCAGGTGGGGACTGAACTGACAGAGAATGGGCCGGTTGGCTCACAAATAGAGAAAACTTGTAGACAGTGCGAGAGGGAGGATAGGCAGGTGATAGAAAAGAATCCTGTGCTTTCGTAACACTTCCCCTCAAAAAGGAAAGTTTTGATCTGAAAGAGCAAAATTTTAACTGCAAACTACAAAATGTGAAACAATACATGTATGGTAATCATATAGCATATTACAAAAGCATTTACAAATACCACATTCTACTCCACTATTAAAAATACATTGCAACCTTAACATCTAGAAAGGCAATTGGCCTTTAATGTGAGTTATCATGAAATGATATTCCTGCAAAATCAAACTCCAATTTAACAACCTTCTTTTTTTGTCCTTCATCTTACTCAAAAAACACCAATGGATTATGATCTGTCCAATATCAGTGACTGAGAAGCCCCAGTATCTCGAAGAATTTTCACTAGTACCGGGGTTGACACCTCATTCACAGACACAAACCCATCTGACATAAAATGGTCATATCCCTTCCTAACCCGGTCAGACCTCTCAGTCCTTAGCTGAGCCTCATCAGAATGTGTAGAACCCTATGGGTTTATAGGTGTTTCACAACACTGAATACAAGCATTTGGGACTGCCTCCTTTTCCTTCTTCTTCTTCAGAATGGAACAATTATCCATAATGTGACCAGTTTTCTTTCGATAGGGACAAGTAAGACCAGAATATTTCTCCTTCACTTGCTTCCATTCATCCTTACTTTTGTCACTAGTCCCAGATTTAATTTCTGGTTTACCCTGACAATCCATGCTACTTTCTTGGAAACTCTTACCGGGGGTAAACTTAATCTTGTGGGTTAAAGCAAACTCATCTGCTAATCTAGCAGTCTCCTGCAAAGTGGCCGCATCCTTTTCATCTAAATATGTCTTTATGTCATTAGGGGCACACCTTTTAAATTCTTCAATTAAAACCAACTCTTTCAAGCTGTTAAAATCATCATTCACATTTTTAGATGTGCGCCAATGGTCAAAACACATAAACTTCTCATAAGCAAATTCCACATAATCTGGTTTACAGATTTCCTCAAATTTCTAAACTTTTTCCTGTAGGCTTCTGGAACCAATTCATAGGCTTTAAGTACAGTCCGTTTCACTGTGTCATAATTAATTGCATCTCCAATTGATACGGCAGAGTGAACTTTATGAGCCTTACCCTTAATTACACTCTGTAACAAAAGAGACCAGCTTTCTTTGGCCACTTTTGTCTCTGAGCCACTTTCTCAAAATGCTGGAAGTATTCATCAACCTTATTCTCATTAAATGGAGGGACCAGTTTAACTTCAATAACTGGCAATAAATGGTACAACCAACTCCTTAGAGGCAGCCACTGCTCTCTTCAGCCTTAACTAATCTATTGCAAACTGCCTTTGCTTGTCTGCTTCTTCATCTTCAAAACACCTTTTTTTAATCTGCCTCTTCCCTCGGTTTGTCTGCCTCTCTAGCATCAAACAGCCTCTGTCTCTCTTTTTCTTCAGCTTCTAATTTAAACATACCAAATTTCATTTGTTCCAGTCGTAACCGGATATCCTCTTTACTCACAAGAAACCTCTTTAACACCTCCTCATCAAACACCTTCGTAGATATATAGTGCTCAACTATTTTCCTCTGAATTTCTGGCTTTCTCATACCCGCCCTCCCCGCTACTTAGGAATGTCCAATTAGGAATAAGATGGCAGAGGGGAAGAAGTTGTTCCTGAATTGCTGAGTGTGTGCTTTCAGGCTTCTGTACCTCCCACCTGATGGTAACAGTGAGAAAAGGGCATGCCCTGGGTACTGGAGGTCCTTAATAATGGTCTCTGCCTTTCTGAGACACCACGCCTTGAAGATGTCCTGGGTACTTTGTAGGCTAGCACCCAAGATGGAGATAATTAAATTTAAAACCCTCTGATGCTTCTTTCGGTCCTGTTCAGTATCCCCTCTACACAAGACAGTGATGCAGCCTGTCAGAATGCTCTCCACAGTATATCTACAGAAACTTTTGAGTGTACTTGTTGACCTACAAAATCTCTTCAAACTCCTCATGAAGTACAGTCGCTGTCTTGACTTCTTTATTACTATGTCGATATGTTGGGAACAGGCTACGTCCTCGGAGGTCTTGATACATAGGAACTTGAAACTGCTCAATATCTCCTCTTCTGATCCCTCTATGAGGATTAGTATGTGTTCCTTCGTCTTTCCCTTCCTGAAGTCCATAATCAGTTCTTTTGTCTTACTGACATTGAGTGCCAGGTTGTTGCTACGACACCACTCCACTGGTTGGTAAATCTCACTCTGCTATGTCCTTTCACCTCCATTTGAGATTCTACCAACAATGGTTGTATCATCAGCAAATTGATGGATGGTATTTGAGCTATGCCTAGCCACACAGTCATGGGTACAGAGAGAGTAGAGCAGTGGGCTAAGCACAAACCCCTGAGGTGCGCCAGTGTTGATTGCCAGTGAGGATGAGATGTTATCACCAATCTACACAGATTGTGGTCTTCCAGTTAGTAAGTCAAGGAACCAACTGCAAAGGAAGGTATCGAGGCCCAGGTTCTGTATCTTCTCAATCAGGATTGTGGGAATGATGGTATTACATGCTGAGGTATAGTAAATGAACAACATCCTGACATAGGTGTTTGTTTTGTCCAGGTGATCTAAGGCCATGTGAAGAGCCATTGAGATTGCATCTGCTGTTGACCTATTGTGGCAATAGGCAAATTGCAATGTGTCCAGGTCCCCATTACAGCCCCATTAATGTAGATCACAATTCTGTAATTTACCAGTCTTGCTCCTTTTGCAACCAGCTCTCACCAGTGGCTACTCTATCATAAATCCATGTGTTGATCCATGCCTTGAGCTCTTATGTCATTCCTAAAGTACCTCTTGCATTGAAATATATACAGCTCAGAACATTAGTTGCACCATGCACAACCTTTTGATACCTGACTTTGTCTGAGGTCTTAACAACCTCTGTCTCCACAAGCTCGAATTTACCACTCCCATTCCCTTTCAATACTTCAGTTTTCACCCGAAACCTATTACCTCTATTTCTTGTCTCTGAGGAGAAAAAGACTGCATGTGTTCAACCTATCCATACACCTTGTAATGTGTCGCTCTATAAGATCCACTCATTCTCCTGCATTCCAGGGAATTAATTCCTAACCTATTCAACCTATCCTTATAATTATAGAAACATAGAAACATAGAAAATAGGTCCAGGAGCAGGCCATTCGGCCCTGCAAGCCTGCACCGCCATTTATTATGATCATGGCTGATCATCCAACTCAGGACCCCGCCCCAGCCTTCCCTCCATACCCCCTGACCCCTGTAGCCACAAGGGCCATATCTAACTCCCTCTTAAACATAGCCAATGAACTGGCCTCAACTGTTTCCTGTGGCAGAGAATTCCACAGATTCACCACTCTCTGTGTGAAGAAGTTTTTCCTAATCTCGGTCCTAAAAGGCTTCCCCTCTATCCTCAAAAAGTGACCCCTCATTCTGGACTTCCCCAACATCGGGAACAATCTTCCTGCACCTAGCCTGTCCAATTCCTTTAGAATCTAATACGTCTCAATCAGATCCCCCCTCAATCTTCTAAATTCCAACAAGTACAAGCCCAGTTCATCCAGTCTTTCTTCATATGAAAGACCTGCCATCCCAGGAATCAATCTGGTGAACCTTCTTTGTACTCCCTCTATGACAAAGATGTCTTTCCTCAGATTAGGGAACCAAAACTGCACACAATACTCCAGGTGTGGTCTCACCAAGGCCTTGTACAACTGCAGTAGTACCTCCCTGCTCCTGTACTCGAATCCTCTCGCTATAAATGCCAGCATACCATTCGCCTTTTTCACCGCCTGCTGTACCTGCATGCCCATTTTCAATGACTGGTGTATAATGACACCCAGGTCTCGTTGCACCTCCCGTTTTCCTAATCGGCCACCATTCAGATAATAATCTGTTTTCCTATTTTTGCCACCAAAGTGGATAACTTCACAATTATCCACATTAAATTGCATCTGCCATGAGTTTGCCCACTCACCCAACCTATCCAAGTCACCCTGCATCCTCTTAGCATCCTCCTCACTGCTAACACTGCCACCCAGCTTCGTGTCATCCGCAAACTTGGAGATGCTGCATTTAATTCCCTCATCCAAGTCATTAATATATATTGTAAACAACTGGGGTCCCAGCACTGAGCCTTGCGGTACCCCACTAGTCACCGCCTGCCATTCTGAAAAGGTCCCGTTTATTCCTACTCTTTGCTTCCTGTCTGCTAACCAATTCTCCACCCACACCAATACCTTACCCCCAATACCGTGTGCTTTAAGTTTGCACACTAATCTCCTGTGTGGGACCTTGTCAAAAGCCTTTTGAAAATCCAAATATACCACATCCACTGGTTCTCCCCTATCCACTCTACTAGTTACATCCTCAAAAAATTCTATGAGATTCGTCAGGCATGATTTTCCTTTCACAAATCCATGCTGACTTTGTCCGATCATTTCACCGCTTTCCAAATGTGCTGTTATCACATCCTTGATAACTGACTCCAGCAGTTTCCCCACCACCGATGTTAGGCTAACCGGTCCATAATTCCCCGGTTTCTCTCTGCCTCCTTTTTTAAAAAGTGGAGTTACATTAGCCACCCTCCAATCCTCAGGAACTAGTCCAGAATCTAACGAGTTTTGAAAAATTATCACTAATGCATCCACTATTTCTTGGGCTACTTCCTTAAGCACTCTAGAATGCAGACCATCTGGCCCTGGGGATTTATCTGCCTTCAATCCCTTCAATTTACCTAAGACCACTTCCCTACTAACATGTATTTCACTCAGTTCCTCCATCTCACTGGACCCTCTGTCCCTTACTATTTCAGGAAGATTATTTATGTCCTCCTTAGTGAAGACAGAACCAAAGTAATTATTCAATTGCTCTGCCATGTCCTTGCTCCCCATAATCAATTCACCTGATTCTGTCTGCAGGGGACCTACATTTGTCTTTACCAGTCTTTTCCTTTTTACATATCTATAAAAGCTTTTACAGTCCGTTTTTATGTTCCCTGCCAGTTTTCTCTCATAATCTTTTTTCCCCTTCCTAATTAAGCCCTTTGTCCTCCTTTGCTGAACTCTGAATTTCTCGCAGTCCTCAGGTGAGCCACTTTCTCTGGCTAATTTGTATGCTACTTCTTTGGAATTGATACTATCCCTAATTTCTCTTGTCAGCCACGGGTGCACTACCTTCCTTGATTTATTCTTTTGCCAAACTGGGATGAACAATTGTTGTAGTTCATCCATGTAACCTTTAAATGCTTGCCATTGCATATCCACCATCAATCCTTTAAGTGTCATTTGCCAGTCTATCTTAGCTAATTCACGTCTCATACCTTCAAAGTTACCCCTCTTTAAGTTCAGAACCTTTGTTTCTGAATTAACTATGTCACTCTCCATATTAATGAAGAATTCCACCATATTATGGTCACTCTTACCCAAGGGGCCTCTCACGACAAGATCGCTAATTAACCCTTCCTCATTGCTCAAAACCCAGTCCAGAATAGCCTGCTCTCTAGTTGGTTCCTCGACATGTTGGTTCAAAAAACCATCCCGCATACATTTCAAGAAATCCTCTTCCTCCGCACCTTTACCAATTTGGTTCACCCAGTCTACATGTAGATTGAAGTCACCCTTTATAACTGCTGTTCCTTTATTGCACACATTTCTAATTTCCTGTTTAATACCATCTCCGACCTCACTACTACTGTTAGGTGGCCTGTACACAACTCCCACCAGCGTCTTCTGCCCCTTAGTGTTACGCAGCTCTACCCATATCGATTCCACATCTTCCCGGCTTATGTCCTTCCTTTCTATTGCGTTAATCTCTTCTTTAAGCAGCAACGCCACCCCACCTCCCCTTCCTTCATGTCTATCCCTCCTGAATATTGAATATCCCTGAACGTTGAGCTCCCATCCCTGGTCACCCTGGAGCCATGTCTCTGTGATCCCAACTATATCATAATCATTAATAACAATCTGCACTTTCAATTCATCCACCTTATTACGAATGCTCCTTGCATTGACACATAAAGCCTTCAGGTGCTCTTTTACAACTCTCTTAGCCCTTATACAATTATGTTGAAAAGTGGCCCTTTATAATGCTTGCCCTGGATTTGTCGGCCTGCCACTTTTACTTTTCTCCTTTGTACTTTTTGCTTCTACGCTCACTTTACACCCCTCTGTCTCTCTGCACTGGTTCCCATCCCTCTGTTGTGAACTAACCTCCTCACGCCTAGCCTCTTTAATTTGATTCCCACCCCACCAACCATTCTAGTTTAAAGTCACCTCAGTAGCCCCCGCTAATCTCCCTGCCAGGATATTGGTCCCCCTAGGATTCAAGTGTAACCCGTCCTTTTTGTACAGGTCACGCCTGCGCCAAAAGAGGTCCCAATGATCCAAAAACTTGAATCCCTGCCCCCTGCTCCAATCCCTCAGCCACGCATTTATCCTCCACCTCAGCGCATTCCTACTCTCACTGTCGCGTGGCATAGGCAGTAATCCCGAGATTACTACCTTTGCCGTCCTTTTTCTCAACTCTCTTCCTAGCTCCCTATATTCTCCTTTCAGGACCTCATCCCTTTTCCTACCTATGTCATTGGTACCTATATGTACCACGACCTCTGGCTCCTCACCCTCCTACTTCAGGATATCTTGGACACGATCAGAAATATCCCGGACCCTGGCACCAGGGAGGCAAACTACCATCCAGGTCTCTGGACTGCATCCACATAATCGCCTATCTGACCCCCTTACTATCGAGTCCCCTATCACAACTGCCCTCCTCTTCCTTCAGATCACAGCAACGTTCTTGTAAATTTTCTCTGCACTCTTTTAAGCTCATTGATACCTTTCCTGCAGGTTGCTGATGAGAATGCACATAATACTTGAAACTCAGCCTCAACAATTAAGTTCTACCACCCACCTGAGAGGCCCAACATTCACAGTGTAAGTCTTCCCCTGATTTGTCCTCCTAATTGTAACACCTCACACTTGTCTGCATTAAAATGTATATGCCATATTGTCAGCCCATTTTCCTAGATGGTCAAATCATGCTGCAAGTTTTGACAGCCTTCCTTGCTGTTTACTACGCCCCCAGTCTTGGTGACATTTGCAAATTACTGCATCAGTTTACCTCATTCTCATTAAAATCATTCAATCGGTAATAAACAACAATCTGTGCACCAGTTTTGCTCAGAAGAACAAGTGGGATCGAAGGAAATGGATGAGCTATTTAATGAATATTGCTTCTCAGTTTTTAATTTGGGGAAAATGATGGATGCTAATAAAATAGGGAAATTAGTAGGGATGAGGTATTGGTGGCCACAATGTGCATCAGCATGGATAAATCCCATGGCTTGACCTTGTGCATTATCGGATCTTATGGAACGCTGGAAACAAAATTGAGGAAGCATTTGCAGTGATTTTTATTTCATCTCTGCCTATGGTTGAGGTTCCATAGTCTAGCA
Source organism: Mobula hypostoma (assembly GCF_963921235.1). Lineage (NCBI taxonomy): Eukaryota > Metazoa > Chordata > Chondrichthyes > Myliobatiformes > Myliobatidae > Mobula > Mobula hypostoma. Next base: position 56,608,773 of record NC_086106.1, on the reverse strand, counting down.
AGTGGCTGATGTGGTACTAATGTTTTAAAAGAGTGGCAGAAACAAACCCAGGAAACTACAGGCCTATGAGTCTGAAATCAATCATGAGGAAATTTCAGGGGAAGATTCTGATGGACAAGAGACAGGTTCTGTTTTGAGACAGTCAGCATGGCTTTGCTCTTTGAGGAGATAATCAAGTGACTAAATAACAGTAGGACAGGGATATTGTCTACATGAAATTTAACAAGGCCTTAACAAGGTCCCAAGTGGCATGCTCATCTAGAATATTAGATCTCATGGAAGCCTTGTGGAGTTTGCATTGGATTCAGATTTGGCTCAGGTTTAGAAAACAGAGGGTGATGGTCAAGGCTCGTTTCTCAGATTTGAGCCTTTGTCTGGAGGTGTTCCACAGGGTCTGGTAATACAGATAAACAATTTGGATGTTAACGTTCAAGGCATTGTTAGAACATCTGTGGATGATACAAAAATCTGTGGTTTTGTACAAAGTGGAGAAGGTTATGAAAAATTACAGGGAGATCCTCATCAGGGTGTGTATGTGAGCTGGGGATTAGCAAATGGCTTTCAACCCAGGGAACTGTGAGGTATGGCATTTTAGGAGATCAAACTAGGATAAGACTTATAGAGTGAATGGGAGGACCCTGGGATGTGTTATGGAACTGAGGGAACTAGGATTGTAAGTGCATAGTTCACTGAAACCAGCGTCACAGAAAGAGAGGACGGTGAAGAAAGCAATTGGCATGCTGGACTTCGTTAGTCAGGGTAATGGGTACAGGAGTTGGGAAGCTCTGTTGCAGGTTGATAGATAGTGGTGAGGCCACTCGAAGCAGTGATACAGTGATGCAGTTTGTTAGGATGCTCTCTACAGTGCATCTGTGGAATGACATGAGTGCTGATGTACATAGACCAGTTCTCTTCAGTCTCCTTGGAACATAGAGGTGTTGGTGAGCTTTCATGACTGTGTTGGATGTGTTCTGGGACCACGAGAGCTGGTTCAAGCTCTGCACCACAGGAGTTTGAAACTGGTCACAGTTTCTACTACTGTGCCTCTGATGTAAAGAGGGGTGTCAGTGGTGTGAGTTCTCCTGAAGTCGATAACCATCCCCTTTGTCTTGATGACATTGAGGAAGAGGCCATTTGCCTGGCACCAGGCTTTGAGCTCTTGCGTAATAGAAAGAAAATGGAATCCAAAAAGTGGGACCAACATGTGTTTACTTTAAGTGAGGCATGCACGTATCACGTGGTCGCATCATGATGTATGCAGTTCACATATTCTTACATATAACCAAAATGGAATTTACAAACAACAGAGATTGCTTCATCAAACAATGTAGATATGTTGCTCAAATATTGCTGAAATATTAAGGACACATTGCTACACCCTGCTTGGTGATAAACTCCAACTCAACAGTGAATGCATCTCAATGATATATATGTATACCGAAAAATACAACTACAATACTGACAAGAATAGCATAGTGAATTTTAAATTGTCCCATTCAGGTCTAAAGATTTAATCATTGTGGAGGATTTCTTACTCTTGTAGGATAATATATTTCCTAATAAGGGAGGTCACTCTACTTGGCAGGTGAGACTTGTCGCTATGAAAACAAACACAGTTTCAATGATGCACAAAAGAACATGAGAAGATAAAAGAACAGAATACTAATAAAACAATGTTTAGAAATGGATAAGATAGCTTAAATACATAGATTGATTGTTTGTCCATAAAGTGAGGCTTGGCACAGGGGTGCCTGTGCATAAGGTGACTCTGAAAATAAATGATAAAGTAGTGGTGGTTGGGGCAGTAGAGGGCTGGGTTAGTGGGTGGAGGTGTTGATCAATATTACTGCTTGAGGAAAGGAACTGTTTTTGATACTGGCAGTCCTAGTGTGGATGCTATGCGGCCTCCTCCCTGATGGTAGTGAGGCAAGCAGTTCATGAGCAGGGACAGGTGGGATCCTTCCTGATGTTACTGCCTTTTACCGGCACCTTTCTGTATAGAAACATAGAAACATAGAAAATAGGTGCAGGAGTAGGCCATTCGGCCCTTCGAGCCTGCACCACCATTCAGTATGATCATGGCTGATCATCCAACTCAGAACCCTGTACCAGCCTCCACTCCATACCTCCGATCTCTTTAGCCACAAAGGCCATATCTAACTCCCTCTTAAATATAGCCAATGAACTGGTCTCAACTGTTTCCTGTGGCAGAGAATTCCACAGATTTACCACTCTCTGTGTGAAGAAGTTTTTCCTAATCTCGGTCCTAAAAGGCTTCCCCTTTATCCTCAAACTGTGACCCCTCGTTCTGGACTTCCCCAACGTCAGGAACAACTTCCTGCATCTAGCCTGTCCAATCCCTTTAGGATTTTATACGTTTCAATCAGATCCCCCCTCAATCTTCTGAATTCCAATGAGTATAAGCCTAGTTCATCCAGTCTTTCATCATATGAAAGTCCTGCCACCCCAGGAATCAATCTGGTGAACCTTCTTTGTACTCCCTCTATGGTAAGGATGTCTTTCCTCCAATTAGGGGACCAAAACTGCACACAATACTCCAGGTGTGGTCTCACCAAGGCCTTGTACAACTGCAGTAGTACCTCCCTGCTCCTGTACTCGAATCCTCTCGCTATAAATGCCAGCATACCATTTGCCTTTTTCACCGCCTGCTGTACCTGCATGCCCACTTTCAATGACTGGTGTATAATGACACCCAGGTCTTGTTGCACCTCCCCTTTTCCTAGTCGACCACCATTCAGATAATAATCTGTTTTCCTGTTTTTGCCACCAAAGTGGATAACCTCACATTTATCCACATTAAATTGCATCTGCCATAAATTTGCCCACTCACCTAACCTATCCAAGTCACCCTGCGTCCTCTTAGCATCCTCCTCACAGCTAACACTGCCGCCCAGCTTCGTGTCATCCGCAAACTTGGAGATGCTGCATTTAATTCCCTTATCCAAGTCAAGTCATTAATATATATTGTAAACAACTGGGGTCCCAGCACTGAGCCTTGCGGTACCCCACTAGTCACTGCCTGCCATTCTGAAAAGGTCCTGTTTATTCCCACTCTTTGCTTCCTGTCTGCCAACCAATTCTCTATCCACATCAATATCTTACCCCCAATACCATGTGCTTTAAGTTTGCACACTAATCTCCTGTGTGGGACCTTGTCAAAAGCCTTTTGAAAATCCAAATATACCACATCCACTGGTTCTCCCCTATCCACTCTACTAGTTACATCCTCAAAAAATTCTATGAGATTCGTCAGACCTCATTTTCCTTTCACAAATCCATGCTGACTTTTCCCGATGATTTCACCGCTTTCCAAATGTGCTGTTATCACATCTTTGATAACTGACTCTAGCAGTTTCCCCACCACCGATGTTAGGCTAACCGGTCTATAATTCCCTGGTTTCTCTCTCCCTCCTTTTTTAAAAAGTGGGGTTACATTAGCCACCCTCCAATCCTCAGGAACTAGTCCAGAATCTAAAGAGTTTTGAAAAATTATCACTAATGCATCTACTATTTCTTGGGCTACTTCCTTAAGCACTCTCAAATGCAGACCATCTGGCCCTGGGGATTTATCTGCCTTTAATCCCTTCAATTTACCTAACACCACTTCCCTACTAACATGTATTTCCCTCAGTTCCTCCATCTCACTGGACCCTCTGTCCCCTACTATTTCCGGAAGATTATTTATGTCCTCCTTAGTGAAGACAGAACCAAAGTAATTATTCAATTGGTCTGCCATGTCCTTGCTCCCCATAATCAATTCACCTGTTTCTGTCTGTAGGGGACCTACATTTGTCTTAACCAATCTTTTTCTTTTCACATATCTATAAAGCTTTTACAGTCAGTTTTTTATGCTCCCTGTCAGTTTTCTCTCATAATCTTTATTTCCCATCCTAATTAAGCCCTTTGTCCTCCTCTGCTGAACTCTGAATTTCTCCCAGTCCTGAGGTGAGCCACTTTTTCTGGCTAATTTGTATGCTTCTTCTTTGGAATTGATACTATCCCTAATTTTCCTTGTCAGCCACGGGTGCACTACCTTTCTTGATTTATTCTTTTGCCAAACTGGGATGAACAATTGTTGTAGTTCATCCATGCGATCTTTAAATGCTTGCCATTGCATATCCACCGTCAAACCTCTAAGCATTTGCCAGTCTATCTTAGCTAATTCACGTCTCATACCTTCAAAGTTACCCCTCTTTAAGTTCAGAACCTTTGTTTCTGAATTAACTATGTCACTCTCCATCTTAATGAAGAATTCCACCATATTATGGTCACTTTTACCCAAGGGGCCTCTCACGACAAGATTGCTAATTAACCCTTCCTCATTGCTCAATACCCAGTCTAGAATAGCCTGCTCTCTAGTTGGTTAACCGACATGTTGGTTCAAAAAACCATCCCGCATATATTCCAAGAAATCCTCTTCCTCAGCACCCTTACCAATTTGGTTCACCCAATCTACATGTAGATTGAAGTCACCCATTATAACTGCTGTTCCTTTATTGCACACATTTCTAATTTCCTGTTTAATACCACCCCCAACCTCACTACTACTGTTAGGTGGCCTGTACACAACTCCCACCAGCGTTTTCTGCCCCTTAGTGAATTGCAGCTCTACCCATATCGATTCCACATCCTCCCGGCTTATGTCCTTCCTTTCTATTGCGTTAATCTCCCCTCTAAACAGCAACGCCACCCCACCTCCTTTTCTTTCATGTCTATCCCTCCTGAATATTGAATATCCCTGAATGTTGAGCTCCCATCCTTGGTCACCCTGGAGCCATGTCTCTGTGATCCCAACTATATCATATTCATTAATAACAATCTGCACTTTTAATTCATCCACCTTGTTACGAATGCTCCTTGCATTGACACAGAAATCCTTTAGGCGGGCTTTCACAGCTCTCTTAGCCCTTATACAATTACGCTGAAAAGTGGCCCTTTTTGATGCTTGCCCTGGATTTGTCGGCCTGCCACTTTTACTTTTCATTTTACTACTTTTTGCTTCTACCCTCATTTTACACCCCTCTGTCTCTCTGCACTGGTTCCCACCCCACTGTTGTGAACTAACCTCCTCTCGCCTAGCCTCTTTAATTTGATTCCCACCCCACCAACCATTCTAGTTTAAAGTCACCTCAGTAGCCCTCGCTAATCTCCCCGCCAGGATATTGGTCCCCCTAGGATTCAAGTGTAACCCGTCCTTTTTGTACAGGTCACGCCTGCGCCAAAAGTGGTCCCAATGATCCAAAAACTTGAATCCCTGCCCCCTGCTCCAATCCCTCAGCCACGCATTTATCCTCCACCTCATCGCATTCCTACTCTCACTGTCGCGTGGCATAGGCAGTAATCCTGAGATTACTACCTTTGTGGTCCTTTTTCTCAACTCCCTTCCTAGCTCCCTATATTCTCCTTTCAGGATCTCTTCCCTTTTCCTATCTATGTCATTGGTACCTATATGTACCACGACCTCTGGCTCCTCACCCTCCCACTTCATGATATCTTGGACACGATCAGAAATATCCCGGACCCTGGCACCAGCGAGGCAAACTACCATCCGGGTCTCTGGACTGCATCCACAGACTCACCTACCTGACCCCGTTACTATCGAGTCCCCTATTACAACTGTCCTCCTCTTCCTTTCTCTACCTTTCTGAGCTACAGAGTCAGACTCTGTGCCGGAGACACGGCCACTGTCATTGATGGAGGGGAGCTTGAATCTGGTTATGCACAGTTTAGTTTTGACTATCCAATATTGAGCCTTCCTGTCCACTGCAGGACAGTTTCTGTACCAGGCAGTGATGCAGTGATGCAGTTTGTTAGGATGCTCTCTACTGTGCATCTGTGGAATGACATTAGTACTGATGTGCATAGACCAGCTCGCTTAATGCGACTCAGAAAGTAGAGGGGTTGGTGAGCTTTCCTGACTGTGTAGGATGGGTGGTCATGAGAGTTGGTTCGATGTCTGCACTCCAAGGAGTTTGAAACTGCTTGCAGTTTCTACTGCTGTGTCATTCATGTAAAGAGGGGTGTTAGTGGTGTGAATTCTCCTGAAGCTGATAATCATCCCCTTTGTCTTGTTGACATTGAGGAAGAGGTTATTTACCTGGCACCAGGCCTCGAGCTCTTCCATCTCTTCCCTGTAGGCCATCTCTTCATTTTTGCTGACTTTGTTGAACCCCATCACTGTGGTGTCATTGGCAAACTTGACAATGTGATGACTCAAGTGTGTGGCCATGCAGTTCTGCGTGAGCAGTCTGTACAGCAATGAACTCAGCACACAGCCCCGAGGTCAACGGTGTTGAGGAAAATGGTGAGGGAGGAGCGTTTGTGCATCCTGTCTTTGGGACGTCTGTTCATTTGCACGTCCAACATCCACTTGCATAGTGGGGTATTTAGACAGAGGAATAGGAGTTTGTTCACCAGGGTCTGTGGGAGCAACTTCAGTCGTGCCGCTGCTAGTCTGGACTAACACAATACCCTTACCTGCCGACTGATCCAACGGCTGTTCAACAAGCATAACGTTCCCCAATAGTCTCACTGAATTTAGCACTCTAATCAGCAATTTATCAGGGTGCGGATATCCACCCGGCTCAGAACGCACGCATTATTCGTGGGTAAATTCTCTGAATCACAACAAAGCTTAATCCCTGTGGCATCCATAATAAAGTAGTTTAATCAGTTTCTACGATAGCAAACCACTTAATTAATCCCTACAGCAATTACACAGCATTCAGCAAATCGCTGAAGGTGAGTACTGGTACTCAGGGGTATGAATAACATTGATGATAATGCCAGATACCACTGCAATGATGGGTTATTCACTAGACCACTGGTTCCCAAACAGTTTTGTGTTACTACCCCCTTGGCTCCCAGACCACATCCCCGGTGCTCCCTCTCCCTTTCTGGCCATTACATAGCAACCATAAAAAATTGATTCACAATGCACAGTGAAAGAAATTAGGAACTGCAATTCAAAGCAGTGACAAATAATTTGAAAAACGATTCAAGTCGATCCAATGTTACAAATAAAAATATTTATTTAATTACAGTAAAAACACTTTTCATTAACAATTTTATTGTATACATTAGTATACAGCTATTCACTGATTCATTGCTTTTTCATCCTTCAGTGAGATGGATGGGCTTGGGGCAGTGATATCAGATTCTCAACATCAGGCTGAATGTCACTCAGGAGCCTCAGATCCCCACATTCAGTCTATTTCATGACTCTGAAAGAAGTTGGGTCACTGTACTGAAACAATGCTCCACTGAATATGATGTTGGAAAGGCAATAAAGAACATCTTGACCTTTTTACACAGTGCAGGATAGAGTTCTTTCTGCAACCAAGAGTCCTGATATGATTTTTGAACCTCAGCTTCAGCTCAAATTCATTTCAGCGAGATAATTTCTACCCCCATCCTTCCTGTTAATCTCTCATTACAAGTGTTCAGGAATGGATTTATTACCCAATCTGGAGTTTGGATGGAAAGAAGATCCTGAAATCTCTCTGACATGTCTTTATGCATCTCCCCCTGGTGGCCATAGTATACTTGAAGATCATCATCTGGTATTCTTTCTTTGTCTTCCAACTCAGAGAGGATCAGAAACTGGAAAAGATTGTGACAGACAATGTTGCTTTTAACTTGGACAGAACAGTGGAAAGACTGTCCCATGATGGGTGTGGCTTATTTTACTCTAACGCCACTTCCATCATGCGGATTGGTTCGTTTAAAATCTGCAACCCTCTTTCCCATTGGTTGGTAAATGTTCCACGATGCCCTTTTCCCATTCCATACACTCTGGGGTTTATAAAGGTAGCACAAGTATAAAGTTTGCTCTTTTCCTTTTCTGCCACCAGCAGGGCTCACTTCAGGCAGAGTCGTGGAACACTGGGAACGAGCATTGCAGATGTAGCTGGGCCAATGCCCCCACCCCGCGTTTGCTCAGGAAAGTTTCAATTTGTAGCATGCTTCCTCTTGTGTTTTATAAATTGGGGAGTTATCAGAGTAGTCACTCAATTAAAGGTTTACTGAGTGTACAGTGTAGTGGTTTTGGGTAGTTTAGCTGAACACTTGTTTCACCCAAAGCCCGATTTAGTGTTTCACTGTTCATTTATAAATAAAAACCTGCTATTAAATCTGAGTCACCTGTTTCACTCATTAGATCCTAGAACCTGCTCTCCCACATTACAAAGACTGATTTGACTTTGATAAGATTGACATCATTTCATTGCAATTGAAGATTGATTTCACTGAAGTTTGAGAGTAATTCCAACAAACATGCCTAATAAGCCAAACATGCCTCATAGTCCTGAGTTGATTACTGAATGAAGCATTTTTGTCTTTGAAGTATTTTATCACAGTATCAGAAATATGTAAAAGTACCCCAGGCATTTTCCTTTTGAGAGTCATGGAAACATAGAAAACCCACAGCCCAATACAGGCCCTTCGACCCACAAAGCTGTGCTGAACATGTCCTTACCTTAGAAATTACCTGGGGTTACCCATAGCCTTCTACTTTTCTAAGCTCCATGTACCTATCCAGGAGGCTCTTAAAAGACCCTATCGTATCTGCCTCCACCACTGTCGCTGGCAGCCCATTCCACGTAATCGCCACCTTCTGCGTAAAAAAAAAACCTTACCCCTGACATGTCCTCTGTACCTACTTCCAAGCACCTTAAAACTGTGCCAACTTGTGTTAGCCACTTCAGCCCTGGGAAAAGGCCTCTGACACAATTAATGTCTCTCATCATCTTATACACCTCTATCAGGTCACCTCTCATCCTCCGTCGCTCCAAGGAAAAAAGGCCGAGTTCACAAACCTATTCTCATAAGGCATGCTCCCCGATCCAGGCAACATACTTGTAAATCTCCTCTGCACTTTTTCTATGGTTTCCACATTCTTCCTGTAGTGAGGTGACCAGAACCGAGCACAGTACTCCAAGTGGGGTCTGACCAGGCCCTATATAGCTGCAATATTACCTCTTGGCTATTAAACTCAGTCCCACAATTGATGAAGGCCAATACACCGTATGCCTTCTGAACCACAGAGTCAACCTGAGCAGTAGCTTTGAGTGTTCTGTGGAGTCGGAACCCATGACCACTCTGATCCGCAAACAATGCCAAGAGTCTTGCCATTGTCACATACCTCGTGACGGGTTAAAGATTCAGCAGAAATGGGAAGAAACTTTGGAGTCCAGTATTGCTATTAACTAATATTATTTATTAGTAACTATGCAAATACAGATATATAAATGCAGATATATCAAACAGGTTAGCCATTATTATATATATATGTGTATGTGGAAATATTTGAAAACTCAGCTTCTTCATGTCTAGGGGTAAATAGGTAGTGTTACGATGATGAGTAAAGTTCAGTTCAGTTCGTAGTATTGAGTTGAGTGGTGATGGAGGGAGAGAGGGAAGTTTGAGTCTTCCAGTGTGCTGATGCCAACGACCTTCCCGTTGTCCTTTGAAATCCTTTAGAAGTCACCTACTGTAACCACAACAAAGGAGACCGTTTTTCTCTGGTGGAATTATCAACCCAGGTGAGGGTTGTGCACACGAATAATTCCCCACCGGTCACACCCTTCTCATACTGCAAGAGCTACTGATCGATCCGCCTGATCAATCATCCTAAAACCATCTTTTCTGTGGGCACAACAAAAGCTCATTCAGTATCCAAAACCATGTGTCTGTAGGTCTAACAGCTGACCTTCTATTTATCTCACAGTGCTGAACACCAGCTGTCCATCAAGCAGCTCTTCCCTTCTCTCTCTGTAAGAATTTGGAAGCTGCTAATGTCCTTGCAAAAGTGTAAACATGCTGCAGAGAAACCATAACATCATTTCAAAGCAGTCTTCACCTCTCTCTCTCTCTTAATGACAAGGTGTCTGGTGTTGAACAACGTCTCTCTCTCTCTCTCTTTTCAAAAGTACAATTCATAGGGGTAATTCAGGACCCTGTCACACCATTAACACAATATTCTGCCATCACATTTGACCTAACAAAATGAACTAATTCACACTAATCCGGATTGAACTCCATCTGTCCAGTTTTGCATCCTATCAACGTTCCGCTGTAACCCCTGACAACCCTCGACACTATCCACAACACGCCCAACCTTTGCGTCATCAGTAAATTTCCTGAGTCAGATAAGTGTGAGATGTGGGAATTCTGGGAGATCTGATTAGGAACTAGATGCATCAAGCTGCAGCACCACAGACACTGTGTCAAAGAGAGGGAAACCGAGGAGATCGTAGATAAGAGCTGCAGGAAAGTGGTTACCCCTAGGTTGCAGAAAGCAGATGAACAGTGACCACAACTCCTGAATATCAAGATAGTTACAGGGGGTGATTGATAAGTTCGTGGCCTAAGACAGAAGGAGTTGAGTTATTAACTTCAAACCTTGTGCATAATCACTCAAAGAGCTGAACTGCACATGTATGTAACCAGAGCTGTATAGATCATCTCCCTCTACCTTAGGCCAAAAACTTATCAATCACCCCTGCTGTGGACCACCTCTGGAGGTCCAAGATGCCGACTTCTGCAAAAAAGGGATCCGTATGCTCCATGACTGCTGGACTAAGTATGTAAATGTAGGAGGGGACTATGTTGAAAAATAAATGTGCTAGGTTTTCTAAAATTGATTCCTTCTACCTTAGGCCATAAACTTATCAATCACCCCTCGTACAGCAGCATCTGTCATCACAAATCCCCACCACACAGGACATCCTTTCTTCTCATTGCTGAAATCAGAAAAGAGGTCCAGGAGCCTCGGCACCCACACCACCATGTTCAGCATCAGTTATTGGCCCTCAGCCATCAGGTTCTTGAACTGTAGGGGATAACTTCACTCAACTCCACATAGCCCATCATTGAGATGTTCCCACAGACCACAGACTCAATTGTCCTGACTCTTTATTTCATGTTCTTGATATTTCTTGCTTACTTATCTTTTTATTATTTATTTCTTTTTGTATTTGCACTGCTTTTTGTCTTTTGCACATTGGTTAAACATAGAAGTCAGTGTGGTCTTTCATGACTTCTATTGTGGTTATTACTCTATTAAGATTTTATTAAGTATGCCCACAAGGAAGTGAATCTCAGGGTTGTATATGGTGACAAAAATATACTTTGATAATAAATATTGAGGAGGGAGGAGAAGATGACAGAGCAACGCAGTGTGCGCGGCCGTTCCGAATGATATCGATATGTGTTAACTAGGGGACCGTGCACAATCCTGATTTGATGGAGTCAGCCGTGAGAAGCACAGAGAAACACCTGGAGAAATTTCTGAAATGCCTGCTTTGCTGCCGCCGCTGCTGTGTGATCGAGAATCTCCAGAGGGGAAAGCGCCAAATCCTCAGCTTTGCCTATTGCCTGTTGCCAGGGCTGGGGTCGAAGCGCTCAGCAGAGATGGTGCTCGGTGTCGGAGAGCTAGTCGGAGGCTCGGAGTTTTCGGACGGACTCGGAGTCGGACTGTGGTCGGATGCTTCCAGAATGCTGCATCGGCAAGTTTGCAGCGCTGGAGGTTCACCGTCTGCGTGAGATGATGGGACTTTCGAGAGACCTTGAGACTTTTTACCATGCCATGGTCTATTCTTTATCAAATTATGGCATTGCTTTGCGCTGTTGTAACTATATGTTATAATTATGTGGTTTTTGTCAGTTTTTCAGTCGGTTTGTCATGTGTTTCTGTGATATCATTCTGGAAAAACATTGTATCATTTCTTAATGCATGCATTACTAAATGACAATAAAAGAGGTCTGCGTGTCCTCATAATCTAATCTAATCTAATCTAATCTAATATACTTTGAACTTTGAAATTTGTTATAATTCTTTTCCCGGATCCCGGCTGTGATTCGTCCTCATCCCTCTGCAACTTTCAGTCTTCATCCCACACTTCTGTCCTCACACACTTCCCACACATCCAGAACAAGGAAAAGGTTTTCTTGTCTTCAATGTCCACCTCACCAGCATCTACTTTCAGATGCCACCATTCTTCCCAGTGTAACCAGTCTTCTCCAGGCCCTTTTTCAGGTTATTCTCCCCTCAGTCCCAAGGATTTCACATCACTGGTCCTGATGACTGTCACTTTTTCAAACACAGAGAAACATTTATCATCACTGAACATTGATTGAATGAGTCTGGTGGCAACCCACAGAGTACATTCTGTCTGCAGTTAGCAACTTAAGTTTTGATTGATGGTAATCCTGATGTTCCTGGTCCAAACATGTTGAGATGGAGGCAACATCCTCATGATCAGTGACAGTTTGGCTCTTTGCTGACAATGACACTGTTAAATCTATACACAGATCCATCATCAAGGACCCTCACCATCCAGGCCATGCTCTCTTTTCACTGCCTTTGGCAAGGTACACCAACAGGTTTAGGAACAGTTATAACCCTTCAGTCATCAGGCTCATGAACCATTGTGGATAACTTAATCACGCTAACACTGAACTGATCACTGAACACAGCCTGTGGACTCATTTTCAAGGACTTTACAACTCATGTTCTCAGCTTTCTTTCTTTCCTTATTGGTCTGCCTATCTGTGTTTGTTTATGTGTTCATTTGTGTTTGTGTTTATTTATTTGTGTTTACACAGTTTGTCTTCTTTTGCGCAGTTTTCTTGTCCATCTTTGCGTGCAGTTTGTCATTGATTCTATTGCATTTCTTTGTTCTGCTGTGAATGCCGGCAAGTAAATGAATCTCAGGGTAGAACATGGTGTTGAATACAGACATTGATAAAAAGTTTACTTTAACTTTGAACTTGACGCAGCCTGGCCTGCCAGGAGCAGTAACACCATTCACTTCTGATAAGGGAAATAGTAAGATGATGGTTAGACCTCAGACAAAGTCACGAATCAAAAGATTCAGCATAGTGAGACTAGTGTCCTGAGCAAAGGACAAGGTATCATAGGAAAGGCGGAAGAGCTCTGGGCAAGGATCAACACGTGGAATTATGATATCGCAGACATTAGTGAGACTTGTTTACAGGATGGGTAGGACTGGCAGCTTAGGATTCTAAGATTCCTACAGGAGGCAAGTGCAGAAATTCTGGGATCCTAGCAAAGATATTTAAACCATCCTTGGCATCAGGATAGTTACCAAAGGACTGGAGGATAGTCAGTGTTGTTCTGCTCTTTAAGAAAGGCTGTAAAAATAAACCAGAAAATTATAGGCTAGTGAGTCTGACATCACTTATGGAAAAGTTTTTGGAAATCATTCCAAGAGACTAGATATCCAAGTGTTTGGATAGACATGGGCTGGTTAGTTATAGTTGACATGGTTTTGTGTGTGGTAGATTATGTCGAATTAATCTTATAGATTTTATTGAGGAAGTTAACAGGAAAGTTGAAGGATGTTGTCTGTATGGATTTTAGTAAGGTATTTTTACAAGGTCCTGCGTGGAAGTTTCATCGAGAAGGTTCAGTCACTCAGCATTGAAGATGAGGTAGTAATTTGGATTAGACATTGGCGTTGTGGGAGAAGCCAGAGAGTGGTCATAGATAATTGCCTTTCTGACAGGAGTCTGTGACTAGTGGTGTGTTATAGGATTGGTGCAGGGTTCATCGTTGTTTGTCATCTATATCAATGACCTGGATGATAATGTAGTCAACTGGATCAGCAAATTTGTGGATAACACCAAGTTTGGGGTGTAGTGGACAGTGAGAAAGACTATCATAGCTTGCAGAGGGATATGGATCTGTTGGCAAAATGGGCTGAAAAATTGGCACATGGAAGTTAATGCAGACAAGTGTGGGGTGTTGCATTTTAATAGGACCAACCAAGGTAGGTCTTATGCCCCCACTTTCAGCTTTCTGCAGGGATCGTCCATACACAACTCCCTTGTCCATTTGTCCCTCCCCACTGATCTCCCTCCTGGCACTTATCCTTGCAAGCAAAACAAATGCCCCTACACCGCCTCCTTCCCTACCATTAAGGTCCCTTAACAGTCCCGCCAAGTGATGTGTTGCTTCACATGTGAATCTGTTGGGGTCATCTACTGTATCCGGTGCTGCCAGTGTGGCCTCCTGTATACCGGTGATACCCGACTAGATTGGGAGACCGCTTCACTGAGCACCTACGCTCCATCTGCCATAAAAGGCAGCTTCTCCCAGTGGTCACCCATTTAATTCCACTTCTCATTCCCATTCCGATATGTCTATCCACCTCCTCTTCTATTGTCGCAATGAGGTCACACTCAGGTTGCAGGAACAACACCTTATATTGCACCTGGGTAGCCTCCAACCTGATAGTATGAACATCGATGTCTTGAAATTCCAGTAATGCCCCCCACCCCTTCACCATTCCCCATCTCCTTTCCCCTCTCTTACCTTGTCTCATTGCCTGCCCTTCACTTCCCTCTGGTGCTCTTCCCCCTTTTCTTTCTTTCTTCCATGGCCTTCTGTCCTCTCCTATTAGTTTCCCCCTCTTCCAGCCCTGTATCTCTCTCAAGAATCAACTTCCCAGCTCTTTACTGCACCCTTCCTGCTCCCAATTCCAACTATCACTTTGTGCTTCTCCCTCCCCTGGCCCCACAATTTAACTCTACTCCTCATCTTTTATTCTTCAGTTTTTTTGAAGGGTTCCGGCCTGAAATGTGAACTGTGCTCTTTTCCATAGATATTGCCTGGCCTGCTGAGTTCCTCCAGAAGTTTGTGTGTGTTGCTTGTGTAAGACCTGTGTAACACCAGTCTTAAAGTGTGTGACTAGTTGCTGCACTCTGAGAAAATCAAATCACACTAGGTGCTAGTAGGCCGTTAGAAGAATCCAGGTATCGGAAGGAGGCAGTGAATAGAAACCACACACTTCTGGAAATAAGGTTTTGTTTATAGGAAAAATCAATATGTACAAAATATATACTTGAGCATGAACAATTCAACAGACAAACATTCAGTTTACATTCCACATCTTGGATATCAACAAAAGCCAAATTCCCATTTAGTAGAATCAATGACATTCCTTAGAATAGTCTTTGTTACTCCAATTTCTCTAACTAATTACATCTATAATTCCCTATTTAGCAGTTTACTGACTAAACTTTCCTTTTTACCTATCCCTAGTTAGTTAGAAACCCATATATAATTCCTATTCTCAAGTATTATAGTACTTGAGAATAGAACTTCAGTTTCTGTTCCAGGCAGGATATCTATGCTTAAATTCAAATTCAAAAATTATATACGCACATTTTAACACCTTTCATGACAATTCTTCAACATCAGAACTCTTGAACAAAGTTCATCTCATTCGGTGACTTATCAAAGTATTTTCAAAAATGATCAATTCTTGCAGAAAGTCAAATTTGGATTCTTTGAATGAAAGTAAACCTATACATCCAACCATATTAAATCCTCTGTGTCGTTACACATTTTGTTGCCGTGATGGTTGTTGAGCCTTGGGTGGGTCACCATCTTGTTTCTTGGTTCGTTGGAATGAAATAGTTCATCATCCACAGAAAGTCAGTTCACAACCATGTACAAAAACTTGACCAAATCCCTTCATATGATTTTGCAGAACTAATTTCCGACCACGTGGAAGGGATTTTGGACACTCGTTTCTGCCGATGTTGTCTCGTTATAGCTGCTGTGTGTCATAGCTGTAGCTTCAATAAATCTTTTATTGCTCTTTTCTCTTCTCCAGAGGTTTCACTCTGAGGTTTCCAAGTTAGTACGGTAAAGATACTCACTACTAATTCCCCTCTCAACAGTTCATGTCCTCAGCTTCTAACCGTTGCTGCATTTCTCTCTCCGTCCGTCCTGTGTCCAGCCACACCTCTTCCTCGCATAGTTTTTTTTTCAATTTCCTTTCTTTTAAATCGGTGAACTTTATTTTCATCCCCCTGTAGGTAGAACTTTCTAACATTACAACTTTGGGTTTAATTAACATGGGTTACAGTTGGAGTATTGTGTACAGTTTGTTTACCTACGTACAGGAACGATGTAAATAAGGTTGAAAGAGTACCGAGAAATCTTACAAGGATATCTCAAAGACTTGAATTATAAGGAAAGTTTGAATAGGTTAGGACTTTATTCCTTAGACTGTAGAAGATTGGGAGAAGATTTGATAGAGGTATACAAAATTATGTAGGGTATAGATATGGTAAATGTTAGCAGGCTTTTTCCACTGAGGGTGGGTGGGACAACAATCCAGAGTCATGGGTTAAGGGTGAAGAGTGAAAAGTTTAAGAAGAACATGAGGGGAAACTTTTCCATGACTCTCTGACTCTAAATGGCTGTGAAAGATCACATTAAGTTTAATGGAATTTACATTTTTAATTTGTTGATTTTACTTCAGTGCCTTAGTTAGATATTTAGTATATTTTCTCCTGTACAATTTTAATAGTGTCATGAGGAGGTGGCTGGGAATGGATCCAAGTGCAAGACACAGACACTTTAGTACTAGAGACAGGACTAGGATACAGGGTGAGGGCTAGGACATGGACATGAAAACTGGGAACCCGGAACAGGAGAGCTAGGAGCCCGAGCTTGGACTCTGAGCCATAGGCTGGACAGATGTCCAGAACCTGGGTCTTCCCTCTGGCTCGGACCCCAGAAAAAAGCAAGGACTTGACTTGGCTTGCAGGCAGGACGAGGCTGGAGTCTTCAGACTTTAGGCAAGGCTGGAGACCAGAGACTTGAGGCGAGGCTGGAGACCAGAGACTTGAGGCAAGGCTGGAGACCAGAGACTTGAGACAAGGCTGGAGACCAGAGACTTGAGGTGAGGCTGGAGGCCAGAGGCTTGAGGCGAGACTGGAGACTGGAGGCTTGAGGCTTGTGGTCTTCAAGCTTGGCTTGGGGCGAGGCTGAGGATTGGGGTCTTGAAGCTCCTCCTGGGCAGGGTGCAGTACTCCTGGGCAGGGCGCGGTACTCCTGAGCAGGGTGCGGATCACCTGGGCAGGGCGCAGATCTCCACCTCTCCACTAAACCATTTGTAGCTGGGTGGTGCAGTGCAGATGTGCTTTGTCTTAATCAAGAGGAGTGTCCTATTTTGTAAATTGTTTTCAGGTAGTTCCTTTTCCAAGTGTAAACAGGACAATCCATCAGCATTTCCGTGATTTGTCATCCTCTTGAATTCAATCTTGTAATTGTGTCCTCCAAGAATCAAAGCCCATCTTTGCATTTGTGCTGCTGAAGTTAGTGGAATGTTCTTCGGTGGATTGAAAATGGACACCAGTGGTTGATAATCAGTAACGATGGTAAACTCTCTCCCATACAGGTCATGGTTGTACCATTTTACACCCCAAACCAGATTCAAGAACTCTGTCAAACTGTGCATTGTTTTTGTCTGCAGCGGTCGGGGAATGTAACACAAAGGCTGTGGAGCGTTCACGTACATCACTTACAACATTTGATTTGACTGCACCTGTACCCTAAGGCAAGGCATTTCAGGCAAGCTTCACTGGATGAGGTGAATCATAACATGTGAGCACAGTGTCTGATGTCACCACCTGTTGGTTGGCCTCCGCTAAGCCCACAGCTGAAAGCTTCCCTCCAGAAAAGTTTGAAAAAATATCTATCCTGGGCAAAGGGCATTGATCTATTTTCAGGACTGAGTTGGTGGTGGTGAGCCTCAGATCCTGACAGACTCCTTCTTCTTGGCTGCTGGGAACACTGCTGTTGCCCATGAACTCCACTCAGCCTTGGAAAATAATTATTCAGTCTCCAGCTGATCTAGCTCACTGGCTACTTTATCACTGTTGGTAGAAGGAACCAGGTGGACTTTGTAAAATGTGGGTGTGGCTTTTTCATTTAATGCTACTTTACTGTTGATATGTTTGAGTTTTCCAAGGCTATCCTTGAACCCTGCTGTGGTATCATCAATAACCTTCCTTAATTCATTTTCTGTGACTCTGTGGTGGAGGATGTGGAATGCAAGTGGTGGGTATATCTTCAATCAAGTTGTAGTTGTCTCAGCCACTCACATCCCCACAATGCTGGCCCTCTTGTTTTTACCATACAAACACAATGAGTCTTGTTGGATGTTGTATCTCCCTATTATAATTGTCACTCCCACAGGAGTTATCTTTTCTCCAGTACAAGTTCTTGGTTGGATATCTGCAGGCTTCAGTTGAGTACAGCAGAGATGTCATTCAAACTGATATTGTGCAACGACTGAAAAAGCCAAGCCATCGTCCAATTCCATGTTAATTAATTTTCCGTTCACTTCTGGTGTGAGTGATTTTGCATGTCTCTTGTCAGCTTTCACATCGTAAATCTCGTCTACCCAGTCCTGTGTCATTCTCATTATTATCAGATTCTTCATTAATAGCATTTTTGAAACTGCATGTTGACTTTTTATCTTTTTCTCTTCCCTGTGCAGTCCATTTATTTTTGTCTGCCGCACACGCTCTGTGACCTACTTTGTTGCATTTTCTGCAAGTTTCACCTTTAAACATACAATGGTCTGGTGTATGTGAGCCCCTGCCACAACGGTAACAAAATCCGATTGGTCAGGCTTCTTTCTCTTTAGACACTGAGATTTTATTCCAGCTCTCTTTCACTCCCGACTGCATCTCAATTGTATTTCATTTGATACTGCAATTTCTTGCAATGCCTTTCCATTGCTCTCTTTATGATGTCACAATCAGATCTTTATAGATATCAAAGGGAAAACTCAGCCACTAGTTTGTAGACAGCAATATTGCATACGCTGTGACCTTATAATGTCCAAACAGTCTTCCACAGAGCTATTAATTGACAGGTGAGCATCCTTCAGATACCTGGAAAAAACTTCTCAGATCTTCTTTGAATTAGAATCACATGTCATTTATGTCCACCTGTTTCACGTCCTTAATGGATTGGCTCTCCCTCAGTCAGGCACAAGTGTTCCTCAGAAATGGATAAGAAATATTTCAGAAGGAAAGCAACAAAGGGGAAAGTTGTCATGTAGAATTTCTGCAGGGTTCAGTGACAGGCCGATTGAATATTTTTAACACAGCTCACTGTGATGATGTTGATGCTGACCAGTTCATCAATGCCATAAGCAACCTTCCCCACCATCTCTGCACTCTCTGTAAGGTCCTTCAGTGCATTGGTCAGTATTCTGTAGCTCATGAGAAATGATGATCCTGCTCCAAAAATGGAACCAAAGTTAGGGATGAAGTCAAGACCAACTTCCACAGCTGAAACAGCATGAGCTGTTGCACCACATCCTATCCTTCTAATTATATCTTTATCTATTTTCCCCAGCAGGGGAGCTTTAACTACTGCCTTAGCCTCAATCCCAAAGTGTTCCCATGGGCACCTGCAATGACCCCAAATATGCCTGCCTTTTTGTTAGCCTTAAGGCAACACTGGTAACCCTCCCTAACTCTTTCTGTGTTTCATTACTGCATTGGCGCTGCTTCCTCCACCAATGCTGAGCTCATGTGTTTCATCAGCTTTGCCTCCAAGTTCCATACTGCTGTCAGATTTAGGTGGTAAGTCCTGGACACCTCTCTCCTCCTTCTCAATCTCTCTCTCTGAAGACAGTTAATCTACTGATATATTTTATGGATCTAGTTACTCTTTAGACTATACTGCAGTCTTTCCACTCTATCCTCTGTATAAATGCCATTCCCTCTTCTCAGGTCCACTGTCTCCAGTCCATCTGTTCTCAGTGTGAGACTTTCCATTCTAGAACAAGTGATATGTCCCCGTATTTTCAATGAATTTGGTTTCCCTTCTATTATTGAGGCCTTCACCAGCAATGTCCTCTGTTACCCAAACATCTGCCCTCATCTCATCCCATAACAGGTTCCCCTTGTCCTTACCTGTCACCACACAGGCCTCTGTATCGAGCACATCATTCTCTGTAGCATTCACCATTTCCAGTAGGTTACTACCACTAAGCACATCTTTCTATTCCACTGTACCCCACCCTACCCCACACTCTTCCTTTTCATAGGAAATGCTCACTGTGAGATTCACTTGTCTACTCTTTCTTCTCCACTGACCTCCCTGCCAAATGGTATCCCTGCACATGTGCATTCTAAACCTGTCCCTACACCTCCTCCCTCATTGACAAAGGCAGAGCAGTGGATGTTGTGTATATGGATCTCAGGAAGGCATTTGATAAGTTTCCCCATTTGAGGCTCATTCAGAAAGTAATGAAACATGGAAACCAAGGAGACCTTGCTTTGGGGATCCAGAAATGGCTTGACCACAGAAGGCTAAGGCTGGTTGTGGATGGTTCATATCCTGCATGGAGGACAGTGGCCTGTGATGTTCCACAGGGATCTGTTCTGGGACCTGGGTGAGGAAGTAGAAGGGTGGGTTAGTAAGTTTGCTCATGATACAAAAGTTGGGGCATTGTGGATAGTCTGGAGGGTTGTTAGAGGTTACAGCATGACATCGACAGGATGCAGAACTGGGCTGAGAAGTGGCAGATGGCGTTCAACTCAGATGTGAGAGGTAGTTCATTTTGGTAGGTCAAATATGATGGCAGATTGTAGTATTAATGGTAAAACTCTTGGCAGTGTGGAAAAGCAGCAAAATCTTGGGGTCTGTGTCCATAGGATGCTCAAAGCTGCTGCACAGGTTGACAGAGCTGTTAGGAAGGCGTATGGTGTGTTGGCCTTCATCAGCTGCTGGATTGAGTTCAAGATCCATTAGGTAACGTTATAGCTATATAAGACCTTAGGTAGACCCCACTTGGAGTACTGTGTTCAGTTCTGGTCACCTTATTACAGGAAGGATGTGGATACTATAGAGAGAGTGCAGAGGAGATTTACAAGGATGTTGCCTGGATTGGAGAACATCCCTTAGGAGAATAGGTCTTTTCTCCTAGGAGTGACGGAGGATGAGAGGTGACCTGATAGAGGTGTATAAGATGATGAGAGGCATTGATCGTGTGGCTAGCCAGAGACGTTTTCCCAGGGCTGAAATGACTAACAAGAGGTGGCATAGTTTTAAGCTGCTTGGAAATAGGTACAAGGAGGATGTTAGAGGTAAGTTTATCATAAACAGTGGTGGGTGTGTGGAATGGACTGCCAGTGAAGCTGGTAAATGCCGGTACAAAAGGGTCTTTTAAGAGACTCTTTAATAGGTACATGAGCTTAGCAAAATAGAGGACTATTTGGTCGGCAAATTCAAGGCAGCTTCTAGAGTAGGCTCCATAGTTGGCGCAACATTGTGGGCTGAAGGGCCTGTAATGTGCGGTAGATTTATATGTTTCATTACCCTTCAGGGAGAAGCATCCTTCCAGGTGACACAACACTTCACCTGCGAGCCTGTCAGCATCATCTGCTCTAACCAGTGCTCACAGTGTGGCCTCTTGTACATCGGAGAAACTTAATGAAGACAGGGAACCACTTCACTGAGGACCTTCTCTCTGTCTTTCACTAAAGGTGGGATTTACCGGTGATCACCTATTTCAATTCAACTTCCCATTCCCATTCCGAAATCTCTGTCCATGGCCTCCTCTAGTGCCATGATGAGGCCACACTCAGGTTGGAGGAACAACACTGTTATGTTTTGAAACTCCAAATCATAAAACTAATGAAAAGAAAAACATGGGGTAATTGGGACAAACGTGTACTCCTTGTTTTATTATTTTATCAGGATGGATGACGTATGACATTCACGTACTGCTACATATAACCCGTAATTGATTATTAAATAAAACAAAGATTACTTAGTCAAACAATATATTTGCAATACTAATCACATACACGTACCGTTTACTATAGAGTACAACTGCTATATAGACGTCCACAAAATAGCTGGTGAGTTGATGGTTGTGGAGTGTGTTGCATTAGGATATGTAAAGAGGAAATTGGTGAGTTGCTGATTCAAGTTTCAAAGTACATTTATTATCAAAGAATGTATGAATCATGCAATCTCGATATTTGTTTGCTTACAGGAGATGACAAAGCAGGAAACCCAAAAGAACCCAACCTAAGAAAATCAAAATAAAGACAAACACCGGATGTGCAGAGACAGGAAAAAGAAACACAAATCATGCAAACAATAGAAGAGAGTAACAGCATTCTGAACCAAAATGAGTCCTTCACTCCAAACCCCAGAGCAGCCCGGAGTAGGCCCAAAGCCTCGGTATCAGTTCATTAAATGAGTAGGTATGGATCACAACACCAGGGCAGTCTTCATAGCCTTAGCACCATGGAGAGGAATGAACATCACAGGAGAGTGAGTCATATCGGCTCTCGCCTCCAATCCCGACACCCTGTCTTTCCAGTATATCTGGGCCAGTGTTTAAATTATCCAAACACTATTTCATACCTCGCAGTGGGACCCAGGCAAATCTGCAGTGAAAGGCTCCGAGCCTAGACCACACTGTCTAGTGACTCACTTCATGCCCAGATTTTGCTGCCCATCCCAAAGTCACTCTTGATTTCTCCAAATTGGCTCGACACCCAGAGTGATCCAACCTCACACCCGGGCCAGTTGTACGGGCATTGAAACACCTCTGATTCAATTTCTCCTCTCCAAATGGCTCACTACATCACCTAAATTCTGTAAAGTACCATGATGGTTCATCCCTCGAATTTGCTTTGCCTTGCTTGCCTCTTCATTGTTGGTGGTGCAACTTTACCACAGATTACTTCAGAAAAGAAGTAATTAGTGATGTTTTTAGTTGGATTTCTTGTCTGTTGAATGACTAGTGAGCTGACACATATGTTCGGTAGCAGATTCAGTGTTAGAACAGTGTGTTCTGCTGACATTGATCGCAGTGCAGTCTTCAGACTCTGGGCAAACCTCTCCACTAAACCATTTGTAGCTGTGTGGTGCAGTACAGATGTGCTTTGTCTTAATCAAGAGGAGTGTCCTATTTTGTAAATTGTTTTCAAGTAGTTCCTTTTCCAAGTGTAAACGGGACAATCCATCATCATTTCCATGATTTGTCATCCTCCTGAATTCAATCTTGTAATTGTGTCCTCCAAGAATCAAAGCCCATCTTTGCATTTGTGCTGCTGAAGTTAGTGGAATGTTCTTCTGTGGATTGAAAATGGACACCAGTGGTTGATAATCGGTAACGATGGTAAACTCTCTCCCATACAGGTCATGGTTGTACCATTTTACACCCCAAACCAGATTCAAGAACTCTGTCAAACTGTGCATTATTTTTGTCTGCAGCGGTCGGGGAATGTAACACAAAGGCTGTGGAGCGTTCACGTACATCACTTACAACATTTGATTTGACTGCACCTGTACCCTAAGGCAAGGCATTTCAGGCAAGCTTCACTGGATGAGGTGAATCATAACATGTGAGCACAGTGTCTGATGTCACCACCTGTTGGTTGGCCTCCGCTAAGCCCACAGCTGAAAGCTTCCCTCCAGAAAAGTTTGAAAAAATATCTATCCTGGGCAAAGGGCATTGATCTATTTTCAGGACTGAGTTGGTGGTGAGCTTAAAATCACCTCAGATCCTGACAGACTCCTTCTTCTTGGCTGCTGGGAACACTGCTGTTGCCCATGAACTCCACTCAGCCTTGGAAAATAATTATTCAGTCTCCAGCTGATCTAGCTCACTGGCTACTTTATCACTGTTGGTAGAAGGAACCAGGTGGACTTTGTAAAATGTGGGTGTGGCTTTTTCATTTAATGCTACTTTACTGTTGATATGTTTGAGTTTTCCAAGGCTATCCTTGAACCCTGCTGTGGTATCATCAATAACCTTCCTTAATTCATTTTCTGTGACTCTGTGGTGGAGGATGTGGAATGCAAGTGGTGGGTATATCTTCAATCAAGTTGTAGTTGTCTCAGCCACTCACATCCCCACAATGCTGGCCCTCTTGTTTTTACCATACAAACACAATGAGTCTTGTTGGATGTTGTATCTCCCTATTATAATTGTCACTCCCACAGGAGTTATCTTTTCTCCAGTACAAGTTCTTGGTTGGATATCTGCAGGCTTCAGTTGAGTACAGCAGAGATGTCATTCAAACTGATATTGTGCAACGACTGAAAAAGCCAAGCCATCGTCCAATTCCATGTTAATTAATTTTCCGTTCACTTCTGGTGTGAGTGATTTTGCATGTCTCTTGTCAGCTTTCACATCGTAAATCTCGTCTACCCAGTCCTGTGTCATTCTCATTATTATCAGATTCTTCATTAATAGCATTTTTGAAACTGCATGTTGACTTTTTATCTTTTTCTCTTCCCTGTGCAGTCCATTTATTTTTGTCTGCCGCACACGCTCTGTGACCTACTTTGTTGCATTTTCTGCAAGTTTCACCTTTAAACATACAATGGTCTGGTGTATGTGAGCCCCTGCCACAACGGTAACAAAATCCGATTGGTCAGGCTTCTTTCTCTTTAGACACTGAGATTTTATTCCAGCTCTCTTTCACTCCCGACTGCATCTCAATTGTATTTCATTTGATACTGCAATTTCTTGCAATGCCTTTCCATTGCTCTCTTTATGATGTCACAATCAGATCTTTATAGATATCAAAGGGAAAACTCAGCCACTAGTTTGTAGACAGCAATATTGCATACGCTGTGACCTTATAATGTCCAAACAGTCTTCCACAGAGCTATTAATTGACAGGTGAGCATCCTTCAGATACCTGGAAAAAACTTCTCAGATCTTCTTTGAATTAGAATCACATGTCATTTATGTCCACCTGTTTCACGTCCTTAATGGATTGGCTCTCCCTCAGTCAGGCACAAGTGTTCCTCAGAAATGGATAAGAAATATTTCAGAAGGAAAGCAACAAAGGGGAAAGTTGTCATGTAGAATTTCTGCAGGGTTCAGTGACAGGCCGATTGAATATTTTTAACACAGCTCACTGTGATGATGTTGATGCTGACCAGTTCATCAATGCCATAAGCAACCTTCCCCACCATCTCTGCACTCTCTGTAAGGTCCCTCAGTGCATTGGTCAGTATTCTGTAGCTCATGAGAAATGATGATCCTGCTCCAAAAATGGAACCAAAGTTAGGGATGAAGTCAAGACCAACTTCCACAGCTGAAACAGCATGAGCTGTTGCACCACATCCTATCCTTCTAATTATATCTTTATCTATTTTCCCCAGCAGGGGAGCTTTAACTACTGCCTTAGCCTCAATCCCAAAGTGTTCCCATGGGCACCTGCAATGACCCCAAATATGCCTGCCTTTTTGTTAGCCTTAAGGCAACACTGGTAACCCTCCCTAACTCTTTCTGTGTTTCATTACTGCATTGGCGCTGCTTCCTCCACCAATGCTGAGCTCATGTGTTTCATCAGCTTTGCCTCCAAGTTCCATACTGCTGTCAGATTTAGGTGGTAAGTCCTGGACACCTCTCTCCTCCTTCTCAATCTCTCTCTCTGAAGACAGTTAATCTACTGATATATTTTATGGATCTAGTTACTCTTTAGACTATACTGCAGTCTTTCCACTCTATCCTCTGTATAAATGCCATTCCCTCTTCTCAGGTCCACTGTCTCCAGTCCATCTGTTCTCAGTGTGAGACTTTCCATTCTAGAACAAGTGATATGTCCCCGTATTTTCAATGAATTTGGTTTCCCTTCTATTATTGAGGCCTTCACCAGCAATGTCCTCTGTTACCCAAACATCTGCCCTCATCTCATCCCATAACAGGTTCCCCTTGTCCTTACCTGTCACCACACAGGCCTCTGTATCGAGCACATCATTCTCTGTAGCATTCACCATTTCCAGTAGGTTACTACCACTAAGCACATCTTTCTATTCCACTGTACCCCACCCTACCCCACACTCTTCCTTTTCATAGGAAATGCTCACTGTGAGATTCACTTGTCTACTCTTTCTTCTCCACTGACCTCCCTGCCAAATGGTATCCCTGCACATGTGCATTCTAAACCTGTCCCTACACCTCCTCCCTCATTGACAAAGGCAGAGCAGTGGATGTTGTGTATATGGATCTCAGGAAGGCATTTGATAAGTTTCCCCATTTGAGGCTCATTCAGAAAGTAATGAAACATGGAAACCAAGGAGACCTTGCTTTGGGGATCCAGAAATGGCTTGACCACAGAAGGCTAAGGCTGGTTGTGGATGGTTCATATCCTGCATGGAGGACAGTGGCCTGTGATGTTCCACAGGGATCTGTTCTGGGACCTGGGTGAGGAAGTAGAAGGGTGGGTTAGTAAGTTTGCTCATGATACAAAAGTTGGGGCATTGTGGATAGTCTGGAGGGTTGTTAGAGGTTACAGCATGACATCGACAGGATGCAGAACTGGGCTGAGAAGTGGCAGATGGCGTTCAACTCAGATGTGAGAGGTAGTTCATTTTGGTAGGTCAAATATGATGGCAGATTGTAGTATTAATGGTAAAACTCTTGGCAGTGTGGAAAAGCAGCAAAATCTTGGGGTCTGTGTCCATAGGATGCTCAAAGCTGCTGCACAGGTTGACAGAGCTGTTAGGAAGGCGTATGGTGTGTTGGCCTTCATCAGCTGCTGGATTGAGTTCAAGATCCATTAGGTAACGTTATAGCTATATAAGACCTTAGGTAGACCCCACTTGGAGTACTGTGTTCAGTTCTGGTCACCTTATTACAGGAAGGATGTGGATACTATAGAGAGAGTGCAGAGGAGATTTACAAGGATGTTGCCTGGATTGGAGAACATCCCTTAGGAGAATAGGTCTTTTCTCCTAGGAGTGACGGAGGATGAGAGGTGACCTGATAGAGGTGTATAAGATGATGAGAGGCATTGATCGTGTGGCTAGCCAGAGACGTTTTCCCAGGGCTGAAATGACTAACAAGAGGTGGCATAGTTTTAAGCTGCTTGGAAATAGGTACAAGGAGGATGTTAGAGGTAAGTTTATCATAAACAGTGGTGGGTGTGTGGAATGGACTGCCAGTGAAGCTGGTAAATGCCGGTACAAAAGGGTCTTTTAAGAGACTCTTTAATAGGTACATGAGCTTAGCAAAATAGAGGACTATTTGGTCGGCAAATTCAAGGCAGCTTCTAGAGTAGGCTCCATAGTTGGCGCAACATTGTGGGCTGAAGGGCCTGTAATGTGCGGTAGATTTATATGTTTCATTACCCTTCAGGGAGAAGCATCCTTCCAGGTGACACAACACTTCACCTGCGAGCCTGTCAGCATCATCTGCTCTAACCAGTGCTCACAGTGTGGCCTCTTGTACATCGGAGAAACTTAATGAAGACAGGGAACCACTTCACTGAGGACCTTCTCTCTGTCTTTCACTAAAGGTGGGATTTACCGGTGATCACCTATTTCAATTCAACTTCCCATTCCCATTCCGAAATCTCTGTCCATGGCCTCCTCTAGTGCCATGATGAGGCCACACTCAGGTTGGAGGAACAACACTGTTATGTTTTGAAACTCCAAATCATAAAACTAATGAAAAGAAAAACATGGGGTAATTGGGACAAACGTGTACTCCTTGTTTTATTATTTTATCAGGATGGATGACGTATGACATTCACGTACTGCTACATATAACCCGTAATTGATTATTAAATAAAACAAAGATTACTTAGTCAAACAATATATTTGCAATACTAATCACATACACGTACCGTTTACTATAGAGTACAACTGCTATATAGACGTCCACAAAATAGCTGGTGAGTTGATGGTTGTGGAGTGTGTTGCATTAGGATATGTAAAGAGGAAATTGGTGAGTTGCTGATTCAAGTTTCAAAGTACATTTATTATCAAAGAATGTATGAATCATGCAATCTCGATATTTGTTTGCTTACAGGAGATGACAAAGCAGGAAACCCAAAAGAACCCAACCTAAGAAAATCAAAATAAAGACAAACACCGGATGTGCAGAGACAGGAAAAAGAAACACAAATCATGCAAACAATAGAAGAGAGTAACAGCATTCTGAACCAAAATGAGTCCTTCACTCCAAACCCCAGAGCAGCCCGGAGTAGGCCCAAAGCCTCGGTATCAGTTCATTAAATGAGTAGGTATGGATCACAACACCAGGGCAGTCTTCATAGCCTTAGCACCATGGAGAGGAATGAACATCACAGGAGAGTGAGTCATATCGGCTCTCGCCTCCAATCCCGACACCCTGTCTTTCCAGTATATCTGGGCCAGTGTTTAAATTATCCAAACACTATTTCATACCTCGCAGTGGGACCCAGGCAAATCTGCAGTGAAAGGCTCCGAGCCTAGACCACACTGTCTAGTGACTCACTTCATGCCCAGATTTTGCTGCCCATCCCAAAGTCACTCTTGATTTCTCCAAATTGGCTCGACACCCAGAGTGATCCAACCTCACACCCGGGCCAGTTGTACGGGCATTGAAACACCTCTGATTCAATTTCTCCTCTCCAAATGGCTCACTACATCACCTAAATTCTGTAAAGTACCATGATGGTTCATCCCTCGAATTTGCTTTGCCTTGCTTGCCTCTTCATTGTTGGTGGTGCAACTTTACCACAGATTACTTCAGAAAAGAAGTAATTAGTGATGTTTTTAGTTGGATTTCTTGTCTGTTGAATGACTAGTGAGCTGACACATATGTTCGGTAGCAGATTCAGTGTTAGAACAGTGTGTTCTGCTGACATTGATCGCAGTGCAGTCTTCAGACTCTGGGCAAACCTCTCCACTAAACCATTTGTAGCTGTGTGGTGCAGTACAGATGTGCTTTGTCTTAATCAAGAGGAGTGTCCTATTTTGTAAATTGTTTTCAAGTAGTTCCTTTTCCAAGTGTAAACGGGACAATCCATCATCATTTCCATGATTTGTCATCCTCCTGAATTCAATCTTGTAATTGTGTCCTCCAAGAATCAAAGCCCATCTTTGCATTTGTGCTGCTGAAGTTAGTGGAATGTTCTTCTGTGGATTGAAAATGGACACCAGTGGTTGATAATCGGTAACGATGGTAAACTCTCTCCCATACAGGTCATGGTTGTACCATTTTACACCCCAAACCAGATTCAAGAACTCTGTCAAACTGTGCATTATTTTTGTCTGCAGCGGTCGGGGAATGTAACACAAAGGCTGTGGAGCGTTCACGTACATCACTTACAACATTTGATTTGACTGCACCTGTACCCTAAGGCAAGGCATTTCAGGCAAGCTTCACTGGATGAGGTGAATCATAACATGTGAGCACAGTGTCTGATGTCACCACCTGTTGGTTGGCCTCCGCTAAGCCCACAGCTGAAAGCTTCCCTCCAGAAAAGTTTGAAAAAATATCTATCCTGGGCAAAGGGCATTGATCTATTTTCAGGACTGAGTTGGTGGTGAGCTTAAAATCACCTCAGATCCTGACAGACTCCTTCTTCTTGGCTGCTGGGAACACTGCTGTTGCCCATGAACTCCACTCAGCCTTGGAAAATAATTATTCAGTCTCCAGCTGATCTAGCTCACTGGCTACTTTATCACTGTTGGTAGAAGGAACCAGGTGGACTTTGTAAAATGTGGGTGTGGCTTTTTCATTTAATGCTACTTTACTGTTGATATGTTTGAGTTTTCCAAGGCTATCCTTGAACCCTGCTGTGGTATCATCAATAACCTTCCTTAATTCATTTTCTGTGACTCTGTGGTGGAGGATGTGGAATGCAAGTGGTGGGTATATCTTCAATCAAGTTGTAGTTGTCTCAGCCACTCACATCCCCACAATGCTGGCCCTCTTGTTTTTACCATACAAACACAATGAGTCTTGTTGGATGTTGTATCTCCCTATTATAATTGTCACTCCCACAGGAGTTATCTTTTCTCCAGTACAAGTTCTTGGTTGGATATCTGCAGGCTTCAGTTGAGTACAGCAGAGATGTCATTCAAACTGATATTGTGCAACGACTGAAAAAGCCAAGCCATCGTCCAATTCCATGTTAATTAATTTTCCGTTCACTTCTGGTGTGAGTGATTTTGCATGTCTCTTGTCAGCTTTCACATCGTAAATCTCGTCTACCCAGTCCTGTGTCATTCTCATTATTATCAGATTCTTCATTAATAGCATTTTTGAAACTGCATGTTGACTTTTTATCTTTTTCTCTTCCCTGTGCAGTCCATTTATTTTTGTCTGCCGCACACGCTCTGTGACCTACTTTGTTGCATTTTCTGCAAGTTTCACCTTTAAACATACAATGGTCTGGTGTATGTGAGCCCCTGCCACAACGGTAACAAAATCCGATTGGTCAGGCTTCTTTCTCTTTAGACACTGAGATTTTATTCCAGCTCTCTTTCACTCCCGACTGCATCTCAATTGTATTTCATTTGATACTGCAATTTCTTGCAATGCCTTTCCATTGCTCTCTTTATGATGTCACAATCAGATCTTTATAGATATCAAAGGGAAAACTCAGCCACTAGTTTGTAGACAGCAATATTGCATACGCTGTGACCTTATAATGTCCAAACAGTCTTCCACAGAGCTATTAATTGACAGGTGAGCATCCTTCAGATACCTGGAAAAAACTTCTCAGATCTTCTTTGAATTAGAATCACATGTCATTTATGTCCACCTGTTTCACGTCCTTAATGGATTGGCTCTCCCTCAGTCAGGCACAAGTGTTCCTCAGAAATGGATAAGAAATATTTCAGAAGGAAAGCAACAAAGGGGAAAGTTGTCATGTAGAATTTCTGCAGGGTTCAGTGACAGGCCGATTGAATATTTTTAACACAGCTCACTGTGATGATGTTGATGCTGACCAGTTCATCAATGCCATAAGCAACCTTCCCCACCATCTCTGCACTCTCTGTAAGGTCCCTCAGTGCATTGGTCAGTATTCTGTAGCTCATGAGAAATGATGATCCTGCTCCAAAAATGGAACCAAAGTTAGGGATGAAGTCAAGACCAACTTCCACAGCTGAAACAGCATGAGCTGTTGCACCACATCCTATCCTTCTAATTATATCTTTATCTATTTTCCCCAGCAGGGGAGCTTTAACTACTGCCTTAGCCTCAATCCCAAAGTGTTCCCATGGGCACCTGCAATGACCCCAAATATGCCTGCCTTTTTGTTAGCCTTAAGGCAACACTGGTAACCCTCCCTAACTCTTTCTGTGTTTCATTACTGCATTGGCGCTGCTTCCTCCACCAATGCTGAGCTCATGTGTTTCATCAGCTTTGCCTCCAAGTTCCATACTGCTGTCAGATTTAGGTGGTAAGTCCTGGACACCTCTCTCCTCCTTCTCAATCTCTCTCTCTGAAGACAGTTAATCTACTGATATATTTTATGGATCTAGTTACTCTTTAGACTATACTGCAGTCTTTCCACTCTATCCTCTGTATAAATGCCATTCCCTCTTCTCAGGTCCACTGTCTCCAGTCCATCTGTTCTCAGTGTGAGACTTTCCATTCTAGAACAAGTGATATGTCCCCGTATTTTCAATGAATTTGGTTTCCCTTCTATTATTGAGGCCTTCACCAGCAATGTCCTCTGTTACCCAAACATCTGCCCTCATCTCATCCCATAACAGGTTCCCCTTGTCCTTACCTGTCACCACACAGGCCTCTGTATCGAGCACATCATTCTCTGTAGCATTCACCATTTCCAGTAGGTTACTACCACTAAGCACATCTTTCTATTCCACTGTACCCCACCCTACCCCACACTCTTCCTTTTCATAGGAAATGCTCACTGTGAGATTCACTTGTCTACTCTTTCTTCTCCACTGACCTCCCTGCCAAATGGTATCCCTGCACATGTGCATTCTAAACCTGTCCCTACACCTCCTCCCTCATTGACAAAGGCAGAGCAGTGGATGTTGTGTATATGGATCTCAGGAAGGCATTTGATAAGTTTCCCCATTTGAGGCTCATTCAGAAAGTAATGAAACATGGAAACCAAGGAGACCTTGCTTTGGGGATCCAGAAATGGCTTGACCACAGAAGGCTAAGGCTGGTTGTGGATGGTTCATATCCTGCATGGAGGACAGTGGCCTGTGATGTTCCACAGGGATCTGTTCTGGGACCTGGGTGAGGAAGTAGAAGGGTGGGTTAGTAAGTTTGCTCATGATACAAAAGTTGGGGCATTGTGGATAGTCTGGAGGGTTGTTAGAGGTTACAGCATGACATCGACAGGATGCAGAACTGGGCTGAGAAGTGGCAGATGGCGTTCAACTCAGATGTGAGAGGTAGTTCATTTTGGTAGGTCAAATATGATGGCAGATTGTAGTATTAATGGTAAAACTCTTGGCAGTGTGGAAAAGCAGCAAAATCTTGGGGTCTGTGTCCATAGGATGCTCAAAGCTGCTGCACAGGTTGACAGAGCTGTTAGGAAGGCGTATGGTGTGTTGGCCTTCATCAGCTGCTGGATTGAGTTCAAGATCCATTAGGTAACGTTATAGCTATATAAGACCTTAGGTAGACCCCACTTGGAGTACTGTGTTCAGTTCTGGTCACCTTATTACAGGAAGGATGTGGATACTATAGAGAGAGTGCAGAGGAGATTTACAAGGATGTTGCCTGGATTGGAGAACATCCCTTAGGAGAATAGGTCTTTTCTCCTAGGAGTGACGGAGGATGAGAGGTGACCTGATAGAGGTGTATAAGATGATGAGAGGCATTGATCGTGTGGCTAGCCAGAGACGTTTTCCCAGGGCTGAAATGACTAACAAGAGGTGGCATAGTTTTAAGCTGCTTGGAAATAGGTACAAGGAGGATGTTAGAGGTAAGTTTATCATAAACAGTGGTGGGTGTGTGGAATGGACTGCCAGTGAAGCTGGTAAATGCCGGTACAAAAGGGTCTTTTAAGAGACTCTTTAATAGGTACATGAGCTTAGCAAAATAGAGGACTATTTGGTCGGCAAATTCAAGGCAGCTTCTAGAGTAGGCTCCATAGTTGGCGCAACATTGTGGGCTGAAGGGCCTGTAATGTGCGGTAGATTTATATGTTTCATTACCCTTCAGGGAGAAGCATCCTTCCAGGTGACACAACACTTCACCTGCGAGCCTGTCAGCATCATCTGCTCTAACCAGTGCTCACAGTGTGGCCTCTTGTACATCGGAGAAACTTAATGAAGACAGGGAACCACTTCACTGAGGACCTTCTCTCTGTCTTTCACTAAAGGTGGGATTTACCGGTGATCACCTATTTCAATTCAACTTCCCATTCCCATTCCGAAATCTCTGTCCATGGCCTCCTCTAGTGCCATGATGAGGCCACACTCAGGTTGGAGGAACAACACTGTTATGTTTTGAAACTCCAAATCATAAAACTAATGAAAAGAAAAACATGGGGTAATTGGGACAAACGTGTACTCCTTGTTTTATTATTTTATCAGGATGGATGACGTATGACATTCACGTACTGCTACATATAACCCGTAATTGATTATTAAATAAAACAAAGATTACTTAGTCAAACAATATATTTGCAATACTAATCACATACACGTACCGTTTACTATAGAGTACAACTGCTATATAGACGTCCACAAAATAGCTGGTGAGTTGATGGTTGTGGAGTGTGTTGCATTAGGATATGTAAAGAGGAAATTGGTGAGTTGCTGATTCAAGTTTCAAAGTACATTTATTATCAAAGAATGTATGAATCATGCAATCTCGATATTTGTTTGCTTACAGGAGATGACAAAGCAGGAAACCCAAAAGAACCCAACCTAAGAAAATCAAAATAAAGACAAACACCGGATGTGCAGAGACAGGAAAAAGAAACACAAATCATGCAAACAATAGAAGAGAGTAACAGCATTCTGAACCAAAATGAGTCCTTCACTCCAAACCCCAGAGCAGCCCGGAGTAGGCCCAAAGCCTCGGTATCAGTTCATTAAATGAGTAGGTATGGATCACAACACCAGGGCAGTCTTCATAGCCTTAGCACCATGGAGAGGAATGAACATCACAGGAGAGTGAGTCATATCGGCTCTCGCCTCCAATCCCGACACCCTGTCTTTCCAGTATATCTGGGCCAGTGTTTAAATTATCCAAACACTATTTCATACCTCGCAGTGGGACCCAGGCAAATCTGCAGTGAAAGGCTCCGAGCCTAGACCACACTGTCTAGTGACTCACTTCATGCCCAGATTTTGCTGCCCATCCCAAAGTCACTCTTGATTTCTCCAAATTGGCTCGACACCCAGAGTGATCCAACCTCACACCCGGGCCAGTTGTACGGGCATTGAAACACCTCTGATTCAATTTCTCCTCTCCAAATGGCTCACTACATCACCTAAATTCTGTAAAGTACCATGATGGTTCATCCCTCGAATTTGCTTTGCCTTGCTTGCCTCTTCATTGTTGGTGGTGCAACTTTACCACAGATTACTTCAGAAAAGAAGTAATTAGTGATGTTTTTAGTTGGATTTCTTGTCTGTTGAATGACTAGTGAGCTGACACATATGTTCGGTAGCAGATTCAGTGTTAGAACAGTGTGTTCTGCTGACATTGATCGCAGTGCAGTCTTCAGACTCTGGGCAAACCTCTCCACTAAACCATTTGTAGCTGTGTGGTGCAGTACAGATGTGCTTTGTCTTAATCAAGAGGAGTGTCCTATTTTGTAAATTGTTTTCAAGTAGTTCCTTTTCCAAGTGTAAACGGGACAATCCATCATCATTTCCATGATTTGTCATCCTCCTGAATTCAATCTTGTAATTGTGTCCTCCAAGAATCAAAGCCCATCTTTGCATTTGTGCTGCTGAAGTTAGTGGAATGTTCTTCTGTGGATTGAAAATGGACACCAGTGGTTGATAATCGGTAACGATGGTAAACTCTCTCCCATACAGGTCATGGTTGTACCATTTTACACCCCAAACCAGATTCAAGAACTCTGTCAAACTGTGCATTATTTTTGTCTGCAGCGGTCGGGGAATGTAACACAAAGGCTGTGGAGCGTTCACGTACATCACTTACAACATTTGATTTGACTGCACCTGTACCCTAAGGCAAGGCATTTCAGGCAAGCTTCACTGGATGAGGTGAATCATAACATGTGAGCACAGTGTCTGATGTCACCACCTGTTGGTTGGCCTCCGCTAAGCCCACAGCTGAAAGCTTCCCTCCAGAAAAGTTTGAAAAAATATCTATCCTGGGCAAAGGGCATTGATCTATTTTCAGGACTGAGTTGGTGGTGAGCTTAAAATCACCTCAGATCCTGACAGACTCCTTCTTCTTGGCTGCTGGGAACACTGCTGTTGCCCATGAACTCCACTCAGCCTTGGAAAATAATTATTCAGTCTCCAGCTGATCTAGCTCACTGGCTACTTTATCACTGTTGGTAGAAGGAACCAGGTGGACTTTGTAAAATGTGGGTGTGGCTTTTTCATTTAATGCTACTTTACTGTTGATATGTTTGAGTTTTCCAAGGCTATCCTTGAACCCTGCTGTGGTATCATCAATAACCTTCCTTAATTCATTTTCTGTGACTCTGTGGTGGAGGATGTGGAATGCAAGTGGTGGGTATATCTTCAATCAAGTTGTAGTTGTCTCAGCCACTCACATCCCCACAATGCTGGCCCTCTTGTTTTTACCATACAAACACAATGAGTCTTGTTGGATGTTGTATCTCCCTATTATAATTGTCACTCCCACAGGAGTTATCTTTTCTCCAGTACAAGTTCTTGGTTGGATATCTGCAGGCTTCAGTTGAGTACAGCAGAGATGTCATTCAAACTGATATTGTGCAACGACTGAAAAAGCCAAGCCATCGTCCAATTCCATGTTAATTAATTTTCCGTTCACTTCTGGTGTGAGTGATTTTGCATGTCTCTTGTCAGCTTTCACATCGTAAATCTCGTCTACCCAGTCCTGTGTCATTCTCATTATTATCAGATTCTTCATTAATAGCATTTTTGAAACTGCATGTTGACTTTTTATCTTTTTCTCTTCCCTGTGCAGTCCATTTATTTTTGTCTGCCGCACACGCTCTGTGACCTACTTTGTTGCATTTTCTGCAAGTTTCACCTTTAAACATACAATGGTCTGGTGTATGTGAGCCCCTGCCACAACGGTAACAAAATCCGATTGGTCAGGCTTCTTTCTCTTTAGACACTGAGATTTTATTCCAGCTCTCTTTCACTCCCGACTGCATCTCAATTGTATTTCATTTGATACTGCAATTTCTTGCAATGCCTTTCCATTGCTCTCTTTATGATGTCACAATCAGATCTTTATAGATATCAAAGGGAAAACTCAGCCACTAGTTTGTAGACAGCAATATTGCATACGCTGTGACCTTATAATGTCCAAACAGTCTTCCACAGAGCTATTAATTGACAGGTGAGCATCCTTCAGATACCTGGAAAAAACTTCTCAGATCTTCTTTGAATTAGAATCACATGTCATTTATGTCCACCTGTTTCACGTCCTTAATGGATTGGCTCTCCCTCAGTCAGGCACAAGTGTTCCTCAGAAATGGATAAGAAATATTTCAGAAGGAAAGCAACAAAGGGGAAAGTTGTCATGTAGAATTTCTGCAGGGTTCAGTGACAGGCCGATTGAATATTTTTAACACAGCTCACTGTGATGATGTTGATGCTGACCAGTTCATCAATGCCATAAGCAACCTTCCCCACCATCTCTGCACTCTCTGTAAGGTCCCTCAGTGCATTGGTCAGTATTCTGTAGCTCATGAGAAATGATGATCCTGCTCCAAAAATGGAACCAAAGTTAGGGATGAAGTCAAGACCAACTTCCACAGCTGAAACAGCATGAGCTGTTGCACCACATCCTATCCTTCTAATTATATCTTTATCTATTTTCCCCAGCAGGGGAGCTTTAACTACTGCCTTAGCCTCAATCCCAAAGTGTTCCCATGGGCACCTGCAATGACCCCAAATATGCCTGCCTTTTTGTTAGCCTTAAGGCAACACTGGTAACCCTCCCTAACTCTTTCTGTGTTTCATTACTGCATTGGCGCTGCTTCCTCCACCAATGCTGAGCTCATGTGTTTCATCAGCTTTGCCTCCAAGTTCCATACTGCTGTCAGATTTAGGTGGTAAGTCCTGGACACCTCTCTCCTCCTTCTCAATCTCTCTCTCTGAAGACAGTTAATCTACTGATATATTTTATGGATCTAGTTACTCTTTAGACTATACTGCAGTCTTTCCACTCTATCCTCTGTATAAATGCCATTCCCTCTTCTCAGGTCCACTGTCTCCAGTCCATCTGTTCTCAGTGTGAGACTTTCCATTCTAGAACAAGTGATATGTCCCCGTATTTTCAATGAATTTGGTTTCCCTTCTATTATTGAGGCCTTCACCAGCAATGTCCTCTGTTACCCAAACATCTGCCCTCATCTCATCCCATAACAGGTTCCCCTTGTCCTTACCTGTCACCACACAGGCCTCTGTATCGAGCACATCATTCTCTGTAGCATTCACCATTTCCAGTAGGTTACTACCACTAAGCACATCTTTCTATTCCACTGTACCCCACCCTACCCCACACTCTTCCTTTTCATAGGAAATGCTCACTGTGAGATTCACTTGTCTACTCTTTCTTCTCCACTGACCTCCCTGCCAAATGGTATCCCTGCACATGTGCATTCTAAACCTGTCCCTACACCTCCTCCCTCATTGACAAAGGCAGAGCAGTGGATGTTGTGTATATGGATCTCAGGAAGGCATTTGATAAGTTTCCCCATTTGAGGCTCATTCAGAAAGTAATGAAACATGGAAACCAAGGAGACCTTGCTTTGGGGATCCAGAAATGGCTTGACCACAGAAGGCTAAGGCTGGTTGTGGATGGTTCATATCCTGCATGGAGGACAGTGGCCTGTGATGTTCCACAGGGATCTGTTCTGGGACCTGGGTGAGGAAGTAGAAGGGTGGGTTAGTAAGTTTGCTCATGATACAAAAGTTGGGGCATTGTGGATAGTCTGGAGGGTTGTTAGAGGTTACAGCATGACATCGACAGGATGCAGAACTGGGCTGAGAAGTGGCAGATGGCGTTCAACTCAGATGTGAGAGGTAGTTCATTTTGGTAGGTCAAATATGATGGCAGATTGTAGTATTAATGGTAAAACTCTTGGCAGTGTGGAAAAGCAGCAAAATCTTGGGGTCTGTGTCCATAGGATGCTCAAAGCTGCTGCACAGGTTGACAGAGCTGTTAGGAAGGCGTATGGTGTGTTGGCCTTCATCAGCTGCTGGATTGAGTTCAAGATCCATTAGGTAACGTTATAGCTATATAAGACCTTAGGTAGACCCCACTTGGAGTACTGTGTTCAGTTCTGGTCACCTTATTAC
Organism: Mobula hypostoma; assembly: GCF_963921235.1. Classification (NCBI taxonomy): domain Eukaryota; kingdom Metazoa; phylum Chordata; class Chondrichthyes; order Myliobatiformes; family Myliobatidae; genus Mobula; species Mobula hypostoma. The sequence continues at coordinate 56,570,711 of NC_086106.1, read as the reverse complement.
AGGAAGGATGTGGATACTATAGAGAGAGTGCAGAGGAGATTTACAAGGATGTTGCCTGGATTGGAGAACATCCCTTAGGAGAATAGGTCTTTTCTCCTAGGAGTGACGGAGGATGAGAGGTGACCTGATAGAGGTGTATAAGATGATGAGAGGCATTGATCGTGTGGCTAGCCAGAGACGTTTTCCCAGGGCTGAAATGACTAACAAGAGGTGGCATAGTTTTAAGCTGCTTGGAAATAGGTACAAGGAGGATGTTAGAGGTAAGTTTATCATAAACAGTGGTGGGTGTGTGGAATGGACTGCCAGTGAAGCTGGTAAATGCCGGTACAAAAGGGTCTTTTAAGAGACTCTTTAATAGGTACATGAGCTTAGCAAAATAGAGGACTATTTGGTCGGCAAATTCAAGGCAGCTTCTAGAGTAGGCTCCATAGTTGGCGCAACATTGTGGGCTGAAGGGCCTGTAATGTGCGGTAGATTTATATGTTTCATTACCCTTCAGGGAGAAGCATCCTTCCAGGTGACACAACACTTCACCTGCGAGCCTGTCAGCATCATCTGCTCTAACCAGTGCTCACAGTGTGGCCTCTTGTACATCGGAGAAACTTAATGAAGACAGGGAACCACTTCACTGAGGACCTTCTCTCTGTCTTTCACTAAAGGTGGGATTTACCGGTGATCACCTATTTCAATTCAACTTCCCATTCCCATTCCGAAATCTCTGTCCATGGCCTCCTCTAGTGCCATGATGAGGCCACACTCAGGTTGGAGGAACAACACTGTTATGTTTTGAAACTCCAAATCATAAAACTAATGAAAAGAAAAACATGGGGTAATTGGGACAAACGTGTACTCCTTGTTTTATTATTTTATCAGGATGGATGACGTATGACATTCACGTACTGCTACATATAACCCGTAATTGATTATTAAATAGAACAAAGATTACTTAGTCAAACAATATATTTGCAATACTAATCACATACACGTACCGTTTACTATAGAGTACAACTGCTATATAGACATCCACAAAATAGCTGGTGAGTTGATGGTTGTGGAGTGTGTTGCATTAGGATATGTAAAGAGGAAATTGGTGAGTTGCTGATTCAAGTTTCAAAGTACATTTATTATCAAAGAATGTATGAATCATGCAATCTCGATATTTGTTTGCTTACAGGAGATGACAAAGCAGGAAACCCAAAAGAACCCAACCTAAGAAAATCAAAATAAAGTCAAACACCGGATGTGCAGAGACAGGAAAAAGAAACACAAATCATGCAAACAATAGAAGAGAATAACAGCATTCTGAACCAAAATGAGTCCTTCACTCCAAACCCCAGAGCAGCCCGGAGTAGGCCCAAAGCCTCGGTATCAGTTCATTAAATGAGTAGGTATGGATCACAACACCAGGGCAGTCTTCATAGCCTTAGCACCATGGAGAGGAATGAACATCACAGGAGAGTGAGTCATATCGGCTCTCGCCTCCAATCCCGACACCCTGTCTTTCCAGTATATCTGGGCCAGTGTTTAAATTATCCAAACACTATTTCATACCTCGCAGTGGGACCCAGGCAAATCTGCAGTGAAAGGCTCCGAGCCTAGACCACACTGTCTAGTGACTCACTTCATGCCCAGATTTTGCTGCCCATCCCAAAGTCACTCTTGATTTCTCCAAATTGGCTCGACACCCAGAGTGATCCAACCTCACACCCGGGCCAGTTGTACGGGCATTGAAACACCTCTGATTCAATTTCTCCTCTCCAAATGGCTCACTACATCACCTAAATTCTGTAAAGTACCATGATGGTTCATCCCTCGAATTTGCTTTGCCTTGCTTGCCTCTTCATTGTTGGTGGTGCAACTTTACCACAGATTACTTCAGAAAAGAAGTAATTAGTGATGTTTTTAGTTGGATTTCTTGTCTGTTGAATGACTAGTGAGCTGACACATATGTTCGGTAGCAGATTCAGTGTTAGAACAGTGTGTTCTGCTGACATTGATCGCAGTGCAGTCTTCAGACTCTGGGCAAACCTCTCCACTAAACCATTTGTAGCTGTGTGGTGCAGTACAGATGTGCTTTGTCTTAATCAAGAGGAGTGTCCTATTTTGTAAATTGTTTTCAGGTAGTTCCTTTTCCAAGTGTAAACGGGACAATCCATCATCATTTCCATGATTTGTCATCCTCCTGAATTCAATCTTGTAATTGTGTCCTCCAAGAATCAAAGCCCATCTTTGCATTTGTGCTGCTGAAGTTAGTGGAATGTTCTTCTGTGGATTGAAAATGGACACCAGTGGTTGATAATCGGTAACGATGGTAAACTCTCTCCCATACAGGTCATGGTTGTACCATTTTACACCCCAAACCAGATTCAAGAACTCTGTCAAACTGTGCATTGTTTTTGTCTGCAGCGGTCGGGGAATGTAACACAAAGGCTGTGGAGCGTTCACGTACATCACTTACAACATTTGATTTGACTGCACCTGTACCCTAAGGCAAGGCATTTCAGGCAAGCTTCACTGGATGAGGTGAATCATAACATGTGAGCACAGTGTCTGATGTCACCACCTGTTGGTTGGCCTCCGCTAAGCCCACAGCTGAAAGCTTCCCTCCAGAAAAGTTTGAAAAAATACCTCTATCCTGGGCAAAGGGCATTGATCTATTTTCAGGACTGAGTTGGTGGTGAGCTTAAAATCACCTCAGATCCTGACAGACTCCTTCTTCTTGGCTGCTGGGAACACTGCTGTTGCCCATGAACTCCACTCAGCCTTGGAAAATAATTATTCAGTCTCCAGCTGATCTAGCTCACTGGCTACTTTATCACTGTTGGTAGAAGGAACCAGGTGGACTTTGTAAAATGTGGGTGTGGCTTTTTCATTTAATGCTACTTTACTGTTGATATGTTTGAGTTTTCCAAGGCTATCCTTGAACCCTGCTGTGGTATCATCAATAACCTTCCTTAATTCATTTTCTGTGACTCTGTGGTAGAGGATGTGGAATGCAAGTGGTGGGTATATCTTCAATCAAGTTGTAGTTGTCTCAGCCACTCACATCCCCACAATGCTGGCCCTCTTGTTTTTACCATACAAACACAATGAGTCTTGTTGGATGTTGTATCTCCCTATTATAATTGTCACTCCCACAGGAGTTATCTTTTCTCCAGTACAAGTTCTTGGTTGGATATCTGCAGGCTTCAGTTGAGTACAGCAGAGATGTCATTCAAACTGATATTGTGCAACGACTGAAAAAGCCAAGCCATCGTCCAATTCCATGTTAATTAATTTTCCATCACTTCTGGTGTGAGTGATTTTGCATGTCTCTTGTCAGCTTTCACATCGTAAATCTCGTCTACCCAGTCCTGTGTCATTCTCATTATTATCAGATTCTTCATTAATAGCATTTTTGAAACTGCATGTTGACTTTTTATCTTTTTCTCTTCCCTGTGCAGTCCATTTATTTTTGTCTGCCGCACACGCTCTGTGACCTACTTTGTTGCATTTTCTGCAAGTTTCACCTTTAAACCTGCAATGGTCTGGTGTATGTGAGCCCCTGCCACAACGGTAACAAAATCCGATTGGTCAGGCTCCTTTCTCTTTAGACACTGAGATTTTGTTCCAGCTCTCTTTCACTCCCGACTGCAACTCAATTGTATTTCATTTGATACTGCAATTTCTTGCAATGCCTTTCCATTGCTCTCTTTATGATGTCACAATCAGATCTTTATAGATATCAAAGGGAAAACTCAGCCACTAGTTTGTAGACAGCAATATTGCATACGCTGTGACCTTATAATGTCCAAACAGTCTTCCACAGAGCTATTAATTGACAGGTGAGCATCCTTCAGATACCTGGAAAAAACTTCTCAGATCTTCTTTGAATTAGAATCACATGTCATTTATGTCCACCTGTTTCACGTCCTTAATGGATTGGCTCTCCCTCAGTCAGGCACAAGTGTTCCTCAGAAATGGATATGAAATATTTCAGAAGGAAAGCAACAAAGGGGAAAGTTGTCGTGTAGAATTTCTGCAGGGTTCAGTGACAGGCCGATTGAATATTTTTAACACAGCTCACTGTGATGATGTTGATGCTGACCAGTTCATCAATGCCATATACAACCTTCACCACCCTCTCTGCGCTCTCTGTAAGGTCCCTCAGTGCATTGGTCAGTATTCTGTAGCTCATGAGAAATGATGATCCTGCTCCAAAAATGGAACCGAAGTTAGGGATGAATTGAAGAACAACTTCCACAGTTGAAACGGCAAGAGCTGCAGCACCCCAACCTATCCTTCTAATTATATCTTTATCTATTTTCCCCAGCAGGGGAGCTTTAACTACTGCCTTAGGCTGTTCCATAGATTTTTCTGTGATGTTTGCCAGTCTTTGAAGAAAAGCTTCATCCAGACCAAGACATTTATGGAAATAGATTATTTCCTGAATCAGAATGGTGATGTCACAAGCCAGGGAGAGACCAGGAATGGGAACTGCTCCTACAGCTCCTGAAATTGTTGCCGACATCCAGACACATTTCTGCAGCATCTTGCTTTTCTGCTGAACAATATCCACGCTTCAGTTTGCATAGGCCAGGACAAAGATACTTTTCTTTATATACTGCAGATCATCTTCAAGTGTTTTATTTAACCGATTTAAATCATATCGATCCTGTTCAAAACTGGATATCAGGAACAGTCGGGATCAAAATCCCCGCTTCTCTCAAATAATTGACACAGTTACTCTGAATATCATCCAGCTTTTCTTCTTCATTAATTTTATTTCCTCTCCCTTTCTCATTGAATAAAAATCTTGATCAATCTCAGTGCAGACAAGTACAAATTTTTCCCAAGCCTTTTAATCTCTTTAGCAAGTTTTGCATCATTTTCTTTGAAACAACAAGCTGAAATTATGATGAAGTTATATCTTTCAAATTTCATTTTCTTGAGATATTCACCAGCTGGAAATTTTGTAGATCCGATCCCTGGCAGGTCCCAGTAGCGGACGTTGGAGTGACTGGGATGTGGGTATTTGGATGGCTCCATTGTAGCTTCCATGACATCAACTTTAGCAGCTCCATCATCATTGTTCCGAAGTCTTCTCATGGCATTGATGAAGGTGGATTTTCCTGAACCTGTTTCTCCTGTCACTGCAATGTTAAGCTCTATTTTATCCAGTTCCACTAGCTTCTGTGTATCAGAATGGTAACATTTTCCACTCCACCTTCTTCAGAGTAGGATTTCAGTTTGTTGAGCTGTTCCATTGTGAAAAATTTGGCATTCTCAGACTGAGTGCCCAGTTGTCTGAATGGAAAAAGGTTCCATTAGAATTTCTAAACAGCGAAACTTCTACAGATCCCTGGTTGGTTGTCAACCATCTTATATGGGACACAGTACGGTGAACAATTAACCCAAAAGTCAGCACGTCTTTGGAATGGGGTGATAATTGCAACATGCAGGCAAACCTACAGGACCATAAAGGATGCTTGTAAATTTCATGTGGATAACACCATAGGTCAGGCTGCAACCTGGCTCTCTAGAACTATGAGTATTGGAAATCTATCCATACAACCTCATGATATCAGTGCAGAAGTCCTTACGTGATAGCTGCCAGTTCAACCAATATCAACTCCATCATAACTAACCTTCCTTTCTCTACAAGGTCAGATGTCAGAGGTTTGCTGATAATTATTCGATTCATTTCATAATGAAAACTAAACAAATTCATGCCTGCTATAACTAAGTGACACGGGGGGCGGGTGGGGGGGGGGATGCGGTGTCAGTGCCACTGTACTGCAAGTGGTGCAACAGACTGACACCACCAGTGACCTGGCTTCACTCCTGGTCTCTGGTGCTGTCTCTGTGGAGTCTGCATGATCTCCCGTGACCAAGTCAATTTCCCACGGGTGATCCTGCCACACTGTGTTAATTCTTAGGTTAATGTTCCCCTGTAAATTGTTTGTCATGCAGGTGGGGGTGGGAAAGTTGGGAACGTGATGTATATGTGAGAAAGAATTTGTTGGATGGAAATAAGCAGGTGCATGGGAAAGGTGGGAATGCTCAGTGGGGGGGGTGGAGGGTGGCAACAGAGATGAGTCTGGGTGTCATAAAGAAAAATAAAAAAGTACAAGTAATTTGAAAAGATGAAAAAGCTGTAAAATGTTCATATATAGGATAAACAAAGACTAGTAACATGTACCAGGCTGTGACCATCTCCAAACAGAGAGTCTAACCACCTACTCTTGACACCAATACCACACAGACTTATCACTGTGTGCCACATACACATCCCCAACACTGTTTCTTCTTGGCTACTCTGACAACAACTCACAACCCCCTGATCTCCACTAATAAAACAGGGCACTACTGATCAGGGACAACATCACAGCTGCTCTGAGGGAGTGGATAATGGGCGGCTTATCCACTGAGCCACTGAGCCCATAAGGAGAAAACTCAAGGTGCAATTACTCTGAGTGGATTACGTTATGGACCCCTCCCCCCCCCCAGTAGCAACCAAGATATTGAGGAAAGAAATGCAGACAGATCAGGAAAATTTGCAAAAACAACAGGGTTGTTTTATTGCATAACTGCCACTTCGCCAAAATGGACCTTCTTTGTGTGAGAGTGTTAGACAGAGCAGAATTGTTAGGTGCATCAAAGCCAGTTTCTTAAAGCAATATGTGGATTGTCCAGTTAGAACAGGATCCATACTAGATTTGATATTCGAAAATGTGACCGGTCAGCTGCTTGACCATTCAGTCGGTGGAAATATTAGGAATCAGTAGTTACAATACCTTAAATTCTGATATCCCTAAGTATAGATGTTGCAGGAAGCATTAAATGGCGGGGGCGGAATATTCTCAGTGTTTTAAGTAAGAACTAGGTACAATTAATCAGGAACAGTTGTTGCTGGGCAAATCACTTCTGTGTCGGGTGTTTAAAGGCGAACTTCACAGAGTATGGAATTGAGATGATCTAGCAAGTTGAAAGGACAAGGGTGGCAAGATAGAGGAGCATTTGAAAATGGTCAAGAAGAACAAGGAAGCATATGTACAGTTTATGAAGATAAAATAATCAAACAGAGTCCTTGAGCGAGAGAAGAAATCAAACAGGGAATTAGGTGAGCCAGGAAGGGCCATAAAAAGTCCTTGGCATGTTAGATCAAAGGGAATTCCAAGGAATTCTGTACATATATCAAGTGGAAGAGAATAACTAGGGATAATGTAGGACTAGTCAAAGACAGATGATTAGAGATACAGTATGCTTGAAGGTGGATGATGCAGAGAAATCCTAAATGAGTACCAGAGAAAATGCTGGGGGAACTTAACAGATCATACAATATCTGTGCCTGATCTACTGAGCTCCTACAGGATTTTGTGTATTGATCCTGATCTATTGCATCTACAGTCTCTCTAGTGTCTCGTAAATGAGAACATATTGTAAATATTCAACCATGGGAAAGTCATGGGGAACAGTGTGAGCAGTGTGGAGCATGTTAATATGCTGGGGCATTTTCAGATAAAAGAAAACGTGATGTTGGATCTGTTGAAGAATATTAAGGCGAAAGAGATGGTGGTGGCAATGGATATGATGGAAGTGATTATGATATTTTTGATAATCGTGTAATTGCAGAGAATAGAGAGATATGGACTATATATCAGGCAGAGTGAAACTTGGAAGGGGAGGGATGAAGTAAATAGTTGGGAAGTTGTTTAGTGAAAGAGACAGAAGGTCATGGAAGAAAGAAAAAGGAGGGGAGGAGCACCAGAGGGAGGTGATGGGCAGGCAAGGAGATAAGGTGAGGGAGGGAAAGGGGATGGGAAATGGGGTGAGAGGGTGGAAGGCATTACTGGAAGTTTGAGAAATCGACGTTCATTACATCAGGTTGGAGGCTACCCAAATGGAATTAAGGTGTTGTTCCTCCAAACTAAGCGTGGCCTGATCACAACAGTGGAAGAGGCCATGGATTGACATATGGGAATGGGAATGGGAAGTGGAATTAAAATGGGTGGACACTCCGAGATCCTGCTTTTTCTGGCAGCTGAAGTGTAGATGCTCAGAGAAGCAGGCTCCCAGTCTACGTCGAATCTCATCGATATACAGGAGGCCACACCGAGAGTACCAACACAGTATATGACTCCAACAGACTCACAGGTGTAGTGTTACCTCACCTGGAAGAACTGTTTAGGGCCCTGAATGGTAGTGAGGGAGGAGATATTGGGGCAAGTGAAGCACTTGTTCCGCTTGCAAGGATAAGTTCCAGGAGGAAGATCCGTGGGGACAGAATGAATGGACAAGGGAGTCATGTAGGGAGAGGTTCCTGTGGAAAGCAGAAAGTGGGGTAGGGGAGGGGGGACATGCTTGGTGGTGGGATTCCACTGGAGGCACCCAAAGTTTCAGAGAATTGTGTTGGACGCGGAGGCTGGTGGGGTGGTAGGTGAAGACAAGAGGAACCCTATCCCTGCTAGGGTGGCGGGAGGATGGGTTAAGAGCAGACGTGCATGAAATGGAAGAGATGCGGTTGAGGGCAGCGTTGCTGGTGGAGGAAAGGAAGTCCCTTTCTTTGAAAAAGGAGAACATCTCCTTCATTCTAAATGAAAAACCTCATCCAGAGAGTGAATGTGGCAGGGACAGATGAATTGAGAGTATGGCATGGTGCTTTTACAAGTAGCCGGGTGGGACGATGCATAGTCCAGGTAGCTGTGGGAGTCTGTGGGTTTGTAATAGACATTGGTGGATAAGATGTCTCTGGAGTTAGAGACAGTGAGATCGAGAAAGGGAACAGAGATGTCGGAAATAGACCAGGTGAATTTGAGGGCATGGTGGAACTTCCCATTCCCATATGTCCATCCATGGCCTCCTCCACTGTTGTGGTAAGACCACACTTAGGTTGGAAGAACAACACCTATATTCACTTTGCACAGCCTCCAACCTGATGGCATTAACATTGACTTCTCAAACTTCCAGTAATGCCTCCCACCCACCCCCACCATACTTCCCATTCCCTTTTCCCTCCCTTACCTTATCTCCTTGTCCACCCATCACCTCCCTCTGGTGTTCCTCCCCCCATTTTTCCTTTCTTCCATTGTCTTCTGTCTCTTTTACCAAACAACCTCCAGATCTTTACTTCATCCCTCCCACTCCAAGTTTCACCTATAAGCTAGTGTTTCTCTCTCCCCTCCCCCAACATTTCAAACCTACACCTCAGCTTTCTTTCTCCAGTCCTGCTGAAGGGTCTCGGCCCGAAATGTCAACTGTACTTTTTTTCCATAGATGCTGCCTGGCCTGCAGAGTTCCTCCAGCAGTTTGTGTGTGTTGTTCGGATTTCCAGCATCTGCAGAATTTCTCTTATTTCCAGGCAAAAGTATTGCTTTGAGGCATCGTTAGCTTAAATGGTGTGGCATAACATCATGAGCTGAAGGGCCTGTTCCCATGTTGAGACTTTCTGCGTTCTATGACAAGGAGTTTGATGCAAGGGAACACCATCACCTACAGCTTCCCCTCCATCATACACTGATATCATTGCTCAACATGGTCACGGGTCTACACTCAGGAATTCCAGATCCAACCCCACAATGGGATCAGATTTATCAGGATGGCAGCTGATCAACAAAGCAGATCCCATGCACCAATGAGAATGCTGAGCACTCAGTGTGCAGTGCACTGGCAGGAGTTGCTGAGGTAGGGTTCATTGAAGAGACACACAGTGTGGTATGTTCTGACCTACCTGGAGCTTGTGCCTTCCATTTCTGATGCCTGTTTATCACAGCCTGTCCTGTGCAACAATCCAGTAATCCCAGCACCAAATGTGCACAGTGATTGGGGACTCGAGTGTCCTCTTTGTATTCGTGTAGGTTATCTCCTTGAAGAAAGTGAAAAGAATGACTGATGGTTATTTGCCTATTGCGATTATTTAAGGATGCTCAGCAAATCACTTTTAATCACTGAGGAATAATGCAAGAAACCAGTGTATGGAACAGTACAGCATAGAAACAGGGTCCTTGGCTCATATTGTTCCTGCTGACCATGATGACAAAATAAACTCATCCCATCGACCTGCACAATATACATATCTCTGCATTCCCTGCATGTTCACGTGTCTGTCTGAATGTCTCTTACATGCTCCTGTTGTGTCTGCTTCCACCACCATCCGTGGCAGAAAGCTCCAGGCACTACCAGTCTCTGAGTAAAAACATTATCTTTAAACATGCCCTCTCACTTCATCTATGCCCTCAAGTATTTTTTTCTGAGAAAAGAACTCCTGCCACGTCTCTCATAATTTTCTATACTTCCAACACATACCGTATCCTACATCTCTCCAACCACCACCACTACGTCCACCAGCACCCCCAGGCTTCAACACTCCAGAGAAAACAACCCTGGGTTTATACAATTCTATCCTACCTGTCAGAAGGTAGGCGTTGAAGGAGTGGACCCAAATACAAGACACAGACTCTGATGTGCTAGGAACAGGACTAGGACTAGAGTTAAGCAAGAAAGGGAAGTGGGGAAGAAAGGACGCTGGACATTGACATGGGCTCTGGACGAGACTAGGATGCAGGGCCTGGGCTAGAACATGGACAAGAAACATGGAACCCGGACAAGGAACTAGGAACAAGGAGCACGGAACTCCGGAACCAAAGTCTGGACAAGGACTCAGAACCTGGATCTTGACTCAGAACAGGAACCTGGGTCTAGGCTAGGACTCAGGATTAGGATCTTGGCAAGGACAGGATGTGGAACTCCTGCACAGGATGAGGCACATGGACATGACGAGGTTCTTGCACGTGGCTTGGGCTCGACAAGATTCTTGCATGTGGCTTGGGCTCGACAAGATTCTTGCACAAGACGAGAGACTCCAGCATAGGATGAGGGAACTCCAGCACTGGGCTGGACGAGAACATGAAGCCTTGATTTGGTCAAGGGAGAGACAGGAACACAGAGCCCAGAACCTTGGTCTTGAGAGACAAGAACATGGATCACAGAGCCAGGACCCCTCCTTGAGACCAGGATGTAGGGCCGGGACTCATACACAGAATGCTGAATACAACAAGATGATTCCCAACACTAGGTAGCAGCAAACAGCCAGACCTACCTAGCGAAGGCATGGACACAGAGACGGTTCCCAACACTAGATAGCAGCAAACAGCCAGACCTACCTAGCAAAGGCATGGACACAGAGACAGTTCAAAACAACAATAGACAGTTCCTTAACTAGACACAGCAAGGCTCCAGACTTGCTCCAGCAGTTGAACTTGTCTGCTGTGCAGGTGAAGCTCCAGGCAAGGCAAGGGTTGCAGGAGAGGCAAGGCTATAGACACTGGCTGCAGGGCAAGGCTTCGGGAGGAAGGGGCAGAGAACAGATTCAGACAGAGAGTTTTGGACAGGAGCAATCCAGCAGCCAAGTCCTGGTCTCCAGAGGTATTCATGTGTCTGCCCAAATGAGAATCATGTGCCTTAATTAGAGCACCCAGCAGAACAATGGGAAATCAGAAAACCTGGCATACGGATCGACGAACCGGACCGTGAACTGGAATGTAGACTTCATGGACCGGACCTTGACACTTACAGCACATGTCCTCTAATCTGGGCAACATCTAATAAGCTTCTACACCTTCTCCAGATCCTCCATAACCTTCCTATAACAGGGCAACTAAACATGAACCTAACCAGAGCTGCATCATTAAAAAGCTGGAACAAATCCATGTTTGCCTAATTTTACCTTTTAGCTAAACGGGAAAAAAACAACTGTATTGTCTCTCCTTATGACATGACAACATGACAGAGGAGAATATGAGGGGAGTTGTATCTCCTCCTCAAGGTTTCAGGAAAGGATGTGGTGGAACACTGGATGCTCAGAGCTGAAGGTGAATGGAAATAAGAAAGAATGTTGTCCATAGTGCACTCGACAACATGAAATCTGAAAATCAACTATCATCTCCAAAATGCCACACAGTTACCTGTGATAATCATTTTGAATAGATGGTGTTTTCTATTTGAGCTCCAAGATTCACAGGAACTTGTTGGATTTGTGACGTAAAGATGCATCTGGGAGGTTGCAGCTACAATCAAATCATGTTGACCCGCAGATAATGAACACTGAGCTGAAATGTACTGAAATATGCCTTTTTGTTTTGTGTTTTTATATTCTGTGCTTCTGTTTTTTTTTCTCATTGTTATTTGCACATGGTGTGGGAGGGCAGATGATAGTTGATGCGTTTGCTCTGAAATGGTTGGGTCCATAGTTCTTTGTTTTGTGACTGTATGTGGCGAAGATGAATTGCAGGGTTGTGTAAAGCATAAACACTTTGATAATAAATGTACTTTGAACTTTGACAATACAGTGTGATTAAAATATAAACATTATCCCAGTACCAAGAGATCCCAAGATCAGCATACGAGAGATGATACTCTCATGACCTTCCACAGCTTCCCTGATTTTGGAAAACTTCCTCTGACTGTAAAGTTAATTCTCACACTATTATTTCACATTGGGAAGAGAAAGAAATAAGGCTGAAGAAACTTACACCTGCTGTGGGAAACATGGACATGTCAGAGTGGGACTGAGAATTTGGACATCATGTAGTGATGACCAGAGCATTTTCTCAAGTGACAATAATAAACAGGGATTCTGCAACTGGATGAGGAATGAAGAGGCGTGGACTGATGATTCAGAATAAAATGAGTTCAGGTCACATCACAGCAGCAGAGGGATATAACAATGGATTGAAGTATGGTGAAAACAGTCAGCTTGCATAATAGTCATGATCCAACCACCAGATTACTATCAACACTGAGCTTGTTCACCCTTTGCCTTTCAATGAACCATATGGTGATTGAAAGTCTTTGGATGTCAAGAATTACCCAATGCTTTTCACCTGCTCTTTTAGCCAAAATACTAATATATTCATAGAATCACTGGTACACACCAAGAGCACAGTTCACAATGGCAATGACACTGTGTGAGAAAGATTGAAGTTTGGGACTTCCCTAGATATGGTAGTCATTCCCTGCCATTTCAGTTGTACTGATATTACTGGACACTTTTTTCCTTTAATTAAATATTGCTTTGGCCTTGTTGCAGGCTGTTGATAAGAGCATCATTTGCTGAGAATGTCTGAAACAAAATGAACACTGTAAAATCATCAGCAAATATCTCGCTTCAGACTTCAGGGTGGAAGGAAGTTCATTAAGGAAGCAGTTGAAAATGGTTTGCATGGAGATGCTAAACTGAGCAATTTGCACAGTGATATCCTGGGCTGACCTCCAACAACCACACCAATCTTCGATGATATTTTCCCCTTGATGTCACACTCTGTCAAATGGCGCCTTTATATTTCCAATCACCGGCATCCCAATGATTCTATTGAAGTTTGCCTGAACAATTTAGGTCCAATGACAAAGACAAAGGTGATTTCCAGAGCCATTGTGAGAACAACTGTCTTGGAAACAAAGTCCTGATAAACTGATGTCAATGGGCATGATGATTTGAATTTAACTTTAAAAAATGGAATCTGGCTTTGGTTGCTGCAGGATTATCACATCATCCCCAGGATGGGAATCATTCAGAGCATTGGCCAAGGCCCAAGTGTCAATGGACATTCATTTCTTTATAAAAGGTAGGTATATTTGCTGCAGATTGCACAACATTCAGATCAATTCACTATCCCTCAGATATCAAGTTGTGCCTGCACAGAGCACCACCAAGTCAACCAGCAGGCATGAGGTAATAATGAGAGGCCTAGGCGAGGATAGTAAGGACCCCCATGCTGGAGTATCCGAGACTGGAATCGAGACAGGATTTCACAACTGACGCAAGAATATGGTTGATGGCAAGATACTAGATGAGAGCCTGATGAGACTAGATCGGATCTCAAACCAGAAAAAAATCGTAATACAATTGTAGACTGAACCAAAGTTGAGCTGATGATTGAATATCAAACTTAAGTTCAGGTGCTCTTTAAATATTCAAATCTAAGAGACAAAACATGGCCTCCAATTGTGGAGTGGTCAGAATCTTTAAAGGCCGGTGCGGTCGGCTGCATATCATAACAGTATCAGACACTGTGCACAAGTGAAATCAATAATCATCCCCAGTGAGAGAATATCAGAAACCTGACTCTCTCTCTCACTGACAGGCATCATCATTACCAGCGACAAGACCCCTGCCATCAGTGTGAGCAGGACTAGAAATCAGACTGGTAGTTACTGAAGTTCAACAGCCGTGTGAGCAGCTCAGAAGGTAAATCACACAAAAGGGGAAGGACAACCGGCAGGAACTCATCACCATTTACAAATCTCCCTGTGTGCCACCAGTCTCAATTTGTGTTGCTGTTTCTCCTTTGGGGCAAAGTCCTGGAATGTTTTAGACAACACTGGGGGGAACAGCTTCACCTCCAGACTGAGAACAGTTCCAGTGAGTACATCACCACAGCTTCTCCAGGGTATTTAGGAAATACAGTGAATTCCAGATAAACCGGACACAATGGGACCACTACATTTTGACCTAGTTAGCCAAAGTTTCATGGAAATGGTTAAAAAGTTATAAAAAAAAACAAACTGAGTAACAAATTATGTATTTAATGAAATTCAGTACAAATTAGAACACTACCAATAGTACTACAGTACAATAAAACTGTGTATTGATTTCTAATCAATATCGACAAAGGAATTCATCCAGTGTACACAATGAACATAATCAGCACAGACACCTAGTGCAGATAATGGACTGTCTTCATACAATGCTTTCATCCTCAAAATCTTCATGTTATTTGTAACATTCAAAATGATTTTCAATACTTGCAAATTCTTCATAGGTCTTAATTGGTTGAGGTTGTGAAATAGTTCTATTTTCACTCCTGGGCGCTTCTGGCATCTCCAAGCCTGAACACTTGAAACCAGTGAGCAAAGTTGTTCAGAATTGTCTTACTGAATATTCTCACCAACTATCAATGAGAGAAATCATTGCATTTCCACAGAAACAAACACATCTGATGTTATTTTAATAAAATGTTCACTCCAAACACAGTGTAGCATCCAACTATCACATAGACATGTGCAACTGAAACTAATTTGAACCTGTTTGACAAGTCTCTTGTGCATAGTGTCAGAGGTAAAGGAAGAGAATTCCAGAATTTTTTTCAATTGTTTTTTGTTCTTTAAGCGTTGTCCGAAATAAGTGGCTGCTCTGATTTACTGATGGCCCAATAACCAGAATCTCTGCTCCCCCAACACCCCTCAGGCATGGTTTTCCCCATTACAACCATTCAATTGTCCAGAGGATTTGTTTTCCTTGGAATCCCTCTGGACATCTTACCCTTAAGCCTCTGCCCTTTGAAATCACAGATCTCCATTATGGGGCAATGTTTCCCGTTATCAATGTTGTTCAAAGTTCCCCTCAGCTTTTGTCATTGCATCAATAATTAAAGAGCTGACATCCATAGAAAGTCATCCTCTCTCTTCCAGATGAACACCACCTCCTGGGCCAAGGCACCCTTCAAGAAGCAGATGGCTTCTTGGCTGGGCTGTCCACACGATCCCAATTAAGTTCCTCACTCACATTCTCCACATCCAAGCAACTGTTCCTCCCTTTACCCTTGAGTGGTCCCACCATCTCCCTAGTTATCCTCTTCTTCTTGATGTATGTATAGAATGCCTTGGGATTCACCGTAATCCTACTTGCCAAGGACATTCAATGGCCCCAGCTGCCTTTCCGAATTCCCTTCCTTTGTTCTTTCCTGGCTTGTTTATACTCCTATACTTCATTTCATCCCAAGTTCTGAAGCTTTACCTACTTTTTCTTTTTCTTTTTAACTAAATTCATCACCTCTCTGGACATCCAAGGTTCTTTAATCTTTCCATCCCTGACATTCCTTCTAACAGGAACATGCCTTTCCTCTACCCTGTGCAATTGATCTTTAAACATCCTCCACATGTCTAGTGTGGACTTGCCAGACAAAAGACGTTGCCAATTAATTCTTTCATTCCTGCATAATGCCCTCACAATTTGCCCTATTCCAATTTAAATCTCTCCTGCAAGGACTATGCCTATCCTTACCCTGGTGTTAAGGAATTGTAGTCATTGTTCCCTAACTGCTCACCCACTGAAAGGTCAGATACCTGTCCGGGTTCATTACCCCACACCAGGTCCAGTACAGCCACTTCTCTCATTGGACCGTAGTGATTTAAGAAATCTTCCTGGATACACTGAACACATTCTGCCCTATATAAACCCCTTGCACTAAGAACATCCCAGTTTATATCTGTCCCAGGCTTTGCTGCAAAGTTTACTGACAAGAAGAAGATAGGTGGAGGGGCAAGTACTTTTGAGGAAGTAGAAAGGCTACAAAAGGACTTAGACAGATTAGGAGAATGGTCAAAGAAGTGGCAGATGGAATACAGTGTCAGGAAGCATATTATCATGCACTTTGGTAGAAGAAATGAAAGGGTAGACTATTTTCTAAATACAGAGAAAATACAGAAAATTGAGATGCAAAGGGACTTGAGAGTCCTTGTGCAGGATTCCCTAAGGGTTAATTTGCAGGTTGAGTCTGTGTTGAGGAAGGCAAATGCAGTTAGCATTCATTTCAGGAAGACTTGAATGCAAAAGCAAGGATGTAATTTTGAGACTTTATAAAGCACTAGTGGAGTATAGCGAGCAGGCTTGGGCACCTTGTCTTTGAAAAGATGTGTTGAAACTGGAGAGGGTTCAAATGAAGTTCACAAAAATGATTCCAGGATTCATTGGTTTGTCATATAAAGAGCATCTGATGCCTCTGGGCCTGTATTCTCTGGAATTCAGAAGAATGAGTGGGGAACTCATTGAAACCTATTGAATGGTGAAAGGCCATGATAGAGTGGACGTGGACAGGATGTTTCCTATGGTGGAAGAGTCTCAGACCAGAGGACACTGTCTCAGAGCAGAGAGGCATCCTTTTAGAATGGAGATAAGGAGGAATTTGAGCCAGAGAGTTGTAAATCTGTGGAATTGTTTGCCAAAGGCAGCAGTGAAAGCCTAGTCTTAATGTACATTAAATGCAGAGATTGATAGATACTTGATTGGTCAGGGCATGAGGGGATACGGGAAGAAGGCATTAGACTGGGGCTGAGAGGAAAATTGGATCAGCCGTGATGATTGGCGGAGCAGATGCGATGGGTCAAATGGCCCAATTCTGCTGCGATATCTTACAGCTAAGTTGAAATCGCCCATAATTACAACCCTATTATTTTTACACATTTCCTTAATCTGATACATATCTGTTCCTCAATATCCTGATGGCTATTGTGGGGGGGAGGTGGAGGCATACAATCCCATCAGTGTGATTGCACCCTTCCTATTCCTGAATTTTACCCAAATAGACTCGGTGTCTGACCCCTCCATTTTATCTCCCGAGTGCAGCTGTGAGATTGTCCCTGAATAGTCATACAACTCATGCTCCCATACAATCCCATCAGTGTGATTGCACCCTTCCTATTCCTGAAGTTTACCCAAATAGACTCAGTGTCTGACCCCTCCATTTTATCTCCCGGGTGCAGCTGTGAGATTGTCCCTGATTTGTAGTGCAGCTCGAACCACACCACCTCCTCACCGCACACACTTTTACCTCCGTCTCTAAAACTTCGAAAACTTGGTACATAACTTGCCCATTCCGCGTCTTCCACCCAAACCAAGTTTCAGTCAGGGCCACAACGTCATAGTTCCATGTACTGCTCCATGCTTAAGTTCATCACCATTACCCAGAATACACCTAGCATTAAAATATACACACTTCAAACTATCTGCCCCATCACACCTGTTATTTCGATTTTGTCTTTCAATACTTCTCTGTTCAGACAGTTGGGTTATGTAAAAGCTGTTGTCATTCTGTTGTATTGGCTTCAACTTTCGCTCCAGTATTAAAATGTTCCTGTCCTCATCCCACCCCATTCTCAGAAAGGGTGTAGTTTCACTTTCAAGCAGAATGAACAGAGAATGTTCCACCCAATTACATGTGTCTCAGTCTTCCCGCCCGCTTCACTGGTCAGACCGGTATGGTTCTCTGGGTTCACAGCCTGAGTGCATTGAACTCTGGTTGCTCAGTGATAATGAGATGGTGCTGAGAAGCTCAGGGTGTGCGTGTGGTTCAGAGTCCGTGAACAGCAGCGACCCGAAATGAGCAACTTGGGACTAGTGATGACCCAAAAGGAGATTGGTGGGTTTTTGGATATTGAGCGGTATACCTGACCATTTGGGTAGGGATGTGAAAGGCAATAGTTAATAGTTAATTTTGCAGATGTCCTGCCCCGCCCCCTCAGGAAGTAGTGTAAGCGGTACAGCAGCAAGGGCACAGCATCAGGGGGCGTCAACAGTTACAGGGCTGTTAGGCATTCAATTATGACTATTATTATTATTCCTCCTCCTCAGGAAATAAAACCCCTACTAGTTCTTTATCAAATGAAAACTAAATTACCCCAAAAACCATATATATTTTAAATAAAGGAAGAAATATTGTGAATTAAAGTCACTTCCATAACTGAAAGTTTTTTAAATGAAAGCTATCAAACTCCAAAGCTAGAAGTGCTGCCTGCATTCGCTTTTTTTTAAGCATACATGTTTCACATTGCAAAAGAATGTATTCAACTGTTTCATAATGAGCACAGAACCTGCACTCCAGAGTGATGTTTTCCAACAAGAGACAAAGAATTAAACATAGTTTGCTCAATTCCAAATTGAGTCAATATAATACCTTCCCTCCTTGTCTTACCTCCTTCTCCCATCAATCCAATTTGTTGTTGTTCAGTCGTTTAGTCAAGTCTGACCATAGGGTCTATAGGGTTTTCGTGGCGAGATACAGAAGAAATACTGGACAGATACTGCTGCTGCCCAGTTTGGGTCCCGGCTGGGTTTGAACTCAGGACCATCTGCCTTGAAGTCCAAGGCTGATGCCACTACACCACCTGCCGGCCCAACAATCCAGTAGTTTTATGTATTCTGTCAAGGGGTCTCCCCTTATGCCCCATCATCCCACAAGTCTTGCCATAATCCCCTAATTCTTAACCCCAGCAACCTCTGACCTTCTGATTTGCTAATTGGAAGGTCTTTATCCACAGACGAACTTTTAACAACTTCTTTGGCCAACAATCAACCCACTCATTCCCCTCAACATCTCTAGAAGGAGACATGTAGGCCAATATTTTGAATATGAAATAAAGTTTGAAAAGCTTTCAGTAATAAATCTGACTGACTGCTAGAATGACTCGTTTTAAGACTAGTCAAAACCGAAAAAGAATCTGAACAAATCATAACTGCAAGGACAGATTTACTCCGCCCACTGTAAGCCCAACATAATGGCAACCAGATCTGCAGTATATACTGATAAATGGTTTGTAAGAATTTTTTTATTGTTACCTGTAATTCAGGCACAAAACAAGCACACTAACATCCTCTGTTAAATTATCATTTGAGCCATCAGTAATGTTAAACAACGGGATACAAATACTACTTTGTGTTGTCCCATTCTCTATCCCATAGAAGCCCAAATACACTTTTCCTACCCCTACCTGCGTAGACCATCTAAACAAAACCTCAGAAAAAAAATTATATAGCCTTCCTCTCCCTCCTCATTCCATAATTTAATCAAAAGATCCTCCCTCCATAACATATCATATGCTTTATCTACATCAAAAATTAAAGGCATCTGTCAGTCTTGTGAGACCATGGATCTGCGCCTGGAAAGTCTTCACTCTCCAGGGCGCAGGCCTGAGCAAGGTTGTATGGAAGACCAGCAGTTGCCCATGCTGCAAGTCTCCCCTCTCCATGACACCAATGTTGTCCAAGGGAAGGGCATTAGGACCCATACAGCTTGGCACCAGTGTTGTCGCAGAGCAATGTGTTATTAAGCGCCTTGCTCAAGGACACAATACATTGCCTCGGCTGGGGCTCGAACTCACGACCTTCAGGTCGTTATTCCAATGCCTTAACCACTTGGCCACGTGCCCACAAGATCAAAAATACAACAAAAATACTGCTCCTTTAACTTCTTAATTTCCCTGTGCTTTCCAAATATCTTCCAAACATACAACTGAATCCAATATCATTCCACCCTTCTGAAATCCACTCTGATAAAATGCCTTGTCACCTATTTTATCCAAAATATAATTCAACTGCTCTATTACCATATGTTCCTTAAGTTTACACAAATGGGACATCAATGATATTGGTCTATATCTAGAAGGATCCAATGGGGGTTTTCCAGGTTTATGAACAGGTACTACTACTGCCATTTTCCATGAGGAGGGAAGACAACTCCAAATATGATTCAAAAATTTTAATATCATCTTGTCAGCCATATGCTTAAACATAAATGCTTAAAACTTAAATGTGGTAAGAACTAGATTTCCTGAATACATATTACATCAGACAGATTTGACAAATCAGAAATAAATGTCTTAAAGTCTTGACTATTAGAAATCAGGCTTCCCACATTCCATGGCAATATTCTTAATCCCATTATGTACCTTCACAAGAAGACTGAAACACAGATACCCCACCCATCAAAACTTCATTTACAGCTTCCCACATAACACCAGCTATAGCCAAACACTCTTCAGCAGCTTTCACAATACTTTTAGTTTCCTCAGTACGACTAGATATCTGAAAAATACAATTCACATCTGTTATGAACATCACAACTTCATTTTATCAACACGTAATACTTTTCTCAACCGTTATTACTTTATCAATCTTTGGTTTATCATTTTGCAAGGCGTCTGCCTGGTACATGCCTAACTGTACTTCAACCTGTTGAACTTTAGCTGCCTTCTGAAGCACTTCACATCCTCTATGAGCTGCACTGTGTTCTCCAGCACAATTACAACAACTAAACTTCATGTCTTCACAATCTTCATACTTATGATTCCCATTACACTGACTACACATTAGTTTCCCTCAATATAAGCTTGTACATTACAACTAATCTACCACATATTAACTTCATCAAGGAGCTCACTTCATCAAAAGGTATGAATATGAATAAACTATCTATCCTTTCTCCATTTCTGACTACTTGCAATCTCTTTACCACTTTCACTTTGCTTCCCAATAAATGAGATTTAACCTCTTCTATCGAAATCTCCACAGGAACACCTGTTATAACACCCCTAATGCTTCTATTTTCATTAGGCAAGTTGATGCTCTCTTTTTGCCATGCAGTCTTCAATCATAATGCCTTCTCCCACCGTTTCTTATCCTTACTAACGATTAGCACATTCCCTCCTCTTAAAGTACGAGCACAACCTACATTCCCTATGGCCGATTTTAACTCTGAAGTTAATTTGATAGAATTGATAGCGGCATAATATGATTAGGAATAGTCAGCATGGCTTTGTCAAAGGCAGGACGTGCCTTACGAACCTGATTGAATTTTTTGAGGATGTGACTAAACACATTGATGAAGGTAGAGCCGTAGATGTAGTGTATATAGCTTTCAGCAAGGCATTTGACAAGGTACCCCATACAAGACTTATTGAGAAAGTAAGGAGGCATGGGATCCAAGGGGACATTGCTTTATGGAACCAGAACTGGCTTTCCCACAGAAGGTAAAGAGTGGTTGTAGGCGGGTAATATTCTGCGTGGAAGTCAATCACCAGGGATCTGTTCTGCGACACCTACTCTTCATGATTTTTATAAATGACCTGGATGAAGAAGTGGAGGGATGGGGTAGTAAATTTGCTGATGACACAAAGGTTGGAGGTGTTGGGGATAGTGTGGAGGGCTGTCAAAGGTTACAGCGGGACATTGATAGGATGCAAAACTGGGCAGAGAAGTGGCAGATGGAGTTCAACTTAGATAAGTGTGAGGATGGTTCATTTTGGTAGGTCAACTATGATGACAGAATATAGTACTAATGACAAGACTCTTGGCAGTGTGAAGGATCAGAGGGATCTTGGGGTCCGAGTCCATAGGACACTCAAAGCTTCATCAATTGTGGGATTGAGTTTAGGAGCCGAGAGATAATGTTGCAGCTATATTAGGACCCTGGTCAGACCCCACTTGGAGTACTATGCTCAGTTCTGATTGCCTCACTATAGGAAAGATGTAGAAACCATAGAAATGGTGCAGAGAAGATTTACAAGGATGTTGCCTGGATTGGGGAGCATGCCTTATGAGAATAGGTTGAGTGAACTTGGCTTTATCTCCTTGGAGCGAAGGAAGATGAGAGGTGATCTGATAGAGGTGTACAAGATGAGAGGCATTGACCATGTGGATAGTCAGAGACTTTTTTGTGGGGCTGAAATGGCTGCCACAAGAGGAAACAGGTTTAAGGTGCTTGTGAGTCGGTACAGAGGAGATGTCAGGGGTAAGTTTTTTACTCAGAGAGTGGTGATTGTGTGGAATGGGCTGCCGGCAAGGGCGGTAGAGGTGGATATGATAGGGTCTTTTAAGAGTCTTTTGGATAGGTACATGGAGCTTAGAAAAATAGAGGGCTATGAGTAAGCCTAATAATTCCTAAGGTGGGACCTGTTCTGCACAACTTTGTGGGCCAAAGGGCCTGTATGGTGCTGCAGGTTTTCTATATTTCTATGTTTCTCACCACAAAATTCAGCGTCAGAAATTTGCAAAGGAACATCTAAACAAGCCTGATGCATTTTGGATACAAGTCTTGTGGTCTGATGAAACTAAAGTAGAACTTGTTGGCCGCAATGAGCAAAGGTACGTTTGGAGGAAAAAGTGTGCAGAATTTCATGAAAAGAACACCTCTCCAACTGTTAAGCACGGGTGTGGATCGATCATGCCTTGGGCTTGCGTTGCAGCCAGCAGCACGGGGAACATTTCACTGGTAGAGGGAAGTTTGAATTCAATTAAATACCAGCAAATTATGGAAGCAGACATCACACTGTCTGTAAAACAAAGCTGAAGATGAAAAGAGGATGGCTTCTACAACAGGATAATGATTCTAAAAACTCCTCACAATCCACAATGGACTACTTCAAGAGGTGGAAGCTGAAGGTTTTGCCATGGCCCTCACCTAAACATCATCAAAAATCTGTGGACATACCTCAAAGGAGCAGTGCATGCAAAGGGGGTGTTTGAAACTGTAAAAGATGGAAATAAAAGAAGTAATCTTGCTTAAAATGTTAAAGAAATGTGTCATCTTTAACTTTATGCCTTTTGGAAATCAGGTCATCTTTTAATCACTTAGCTATTCACAGTAACAGAAATTTTGACCAGGGTGCCTGTCACAGTGGGGTGCTGGTAACGGACCCACATGCGAGACAGACACTGAAGTACAAGGAACAGGACTTGACTAGAGTAGGGACGTGACAGGATTCAGACTAGGGGCAGGGACAAGAACACAGACTTGGGCTAGGGAAAACGGGACCAGGACTAGAAACCATGGACTAGGAGACAAAGCTTCGACCCCGAGCCCGAGACTGAATAAGGACCCAGGGCCTGGGTCTTGCCTCGGGCTCAGACCCTAGAACCAGGCAAGGACATGACATGGCTTCAGGACAGGATGTGGCTGGGGTCTAGACGCCTGAGCTTGGAGGCCGGCTAGGGTCTTGGGTCTTGAGGCTTGGGTTACTGGAGCTTGGCTGTAGGATCTTCGAGTCTTGGGTTCTTGGAATGCGGAGGCTGATAACTCAGAGGCTGGAGCTCAGAGACAGACTGGAAACTGTACATCAACATAGAGCTGGGACTTATCCATCGAAAATCCAGGACTCATCTTTAACACGGCATTAACACGAGACTGGACAGTACATAGACATAGAGCCAGGACTTATCCTTAAACAAGCTGGGACTCAACTCATCTCCACATCAAGGTGGGACAGGTCCACCTGTTGGGTAACAGCAGAACAGCCAGACTTACCCAACAGAGGCAAAGACAAGACAAGACAAGACAGGTACCACCCCACCGCAACAGCAAAACAGCCTGACTTACCCCATGGAGGGGTGGGGGCAAGACAAGACAGATCCCCCCACAGAGCAATGGCAAAACGGCCTGGCATACCTCACGGAGGTGAGGACAAGAAGAGACAACACCAAAGAACAAGAGACAGTTCCATCTCTGCTCCGGGGTAGCTCCGAGTCTCAGTTTGGCCAGCAACTTCAGCTGGCTACGGAAACAGCCGGATCCCTACCTAGCTTGGAGTGGCTGGCAGCCACTCAACTGGCCCAGGAAACAGCCAAATCCATACAGCAAAGACCACTCTGACTACTGACAGCAAGGCTTCATGAGGGTTGCCCAACATGGCCTAAAGATGGCAAGTGGCCACTCTTGCCTTCCATTGGCAGGTTTTTCCCAAGGGATCTTAACAAGACAAACCAGCAGCCCACACTCAACCCCAAGGCTACTTATATTCCAAGCCCGAAGATGGGAATCAGGTGCCTATGATTAACTCAACCAAATGAGGGACAGCTGGAAGACCCGGAGTCCTGAGTCCACGTACTGGACCGTGAACCAGAATGCGGATTTCACGGACCGGACCATGACAGTGCCCAAACTTTTGCATGCCACTGTAACGGTGTACAGGCACTGATTCCATTTAGGTGGAACTCGGGTACGCGATGGGAGCAATCTCACTGATGGGATTGTACGATAGACCCCTAACAGCCATCGGGACACCGAGGAACAGATCTGTAATCAGATTACCGAAATGTGTGAAAATAATAGGTTTGTTGTCATGGGGGATTTCAATTTCGCAAATAAAAACTGGGACTTTCTTATTGCAAGGAGTTTAGGTGGGGCAGAATTTGTTATGTGTATCCAGGAAGGTTTTTTAACTGAATATGTGGAGTTTTCAATGAGAGAGGAGGCTCTACTAGTCCTGGTGTTGTGTGATGAGGCTGGCCAGGTGACTGACCTCGGGTGAGCAGTTAGGGAACAGTAACTACAACTCTTATACTTTCAGGATGGTTAAGATACCGATAGGTATGGTCCTTGTGGAAGAGTCTTCAATGGGATTAGGGCAAATTACGAGGGCATTAGGCAGGATCTAAGAAGTGTCAATTGGGAACACCTTTTAATCTGGCAATTTCACATCAGAAATTTGAAGGATATTTAAAGATCAACTGCACAGAGTACAGAGAGGTATGTTTCGGTTAGAAGGAAGAATGGAGATGGAAAATAAAACCTTGGATGTCCAGAGAGGTGATGAAGTTAGTCAAGAGGAAAAAGGCAAAGTATATGAAGCTATGGAAGTTAAGATCAAATGGAGCACATGATCATAACAAAGAAGCTGGAACAGAACTAAAGAATGGAATTAGGAAATCCAGGTGCTTTGTGTTCTCTCTAGCCACAGGTGATGTTCCGAAGGACTGGCAGACGGCTCATATTGTACCTCTGTTTAAGAAGGGAAAAGGGAAAGTGCCGGGAACTATTGACTGGTGAGTCTCACATCAGTCGTAGGGAAATTGCTGGAGAGAATTCTTAGGGATAGAATTTATGAGCATATGGAAAGCCATGGACTAATCAGGGAGAGCCAGCATGGCTTTGTGCGAGGCAGGTCAAGCCTTATCAAATTGATTGAGGTTTTTGACAAAGTGATGAGAGAAATTGATAAGCGTAGGGCAGTGGATGTTGTCTGCATGGGTTTTAGTAAGTCATTTGACAAGGTCCCTCATGGGAGGATAATCCAGAGGATTAAGTTGCATGGGACCCACAATGAATGGGTTCAGAATTGGTCTGCGCATAGAAGACAGAGGATAGTGGTTAAAGGAAAATATTTGAGGTGGAAGTCTGTAATTGGTGGTGTTCTGCAGGAATCTCTTCTGGGACCTCTGCTGTTTGTGACTTATATATAAATAGCCTGGATGAAAACCTAGATAGGTGGGTTAGTAAGTTTACAGATGATACCAAGATTGGTGGAGTTGTGGATAGTGTAGAAGGCTGGCAAAGAATACAGGAAAATATATAGATCAGTTGCAGATGTGGCCAGAGAAATGGCAGATGGAGTTTAACCCAGAAAAATGTGAGATATTGCACCTTGGTAGGGCAAATGCAAGGAGACAGTACACTGTTAAGGGGAAGATCCTGAACAGAGTAAACTTTGGATCGAAGTTCACATCTCCTTGGAAGTGGTTACACAGGTCAATGAGGTGGTTAAGAACACTTATGGAATGCTTGTTTTTATTAGTCGAGGCATTGAGATCAAAAGTCAAGAGGTTATGTTGCAACTTTATGAAACTCAAGTTAGGACACATCTGGGGTGTTGCATACAGTTCTGGTCACCCCACGATAGGAAGGATGTTGAGGCTTTGGAGAGGATGCAGGACAGGGTTTCCAGGATGATGTCTGCTTTAGAGAGCATACACTATGCTATCATGAGTGGCTGGATAAACTTGGGTTGTTTTCTATGGAATGGTGGAAGCTAAGGCGGGAAACTGATTGAGGTTTATATGATTATTGGAGGCAGAAATACAGGGAATATCTGTATCCCAGGGTTAAAATATCTATTGCCAGAGGACATGCATTGAAGGCAAGAGGGATCGGTTCAAGTGGATGTGAGGGGTAAGCTCATTACTCAGAGGGTGGTGGATGCCTGGAATGTGCTGCCTGGTATGGTGGTAGAGGCAAATACACGCGAGCCACTTAAGACACATTTTGATGCCAAATGAATGTGAGGAAGATGGAGGGATATGGACATTGTGTGGGTGGGAGTGATTAGTGTTTGGCTCTTTTTGGTTTGCTTTTTAGCTGGGCTTGCATGACATTGCAGGCCAAATGGCCTGTTCCTGTGTTCTGTTCTATGTTGACTGTGAGCTTCCAGTTGCCAGATGTGAAGTATTCCAGACCATGGTAGGACACAAGATTATAAGGTTTCTGGATTTTTGTCTTTTATAATTGGAAAGCAGCAAATATACTACCCTTCTCGAATAAAGTAGTAATTACAGGCTTGTAAGTCAGTGAAAGACTTTGAACAAGTTCCCATATGGGGTACTGGTCAAAAATTTTAGATCTTAAAGGATCCTGGACAAGTTGGTACATTAGATCCATAGATGCTTAGAAAAATAGAGGCTATGGGTAAAGCCTAGGTAGTTCTAAGGTAGGGATATGTTCAGCACAGCTTTGTGGGCTGAAGGACCTGTATTGTGCTGTAGGTTTTCTATGTTTCTATGTTTCTACACTGCCTGGACACCTGAGTTCCTGCAGCATTTTGTGTATGTTGCTTTAGATTTCCAGTATCTATAGATTTTCTTGCGTTTACATTAGATTCTATATAGGCTTGGTGATAACAATCATACAGGTGATGCTGGAGCATTGCTTTTGTGACTTATGGTCTCCAAAACACCTTCCACAGGAACAAGATTGTGCTAGGCCTGCTAAAAGTCTACAATGCTATACATTTATCAAATAATATATAGAATCTGCAAGGAAGATCATCATTACCCTCATCTACAAGCAGAAGATGGAGCGAGAGGATATTGGAAACTGATTTTCACTATTGTTAATAAATTTGCTTTACACAATCATTTGCAACCTTGTCACCATTTGGATAAATTTTATTTTTTGACAGGGTGGTCAATTTCAGTATCACAGGAAAGGACCTAGAAAACTGCACTGGAAGCAGTTGACTGCAGGTAGCTCTACATCTAAGCAAATAGTGACATTCAAAGCCATTGAGAGAAAAATAACACTGTAGTTGGAAAGGTTATGTTAACTGGAAAAATAATTCAATTAGATTTTCCACACTTTGCTATCATTTTGGAAATGTTATTACAAGAAATGAGATGACTATTAAGGTCATTTTTATTATTTTTGACAAATTGCTCCAGTGTGCAGCACTTTTCAAATGCTTCTTTCATCTTCTGGAAATGAGTAATACCATAAGTAGCCTTTCTGGGTGTATCTTAAGGAAGTGTTCTTGCAATCTTGATGGTTTCATGGTGTCATTAGACAGCACTGTATTACAAATAAGAAGCATGGGGTGTCACTGATCTACTGGGAACGGAATAAAACCACACGCCAGGTGTGTAACATTTATTCACGCACTTTCTGTCGTTTCTGTGTCTTAGCAGGATTAGAATTCAAGGCTTCACGTCTTCGCACTGATGTCCATCATTAACAGGGCTACATTAAAATAACAAAAACACAAACTGGGAAAGCTTATCTGATGTTGACGACGGTAGTGAGTTGAGACAGATGGAATGATGGTAGCGACACGCAAAGGAACCGCACAGTGAAGAGAAAGATTATCACAACAGCGAAAATTACACTGACGAGGATTCAGATTGGAATCCAATTGTTAGTTGGGATAGAGCTGGTGGTCGGCCAACTCCCTTTATACTATTACAGTGAGCTCGATTGACCAATCTCGTAAGGAGGTCCCAATATCCACAAAGATCATTCTTGACAGCAGATATGAAGCCAAGGTCGCTTTGAAGAACTCACGAGTAATCCTCGGGGTCGGCACATTCACTGATTGGCTCTATTTCACCATTTGTTTCTGGCCAGCGCTGTACGGTTGCACGAACTATTTTCCACAGATCTGTGGAGAAAGTTGAGAGGGAGTATTTGACATACCAACTGTTAAATTGCATGAACTCATTCCGTGCCCCGAATCAAGGAGAACCGTTGGGCACCTTGTTTGCTAATTTATGTAACCCTAATAATATGTGTTTGTTTTGTAAAGTCGGATGAGGTTGCCGACTTTCAGACTCACTGTGACGACGAGTGCTCATGTCCCACAGAGCCAGATATCTTCCTCTGTTCCAGTGTCTCATGTTTTTGTCTGAAAGTGCCGGCTCTACTAAAGGTCGGTCGGGTTTCGTGCTTCAAGTTGCAGTGCCGCTAAACCCAACACCACCCCCCCCAACCCCCCAAATCTTAGAAACATAAAAAAACAACAGCATACTACAGGCCTTTTGGCCCACAAAATTGTGCCAAGCATGTCCCTACCTTAGAAATTACTAGGGTTATCTGGAGGCCTCTATTTTTCAAAACTCCATGTACCTATCCAAAAGACTCTTAAAAGACCCTATCGTATCCACCTCCACCACCGTTGCCGGCAGCCCATTCCACGCAATCACCACTCTCTGGGTAAAAAACCTACCCCTGACATCTCCTCTGTACCTACTCCCAAGCACCTTAAACCTGTGCCCTCTTGTGGTAGCCATTTCAGCCCTGGGAAAAATCATCTGACTGTCCACATGATCAATGCCTCTAATCATCTTATACACCTCTATCAGGTCACCTCTCATCCTCCGTCACTCCAAGGAGAAAAGGCTGAGTTCACTCAACCTATTTTCATAAGGCATGCTCCCCAATCCAGGCCACGTCCTTGTAAATCTCCTCTGCACTCTTTCTATGTTTTCCACATCCTTCCTGTTGTGAGGCGACCAGAACTGAGCACAGTACTCCAAGTGGGGTCTGACCAGGGTCCCATATAGCTGCAACATTACCTGTCAGCTCCTAAATTCAATTCCACGATTGCTGAAGGCTAATACACCATATGCTTTCTTAAGCACAGAGTCAGGCGCAGCTGCTTTGAGCGTCCTTTGGACTTGGACACCAAGATCCCTCTGATCCTCCACATTGCCAATTAATACTATATTCTGCCATTATATTTGACCTCCCAAAATGAACCGCTTCACAATTATCCGAGTTAACTCCATTTGCCACTTCTCAGCCCAGTTTTGCATCCTATCAATGTCCTGATGCAAACTCTGACAGGTCTCTACACTATCCACAACACCCCCAACCTTTGTGTCATCAACAAATTTACTAACCCATCCCTCCACTTCCTCATTCAGGTCATTTATAAAAATCATGAAAGGGAAGAGTCCCAGAACAGATCCTTGAGGCACACAACTGGTCACCGACATTCTTGTAGAATATGACCCGTCTACAACCACTCTTTGCCTTCTGTGGGCAAGCCAGTTCTGGATCCTCAAAGCAATGTCCCCTTGGATCCCATGCCTCCTTACTTTCTCAATAAGCCTTGCACAGGGTACCTTATCAAATGCCTTGCTGAAATCCATATACACTACATCTACTGCTCTACCTTCATCAATGTGCTTCGTCACATCCTCAAAAAATTCAATCAGGCTCATAAGGCATGACCCACCTTTGGCAAAGCCATGGTGGCTACTTCTAATCATATTATACATCTTCAAATCTTCATAAATGCTCCCTCTCAGGATCTTCTCCATCAACTTACCAGCCACTGAAGTATGACTCACTTGTCTATAATTTCCTGGGCTACCTCTACTCCTTTTCTTTTTTTTTTTGTATAATTTTTATTGAGTTTTCAAAGTGAATACATGAGAAGATAATATCTACCTTCCCCCCTCCACTTAACCCTCCCCCCCCCGATATATACTCCTACTTAAAAAGAAAAGAAAGAAAGAAGAAAAAAAAGAAGAACCACCTGGATATTGGAAGGTTTCCACATGCTCCATGGGATTCAAAATAAATTTAGTATATTTATTTGTTACTTTCCCCAAGGGACCAAGATCTTTATTATCGGAGCAACTAAATATGCCATCCTATCTTTTGTAAATAAGGGCGCCAAATATTCAATAATGTTTCATATTTATCTCTTAAATTATAGGTAATTTTTTTGAGTGGAATAGAGCTAGCCATTTCATTGTTCCAACGATTCATACTTAAATACAGATCAGATTTCCAAGTAACTGCTATAGCCTTCTTAGCTACTGCCAGTGCAATTTTTATGAACTCTTTCTGATATCTATTCAATTTAAGTTTCAGCTTTATCCCTTCTATATCACCTAATGGAAATAATACAGGATTATGTGGAAATTGAGTTCCAGTAATTTGTTCCAATAAGACTCTTAAATTTATCCAATAAGGTTGAATTTTAGAACAAGACCAATTAGAATGTAAGAAAGTACCAATTTCATGATTACACCGAAAGCATTTATCAGATAGATTTGAACTTAATCTATTTTTTTTGTGGTGTAATATACAATTCGTGTAAAAAATTATATTGTACTAATCTAAGTCGAACGTTTATTGTATTTGTCATACTGTCAAGACACAGCCTTGACCAATTTGTTTCATCAATATTAATATTCAGATCTGTTTCTCAGTTTTGTTTTGACTTGTGGATTCCTTGTTTAATGGTCTGTTTTTGATTCAAATTATACATACAAGAAATATTTTTTTTAATTTTCCCTTTTTGAATTAAAATTTCAATTTCATTAGATTTTGGCAAAAACATTGTTTGACCCAGTTTGCCTTTTAAGTAAGTCCTTAATTGAAGGTAACAAAAGAAAGTGTTAATTGATATTTCATATTTATTCTTTAGTTGTTCAAATGACATCAATATACCTCGTTCATAAGTGTCCTATAGATCTAATCCCTTTTTGGTACCAATTATATAAAAGTTGATTATCCGTTGTAAAAGGAATAAGTCTGTTTTGGAACAAAGGTCTCCTTGCTAATAAAGTTTTCTGTCTTTCATTATCAACATTTATCTTATTCCATAGATCAATCAAATGTTTTAATATAGGAGATTCTTTCTTTTCCTGTATCCATTTAGATTCCCATTTATATATAAAATCTTCAGGTATATTTTCCCCTATCTTGTCTAATCCTATTTTAATCCATGCCGGTTTTCGATCATCAAAAAAAGATGCAATAAATCTGTTGATTTGCTTTATAATAATTCTTAACGTTTGAAAGTTGTAACCCTTCCAACTCAAATTTGCATGTCAATTTTTCCAATGATATTCTTGACATCTTACCTTTCCAAAGAAATTTTCTCACACATTTATTTAACTCTTGAAAAAATTTCTGTGGCAATTGTCTACTCCCTTTCTTGAATAAGGGAATAACATCCGCAATCCTCCGGAACCTCTCCCGTCCTCATTGATGATGCAAAGATAATTGCCAGAGGCTCAGCAGAAGCCTGGGGTACATCTCATCCGGTCTCAGAGACTTATCCAACTTGATGCTTTCCAAATGCTCCAGTACATCCTCTTTCTTAATATCTACATATTCAAGCTTTTCAGTCCACTGCAAGTCATCACTACAATCACCAAGATCCTTTTCATAGTGAATACTGAAGTATTCATTAAGTACCTCTGCTATTTCCTGTGGTTCCATACACAGTTTCCCACTGTCACACTTGATAGGTCCTATTCTTTCACCTCTTATCCCCTTGCATTTCAAATACTTGTAGAATGCCTTGGGGTTTTCCTTAATCCTGTCCACCAAGGCCTTCTCATGGTCCCTTCTGACTCTCCTAATTTTCTTCTTAAACTCCTTCCTGTTAGCCTTTTCTTCTTCTAGATCGCTAACATTACGTAGCTCTCTGAACCTTTCGTCAGCTTTTCTTTTCTTCTTGACTAGATTTACTACAGCCTTTGTAAACCACAGTTCCTGTACCTTAACATAACTTCCCTTGAACGACACCCGACAATTTCAATTTCATAACGCCACATTGAGAACACGAAACTGCCCCTGGTGGGAATCACTGCTCTATAGAAAGAGATGGAAACAACCCAGTCCATCACATGCCAACTGCTCGCCACCATTGAGAATACTGACATGGGACACAACCACAGGAAGCAACATAGTTCACCAAGGACCCCACAATTCAGGCTATTCTCTCCTCTCACGACAAGCGTGGGGTAAGAGGAGCAGGAGTCATAGGTCCCACACAATCAGATTCAGAAACAGTTATTACCTGAAGCCATCAGGTTCCTGGAATGACATGGATAACTTTGCTCACCACCAACTCTGAATTGACTGTATCATCCATAGTTTCACTTTCAATGACACTGAAACTTAAGTTCACGGTATTGT
Organism: Mobula hypostoma; assembly: GCF_963921235.1. Lineage (NCBI taxonomy): Eukaryota > Metazoa > Chordata > Chondrichthyes > Myliobatiformes > Myliobatidae > Mobula > Mobula hypostoma. Next base: position 56,537,979 of record NC_086106.1, on the reverse strand, counting down.
TTTGCATATACACAATTTGTCTTCCCTTGCACATAAGTTGTTTGTCCATATTTGTGTATGTACAGTATATGTTTCCATATTTTCAATTGCATGTCTTTATTTTCCTGTAAATTACTGCAAAAACTTATCTCAAGGCAGTATATGATACTAAGTTTGACTTTGTTGTGCCTTCTGGAACAGTGGGATAGTACACAGGGCTGTAAAACTGTCGCAACTATTTTCTCATGATGATACTGACCAGGAGTCGATACCTGACCTTCCGAGCCTGTGCTTCACTGTGATGTAGTTCCCAACATTTCCCAGCATTCCCAGCAGAGTGCCCCTCCCATAGCCTGTCGGCACACTTGGCATCTCTATCACTGTTTTCAGAGTTTACAGAGGGATCTGTGCGGGGTCGAGTGAATGCGAAACTAAACGTTCACATCAGGAAAGTAATTCCAGGAAACTAATGAAAATAAAATCAAGAGAGAGAGTTTCCGAGTATTGGGGTTGGTGCAAAATTCAGAGAAGCCGGACGTTTTGCATTCAATACGGGAGCTTGTGCGAAACAGATCAAAACGAGTAAGATAAACAAGTTACTGATCCTGTTTCCATTCGCTTTCTCAGTCCGTCTGATTATCCTGAGCGCTGAATGAGACAACACGATCTTGTCACCACAAGACTGTCGAACACTGGGTAAAAGTGGATCAACTGAAACCTTTCGGTTCGCGGGGAGTGTATTGCGTCCGAGCCAAGAAGACTTCCGTATTTCTAAGGGAGCCCTGGCATTGAAGGTGGTGCGCATCAGCGAGAGAGAGAGAGATAACGACATTTTATGGGCGCTAGTATTTTAAACATTTATTTCATAGGTAAGTTTGAACGGCATTAGATACGGGGAAACGTTGTCCCATAGCGGAGACCTGTGAATTCAAAGCGCACAGATTGAAGGGTAAGATGTTTGGAGGAAATCAAACCCTCTGGACCAACATTTCTCTAGCATTATTTTTTTGTTTGCACAATGTCTTCTTTAGCACATAGCTTGTTTGTCCATCTTCGTCTATGTTTCCATAAATTCAACTGTATGTCGTTATTTTCCTGTAAATTACTGCAAAAACTTATCTCAAGGTAGTGCAGTGTATGGTAACAAAGACATAATTTGATACCAAGTTTTACTTTGACTTTGTTGTGCCTTCTGGAACAGTGGGATAGTTTACAGGGCAGTGAAACTGTCGCCGCACTATTCTCACATTGATACTGACCACCCGAGCCCGGGCTTCTCTGTTGTGTAGTTCCCAGCATTTCTCTCTCTGGAGCAGAGTGTCCACCCATAGTCTGTCGGCACACTTGACATCTCTTTCGGTGCTTACAGAGTTTACAGAGGGTCTATGTGGGGTGGAGTGAATGTGAAACTAAACTTGCACATCAGCAAAGTGATTCCCCGAAACTAATGAAAATAAAATCAAGATAGAGAGTTTCCGCGCGTTGGCGTTGGTGCAAAGTTCAGAGAAGCCGGACGTTTTGCACTCAGCACGGGAGCTTGTGCGAAACAGATCGAAACGAGTAAGATAAACAATTTACTGATCCTGCTTCCTTTCGCTTTCTCAGTCCGTCTGATTATTCTGAGCGCTGAATGAGACAACACGATCTTGTCACCACAAGACTGTCGAACACTGGGTGAGAGTAGATCAACTGAAACCTCGGGGTTCGCGGGGAGAGTGTTGTGGCCGAGCCGTGAAGCCTTTCGCTTTCCAAAGGGCGTCCTGGACTTGAAGGTGGTGCGCATCCGAGAGAGAGAGAGAGAGAGAGACAGAGAGAGAGCGAGAGAGAGCGAGAGAGAGAGAGAGAGAGAGAGAGAGAGAGAGAGAGAGAGAGAGAGAGAGAGAGACAGACAGACAGACAGACAGACAGACAGAGAGAGAGCGAGAGAGAGAGAGAGAGAGAGAGACAGACAGACAGACAGAGAGCGAGAGAGAGCGAGAGAGAGAGAGAGAGAGAGAGAGACAGACAGACAGACAGACAGACAGAGAGAGAGCGAGAGAGAGCGAGAGAGAGAGAGAGAGAGAGAGAGAGAGAGACAGACAGACAGACAGACAGAGAGAGAGCGAGAGAGAGCGAGAGAGAGAGAGAGAGGACGGCAGTGGGATCGATCACAGGGCTGTGAAACTGTCGCCGCTCTATTCTCAAGTTGACACTGACCACCCGAGCCCGGGCTTCTCTGTGATGTAGTTCTCAGCATTTCACCCTCTGGAGCGGAGTGTCCACCCATAGTCTGCTGGCACGCTCGACATCTCCTTCGGTGTTTACAGAGTTTACAGAGGGATCTGTGTGGGTTGGAGTGAAAGCGAAACAAAACATTCACATCAGGAAAGAAATCGCCCGAAACTAATGAAAATACATGGAATTATGATGTAGTGGCCATTACAGAGACTTGGCTGGCACCAGGGCAAGAATGGATTCTCAATATTCCTGGATTTCAGTACTTTAAAAGGGATAGAGAGGGCGGAAAAGGGGAGGAGGGGTGGCATTACTGGTCAGGGATACTATTACAGCTAAAGGAAGGGCTGGTAATGTAGCAGGATCCTCTTTTGAGTCAGTATGTGTGGAGGTCAGGAACAGGAAGGGAGCAGTTACTCTATTGGGGGTATTCTATAGGCCCCCCAGTATCAGTAGAGATACAGAGGAGCAGATTGGGAGGCAGATTTTGGAAAGGTGCAAAATAACAAGGTTGTTATCATGGATGACTTTAACTTCCCTAATATTGATTGGCACCAGATTAGTTCCAAGGGTTTAGATGGGGCAGAGTTTGTTAAGTGTGTCCAGACAAATTCCTGTCACAGTATGTGGACAGGCTGACTGGGGGGATGCCATAGCAGATCTAGTACTAGGTAATGAACTGGGTCAGGTCACAGATCTCTCAGTGGGTGAGCATCTGGGGGACAGTGACCACTGCTCCCTGGCCTTTAGCATTATCATGGAGAAGGATAGAATCAGAGCGGACAGGAACATTTTTAATTGGGGAAGGGCAAATTATGAGGCTATAAGGCTAGAACTTGCGGGTTTGAACTGGGATGATGTTTTTGCAGGAAAATGTACTATGGACATGTGGTCGATGTTTAGAGATCTCTTGCAGGATGTTAGGGATAAATTTGTCCTGGTGAGGAAGATAAAGAATGGTACGGTGAAGGAACCATGGGTGACAAGTGAGGTGGAAAATCTAGTCAGGTGGAAGAAGGCAGCATACATGAGGTTTAGGAAGCAGGGATCAGATGGGTCTATTGAGGAATATAGGGAAGCAAGAAAGGAGCTTAAGAAGGGGCTGAGAAGAGCAAGAAGGGGGCATGAGAAGGCCTTGGCGAGTAGGGTAAAGGAAAACCCCAAGGCATTCTTCAATTATCCGAAGAAAAGAAGGATGACAAGTGTGAGGGTAGGACCGATTAGAGACAAAGGTGAGAAGATGTGCCTGGAGGCTGTAGAAGTGAGTGAGGTCCTCAATGAATACTTCTCTTCGGTATTCACCAATGAGAGGGAGCTTGATGATGGTGAAGACAATAAGAGTGAGGTTGATGTTCTGGAGCATGTTGATATTAAGGGAGAGGAGGTGTTGGAGTTGTTAAAATACATTAGGAAAGATAAGTCCCCGGGGCCTGACGGAATATTCCCCAGGCTGCTCCACGAGGCGAGGGAAGAGATTGCTGAGCCTCTGGCTAGGGTCTTTATGTCCTCGTTGTCCACGGGAATGGTACCGGAGGATGGGAGGGAGGCGAATGTTGTGCCCTTGTTCAATAATGGTAGTAGGGATAGTCTGGGTAATTGTAGACCAGTGAGCCTTACGTCTGTGGTGGGAAAACTGTTGGAAAAGATTCTTAGAGATAGGATCTCTGGGCATTTAGAAAATCATGGTCTGATCAGGGACAGTGAGCATGGCTTTGTGAAGGGCAGATCGTGTCTAACAAGTCTGATAGAGTTCTTTGAGGAGGTGACCAGACTTATAGATGAGGGTGGTACAGTGGATGTGATCTATATGGATTTTAGTAAGGCATTTGACAAGGTTCCACATGGTAGGCTTATTCAGAAAGTCAGAAGGCATTGGGATCCAGGGAAGTTTGGCCAGGTGGATTCAGAATTAGCTTGCCTGCAGAAGGCAGAGGGTCATGGTGGAGGGAGTACATTCAGATTGGAGGATTGTGACTAGTGGTGTCCCACAAGGATCTGTTCTGGGACCTCTACTTTTGGTGATTTTTCTTAATGACCTGGATGTTGGGATAGAAGGCTGGGTTGGCAGGTTTGCAGATGACACAAGGGTTGGGGGTGTTGTAGATAGTGTAGAGGATTGTCAAAGATTGCAGAGAGACATTGATAGGATGCAGAAGTGGGCTGAGAAGTGGCAGATGGAGTTCAACCTGGAGAAGTGTGAGCTGGTACACTTTGGAAGGACAAACTCCAAGGCAGTGTACAAAGTAAATAGCAGGATACTTGGTAGTGTGGAGGAGCAGAGGGATCTAGGGGTACATGTCCACAGATCCCTGAAAGTTGCCTCACAGATGGATAGGGTAGTTAAGAAAGCTTATGTTAAGTTAGCTTTCATAAATTGAGAGATAAGAGTCGCGGGGTAATGATGCAGCTCTATAAAACTCTGGTTAGGCCACACTTGGAGTACTGTGTCCAGTTCTGGTCGCCTCACTATAGGAAGGATGTGCAAGCATTGGAAAGGGTACAGAGGAGATTTACCAGGATGCTGCCTGGTTTAGAGAGTATGGATTATGATCAGAGATTAAGGGAGCTAGGGCTTTACTCTTTGGAGAGAAGGAGGATGAGAGGAGACATGATAGAGGTGTACAAGATAACAAGAGGAATAGATAGAGTGGATAGCCAGCGCCTCTTCCCCAGGGCACCACTGCTCAATACAAGAGGACATGGCTTTAAGGTAAGGGGTGGGAAGTTCAAGGGGGATATTAGAGGAAGGTTTTTAACTCAGAGAGTGTTTCATGCGTGGAATGCACTGCCTGAGTCAGTGGGTAGAGGCAGATACACTAGTGAAGTTTAAGAGACTACTAGACAGGTATATGGAGGAATTTAAGGTGGGGGGGGTTATATGGGATGCAGGATTTCAGGGTCGGCACAACACTGTGGGCTGAAGGGCCTGTACTGTGCTGTACTATTCTATGTTCTATGTACTATGTTCCTTCAATAATCTTGCTAGAAAAGGAACCATCAGCCACTCTTTTTACTTCCTTCAAGGTGATAGCAACAAAAGTACAAAACGAGACCTGAGCCCCCAACAACTCTGCACCTTTGGTGTTGGGATTACTGGATTGTCACACGGGCCAGGCTGCAAGAAACAGCTGTCAAGTATGGAAGGAGAAAGTTCCAGGTAGGTCAGAATATGCCGCACTGTGTGTCTCTTCAATGAACTCCTACCTCAGCAACTCCTGCCAGTGCACTGCACACTGAGTGCTCAGCATTCTCACTGGTGCATGGGATCTACTTTGGTGAACAGCTACAAAATCTGATCCCATTGTGGGGATGGATCTGGAATTCCTGAGCGTAGACCCACTGACCATGAATGAACAATTATATCAGTGTATGATGGAGAGGACGCTGTAGGTGATGGTGTTCCCTTGCATCAAATTCCTTGCATAGAACACAAGACGTCTCAACATGGGAACAGGCCCTTCAGCTCATGATGTTGGTGGCATATGAAAAGATAGGCAGAACTCAGCATGGTTTCCTTAAAGGAAAATCCTGCCTGACAAACCTATTACAATTTTTTTGAGGAAATTACAAATAGGCTAGATAAGGGAGATGCAGTGGATGTTGTATATTTCGATAGAAGGCCTTTGACAAGGTGCCACACGTGAGGCTACTTAAGAAGATAAGAGCCCATGGAATTACGGGAAAGTTGCATACGTGGATAGAGTGTTGGCTGATTGGCAGGAAACAGATAGTGGGAATAAAGGGATCCTATTCTGGTTGGCTGCCGGTTGCCAGTGGTGTTCCACAGTGGTCCGTGTTGGGGCCGCTTCTTTTAAAGTTGTACATCAACGATTTAGATTATGGAATAGATGGCTTTGTGTATAAGTTTGCTGATGATACAAAGATAGGTGGAGGGGCCAGTAGTGCTGATGAAACAGAAAGTCTGCAGAGAGATTTGGATAGATTGGGAGAATGGGCAAAGAAGTGGCAAATGAAATACAATGTTGGAAAGTGTATGGTTATGCACTTTGGCAGAAGAAATAAATGGACAGACTATTATTTAAATGGGGAGAGAATTCAAAGTTCTGAGATGCAACGGGAATTGGGAGTCCTCATGCAGGATACCCTTAAGGTTAACCTCCAGTCTGAGTCGGTGGTGAAGAAGGCGAATGCAATGTTGGCATTCATTTCTAGAGGAATAGAGTATAGGAGCACGGATGTGATGTTGAGTCTCTATAAGGCACTGGTAAGCCATCACTTGGAGTACTGTGGGCAGTTTTGGGCTCCTTATTTAAGAAAGGATGTGCTGACGTTGGAGAGGGTTCAGAGAATATTCACTAGAATCATTCCGGGAATGAGAGGGGTAATATATGAGGAACGTTTGTCCGCTCTTGGACTGTATTCTTTGGAGTTTAGAGAATGAAGGGGGACCTCATAGAAACATTTCAAATATTGAAAGGCATGGACAGAGTGGGATGTGGCAAAATTGTTTTCCGTGGTGGGGGAGTATAGTACAGGAGGGCATGACTTAAGGATTGAAGGGCGCCCATTCAGAACAGAGATACGAAGAAATTTTTTTAGCCAGAGAGTGGTGAATCTATGGAATTTGTTGCTGCGGGCAGCAGTGGAAGCCGAGTCATTGGGTGTATTTAAGGCAGAGATTGATAGGTATCTGAGTAGCCAGGGCATCAAAGGTTATGGTGAAAAGGCAGGGGAGTGGGACTAAATGGGAGAATGGATCAGCTCATGATAAAATGGCAGAGCAGTCTCAATGGGCCAAATGGCCAACTTCTGCTCCTTGGTCTCATGGTCTTAACCTAACAACTAACACACTGTGGCAGGATCATTCATGGGAAATTTGTCACAGGAGAACATGCAGACTCCACAGAGACAGCACCAGAGACCAGGAGTGAAGCCAGGTCACTGGTGGTGTCAGTCCGCTGTACCATTTGCAGTACAGTGCCACTGACAACCCCCGGGTCACTTTGTTACAGCAGATATGAATTTGTTTAGTTTTCATTGTGAAATTAATTCAATCTTGTGTAATTATCAACAAACCTCTGACATCTGATCTTGTAGAGAAAGGGAGGACATTTATGATGGAGTTGATACTGGTTGAACAGGCAGCTATCATGTAAGGACTTCTGCATTGATATCATGAGGTTGTATGGATAGATTTCCAACACTCAGTTCTACAGAGCCAGTTTCCAGCCTGATCAGTGGTTTTATCCTCATGAAATTTACAAGCATTCTTTGTCCTGTAGGGTTGCCTGTGTGTTGCAATTACCACTCCATTCCAAAGATGTGCTGACTTTTGGGTTAGTTGTTCACCACACGTTATCCCATATGAGGTGGTTGACAACCAAATAGGGATCTGTAGAAATGGAAGTTTTTGTGTTTAGAAATTCTAATGGAACCTGTTTCCTTTCAGACAACCAGGCACTCTGTCTGAGAAAGCCACACCTTTCACAATGGAACAACTCAGCAAACTGAAATCCTACTTTGAAGAAGGTGGGGTGGAAAAAGCTACCATTCTGATACAACAGACACTAGAGGAACTGGATAAAATAGAGCTTAACATTGCAGTGACAGGAGAAACAGGTGCAGGAAAATCCACCTTCATCAATGCCATGAGAGGACTTCGGAGCAATGATGAAGGAGCTGCTGAAGCTGATGTTGTGGAAGGTACAATGGAGCCAACTGTGTACCCACATCCCAATGATTCCAACGTCCGCTACTGGGACCTGCCAGGGATCGGATCCCCAAAATTTCTAGCTGGTGAATATCTCAAGAAAGTGAAATTTGAAAGATTCGATTTCTTCATCATAATATCAGCTTGTCGTTTCAAAGAAAATGATGCAAAACTTGCTAAAGAGATTAAACAGCTTGGGAAAAATTTCTACTTCGTCCGCACCAAGATTGATCAAGATGTTTATTCAATGAGTAAGTGCGGAGGAAATAAAATTAATGAGCAAAAAAAGCTGGATTATATTTGGAGTAACTGCGTCAATAATTTGAAGAAAGTGGGGATTCGGACCCCGACTGTGTTCCTGATATCCAGTTTTGAACAGAATCTGTATGATTTCAATCGGTTAAATAAAAGACTTGCAGATGATCTGCCGTATATAAAGAAAATCGTCTTTGTCCTGGCCTATGCAAACCGAAGTGTGGAGATTGTTCAGCAGAAAAGCAAGATGCTACAGGAACGTATCTGGATGTCAGCAACAATTTCAGGAGGTGTAGGAGCAGTCCCTGTTCCTGGTCTCTCCCTTGCTTGTGACATCACCATTCTGATTCGGGAAATAATCTATTTCCGTAAATGTCTGTGTCTGGATGAAGCTTCTCTTCAAAGACTGGCCAACATCACGGAAAAACCTGTGCAAGAGCTTAAGGCCATAGTTAACCCTCTTCTGCTGGGGAAAATAGATAAAAATATAATTGTGAGGTTAGGTTGGGGTGCTACAGTTGTTGCCATTTCAGCTTTGGAATTTGGTCTTGGCTTCATCCCTGTCATTGGTTCCATTTTTGGAGCAGGATCATCATTTCTCATGACCTACATAATGCTGACCAATGCACTGAAGGACCTTACAGAGAGCGCAGAGAGGGTGGTGAAGGTAGCATATGGCATTGATTAACTGGTCAGCACCAACATCAACCCAGTGAGTTAATGTTATACTGCAGTAAAAATATTCAATCGGCCTGTCACTGAACCCTGCAGAAATTCTACATGACAACTTTCTCCTTTGTTGCTTTCCTTCTGAAATATTTCTTATCCATTTCTGAGGACACACTTATGCCTGACCGAGGGAGTGCCAATCCGTTAAGGAGATGAAACAGGAGGACATAGATGACATATGATTCTAATTCGAAGAAGATTCAAGAAGTTACCTCCAGGTGTCTGAAGGATGCTCACCCGTCAATCAATAGCTCTGGGGCAGACTGTTTGGTCATTATATGGTCACAGTGTATGCAATATTGCTGTGTATAAACTAGTGGCTGTGTTTTCCCTTCAATATCTATAAAGATCTGATTGTGATATCATAAATAGGGCAATGGAAAGGCATTTCAAGAAATTGGAGTATCAAATGAAACAGCAGCCAGAGACACAACTGAGTTGCAGTCAGAAATGAAAGAGAGCTGGAACAAAATCTCAGTGTCTAAAGAGAAAAGAGCCTGACCAATCGGATTTTGTTACCGTTGTGGCAGGGGCTCACATACACCAGACCATTGCAGGTTTAAAGGTGAAACTTGCAGAAAATGCAACAACATAGGTCACAAAGCGTGTGCGGCAGATGACAAAAATAAATAGCAGTGTTCAAGCATGGCATTGGAAAACTCAGACTTATCAACAGTAAATTAGTGTTAACTGAAAATTCCACACACAAATTTTACAAAGCTCATCTGGTTCCTTCTACCATCGGTGATAAAGTAGCCAGTGAGCTAGATCAGCTGGAGGCTGAATAATTATTTTCAAGGTTGTGTGGAGCCCATCGGCAATAGTTGTGTTCCCAATGGACACTGGTGTCCATTTTCAAACCTCAGAAGGATATTCCACTAACTTCAGCAGCACAAATGCAAAGATGGCTGTCATTCTTGAAGGACACAATTACAAGTTTGAATTTAAGTGCATGATAAGTCATGAAAATGCTGATGGATTGTCTCGGCTCGGAGCATTTCACTGCAGCGGTGCCTGGGTCCTAGTGCGAGGTATTATGTAATGTTTGGACAATTTAAACAAAGGCCCAGATATACTGGAAGGACAGGGTGTCGGGATTGAAGGTGAGAGCCAATATCACTCACTCTCCTGTGATGCCCACTCCTCTCCATGGTGCTGAGGCTATGAAGACTGCCCCGGTGCTGTGCTCTGTACTCGCAAATATAATGAACTGATACCGAGGCTTTGGGCCTACTCCAAGCTGCTCTGGGGTTTGGAGTGAAGGACTCACTTTGGTTCAAAACGCTGTTGCTCACTTCTTTTGTTTTCACGTTTTGTGTTTTTTTTCTCCCTCTCTCTGCGCATCAGGTGTTCGTCTTTATTTCATTTTCTTATCATTGGGTTCTTTTTGGTTTCTTGCTTTCCGGTTACCTGTAAGAAAACAAATCTCAAGATTGCATGATTCATACATTCCTTGATAATAAATGTACTTTGAAACTTGAATCAGAAACTCACCAATTTCCTCCTTGTATGTCGTAAAGCAACACACTCCACAACCGACAACTCATCGGCTATGCTGTGGATGTCTATGTAACAGATGGGTTATGTTGTAAGAGGCATGTGTGTGTATGTATTTGAGTAATATTGCAAATATATTGTTTGATTAGTGATAGACAGAGAGAAGGTCTCTAATGAAGTGGTTCCTGTTCTACACTAAGTTTCTCCGATGTACAAGAGGCCACACTGTGAGCACTGGATAGAGCAGATGATGCTGACAGGCTCGCAGGTGAAGTGTTGTGTCACCTGGAAGGATGTTTCTCCCTGAAGGGTGATGAAACATATAAATCTACCGCACATTACAGGCCCTTCAGCCCACAATATTGCACCAACCATGGAATCTACTCTAGAAGCTGCCTAGAGTTTGCCTACCACATAGCCCTCTATTTTTCAAAGCTCATGTACCTATTGAAGAGTCTATTAAAAGACCCTATTGTACCATCATCTACCACCTTTGTTGGCAGTGCATTCCACACACCCACCACTCTGTGTGAAAAGCTTATCTCTGACATCCCCCTTGTACCGACTTCCAAGCACCTGAAAACTATGCCCCCTCTTGTTAGCTATTTAAGCCTTGGGAAAAAGCCTCTGACTATCCACATGATCAATGGCTCTCATCATCTCATACACCTCTATCAGGTCACCTCACATCTCTCATGCTAAGGAGAAAAGGCCAGGTTCACTCAACCTATTTTCATAAGGCATGCTCCCCAATCCAGGCAACATCCTTGTAAATCTCCTTTGCACCCTTTCTATGGTTTCCACGTCCTTCCTGTAGTGTGGTGACCAGAACTAAGCACAATGCTCCAAGTGGGGTCCAACTAAGGTTTTATATAGCTATAATGTTACCTCATGGCTCTTGAATTCAATCCAATGGTTGGTGAAAGACAACACACCATACACCTGCTTAACAGCGCTGTCAACCTGCGCAGCAGCTTTGAGCATCCTATGGACACAGACCACAAAATTTCGCTGCTTTTCCACACTTCCAAGAGTCTTACCATTAATACTATAGCCTGCCATCATACTTGACCTACCAAAATGAACCACCTTACACTTCTCTGGGTTGAACTCCATCTGCCACTTCTCAGCCCAGTTCTGCATCCTATTGAGGTCCTGCTGTAACCTCTGACAGCCCTCCATTCTATCCACAACACCCCCAACCTTTGTGTCATCGGCAACCTTACTAACTCATCCCTCCACTTCCTCATCCAGGTCATTTATAAAAATCACAAAGAGAAGAAATCTCTTTGCCAGAACAAATCCCTGAGGCACAGCACTGGCCAATGTCCTCCATGCAGAATATGAACCATCCACATCCAGCCTTTGCCTTCTGTTGTCAAGCCAAATCCGGATCCACAAAGTAAGGTCTCCTTAGATTCCCTGCCTCATTACTTTCTGAATGAGCCTCAAATGGGGAAACTAATTGAATACCAAATGTTCATAAATTCTGCCTCTCAGGATCTTCTCCATCAACTTACCAACCACCGAAGTAAAACTCATTGCTCTATAATTTCCTGGGCTATCTCTACTCCCTCTCTTGAATAACGGGACAACATCTGCAACGCTCCAATCCCCTGGAACCTCTCCCATCCCCATTGATAATGCAAGGATCATCACCCTATGCTCAGAAATTTCCTCACTCGCCTGCCACAGTAGCCTGTGTTACATCTCATCTGGTCCCAGTGACTTACCCAACTTGATGCTTCCCAAAAGCTCCAGCACATCCTCTTTCTTAATATCTACATGCTTAAGCTTTTCAGCCCACTGTAAGTCATCCCTACAATCACCAAGATCCTTTTCCGTAGTGAATACTGAAGCAATATTTTCATTAAGTACCTCTGCTATCTCCTCCAGTTCCATACACACTTTTCCACTGTCACATTTGTTTGGTCCTATTCTCTCACATCTTATCCTTTTGCTCTTCACATACTTGTAGAATGCCTTGGAGTTTTCCTTAATCCTGTCCACCAAAGCCTTCTCATGGTCCCTTCTGGCTCTCCTAGTTTCATTCTTAAGCTCATTCCTGCTTGCCTTAAAATCTTCTAGATCTCTGTCATTCCCTAGTTTTTTGAACTTTTCGTAAGCTTTTCTTTTCTTCTTGACTAGATTTACAACAGCTTTTGTAAACCATGGCTCCTGTACCCTACCATTCTTTCCCTGTCTCACTGGAATGTACCTGTGTAGTACTCCACCCAAATAACCCCTGAATGTTTGCCACATTTCTTCTGTATATTTCCCTGAGAACATCTGTTCCTAATTTATGCTTCCATGTTCCTACCTGATAGCTCCATGTTTCCCCTTCATCCAATTAAATGCTTTCCCTACTTGTCCGTTCCTTTCCCTCTCCAATGCTGTGGTAAAGGAGATAGCATTGTGATCACTATCTCCAAAATGCTCTCCCACTGAGAGATCTGACACCTGACCAGGTGCATTTCCCAATACCAGATCCAGTACAGCCTCTCCTCTTGTAGGCTTATCTACATATTGTGTCAAGAAACCCTCCTGAACATATCTAACAAACTCCACACCATCTAAACCCCTCACTCTCGGAAAATACAATCAATATTTGGGAAATTAAAGTCTCCCACCACAACAATCCTGTTATTATTACACCGTTGTAGAATCTGTTTCCCTATCTGCTCCTCAATGTCTCTATTACTATTAGGTTGTATATAAAAAACACCCAGTAGAGTTATTGCCCCCTTCCTGTTCCTAACTTTCACCCACAGAGACTCCATAGACAACCCCTCCATGACTTCCTCCTTTTCTGCAGCCGTAACACTATCTCTGATCAACAGTACCAGGCCCCATCTCTTTTGACTCCCTCCCTGGCCTTTCTGAAACATCTAAAGCCTGCCACTTGAAGTAACCATTCCTGCCCCTGAGCCATCCAAGTCTCTGTAATGGCCACCACATCACAGCTCCAACTACTGATCTATGCTCTAAGCTCATCTGCTTTGTTCATAATACTCTTTGCATTAAAATAGACGCATTTCAAACCATCAGGTCTGAGTGTGTCCCTTCTCTATCACCTGCCTATCTCCCTTCTCACACTGTCTCCAAGCTTTCTCTATTTGTGAGCCAACTGCCTCTTCCCCAGTCTCTTCAGTTCGGTCCCACCCCCCAGCAATTCTAGTTTAAACTCTCCCCAGTGACCTCAGCAAACCTCCCTGTCAGGATGTTGGTTATCCTGGGATTGAAATACAACCTGTCCTTTTTAAACAGGTCACACCTGCCCCAAAAGATGTTCCAATGATCCAGAAATCTGAATCCCTGACCCCTGCTCCAATCCCTCAGCCGCTCATTTATCCTCCACCTCATTCTATTCCCATACTGTCACATGGCACAGGCAGTAATCTCAAGATTACTACCTTTGTGGTCCTGCTTCTCAACTGCCTCCCGAACTCCCTGCGGTCTGTCTTCAGACATGTCAGTTGTTTTCGAATAAAAACTCTCACACTGAGAACAGATGGAGTGGAGATGGTGGACCTGAGAAAAGGGAATGGCATAGTTGGAGTCATCGCAGGTGCCCATGTGAACACCTTGGGATTGGAGAAAGTGGGAGAAGCCAAAGGAGAACCAGATCTGCCAAAGAGAGGAGGGTGGTGGTGGAGTAGAAATATCCAGGTCTGTGGTTCCGAAAGATGCAGAGAGCTTTAAATCCTTCCTGATGGGGGTGGGGGGGGGGAGTCCTGTAAAGGGACTGCATGTCCATAATGAATATGAGGCAATCAGGAACAGGGAACTCAGTGACTGAGGTGTTCGGGAGCATGTAAGAGAAATTGTGTGATGCAGGAGGAAGAGTTGGGAGCACCAGAAATGTACAAATTAGAACGAGACAGAAAAATGATTCCAGATATTACTGGCACATTTGGAAGAATTAGAAACACTACAGTGAGCAGAAACATGAGAGAAATGAGGAGGAGATCCCTGGAGGAAGCCAGAAACAAAAGCACTGTTGCCGTGCACTAAATACCAATTGTATTTTAATATTCTTTTTGTGTGTTTCACTTCTGGTTCATAGATTGCAGCTTATCCATTAACTGGAACACATCAAGAGTCACAGAGAGATCCGACGTGGAAACAGGCTCTTTGGCCTCCCATGTCCATGCTGACCGTCAGGCAAACAATTGATTACTTGCAGACCAGAAATTATATTGTGTCCATCAGCACTTCTTGCTTCCAATTGACACTGATAAAGGATCGTCAGTGTTGCCTGTGGAGAAGCAGGTTTTGCATGACACAATCTGAGGAAAGGAGAGGGGTGTAGTACCAATGTGACAATGAATAATCTTGTTGAAATAATAGAAACATAGAAACATAGAAAATAGGTGCAGGAGTAGGCCATTCGGCCTTTCGAGCCTGCACCGCCATTTATTATGATCATGGCTGATCATCCAACTCAGAACCCCGCCCCAGCCTTCCCTCCATACCCCCTGATCCCCGTAGCCACAAGGGCCATATCTAACTCCCTCTTAAATATAGCCAATGAACTGGCCTCAACTGTTTCCTGTGGCAGAGAATTCCACAGATTCACCACTCTCTGTGTGAAGAAGTTTTTCCTAATCTCGGTCCTAAAAGGCTTCCCCTTTATCCTCAAACTGTGACCCCTTGTTCTGGACTTCCCCAACATCGGGAACAATCTTCCTGCATCTAGCCTGTCCAATCCCTTTAGGATTTTATACGTTTCAATCAGATCCCCCCTCAATCTTCTAAATTCCAACGAGTACAAGCCCAGTTCATCCAGTCTTTCTTCATATGAAAGTCCTGCCATCCCAGGAATCAATCTGGTGAACCTTCTTTGTAATCCCTCTATGGCAAGGATGTCTTTCCTCAGATTAGGGGACCAAAACTGCACACAATACTCCAGGTGTGGTCTCACCAAGGCCTTGTACAACTGCAGCAGTACCTCCCTGCTCCTGTACTCGAATCCTCTCGCTATAAATGCCAGCATACCATTCGCCTTTTTCACCGCCTGCTGTACCTGCATGCCCACTTTCAATGACTGGTGTATAATGACACCCAGCTCTCGTTGCACCTCTCCTTTTCCTAATGGGCCACCATTCAGATAATAATCTGTTTTCCTAGTTTTGCCACCAAAGTGGATAACTTCACATTTATCCACATTAAATTGCATCTGCCATGAATTTGCCCACTCACCTAACCTATCCAAGTCACTCTGCATCCTCTTAGCATCCTCCCCACAGCTAACACTGCCACCCAGCTTTGTGTCATCTGCAAACTTGGAGATGCTGCATTTAATTCCCTCATCCGAGTCATTGATATATATTGTAAACAACTGGGGTCCCAGCACTGAGCCTTGCGGTACCCCACTAGTCACCGCCTGCCATTCTGAAAAGGTCCCGTTTATTCCCACTCTTTGCTTCCGGTCTGCTAACCAATTCTTCATCCACATCAATACCTTACCCCCAATACCGTGTGCTTTAAGTTTGCACACTGATCTCCTGTGTGGGACCTTGTCAAAAGCCTTTTGAAAATCCAAATATACAACATCCACTGGTTCTCCCCTATGCACTCTACTAGTTACATCCTCAAAAAATTCTATGAGATTCGTCAGACATGATTTTCCTTTCACAAATCCATGCTGACTTTGTCTGATGATTTCACCGCTTTCCAAATGTGCTGTTATCACATCTTTGATAACTGAATCCAGCAGTTTCCCCACCACCGATGTTAGGCTAACCGGTCTATAATTCCCCAGTTTCTCTCTCCCTCCTTTTTTAAAAAGTGGGGTTACATTAGCCACCCTCCAATCCTCAGGAACTAGTCCAGAATCTAACGAGTTTTGAAAAATTATCACTAATGCATCCACTATTTCTTGGGCTACTTCCTTAAGCACTCTAGGATGCAGACCATCTGGCCCTGGGGATTTATCTGCCTTCAATCCCTTCAATTTACCTAACACCTCTTCCCTACTAACATGTATTTCGCTCAGTTCCTCCATCTCACTGGACCCTCTGTCCCCTACTATTTCCGGAAGATTATTTATGTCCTCCTTAGTGAAGACAGAGCCAAAGCAATTATTCAATTGATCTGCCATGTCCTTGCTCCCCATAATCAATTCACCTGTTTCTGTCTGCAGGGGACCTACATTTGTCTTTACCAGTCTTTTCCTTTTTACATATCTATAAAAGCTTTTACAGTCAGTTTTTATGTTCCCTGCCAGTTTTCTCTCATAATCTTTTTTCCCCTTCCTAATTAAGCCCTTTGTCCTCCTCTGCTGAACTCTGAATTTCTCGCAGTCCTCAGGTGAGCCACTTTCTCTGGCTAATTTGTATGCTACTTCTTTGGAATTGATACTATCCCTAATTTCTCTTGTCAGCCACGGGTGCACTACCTTCCTTGATTTATTCTTTTGCCAAACTGGGATGAATAATTGTTGTAGTTCATCCATGCAACCTTTAAATGCTTGCCATTGCATACCCACCGTCAATCCTTTAAGTGTCATTTGCTAGTCTATCTTAGCTAATTCACGTCTCATACCTTCAACGTTACCCCTCTTTAAGTTCAGAACCTTTGTTTCTGAATTAACTATGTCACTCTCCATCTTAATGAAGAATTCCACCATATTATGGTCACTCTTACCCAAGGGGCCTCTCACGACAAGATTGCTAATTAACCCTTCCTCATTGCTCAAAACCCAGTCCAGAATAGCCTGCTCTCCAGTTGGTTCCTCGACATGTTGGTTCAAAAAACCATCCCTCATACATTCCAAGAAATCCTCTTCCTCAGCACCTTTACCAATATGGTTCACCCAATCTACATGTAGATTGAAGTCACCCATTATAACTGCTGTTCCTTTATTGCACACATTTCTAATTTCCTGTTTAATACCATCTCCGACCTCACTACTACACTTAGGTGGCCTGTACACAACTCCCACCAGCGTCTTCTGCCCCTTAGTGTTACGCAGCTCTACCCATATCGATTCCACATCTTCCCGGCTTATGTCCTTCCTTTCTATTGCGTTAATCTCTTCTTTAACCAGCAACGCCACCCCCCTCCCCTTCCGTCATGTCTATCCCTCCTGAATATTGAATATCCCTGAACGTTGAGCTCCCTTCCTTGGTCACCCTGGAGCCATGTCTCTGTGATCCCAACTATATCATAATCATTAATAACAATCTGCACTTTCAATTCATCCACCTTATTACGAATGCTCCTTGCATTGACACACAAAGCCTTCAGGCGCTCTTTTACAACTCTCTTAGCCCTTATACAATTATGTTGAAAAGTGGCCCTTTTTAATGCTTGCCCTGGATTTGTCGGCCTGCCACTTTTACTTTTCTCCTTAGTACTTTTTGCTTCTACCCTCACTTTACACCCCTCTGTCTCTCTGCACTGGTTCCCATCCCCCTGTTGTGAACTAACCTCCTCACGCCTAGCCTCTTTAATGGCCAATGATACACATTGTACTTCATACTGCTGGGCTGTGCAGCTCAATGAGAATATAAATGTGTAAAGGTATCTGCCAGATGTAAACCCCTCACCTGTAGAATGCAGAGTAACGGACACAGCTGATATCTTCCAGACCACTCAGTCACAAACATCTTTTCATTATAATGGTTGGTCAGATATTTGGTAGAATTACCCTCTTCCATTAGATACGGGTCATCCTTAATGACACGTGGAATAAAGAAAAGGACAACTCCACAATCCAGTGAATCACAGCAACCATTGAGATTTACAATGGGTTGTTTTCACAGTGTTGCTCACTGATCTACAATAAGTATCTTCTCACAAGTTTTTCCCAATCCTTTGATTGGTGAGTTTCTGGGTCTATGAGTGATTTCAAAAGTAGGGGTAAAGAAAGAATGCTCACGGAAATGTTGAAACAACTTGCAGATGGCTAAATCACATCTTTTAGCTGGATGTCACAGCTTTTAAAAACTGAAAGAATTTCGAAAATTTTTTTTAAAAGGTTGATTAAAGATTAGCTGTGCATTGAAACATTGAAACTTACAGTAAAATGCAATGTGTGAGTCAATGGCAAATACTGTCCGAGGATGTTCTGGGGACAGCCCACAATTGTCACCATGATTCTGGTGCCAACACAGCATGGCCACAACTTATTAACCCTAACCTGTACATATGGGAGGAAACCAGGGCATCCAGAGGAAATGCACACAATCACGGGAGCACAAACTCCTTATCGACAGTAACGGGAATTGAACACAGACTTTCCAATCCCTGAGTCTAAATCATTATGCTACTGTGCTGCCCAATATCCTAGAACTATTAAAAATCAGAAAACTATTCGAATTGTACAGGAGAAAATATATTTAATAACTAACCAAGGCATTGAAGTGAAATTAACAAATTAAACAATGTCACTTCTATTAAACTTACTGTGATCTTTCACAGCCATTCAGAGTCATAGAGTCATAGAAAAGGACAGCTCATTCCACACTATCATGACCCTCGGAGTGAAGAAGTTCCCCTCATGTTCTGCATAAACTTTTCACCTTTCTCCCTTAACACATGACTCCGGATTTTAGTCCTATCTACCCTCAGTGGAAAAAGCCTGCTAGCATTTACCTTACCTACACCCTTCATAATTTTGTATACCTCTATCAAATCTCCTCCCAATCTTCTACAGTCTAAGGAATAATGTCCTAACCTATTCAAACTTTCTTCATAATTCAAATCCTCGAAATATCCTTGTAAATTTTCTTGGTACTCTTTCAACCTTATTTACATCGTTGCTGTACGTAGGTGACCAAACTGCACACAGTACTCCAAGCAACACACACAAAATGCTGGACTCAGCAGGCCAGGCAGCATCTATGGAAGTTGACATTTCAGGCCGGGACTCATCAGCAGGACTGAAGGAAAAAAAGGTGAGGAGTAGAGTTAAAAGATGGGGCTAGGGGGAGGGAGAAACACAAGATGACAGTTGCAACTGGGAGCAGGAGGGGTGAAGTAAAGAGCTGGGAAGTTGATTCTTGAAAGAGATACAGGGCTGGAAAAAGGGGAAACTGAAAGGACAGAACTAAAGGCCATGGAAGAAAGAAAGAAAAGGGGGAGGAGCACCAGAGGAGGGAGAAGGGTAGGGAATGAGACAAGGTAAGAGAGGGGAAAGGAGATGGGGAATGAGGAAGGGGTGGGGGGCATTACTGGAATTTTGAGAAATCGATGTTCCTGCCATCAGGTTGGAGGCTACCCAAATGCGATATGAGGTGTTGTTCCTTCAACCTGGTGTGATCTCATCGCGACAGTTGAGGAGGCCATGGATAGACATATCAGATGGGAATGTGAAGTGGAATTAAATAGGTGGCCACTGGGAGAACCCACTTTTTTTGTCAGATGGAGCATAGGTGTTTGGTGAAACGGTCTCCCAATCTATGTCAGGTATCACCGATATACAGGAGGCCACACCAGGAGCACTGGACACAGTATATGAACCCAACAGATTCACAGGTGAAGTGACACCTCACCTGGGGGGACTGTTTGGGGCTCTTAATGGTAGGGAAGGAGGAGGTGTAGGGGCATGTGTGGCACTAGTTCTGCTTGCAAGCATAAGTGCCAGGAGGGAGATCAGTGGGGAGGGACTAATGGACAAGGGAGTTGTGTAGGGACGATCCCTGCAGAAAGTGGGAGTGAGGTGGGGTGTTGAGGGAAAGGTGTACTTGGTGGTGAGATCCCTTTGGAGATGGCGGTTGTTGCAGAGAATTATGTGCTGCAATCCGATTTAGACCTCACCAATGTCTTATACATTTTCAATATCCCATCTCCTGTACAGAGTACTTTGATTTTTGAAGACCAATGTCCCAAAAGGTTTCCTTCTGATCCTGTTATGATCCTATCTAACCGTAACACCACCTTTAATGAATTATGGACCTGTATCCTCAGATCACTTTGTTCTACCACTCTCCTCAGTGTCCTATCATTCACTGTGTTACACCTACCTTGGTTGGTCCTATCGAAGTGCAAACCCTTACACTTGTCTGCATTAACTTCCAGGTGTCAATTTCTCAGCCCATTTTGCCAACTGATCCATATCCCTCTGCAAGCCATGATAGTCTTCCTCATTGTCTACTGCACCTCAATCTTGGGGTCATCAACAAATTTGCTGATGCAGTTGACTACATTATCTTTCAGGTCATTGATATAAATGACAAACAACAATGAACCCTGCACCAATCCTGTAACACACCGCTAGTCACAGACTCCTGTCAGAAAGGCAATTATCCATGACCACTCGCTGGCTTCTCCCACAAAGCCAATGTCTAATACAATTTACTACCTCATCTTCAATGCTGAGTGACTGAACATTCTCGACAAACCTTCCATGCAGGACCCTGTAAAAATGCCTTGCTAAAAAACATTGAGACAACATCCTTCAACATTCCTGATAACTTCCTCAATAAATTTATAAGATTAATTTGACATAATCTACCACACACAGAACCATGTCAACTATCCCTAATCAGTCCATTTCTATTAAAACGTTTATACATCCGGTCTCTTGGAATGATTTCCAATAACTTTTCCATAACTGAAGTCAGACTCCGTAGCCTATAATTTCCTGGTTTATGTTTGCAGCCTTTCTTAAAGAGCAGAACAACATTGCCTATCCTCCAATCCTCTGGTAACTATCCTGACACTAAGGATGGTTTCAATATCTTTTCTAGGGCCCCAGAATTTCTGCACTTACCTCCTGTAGGAACCCCAGAATCCTGAGCTGCCAGTCCTGCCCATCCTGTAACGAAGTCTCACCGAAGTCTGCAGTATCATAATTCCACGTGTTGATCCTTTGCCCAGAGCTTTTCCGCCTTTCCTATGATACTTCTTCCACTGAAATCAGGACACTAGTCTCACCATGCTCAATCTTTTGATTCCTGACTTTGTCTGAGGTCTAACCATCATCTTACCATTTCCCTTATCAGAACTGAATGGTGTCACTGCACCTGACAGTCTAGTTCAAAGTAAACTTGTTATCATTGTATGTATATGACAGCATGTTCTACCCTGAGAGTCAATTACTTGCCAGCATTCACAGTAGAACAAAGAAATACAATAGAATCAATGACAAACTGCACACATAGATGGACCAGAAAACTGTGTAAAAGAAAACAAACTATGTAAGTACAAACACAAACACAAATAAATGAATAAATACATAAACAAACACAGATTGGCAGACATATAAGGAAAGAAAGAAAGAAAGCTGAGAACATGAGTTGTAGAGTTCTTGAAAATGAGTCCACAGGTTGTGTTCAGTGATCAGTTCAGTGTTAGGGTGAGTAAGTTATCCACGATGGTTCAGGAGCCTGATGACTGAAGAGTAATAACTGTTCCTAAACCTGGTGGTGTGGGACCTAAGGCTCCTGTATCTCCTTGCCAAAGGCAGCAGTGAAAAGAGAGCATGGCCTGGATGGTGAGGGTCCTTGATGATGGATCTGTGTATAGATTTAACAGTGTCATTGTCAGCAAACAGACAAAATGTCACTGATCATGAGGATGTTGCCTCCATCACAATATGTTTGGACCGGGAACATCAGGATTATCATTAATCAATGTTCAGTGATGATAAACATTACCCTGTGTTTGAAAATGTGACGATCATCAGGGACCAGTGATGTGAAATCCTTGGGACTGAGGGGAGGCAGAGGAGAATAGCCTGAAAAAGGGCCTGGCAAAGACTGGTTACACTGGGAAGAATGGTGGCATCTGAAAGTAGAGGCTGGTGAGGTGGATGTAGAAGCCAAGAAAACCATCTCCTTGTTCTGGATGTGTGGGAAGTGTATGAGAACAGAAGTATAGGATGAAGACTGAAAGTTGCAGAGGGATCAAGACAAATCACAACTGGGATCCAGGAAAAGAACCTTAACAAAGTTCAAAGTTCAAAGTATATTTATTATCAGAGTACATTTATGTCACCATATACAACCCTGAGATTCATTCCTTTGTGGGCATACTTAACAAAATCTTAATAGAATAATAACCACAATAGAACTCATGAAAGACCAACCATCTTCTGTGTTCAATCAATGTGCAAAAGAGAACAATCTGTGCAAATACAAAAAGAAAGGAATAATAAAAGGATAAGTAAGTAAGAAATATCAATAAAGAGTGAGGGCAATTGAATCTGTGGGCTTGTCATGGTCTGGTCCTTTGATCCTTATTCCGGGTTTTCCTGTTTTCCCTTGTTCCATTGGGTGACTTAATTGAGGTACCTGATTCTCGTTTTGGGCTGGAACATAAATACCTCTTCAAACCAAGGATTCCTTGCTGGACTATTCCCTTCCCCTCCCATTTGTATCCTCGGCAGTTAACCTCAGCAGTCATCTCGGCAGGTATCCTCAGCAGTCATCCTGGCCCTGTGTCCTAGAAAGCTTCCTGGACCTGAGTCCAAGAAAGGTTCCTGGCCCTGCACTCCAAGAAGGAGTCCCAGCTCTGTACCCAAGAGCCTAATCAAGCTGAGTCCAAGATCTAAGCCAAACCTTGTCCAAGAGCCACGTCCTGTGCTGGAGTTCCTCGATCAGTCCAGGAATTCCTCGTCCAGCCCAGGAGTACCTTCACCCAACCCAGGAGTACCTTGTCCAGCCCGGTGCTGGAGTTCCCTCATCCTGTCCAGGAGTTTCTCGGTTCAAGAACCTCATCTGGACCAAGCCCCATCCAAGAACCTCATCCTGTCCAAGTCAAGACTTTGTGTTCTCATCCTGTCCACGTGCCTCGTCCTGTGCAGGAGTTCCATGTCCAGTCCTGTAGCCTAGCCACATTCCATCCTCTAGCCATGTCTTGTCCTTGCCTAGATCCAAGGACCGGGCCCAAGTCAAGACCCAGGTTCCGGATCCCTGTCCAGTCCCTGGCTCGGAGTCCTAGCCCAGGCTCTTAGTTCTTTGTCCTGGTCTCACCTTCCTAGTCTTAGTCCTAGCCCAGGCCCGGTGTCCTTGTCTCATCCAGGGCCTGTGTCCATGTCCAGCGTTATTTCTTCCTGACTCCCTTTGCTTTCTTGATAAACCGTGTTCTGTTCCTATTACTTCAGTGTCTGTGTCTTGCATTTGGGTCTGCTCCCAATGCCTCTTTATGACAGAACAACCCAGTCAGACATGGTCGCAGTGACATAGACAATGTTGTCTAACTCTCGTCATCTTGGGTTCCCTCCTATTGAATACCCCCCCACCCACCCAGGTCATCCTTAGACCTGGAAAGCCCGTTCGGTCACCCAGAGGCTCCCATAGCAAGGGGAGGGGTAGTGTCATGGTCCGGTCCATGAAATCCGTATTCAGGTTCACAGTCTGGTTCATTGATCCTTATTCCGGGTTTTCCTGTTTTCCCTTGTTCCATTGGGTGCCTTAATTGAGGCACCTGATTCTTGTTTTGGGCCAGCACATAAATACCTCTGCAAACCAAGCATTCCCTGCTGGAGTGTTCCCTTCCCTTCTCCATCTGAATCCCTGACAGTTTCCTTGACGCTTTCCTCGGCTGTCCTCTCAGCAAGTATCCTCAGCAGTCATTCTGGCCCTGTGCCCTAGAAAGGGTCCCAGACCTGCGTCCTAGAGAGTGTCCTGGCACCATACCCAAGAGCCTAAGCAAGCCGAGTCCAAGAACCAAACCAAACCAAGTCCAAGAGCCACTTCCTGTGCTGGAGTTCCTCATCCAGCCCAGGAGTACCTCGTCCAGCGCAGTGCTGGATTTCCCTCGTCCTGTCCAGGAGTAACTCGTCTAGTCCAAGCCATGTCCAAGTACCTCGTCTAGTCCAAGCCACGTCCAAGTACCTCGTCTAGTCCAAGCCACATCCTAGAATCCCGTCTTGTCTAAGCCTAGTCCAAGAACCTCATCCTGTCCAAGTCAAAGCTTTGTGTGCTCTCCTGTCCATGTGCCTCGTCCTGTGCAGGAGTTCCACATCCAGTCCTGTAGCCGCATCCAGTCCTCTAGCCACATCCATTCCTGTAGCCACATCTTGTCCTCATCTAGGTCCTCGCGAACACCTACACTCTGTCCACCAGTGAAAGCAGGATCTTCCAGTGGCGACACATCTTAATTCCACGTCACATTCCAACTCTGATATATCTATCCATGGCCTCCTCTACTGTCAAGATGAAGCCACATTCAGGTTAGAGGAACAACACCTTGTATTCCATCTGGATAGCCTCCAACCTGATGGCATGAAAATTGATTTCATTAACTCCGTTAATGCCCCTCTTCCCCTTCTTACCCCATCCCTTATTTATTTATTTGTTTGTTTGTTTGTTTGTTTGTTTATTTATTTATCTATTTATTTATTTATTTATTTATTATTGTTCCCCTTTTTTCTCTTTCTCTTTTTTCTCCCTCTGTCCCTCTCACTAGAACTCCATACCTGCTCTCCATCTTTCTCTGGGCTCCCCTGCCCATTTTTTTCTCCCTAGGCTTCCTGTCCCATTATCCTCTCCCTTCTCCAGCCTTGTATACCTTTTGCCAATCAACTTTCCAGCTCTTGGCTCCATTCCTCCCCCTCCTGTCTTCTCCTATCATTTCAGATCTCCCCCTCCCCCTCTCACTTTCAAATTTCTTACTATATCTTCTATCAGTTAGTCCTGACGAAGCGTCTCGGCCTGAAACGTCCACTGTACCTCTTTCAATAGATGTTGCCTGGCCTGCTGCGTTCCACTATCATCCCTGCCAGTGTTCTTTTCCAATCAATTTTGACCCACACCTCTCTCATGCCTCTGTGATCCCTTCACTTCACTGTAATACTGATGCATCTGAATTTAGCAACTCCCTCTCAAATTTCAGAGTGAATTTGATTTCAATATGATCACTTTCCCCGAAAGGTTCTTTTACCATGAGTTCTCTAATCAATTCCACTGCATTGCACAATGCCTAATCCAGAATTACTGATTCCCTCGTGGGCTGAACCATGAAATACTCTGAAAAGCCAACTCGTGGACACTCTAGAAATTCCCCCCTTGGGATCTGGCTCAAACCAGATTTTCCCAATCTACCTGCATATTGAAATCCCCCATGACTATTATAATATTGCCCTTTTGGAATGCATTTTCTATCTTCCATTCTAATCTGTAGACCACATCCTTACTACTGTTTGGGGTCTGTATATAATTCCCATCAGTGTCTTTTTACCCTTCTGACCCTATATGTCACCTCTTTGTAAGGATTGTTTTCACCAATAGAGCCACCCAACCTCCTCTGTCCTTTTAATATCATGTTCTGCATATCCTTTGACATTGAGCTTTCAACTATAATCTTCTTTCAGCCACGATTCAGCAATGTGCACAATGTCATGCACGCCTATCTGAAACTGTGCTACAAGTTCATTTACCTTTTCTATACTGTGAGCTTTCAAAGCTAACACCTTCAATCCTGTATTCACTCTTTTTGGTTTTGTTTACCAATTACTCTCTCTTCGGTCACGACCCCCACCTACAGTTTCTAAAGTGGTACACTTATTGTTGAGGGGAATGTCCACAGGTGTGCTCTGCACTGCCTATGCATTTCCCTTCCTTCTCCTGACACTCACCCAGTTACCTGTACCCTGCAACCTCGGGGTGACTGCCTCCCATAGTTCCTATCTGTCACCCCCTCATCCTCCCATATGAGCTGAAGGTTACTGAGCTGCAGCTCCAGTTCCTTCATACATTCTCTCAGGAGCTGCATCTCACTGCACCTGGTGTAAATTTGTTCATTAGGGAGACTTGTGTCTCACACACAGTATAAAACACTGCCCCTGAAGCTGGTCTCACCACACTACTATGCCCTAACAGATGTGAAATGAACAATTAAGATCACAAAGAGAAACTTACAAGATACTTTACCATGCTCAAGCCTGATCTCATCTAAACCTAATGAGCTAAAGCCACTCTAAATTGGCAGACCAATTGAATAATTACTTTGGTTCTGTCTTCACTAAGGAGGACATAAATAATCTTCCAGAAATAGTAAGGGACAGAGGGTCCAGTGAGATGGAGGAACTGAGTGAAATACATGTTAGTAGGGAAGTGGTGTTAGGTAAATTGAAGGGATTGAAGGCAGATAAATCCCCAGGGCCAGATGGTCTGCATCCCAGAGTGCTTAAGGAAGTAGCCCAAGAAATAGTGGATGCATCAGTGATAATTTTTCAAAACTTGTTAGATTCTGGACTAGTTCCTGAGGATTGGAGGGTGGCTAATGTAACCCCACTTTTTAAAAAAGGAGGGAGAGAGAAACCGGGGAATTATAGGCCGGTTAGCCTAACGTCGGTGGTGGGGAAACTGCTGGAGTCAGTTATCAAGGATGTGATAACAGCACATTTGGAAAGCAGTGAAATGATCGGACAAAGTCAACATGGATTTGTGAAAGGAAAATCATGTCTGACGAATCTCATAGAATTTTTTGAGGATGTAACTAGTAGAGTGGATTGGGGAGAACCAGTGGATGTGGTATATTTGGATTTTCAAAAGGCTTTTGACAAGGTCCCACACAGGAGATTAGTGTGCAAACTTAAAGCACATGGTATTGGGGGTAAGGTATTGGTGTGGGTGGAGAATTGGTTAGCAGACAGGAAGCAAAGAGTGGGAATAAACGGGACCTTTTCAGAATGGCAGGCGGTGACTAGTAGGGTACCGCAAGGCTCAGTGCTGGGACCCCAGTTGTTTACAATATATATTAATGACTTGGATGAGGGAATTAAATGCAGCATCTCCAAGTTTGCGGATGACACGAAGCTGGGTGGCAGTGTTAGCAGTGAGGAGGATGCTAGGAGGATGCAGGGTGACTTGGATAGGTTGGGTGAGTGGGCAAACTCATGGCAGATGCAATTTAATGTGGATAAATGTGAAGTTATCCACTTTGGTGGCAAAAATAGGAAAACAGATTATTATCTGAATGGTGGCCGATTAGGAAAAGGGGAGGTGCAACGAGACCTGGGTGTCATTATACACCAGTCATTGAAAGTGGGCATGCAGGTACAGCAGGCGGTGAAAAGGCGAACGGTATGCTGGCATTTATAGCGAGAGGATTCGAGTACAGGAGCAGGGAGGTACTACTGCAGTTGTACAAGGCCTTGGTGAGACCACACCTGGAGTATTGTGTGCAGTTTTGGTCCCCTAATCTGAGGAAAGACATCTTTGCCATAGAGGGAGTACAAAGAAGGTTCACCAGATTGATTCCTGGGATGGCAGGTCTTTCATATGAAGAAAGACTGGATGAACTGGGCTTGTACTCGTTGGAATTTAGAAGATTGAGGAGGGATCTGAATGAAATGTATAAGATCCTAAAGGGATTGGACAGGCTAGATGCGGGAAGATTGTTCCCGATGTTGGGGAGGTCCAGAACGAGGGGTCACAGTTTGAGGATAGAGGGGAAGCCTTTTAGGACCGAGATTAGGAAAAACTTCTTCACACAGAGAGTGGTGAATCTGTGGAATTCTCTGCCACAGCAAACTGTTGAGGCCAGTTCATTGGCTATGTTTAAGAGGGAGTTAGATATGGCCCTTGTGGCTACAGGGGTCAGGGGGTATGGAGGGAAGGCTGGGGCGGGGTTCTGAGTTGGATGATCAGCCATGATCATAATAAATGGCGGTGCAGGCTCGAAGGGCCGAATGGCCTACTCCTGCACCTATTTTCTATGTTTCTATGTTTCTATGTTTAAACACTGGTACACTCCAAAGATTGGCCGCTCCAACAATGGCTGCTCTGATAGCACTTGCATTATTTTATTCTCGCTTTCTGAAGAATCCTGCTTGGTGATTGCTCGCAGTCCAACTCCAGGAAGCTGTCAGGAAGCCCTGCCCTTTAAATCTTCATTATGTTCCAAACAGAAAAGGTAACTCTCTTCACGTATACCGCTTGGTGATTGGTTGCAGTCCAAATCATCCAAAATGGATTGGTTGCACTGTACTGTACAAGAGGGTATTAATGTCCTCGTGGTTAAACTAGATTGGCAAGGGGGGGTGGGGGTTGTACTCGAGAGGGTGAAGTCAGTATGATAACAGGCAGCATGCAAAGTCTGAAAGGGACCGAGAAAAACATCAGCAACATATTTCTGATCACAAAAGTCCAGACAGAGAAGGCAATCCTCCCACAGCTGGGTGACCACGTCATGGTAAGAGAGCTGCCAGAAATATCTGGATTAGCTCCAGGTGGATAGGACCACAGCTGGCCTTGTTGACGAATGATATCCATGTCTTTGTGCATCTCTGCAGGGCAGCAAGTGGAAACAAAGGATCATGCTGAGTGTTAATACTCACCTTCTTCTCACCCACACAGAGAGACCAAGAGATGAAGTCCACCCAATCACAATGTCATTACAGGGAATGAAAATAATGAACACCAGCCTCTGCTTCACATCTGACCTCTCCTGATGGAAGTAGAACGACCAATGAAAGGGAATGGGAATGAAAATGCAGAAACACAGTGTAGATCAGCAAACCACAATGAAAATGTTAAAATATTATGTGATTGTACTTTGTAATGAAGGCCTGCTCTGGGAGGTAGATGTTTAGTAACACAGATCAGAATAAAAAGTAACTAGATGAGAATGGATGTCAAGTTATGATAAAGACATTACCTCAAATGTGTGAATCAGGAGAGTGTGAGTGTGTGCGAGTAGCTGGTGAATAGATGAGGGCCTCCCCAACGGGCTCAGCTCTCTAAACACCAGCCCTGAAAGTTCTGACTGTGTCCCACACAGATTGCTGTCATAAGATCTCGGGTGGTGCTACGGAGTGCCGGATTGTCAGAGGTTTGAACTGAGAGAAGGTATGTTAAATTGGGGCCCGATTTAAACTGTGGCAGTGTCTAGCCACAATGGTAGTGGTTGCCACGTGACCTCCCAGGTCCCCTCTGGTGCTCGAACAGTTTGAACAGGGCAGCCTGAAAGAATGTCAGAAAGTTCACTTCAGTTGTGCTGCAGTCTCTTATCGCCTGGAACACTGGTGTGAAGCTAATTCACCCCCAGCCCACTCTCTCAAAGGCTCATGTCTCCCTTCTTGGCAGTGTCCAAGCCGGTTTCTTGGTCCGCTCTTCCCAAGGTTTATCCGGCTTGTTTACTCAACTCCTCAGTTCCTGGTTATAACAGAACCCCACCCCCATCACCCCATTAGCCTTGTTGGCTCCTTTTGTCATGAATTGTGAATTTCATTCTCACGGAGCCCTGAAGCAGGGCTCTCCCGTTTTCCCCATTCAGAAAGGGTCTGCCCCGGGTCCAAAATTAGTCACTCACTCCATTGCAGTGCGAATCCATTCTTCATGAACGCTGAACCCTAACCATAACCCGGTGTCTTTCTCTACTTGCTGACTGCTCTGTGCATCTCGCTGGGTCAGAACGACAGACAGTCAAAAGTTAACCACATTGCTCCAGGACTGGAGGGAGGCGCATGTGGAGAGAGGACAGCAGTGGCCTCAGTGAGCCCAAGGAGTTTTACAGCATCCAACAGTTCCACAGACCATGTTGCTAACGCTGCTTGATTTATTTATTTTGATGGATTAAAACTTCCCATAGATAGTGTTGGATTTAAATTTATGTCTGCCACCCGTGTTCCCTGAGCTGACAGCAACACACATAAAAATTACTGGTGAACGCAGCAGGCCGGGCAGCATCTATAGGAAGAGTTACAGTCGACATTTCGGGCCGAGACCCTTCGTCAGGACTAACTGAAAGAAGAGTTAGTAAGAGATTTGAAAGTGGGAGGGGGAGGAGGAGATCCGAAATGATAGGAGAAGACAGGAGGGGGAGGGATGAAGCCAAGAGCTGGACAGTTGATTGGCAAAAGGGATATGAGAGGATCATGGGACGGGAGGCCTAGGGAGAAAGAAAAGGGGGAGGGGGAAAACCCAGAGGATGGGCAAGGAGTATAGTGAGAGGGACAGAGGGAGAATTAGAAAGCAGGATCTCCCAGTGGCCACAGATTTTAATTCCACGTGGCATTCCCATTCTGATATGTCTATCCACGGCCTCCTCTACTGTCAAGATAAAGCCACACTCAGGTTGGAGGAACAACATGTTATATTCCATCTGGGTAGCCTCCAAACTGATGGCATGAACATTGACTTCTGTAACTTCCGTTAATGCCCCACCTCCCCTTCGTACCCCATCCCTTATTTATTTATTTATTTATTTATCCATCTATTTATTTATTTATTTATTTATTTGTTTGTTTGTTTGTTTGTTTGTTTATTTATTTATTTATTTATTCATTTTCTTTCGCTCTCTCGCTCTCTCTCCTTTTTCTCCCTCTGTCCCCCTCACTACCCCCTCACTATACCCCTTGCCCATCCTCTGGGCTTTTCCCCCCATCCCCTTTCTTTCTCCCTAGGCCTCCCGTCCCATGATCCTCTCATATCCCTTTTGCCAATCAACTGTCCAGCTCTTGGCTCCATCCCTCCTCCTCCTGTCTTCTCCTATCATTTCGGATCTCCCCCTCCCCCTCCAACTTTCAAATGTCTTACTATCTCTTCTTTCAGTTAGTCCTGACGAAGGGTCTCAGCCGGAAACGTCGACTATACCTCCTCCCATAGATGCTGCCTGGCCTGCTGTGTTCACCAGGTATTTTTAAGTGTGTTGCTCGAAATTCCAGCATCTGCACATTTCCTCGTGTTTGCATTTTTAAACTAACACAGTGTGGCAGGATCACCCGTGGGAAATTGACTCGGTCACAGGAGAACATGCAGACTCCACACAGACAGCACCAGAGACCAGGAGTGAAGCCAGGTCACTGGTGGTGTCAGTCCACTGCACCACTTGCAGTACAGTGTCACTGCACTCCACTGGGTCACTTTGTTACAGTGGGCATGAATTTGTTTAGTTTTCATTGTGAAATGAATTGAATCTTGTATAATTATCAGCAAACCTCTGTCATCTGACCTTGTAGAGAAAGGGAGGACATTTATGATGGAGTTGATATTGGTTGAACTGGCAGCTTTCACGTGAGGACTTCTGCATTGATATCATGAGGTTGTATGGATAGATTTCCAATACTCATAGATCTGGAAAGCCAGATTGCAGCCTAACCTATGGTGTTATCCACATGAAATTTGCAAGCAATCTTTGTGGTCCTGTCAGTTTGCCTGTCTATTGCAATTACCACCTCATCCCAAAAACATACTGATTATTTGACTAATTGGTTCAAAATGAGATGGATGACAAGAAATTGGTGATCTGTAAATTTCAAAGTTTTTATGATTAGAAATTCTAATGGAAAAATGCTCCTTTTCAAACAACAGGTGGCCCAGTCTGAGAATCCTACATTCTTCAGAATGGAACAGCTCAACAAACTGAAATACTACTTTGAAGAGGATGGAGTGGAAAAAGTTACCTTTCTGAGTGAACACAGCTCGCAGAACTGGATAACACAGACCTTAACATTGCAGTGACAGGAGAAACAGGTGCAGGAAAATTCACCTTCGTCAATGCCATGAGAGGACATTGGAACAATGATGATGGAGCGGCTAAAGTTGGGCTCACTGAAACTACAATGGAGCCAATCGAATACCCACATCCCAATCATTCCAATGTCTGCTACTTGGGACCTGTCAGGGATTGGGTCCACAGAATCTCCAGTTGCTGAATATCTGAGGGAAATGGAATTTGAAAGATATGATTTCTTCATCATAACATCAACTTATTGTTTCAAAGAAAATGATGCAAAACTTGCGAAAGAGATTAAACAGCTTTGAAAAAATTCTATTTTGTCCGCACTAAGAATGATGAAGATTTAGTTCAATGAGAACAGGGGAAGGAAATTAATGAGGAAAATGAACTGGAATATATTCAGAGTGACTGCATAAAGATGTTGAGAGAGGTGGGGATTTTGACGCTGAACGTGTTCCTCATAGCCAGTTTTGAGCAGGATCGATATGATTTCAATCGGTTAAATAAAGCAGTTGAAGATGATCTGCCGAATGTAAAGAAAAGAACCTTTGTCCTGGCCTATGCAAACCGAAGTGTGGAGATTGTTCATGAGAAAAGCAGGATGCTGCAGAAATGTGTCTGGATGTCGGCAACACTTTCAGGGTCTGTGGGAGCAGCCCCGTTCCTGGTCTCTCTCTGACTTGTGATATCGGCAAACTGATTGTGGCAATAATCCATTCCTGTAAATGTCTGTGTCTGGATGAAGCTTCTCTTCAAAGACTGGCAAAAATCACAGAAAATCTGTGCAAGAGCTTAAGGCTATAGTTAATGCTCTTCTGCTATGGTAAATAGATAAAACTATAATTGTGGGTTTAGGGTGGGGTGCTACAGTTGTTGCCATTTCAGCTTTGGTATTTGGTCTTTACCCTATCCCGATCATTGGTTCCATTTTTGCAGCAGGGTCATCATTTCTCATGACCTACACAATACTGACCGATGCACTGAAGGACCTTACAGACAGCGCAGAGAGGGTGGTGAAGTTTGTATATGGCATTGATTAACTGGTCAGCACCAACATCAATACAATGTGCTCATGTCTTTCTGTGGATAAAATATTTAAGAGGCCTGTCACTAAACCCTGTTGTAATTCTATATGACAACTTTCCCCTTTGTTGATTTCCTTTCTGAAATATTGCTTATCCATTTCTGAGGAACACTTGTGCCTGACTGAGGGAGTGCGATTCCATTAAAGACATGAAACAGGTGGACATAAATGACATGTGATCGTAATTTGAAGAGGAGCCGAGAAGTTATCTCCAGGTATCTGAATGATACTCACCTGTCAATCAATAGCCCTGGAGCAGACTGTGTGGACATTATAAGGTCACAGTGTATGCAGTATTGCTGTATACAAACTAATGACTGTGATTTCCCTTCAATATCTGTAAAGATCTGATTGTGACATCATAAAGAAGACAATGGAAAGGCATTGCAAGAAATCATTGAAAAACGGCTCCTAACTGAAGCACAACTCACATTTAAGAGAGCTGTTGAAATCACGAGTTCAAAGGGAGCAGCAGACAGAGACACAATTGAGTTGTATCAGGAATGAAAGTGAGTGTCAACAAAATTGCAGATATCCGACTGAGAACTTACACTGGAGAAACGTTAACTCCTGTAGGAGTGAGATTTGTAACAGATACAACAACCAACAAGCCACATTGGACTTGTATATGGTAAACACAGGAGGGTCAGCATTGTAGGGATGTGAGTGGCTGAGACAACTACAACTTGACTGGAGATATATCCACCATTTGCATGCCACATCCTCTGCCGTAGAGTCAATTGAAATTGAATTGAGAAAGATTCTGGATGATGCCAGAGCAGTGTTCAAGGTTGCCGTTGGAAAACTCAATCCTATCAATGGTAAAATAGTGTTAAATGAAAATGCCACACCTAAGTTTTTCAAGACCCGTCCGTTTCCTTAGACCGTCCATGATAAAGGATCCAGTGAACTATATTGGCTGGAAGCTGAATAAGTATTTTCAAGGCTGAGTGGAGCACATGAGCAACTGCAGTAGTTCCAGCAGACAAGAAGGATGGGTCTGATAGGATCTGTGGTGATGTTAAGGTCACCACCAACCCAGTCCTTAAAGTAGATCAATTCCCTCTGCCCAGGAGAGAGGAAATCTTTGCAACCCTTCTGGAAGGAAACATTTCAGCTGTGGACTTTGCAGAGGCCGAACAATGGATGGTGACATCAGACGCTGTACTCACACATTATGATCCATATCATCCAGTGAAGCTTGCCTGTAATGCCTTGTCTTGTGGTACAGATGCAGTCATGTCAACTGTTATGAGTGATGGAAGAGATACCCCATAGCCTTTGTGTCATGTTTCCTGGCCACTGCAAAGAAAAATAATGTGCAGATTGACAGAGAGGCCTTGAATCTGGTTTGGGGTGAAAAACAGTACAACCACTACCTGTATGGATGAGAGTTTACCATTGTTACTGATTATCAGCAGCTAGTGTCCATTTTAAATTCACAGAGGGTATCCAACTAACTTCAGCAGCACAAATGCAAAGATGGGCTCTGATTCTTGGAGGACACAAATACAAGATTCAAGAGGGTGATAAATCATGGGAATGCTGAGGGATCGTCCTGTTTACACTTGGAAAAGACCATAAGACCATAAGACAAAGGAGCAGAAGTTGACCATTTGGCCCATCGAGTCTGCTCCACAATTTTATCATGAGTTGATCCATTCTCCCATTTAGTCCCACTCCGCTGCCTTCCCACCATAACCTTTGAAGCCCTAACTACATAGATACCTATCAATCTCTGCCTTAAATAGGAAAAGGAACTACCTAAAAATTTACAAAAGATTTGTAATTTCCTCTGGATTAAGACAAAGCACATCTATACTGCGCCACCCAGCTATAAATGGCTCAGTGGAGAGGATTGTCCAGAATCCAAAGACTGCACTGCGATCAATGTCAGCAGAATACACTATTCTATCACTGAAACTGCTACCAAACACATGTGGCAGCTCACTGGTTGTTCAAAGGCAAGGAATTTGACTAAAAATATCACTCATTACACCTTTTCTGGAGCAATTTGTGGTAAATTTGCACCGTATGCAATGAAGAGACCTGCGAAGCAAAGCAAATTCGAGGGATGAACCATAATGGTACTTTGAAGAACTTAGGTGATGTAGTGAGCCACTCGGCGAGGGGAAATCGAGGCAGAGGAGTTTCAATGCTTCTACAACTGGCCCGGGTGAGAGGTTGGATCACTCTGGGCACCGAGCCAATTTGGAGAAATCAAGAGTGACTTTGGGATGGGCAGCGAAATCTGGGCACGAAGCGAGTCGCTAGGCAACGTGTTCTAGGCTTGGAGCCTTTCGCTGCAGCTTTGCCTGGGTCCTAGTGGGAGGTATGAAACACAGGACAATTCAAACGCTGGCCCAGATATACTGGAAAGACAGGGTGTCAGGATCAGAGGCCAGAGCCAATATTACTCACTCGCCTGTGATGTCCACTCCTCTCCATGGTGCTGGGGCTATGAAGACTGCCCTGGTGCTGTGCTCCATGCCCGCTAATATAATGAACTGATACTGAGGCTTTGGGCCTACTCCGAGCTGCTCTGGGGTTTGGATCTCAGGTTCATTTTGGTTCAGAAAGTTGCTGCTCACGTCTAGTGTTTGCATGATTTGTGTTTCTTTTCCCTCTCACTGTGGGTCGGGTGTTGGTCTTTATTTTATTTTTTCATTGGGTTCTTTCATGTCTCTTGTTTTGTGGTTGCCTGTAAGCAAACAAATCTCAAGATTGCATGACTCATACATTCCTTGATAATAAATGTACTTTGAAACTTGAATCAGCAACTCACCAATTTCCTCCTTGTATGTCGTAATGCAACACACTCCACAACCGGCAACTCACCAGCTATTCTGTGGATGTCTATAGAGCAGTTGTATTCTGTAGTAAACGGTACATATGTATGTGACTGTGTGTGTGTGTGTGTCTGTGTGTATGTGTGTGTGTGTGTGTGTGTGTGTGTGTGTGTGTGTGTGTGTTTCAGTAATAGTGCAAATATATTGTTTGTTTAAGCATTCTTTGTTTAATTTAATAATTATTTACAGGCTATGTGTAATAGTGCATGAATGTCATACATCATCACATCACCACGTCATAAGTGCACGCCTCGATAAAAGTGAAACCGAAGAGTATACATTTGTCCCAATCTCCCCGTGTGTTGCTTTTGATTGGTTTTATGTTTTCGAGTTACAAAACACAACAGCGTTGTTCCTCCAACCTGAGTGTGGCCTCATCATGGCACTAGAGGAGACCATGGACAGACATTCCGGAATGGGAATGGGAAGTTGAATTGAAATAGGTGGTCACCGGTAAATCCCACATTCAGTGATAGACAGAGCAAAGGTCCACTGATGGTGCAATCCCCATTCTACATGAGGTCTCCCCGATGTACAAGAGGCCACACTGTGAGCACCCAATACAGTAGATGACACTGACAGACTGGTAGATGAAATGTTGTTTCACCTGGAAGGACTGCTTCTCCCTGAATGGTGATGAGGGAGGAGGTGTAGGGGCAGGTTTAGCACCCGTTTGCAGGGATAAGTTGTACCAGGGAGATCAGAGGAGAGGGATGAGTGCCAAGGCAGCCTCATAGAAACCAAACCCTAATAGTAGGGTGGGGTGTGGTGAAATAGAAAGCTGTGCTTAGTGGTAGGAACACATTGGAACTGGTGAATGTTACAGACAATGATATGCTCGATACAGAGGCTTGTGGGGTGATAGGTAAGGACAAGGGGAACCCTATGGGAAAAGCTGAAGTACAGCCAAGATAACTGGGAGATTCACTAGGTTTCTAAAATATATCTATAGATTGACTATCTCCGGAGATGGAGATATAGAGATCAAGAAGGACGAAAGAGGTGCCAAGGAAGGAGCAAGTGAATTTGACAGCAGGGTGGAATTTGAAGGCAAAGTTGATGAAACAGATGAACTTAACATGGGTGCAGGAAGCAGCACAAATACAGTCATCGATGGAGCACAGAAAGAGTTGGGGTGCATTACCAGCTAGGCTTGTTGCCAGTGAAATATCATGCATAGTTGGGGTCATCATAGATACCCATGGGAACACGTTGGGATTGGAGAAAATGAGAGAAGCCAAAGGAGAACCAGATCTGACAAAGAGAGGAGGGTGGTGTTGGAGCAGAGCTGTTCAGGTCTGTTGTCCAGAAAGAAGTAGAGGGTTTTTAATCCTTCCTGATGAGAGAGAGAACTGTATAAGGACTGGACATCCATAGTGAATATGAAGCAATCAGGGACCGGGAACTTCATGACTGAGGCGTTTCAGAGCATGTGAAGTGTCACGGATGAAGATAGGAAGGGACTGAACCAAAGAATTCTGGGTATTTGTGTAGTGAGGAAAGCTACCCCAATGCAGGGGACAAGAATGTGACCCATGGGGAGATGTCTGATGGATCGGTTGAATGTTGTATTGAACCTGGAATTGAACTGCTGTTACTGTAAGATAAATTGTGTGATGCAGGAGGAAGAACTGGGAGAACCAGAAATGTACAAATTAGAACTAGACAGGAAAATGATTCCAGACATTACTGGCACATTTGGAAGAAGTAGAAACACTACAGTGAGCAGAAAACATGAGAGGAATGAGGAGGAGATGGGTGGAGGAAGTCAGAAGCAAAAGCACTGTTGCCGTGCACTAAATACCAATTGTACTTTAATATTCTTTTTGTATGTTTCACTTCTGGTTCATAGATTGCAGCTTATCCATCGACAGGAACACATCAAGAGTCACAGAGAGATCCGACGTGGAAACAGGCTCTTTGGCCTCCCATGTCCATGCTGACCATCAGATAAACAACTGATTACTTGCAGTCCAGAAATTATATTGTTTCCATCAGCACTTCTTGCTTCCAATTGACATTGATAAAGGGTCGTCAGTGTTGCCTGTGGAGAAGCAGGTTTTGGATGACGCAATGTGAGGAATGGAGAGGGGTGCAGTACCAATCTGACAATGAATAATCTTGTTGAAATAATGGCCAATGATACACATTGTACTTCATACTGCTGGGGTGTGCAGTTCAATGAGAATATAAATGTGTAAAGGTATCTGCCAGATGTAAACACCTCACCTGTAGAATGCAGAGTAATGGACACAGCTGATACCTTCCAGACCACTTAGTCACTATATAGAAGAAACATAGAAACATACAAAACCTACAGCACAATACAAGCCCTTCGGCCCACAAAGCTGTGCCAAAAATGTCCTTACCTTAGAGCTACCTAGGGTTACCCATAGCCTTCTATTTCTCTAAGCTCCATGAATCTATCCAGGACCCTATCATTTCCACCTCCACCACCGTCACTGGTAGCCCATTCCACGGACTCACCACTCTCTGCGTAAAATCTTACCCCTGACATCTCCTTTGTACCTACTTCCAAGCACCTTAATACTGTGCCCTCTCATGCTAGCATCTTCAGCCTCTGACTATCCACACAATCAATGCCTCTCATCATCTTATACACCTCTATCTGGTCACCTCTCATCCTCCGTCGCTCCAAGGAGAAAAGGCCGAGTTCACTCAACCTATTCTCATATGGCATGCACCCCAATCCAGGCAACATCCTTGTAAATATCCTCTGCACCATTTCTATGGTTTCCACATCCTTCCTATAGTGAAGCGACCAAAATTGAGCACAATTCTCCAAGTGGGGTCTGACCAGGGTCCTATATAGCTGCAACATTACCTCTCGGCTCTTGAACTCAATCCCACGGCTGATGAGGGCCAATGCACTGTATGCCCTCCACACTGTATGTCTTCTTAACCACAGAGTCAACCTGCATAGTAGCTTTGCGTGTCTTATGGACTCGGACCCCAAAATCCTTCTGATCATCCACACTACCAAGAGACTTACAATTAATGCTATATTCTGCCATCATATTTGACCTACCAAAATGAACCACCTCACACTTTTCTGGGTTGAACTCCATCTGCCAATTCTCAGCCCAGTTTTGCATCCTATCAATGTCCCACTGTAAACTTTGACAGCCCTCCACACTGTCCACAACACCCCCAACCTTTGTGTCATCAATAAATTTACTAACCCATCCCTCCACTTCCTCATCCAGGTCATTTATAAAAATCACAAAGAGTTAGCTGATATAAGAGCAGACTTAGGTTATTTCCCTCTCAGCCCCAATCTCCTCCCTTCTTCCCACAGAAAAACATAGAAACATAGAAAACCTATAGCAAAATAAATACCCTTTGGCCCACAACGCTGTGCCGAACATGCACTTACTTTAGAAATTCCCTAGGGTTACCCTATTTTTCTAAGCTCCATGTACATATCCAGGAGTCTCTTAAAAGACCCTATTGTATCCACCTCCACCACCGTTGCCAGCAGCCCATTCCACGCACTCACTACTCTGCATAAAAAACTTACCCCTCACATCTCTAGTTCCAACACCTTAAAACTGTGCCCTCTCACGTTAGCCATTTTAGCCCTGAGAAAATGCCTCTTGTACATCTTGTACATCTCTATCAGGTCACCGCTTATCCTCTGTCACTCCAAGGAGAAAAGGCCGAGTTCACTCAACCTATTCTCACAAGGCATGCTTCCCAATCCAGGCAACATCCTTGTAAATCTCCTCTGCACTCTTCCTATGGTTTCCACATCCTTCCTGTAGTGAGCTGACCAGAACTGAGCACAGTACTCCAAGTGGGGCCTGACCAGAGTGCTATAAAGCTGTAACATTACCTCCCAGGTCTTGAACTCAATTCCACGGTTGATGAAGGCAAATACACCATATGCCTTCTTAACTACAGAGTCAACCTGCGCAGTAGCTTTGAGCATCCTATGGACTCAGACCCTAAGATCCCTCTAATCCTCCACACTGCAAGAGTCTTACCATTAATACTACATTCTGCCATCATATTTGACCTACCAAAATGAACCACCTCACATTTATCTGAGTTGAACTCCATCTGCCACTTCTCAGTCCAGTTTTACTCCTATCGATGTCCCACAGTAACCTCTGACAGCCCTCCACACTATTCACAATACCGCCAACCTTTGTGTCATCAGAAAATTTACTAACCCTTCCCTCCACTTCCTCATCCAGGTCATTTATAAAAATCACAAAGAGTAGGGGTCCCAGAATTGATCCATGAGGCACACCACAGGTCACCGACATCCATGCAGAATATGACCCGTCTACAACCACACCTTGCCTTCTGTGGGCAAACCAATTCTGGATCCACAAAATATGTCCCCTTGAATCCCATGCCTCCTTACTTTCTCAATAAGCCTTCCATGGGGTACTTTATCAACTGCCTTGCTGAAATACATATACACTACATCTGGTGCTCCACCTTCATCAATGTGTTTATTCACATCCTCAAAAAATTCAATCAGGCTTGTAAGTTACTACCTGCCTTTGACAAAAGCCATGCTGACTATTCCTAATCATATTATTCCCTGACAAATGTTCATAAATCCTGACCCTCAGGATCTTCTCCATCAACTTACCAACCACTGAAGTAAGACTCCCTGGTTTATAATTTCCTGAGTTATCTCTACTCCCTTTCTTGAATAAGGGAACAACATCCGCAACCCTCCAATCCTCTGGAACCTCTCCTGACCCCATTGATGATGCAAAGATCATCGCCAGTGGCTCAGCAATCACCCCCGTCGCTCCCCACAGTAGCCTGGGGTACATTTCGTCTGGTCCCGGTAACTTATCCAACTTGATGCTTTCCAAAAGCTTCAGCACATTCTCTTTCTTAATGTCTATATGCTCAAGCTTTTCAATGCACTGTAAGTCATCCCTACAATTGCCAAGATGCTTTTTCGTAGTGAATACTGAAGCAAAGTATTCGTTAAGTACCTCTGCTCTCTCCTCCAGTTCAATACACACTTTTCCACTGTCACACTTGATAGGTCCTATTCTCTCGCATCTCATCCGCTTGCTCTTTACACACTTGTAGAATGCCTTGGGGCTTTCCTTAATCCTGTCTGTCAAAGTCTTCTCATGGCCCCTTCTGGCTCTCATAATTTCATTCTTGAGCTCCTTCGTGCTAGCCTTATAATCTTCTGGATCCCTAACATTACCTAGTTTTTTGAACCTTTCGTGAGCTTTTCTTTTTTCTTGACTAGTTTTACAACGGCCTTTGTGCATTGAAAAACTATTGAATGCTGTGCTTCATCAATTTTTTAAAGAAGACACAATGATACCTCAGGTAATTTGCTGGACTGGCGATCATTTCCAAAAAAGTTGTTATTTGTGTGATATTCTTTGTTTGGATGTGATATGCAGGTTTTGAAATTTGG
This sequence comes from Mobula hypostoma, assembly GCF_963921235.1. NCBI lineage: Eukaryota > Metazoa > Chordata > Chondrichthyes > Myliobatiformes > Myliobatidae > Mobula > Mobula hypostoma. The sequence goes on along the minus strand of NC_086106.1, from coordinate 56,496,916 downwards.
GGTTGGTGCTTGCCTGGAGTGATTTGAGTTCATTGCTGATTGAGAACAAAGAGCCCTAAATTATTGACTGTCACTTGATGGGAAGAGGGCAATAAATGATGCCGGCTTCGAGCAGAGGCAATAACAAGGTCTTAAAGTTCAGACACATGACCTGTGGCCAACTTCACTGGAATGCAATATTTGAATTGATAAGGAATGGATGTAAAAGTGGATGCTTTGTGTGTGCTCACAGAAGCAACATGGGTTTCCAAAAAAAGCAGAGGATGAAATAGGTAAGGTAATCCAAAGTTTGGTAAAAACAAGGGGTACTGAGGCCGGTAGCCTGCACAAATAACTCACCCACACGGCCAGGGAGGAAACCAGATGGTAGTTGGAGGTTCACATTAGACTATGGAGTGCTGAATAATGTGATCCTGTAAGCATCCCCAACTGTAGCAACTAACCCAGAAATAGAGGTCAAACCGAATGGAAGAGCGCAATAGTTCAGTTTTGGACATAAATAGTGGATTTTGGTCTATCTCACTAGAAAGTGAGTGTCAATATAAGTTTGCATTTACCTTTCAGGGACAGAAGTATACCTGGACTGCCCTACAACAGGGGTTCCATAATTCCCCATCTATATTCATCAGCATTTAAGGAAAGAGTTAAAATGCTTTTCAAGTCTGAGTGATTGGTGCTATATATAGATGGTCTACTTTTGCAGACTGAAACCAAGCAGGAACATTATCAGCTATTGAGAGAACTGCTCCAATTATTATATGCATTGAGACTAAAGGTGAACCATAAAAAAGCACAGGTGATGAAACAAGAAGTTGGTTATCTGGGAATGACCTTGACACTGGGAAAAAAGAGAAATTGATAAATGAAGAGTAGAATCGGTTATGAAACTGCCTATTCCCAAGATTTGAAAGGGCTGGGGTCCTTTCTGGGGCTAGTAGGATACTGTAGTGATCACATTGATGATATTCCACCAAGGCAGCTACTTTAATGGAATTACGGAAAAAGAATGTGGCGTGGGAATGGAAATCAGACACACCCAGACCGTCGCAGCTCTAAAGCAAGCGTTGGCCACTGTGCCTGCTCTACAAACCCCAAATCTGAATGAGCCATTCTCACTGGAGGTGTCCACAACTGATACCACCCTCTCAGCAGTGCTATTACAGGAGATGCATGGGAAGTTAAGACCAGCAGTGTATGCTTCATGCATGTTCTCACCAGTAGAACAGGGGTATACTGTATGTGAGAAGAAGCATGCTAGTGGTTTGCTGGGCGGTACATTTTGCCCACAGAGTGGGACTTAATCCACTTACAATACTGACAGAACATACCCCCATATACGTAATTACTTCTAGATAGAAGAATTAAAGATGGTTCAGTAAGCAAAACAGAATTGCTAGATAGACATTGCTGTTGCAAGGGAGAAATATAACTGTAAAACGAGTAAGTACCACCACTATGTTAGCTGACAACCTGGTGTACCAAGGTGGTGAACATGGGTGTCAGGTTATGATAGCAAATGATCCCAAGGGACCACTTGTATCAAAACAAAAAGGAGAGGGTGCAAGCAGGTCAGACAAAATAATGACTGAGAACAAAGGCACAAAGGTGAAAGAAAAACCCTATTTTAAAAATTTTTGTAGACAGCTCCTCATCAGTACAGGATGGTGAGAGGAGAACTGGGTGTGGCATATATGTAGAGGATAAACATGGCCAGAAAAGGTATAGCACAGCTTTAAAGTTACCCAAAACCATGAGGGCACAGGCAGCAGAATTGGCAGCTGTAGCATACGTGGTTAGACACCCAGAATGTTTTCCACCTGGATCAGTCATACACTCCGATAGTATGTATGTTTGTAATAGCCTTACAGAACATTTGCCTGTGTGGGAAGCAAGAGGGTTTGTTTCGGCTGACAGAAAGCCCCTACTGCTGCTCTGTTGCAGTATATATTTGAAGAAGCAAAGGGGAAAGAATACAGAGTCATAAAGGTGAAAGCTCACTCTAAATTGTCTCCTGAGTGGAGTAGGAAGGCTGACGAGTTAACAGAGCAAGGTGCTTTAAATGGGCAGGAATGGCAGCAGCAGATTGGGGAGATGACAAGGCAGAGGAACAATGGGTTAAGGTTATGGATTTAACTGAGGAGCAGAAGAAAGATAAATAATTTAAAAATTAATAAAGGAACAGTGTCTGACTTGTATAAAGAGCACAAGGGTTTACTTGTTAAGGATGGAGTAGCCCTACATGATGGAAGGTTTGTGCTCACAGAGGGAGGAAGAAATCTGATGATCCACCTGGTACCATGATTTATGGGGACACCGGGGAGCTGAAAGCACCCTGGAAAAGTTAAAGGAGCTGTGTTGGTGGCCCAGGATGTCAAGAATTGTTTGATTTGTGCACAATATAATGCTGAGAGAAACGTAAAGAAAGGAACCTTCCGACATACCAGACCAGTGGGAGGGCCTTGGACTAATTTGCAGATAGAATACGTTGGACCTTTGCCACCCACCCCAGGAGGGTACAAATATATTCCCGTAGTAGTAGATGCTTTCCCCAAGTGTGTGGAAGCTTTTCACACGGCCAAAGCCACTGCAGAAGTCTTATTGGAAAGGGATTTTACTCTCTGGGGATTACCTCGGCGTATCGAGTCAGATCAAGGTACACATTTTACAGCACAGATAATGCAAGGTGATCGGTAATTACAGATCTCTCTGTGCCTCACTGATCATTGTTGTAAAAAGTAATTCTTACAACAGCACACATAGAAATATATGGTGTGGTGCTTTGGTAAGGCGGTTTTCAAATGACCAGGGCTGGCAATGAATTATCCATGATACACAAAGAAGAGATGGTTGAAATAGAAAAATAAGGGTGGTCACATGTGTAATAATGGATGGGAGAATGACCCTACAGCATGAGGACTGAAGCAACTTTGATAGAGTCAGAAAAGCAAGCTGAAGAAATCAGTGCTGAGAGTGTATTGGCTGCAGTTGCATTATGGAGCATCATGAAAAACAGGAAACCAGAGGTGCATGTGACACGGGTAGGACAATAACCATGGAGGAGCTGAATCCAGATCAAGACAGAAGAAACCAACTGGGCAGTAATAGTCTGGAGCTTGATGTCATGGAGCATGTAAGAGGTGGATTTCTGAAAAGGTGGTAAGATGGCGGCATCCTCGGACACAGCGGCCACTCCAGGTTCAATTAAAGGTGTATTTGTTCATCTTGCATGTCTTTTTAATGATTGAAAGTCACTGCTGGATACTGAGAACTTCAAATACTCCAGGACTGTCTCATCAACAAGTTGCTTGTAGTGATGGAGCTGGACTTGTTTCGTACCATTGTTGTGTTGTTGCCTGGAGTTGTTGAGTAACATACCACACTGTTCAGTGTGAGGGATTGTCTGGGATGTTTTTATTGTGACTGAAAGACCCTGCTGGACATTGGTAACATCAAATACTGCAATTCTGGTTCACTGTTTTATTGACGAGACCGACAGTGGAGGATCTGTGTTACCTCATTGGGCAAGCACTAGGTTGAGACTACGGGGTTGTTCCTTACAGCCGACCAGGAGAGGAGAGGCTGAAGTTGTGTGAAAGAACCCCGCAGGGCGAGCTAGAATCCGAACCTGTGTTGGGGCTGGTCCCTTCAGTCGATGATGCTCTTCAGTGTTTCGCTCATTGGAAGAACAACCTGAATCAGGACAACTTGCCACTAATCCTACAATCCTGCCACTCAGGCAATGGCTATATTATGTGTTGTTTCTTTGTGACTATATATATATTTTTGAAATTGTAACCACCTGTGGATCATTTGGCTCTATTCATGTATGGTTGAATCACAATTAACTTGAACAGGAGAGTTAAAGAAACAAGAAGTGAATAATCTTTTTATATGTGATGTCATGCAACAAGAAAAGGTTAATTATAAGTATTAAAATGCATAATTTTATGCCATGATGAAAGTGATTTTGCTTACATTAAAAGTAAATTTAAGTGTGTTTAAAACATAAAACAAAGGTATGAGGTATGAGTTGGTTATGATCAACTATAATCGACATTGAAAAGTATAACAGTTATCCTCAGCAGATCCTGATGATTGAGGATGACTACAGGCTTCTGAAGTAATTAATAAGGAAACTTGGAACTGTTAGATTCATCCAAATCACAACTGAGCTTTGTCCTTCTCTGGAGTCTGCATTGGGAATCTGAAAGATGTGGCTGATCCAGTGGGATATCTGTCAGAATTCTGATCATGAAGTTCCAACACAGAATCCTGGGATCCTGAGTGATCTGGTGACAAAGAGCCAAAAGGGAGTCAAATCTCTCCGTAGCTTTACCATTTAACACAAGCAAGTGCTTTTGGTTGGGGAATTGACATGTTGTGCAAGACGGCAGAAATCCTCTCAGTCCATGTATAATAACTGCCAGGTACACAACTGTCCACATGGAAGGAAGGAACATGAGAAGGAGGGACAATGAAATAGGGGCATCCCTGGTCTGATGCAGATTCGGGGCTCCAAAGGGCCTGGATTTCTTGTGTTGTGTTTTATTACTTGTACTGCTTTGATTTGGCTCAAAATACTTTAGTATTCACAACTGGCAGGTGTGTTTACTGACATTTTTAATCTCTCCCTCTCTCGATGTAGACTGCCTTCCTGCTTCAAATTATCCACCATTGTCCCTGTACCAAAAAAGACCAAGGTAACATGCCAAAATGACTGGCGTCCTGTCACACTCACCTCAAAAATAAGCAAATGCTTTAAGAGTCTGATCAAGGACTACATCTGCAGCATGCTACCACCCAAACTGGACCCCCTACAATTTGCTTACCGACACTTCTGATCGACAGACAATGCAATAGCCACTGCTCTACATACCATCCTTGCACATCTGGAGAAGAAGGATGCTTGTATGGGAATGCTGTTCTTGGAATGCAGTTCAGCATTCAACACCATAGTTCCATCCAGGCTCGACAAGAAGCTCAGAGACCTCAGCCTTGACCCTGCCTTGTGCAGCTGGATCCTGGACTTCCTGTCAGATCTCCTGCAGGTGGTAAGAGTGGGCTCCCACACCTCCACCCCTCTAACTCTCAATACAGGAGCCCCCCCATGGCTGTGTACTAAGTCCCCTACTTTACTCCCTGTATAACCATGACTGTGTTGCCACCTATAGCTCTAATCTGCTAATTAAATTTTCTGACGACACTACATTGATTGGCCTTACCTCAAACAATAACGAGGTGGCCTACAGGGAATAAGTCATCTCTCTGATACAGTGGTGTCAAGAAAACAACCTCTCCCTCAATGTTGTGATAAAGAAAGGAGCTGGTTGTGGATTACAGGGGGGAATGGAGAGAGGCTAACCCCTATTGACATCAATGGATCTGGGGTTGAGAGAGTAAACAGCTTCAAGTTCCTCAGCATCCACATCACCAAGAACCTCACATGGTCTGTACACACCAGCTGTGCGGTGAAAAATGCACAACAGCGCCTCTTTTACCTCAGACAGTTGAAGAAGTTTGGCATAAGCCCCAATTCTTAAGAACTTTCGACAGGGGCACAATTGAGAGCATCCTGACTGGCTGCATCACTGCCTGCTATGGGAACTGTACCTCCCTTAATCGCAGGATTCTGCAGAAAGTGGTGCAGACAGCCCAGCGCATCTGTAGTTGTGAACTTCCCATTATTTAGGACATTTACAAAGACAGGATTATTGGGGACCTGTTACCCTCAACCACAATCTATTCCAGCTGCTACCATCCGGGAAACAGTACCGCAGCATAAAAGCCAGGACCAACAGGCTCCGGGATAGCTTCTTCCACCAGGCCATCAGACTGATTAACTCACGCTGATTTGGGTGTATTCTATGTTACATTGACTGTTGTATTTATTATAAATTATTATAAATTACTATGATTATGATTGCATATTTAGACAGAGACGTAACATAAAGATTTTTACTCCTCCTGTATCTGAAGGATGTCAGAAATAAAGTCAATTCAATTCCGGGAACTGTGGGAGCAGTATCGAGAAGGAAAGGAGCTCGTGCTATACGACAAGTTGTTGTATAAAGCAAGAAAGTGGATATGAGGGAAGCTATGAGGAGTGTAGAGTGATGTGATTGGTGGATACATTCATAGTTCACTGCCAGCACCGTTGAGTTGGGGATGACTTTAAGAGGTTGGTTCCGACGTGTTGACGTAATTACAAAAAGTACTTTTACTGCACTTTCTGTTCAGTGCTTAGAGTACAATAAATTAATTTTCCTGGTTTTCTTAAACATAAAAGGCCTCCACCATTTTTATTTGCAAAAATCTTCATTGGTGACCTTTATGTTCTAGGATGATTCCAGAGTTACTGCACAGGAGATGTCAGGGGTAGGTTTTTTATGCAGAGAGTGGTGAATGCATGGAATGGGCTGCTGGTGGCAGCAATGGAGGCGGAAACGATGGGGTCTTTTAAGATTAGATTAGATTATGAGAACACTCAGTCCTCATTTATTGTCATTTAGAAATGCATGCATGCATTAAGAAATGATACAATGTTTCTCCAGAGTGATATCACAGAAAAACAGGACAAACCAAAGACTAACACTGACAGAACCACATAATTATAACATATAGTTACAGCAGCGCAAAGCAATACCATAATTTGATAAAGAACAGACCATGAGCACGGTACAAAAAAGTCTCAAAGTCCTGAGTCGATCGACTCCCAAGTCCCCGATAGAAGGCAGCAAAGGGAGAAACTTCCTGCCATAAACCTCCAGGCACCAATAACTGCCGATGCATTGGAAGCATCCGACCACAGTAGACACTGAGTCCGTCCGTCCGAAAACTTCGAGCCTCCGACCAGCCCCTCCGATACAGCCTCCCGAGTGCCATCCTCTGCCAAGCGACTTCGACCTTGCCCGGCCGCCGAAACAAGCAAAGCCGAGGATTCAGGGCCTTCTCCTCCGGAGATTCCGGACCACACAGTAACAGCGGCAGTGAATCGGGCATTTCAGAAGTTTCTCCAGATGTTCCTCTATACTCTCACATCTGTATCCATCAAATCAGAATTGTGCATGGTCCCCTACTTGACAAATAACAGACATCACCACTGAAGTGGCCACGCGCGCTGTGTCGCACTGCCATCTTCTCCTTCTCCTCCTGGATGGAGCTCAGAAAAATAGAGGGCTACGGGTAAGCCTAGGTAGTTCTAAGGTAAGGACATGTTCAGCATGGTTTTGTGGGCCGAAGGGCCTGTATTGTGCTGTAGGATTTCTATGTTTCTATGCTGGGTAACACACTTGCTTTGGATCTGCAAGAGTTTGGGGAGTAAAATGCTTTTGCTTGATTTGTGCAAGCCAAGGCCGAATTCGCATTGTGAGAAATCTCCAACAACACCAAATATTTCTGTGTGGTAGCATCACTCAGTAACTTCACAGTTGTGAGAGTGGTGAGTCTACTAGAACACCCACCTGAATATGATAAATAACAATCGCTGAGAACTCACTTTTTGCAGACTTTTGGACTATCGGAGTCTGAGCACGCCAGACAGTTGCTCTCCTTGCCCGGTCTTGGTGATGCTAAGCCATCAGGGCTAATGATCCACAAGCTGTCTCTCCTGGAAAATCACCAATCTTGTTTATTTTTAAAAAACTCTTCATGCAGCTAACACTTGATGAAGTTCACATAGCCATCACTAATGTACTGTGAAGGACTATAGGGAGCTTGCTAAATGGCTAATAGTCTATACTCAGCCAGGCAGCAGACATAATCCTCCATTCTCTTCCTCAATAGGCTCGGTCAGTAAGACCCCCAACATAAGGACACCCGCAGCTGTGGAACAGACAGACCTGGGTCTGTGTTTTTACCACCCTTGCTTTGGCAAGAATGCGAGGAAGTGACAACGGCCTTGCAGCTTCAACAGTGCCAGCGCATCGAGACATCAGAGGTCTGTGAACACTGTGGGCTCCAGCTGCCAGGTTACCTATTGTTCATTACAGACACCCTTTCAGGGCAACACTTCCTGTGTGACACAGGTGCTTAAGTGAGTGTGCTGCCAGCATCATTGTCCTGTGGGGTTGTTCATTGTTCTGATTGTCAAAAGTTGCTTCTGTTGTGATTGGTTAGTTTAGAAACTGCAGCTGGTTTTCACACTGAATAGCAGCCTGGAATCCCGTTATAAATATCCTGGGTATATAAAGTAGCATGTGGGAGCAACTTTCTCCCTTTCCTTTGTTTCAGGCGAGACCATTGAATCAGAATCAGAATCAGGCTTATTATCACAGGCACATGACGTGAAATTTGTTAATTTAGCAGCAACAGCAGCAGTTTAATGCAATATATAATATAGAAGAGAAAAAATAAATAAATAAAATTAAAATAAGAATAATAAATAAATAACTAAATCAATTACAGTATATGTATATGGGATAGATTAAAAACATGCAAAAACAGAAATGGTGTATATTTTTTAAAAAGTGAGTTAGTGTCCATGGGTTCAATGTCCATTTAGGAATTGGATGGCAGAGGGGAAGAAGCTGTTCCTGAATCACTGAGTGTGTGCCTTCAGGCTTCTGTACCTCCTACCTGATGGTAACAGTGATAAAAGGGCATGCCCTGGGTACTGGAGGTCCTTAATAACGGACGCTGCATTTCTGAAATACTGCTACCTGAGGATGTCCTGGGTACTTTGTAAGCTAGTACCCAAGATGGAATTGACTAGATTAAAAAACCTCTGCAGCTTCTGTCAGACTTGTGCAGTTGCCCCTGTATACCAGACAGTGATGCAGCCTGTCAGAGTGCTCTCCACGGTACATCTATAGAAGTTTTTGAGTGTATTTGTTGACATGCTAAATCGCTTCAAACTCCTAATAAAGTATAGCTGCTGTCTTGTCTTCTTTATAACTACATTGATATGTTGGGACCAGGTTAGATCCTCAGAAATCTTGACACCCAGGAACTTGAAACTGCTCACCCTCTCCACTTCTGATCCCTCTATGAGGATTGGTATGTGTTCTTTCGTCTTACCCTTCCTGAAGTCCACAATCAGGTCTTTCGTCTTACTGACGTTGAGTGCCAGGTTGTTGCTGTGGCACCACTCCACTAGTTGGCATATCTCACTCCTGTACGTCCTCTCATCACCACCTGAGTTTCTACCAACAATGGTTGAATCATCAGCAAATTTATAGATGGTGTTTGAGCTATGCCTAGCCACACAGTCATGTGAATGTAGAGCAGTGGGCTAAGCACACATCCCTGGGGTGCTCCAGTGTTGATTGTCAATGAGGAGAATACATTATCACCAATCTGCACAGATTATTGTCTTCCGGTTAGGAAGTCGAGGATCCAATTGCAGAGGGAGGTACAGAAACCCAGGTTTTGCAAATTCTCAATCAGGATTGTGGGAATGATGTTAATAAATGCTGAGCTATAGTCTTTGAAAAGCATCCTGACAAAGGTGTTTGTGTTGTCCAGGTGGTCTAAAGCCGTATGGAGAGCCATTGAGATTGCATCTGCCATTGACCTGTTGTGGCGATAAGCAAGCTGCAATAGGTCCAGGTCATTGCTGAGGCAGGAGTGCAGTCTAGTCATGACCAACCTCTGAAAGCATTTCATTACTGTAGCTGTGAGTGCTATCAGGTGACAGTCATTAGGGCAGCTCACATTGTTCTTCTTAGGCACTGGTATCATTGTTGCCTTTTTAAAGCAAGTGGGAACTTCTGCCCGTAGCAGTGAGAGGTTGAAAATGTCCTTGAATGCTCCTGCTAGTTATTTGGCACAGGTTTTCAGAGCCTTACCAGGTACTCCATCTGGACCTTCCAACTTGCGAAGGTTCACTCTCTTTAAAGACAGCCTAGCATCGGCCTCTGAGGCAGAGATCACAGGGTCATCAGGTGCAGCAGGGAAGGTGTGCTCTGCATGCACTTTTAACTAAGTATATTTGTGATATGTATGTTTGTTTGGTGTTCAGCTTTGTAGTGTCTGTAACTTGTAGGACATGAATGTTTGGTCCAATTTTTACTGTTTATCAATATATTATGAAAATACCTATTTGAAGTTAGTGCATGTCCTGTCTCACTTGCCAGACCCGTGAACCTGATTCAACATTACATTTGGCACTGCAAGCAGGGTATGGCTTTTTGAGCAGAAATGCATTTCTCAAAGAGGTTATTTAAAAGTTAAGACCCTTTATCTGCAAGATGCAGAGTCCCAGGGTGGACAAATAATAGTGCAGGTTTTGAAAGTCTCGCTAACTTACTGATGGGTTATGGGATGTCGGTAGATTGGTCAGACCAGTTAAATTTTGCCGGGGTTGAAATGGGGCATCTCATTGTTTCCATAGTTAAATTGTTGAGATTTCCCTGTGGAAAGAGAGCCAGCAGGATGCTTTCTGGCTGTTTGTAGTGATTGTAAGACATCAGTTAAAATGATAGTGGTAGCCTAACAGGGAATGTTGAATTAAATCCTGGAATGATAGGACACGTGGTTATAGAGGCAGTTTTCTCAATAAAAGGGGTAATGCTGTTGGTCACCCTATGAGTACAGCAATTCAATTATCATAAGGTTTAAGGTATGTAGAAGAGGGTGCACGTAGCCAAGTAGGGAAGTTGGATAAGCAGATGGGGAGTGCGGGATACTTCATATCTGGTAATGAAATCGTTTTAATGTTGCTTAAAGCTGGAGTTTCAGAGGAGCAGGTAAATGGGCTTCCAACCCCATCTACAATGTAATGTAGAAATACTGTCAGGAGGAACAAGAAAAGGAGACTGTTGAGGAGGAAGGGTCATTTTTCAAGTCCTCTGTAGATAAGGGTTCCTTTTGTCCTCTGCCAGATTCCCCGCATTATATTCAGGGATCCCTGCAAAGGATATTGGTGAACATTCATTGGGAATCAGTGGGTGGTTAGCACATTCGCACCTCATTGTTGTAGGGAGAGGGTGGTCATTCACCCTGCACCCCTCTTCTCTGTAAATAGAGGGTGAACTCTTTGAATGCAGGGAAATGTGAAGTGTGCCCACACATGTCAGTTTATTTGTGTATGTGTGGACTTTGCCTTTAAGAGACTCGGTGAATGTGGGCCCCATCCAGTTGCTTTTTCCTTGTCTGACGTTCTTTGATAAGTGTGCTGTTTCTCTGAGACACTAACTGTCTGTTTTAAGTTTTTGCAATTCCATGCAAGGCTTATTGAGAAAGTAAGGAGGCATCGGTTCTAGGGTGACCTTGCTTTGTGCATCCAGAATTCGCTTGCCCACAGAAGGCAAAGAGTTGTTGCAGACAGGTCATACTCTGCATGGAGGTTCGAGACCACTGGTGTGCTTCAGGAATCTGTTTGGGACCCGTTCTCTTCATGGGATTGAGTTTAAGAGCCGAGAGGTAATGTTGCAGCTATATAGGACCCTGGTCAGACCCCACTTGGAGTACTGTGCTCAGTTCTGGTAGCCTCACTACAGGAAGAATGTGCAAATTACAGAAAGGGAGATTTACAAGGAAGTCGCCTGGATTGGGAAGCATGCCTTATGAGAATAGGTTGCGTGAACTCAGCCTTTTCTCCTTGGAGCGACGGAGGATGAGAGGAGACCTGATAGAGGTGTATGAGAGGCATTGATCGTGTGGGTAGTCTGAGGCTTTTTCCCAAGGTTAAAAAGGCAAACACGAGAGGGCACAGTTTTAAGGTGCTTGGAAGCAGGTACAGACGAGATGTCAAGGGTAAGTATTTTTACGCAGAGTGTGAGTGCGTGGAATGGGCTGCCTGCAACGGTGGTGGAGGCGGATACGAAAGGGTCTTTTAAGAGACTCCTGGATAGGTTCATGGAGTTTGGAAAAATTGAGCGCTATGGGTAACCCGAGGTAATTCCTAAGTAAGTGCATGCTCAGCACTGCATTGTAGGTGAATGTCCTGTATTGTGCTGTTGGTTTTCTATGTTTCTATAGGAAGTTTTAAAGGAGATGTGTCATAAGGTGGTGGCTGGGATCGGACCCAAGTGCAAGACACAGACACTGAAGTACCAGGGACGGGACTAGGATACAGCGCGATGCCAAGGACATGGACAGGAAAACCAGGAACCTGGAACAGGACTGGACAAAAGAGCCAGGAGCCCGGGCTTTGACTCCGAGCCAGAAACTGGACAAGAACCCAGTACCTGGGTCTTGCCTCTGGCTCGGACCACAGAACTAGGCAAGGACGAGGCTTGACAGGAAGGCAAGACGAGGCTGGAGTCTTAAGACTTGAGGGTAGAGGCTAGAGACTTGGCTTGGCTTGGCAAGAGGCTAGAGGCTAGAGGCTGTAGTCTTCAGGCTTGAGGCTAGGCAGGAGGCTGCAGTCCTCAGGCTTGAGGCAAGGCAGGAGTCTGCAGTCCTCAGGCTTGAGGCTAGGCAGGAGGCTGGAGTCTTCAGGCTTGAGGCTAGGCAAGAGGCTGGAGTCTTCAGGCTTGAGGCTAGGCAAGAGGCTGGAGTCTTCAGGCTTGAGGCTAGGCAAGAGGCTGGAGTCATCAGGATTGAGGCTAGGCAGGAGGCTGGAGTCTTCAAGCTAGAGGCTAGGCTGGAAGCTGGAGTCTTCAGGCTAGAGGCTAGGTGAGAGGCTGAAGTCTTCAGGCTCGAGGCTAGGCAGGAGACGAGGCGAGGCTTGGCAGGAGGCTGGAGAATTGAGACTTGAGGCGAGGCGAGGCTGGAGGCTGGAGACTTGAGGCGAGGCTGGAAGCTGGAGGCAGGGAACTTGAGGCGAGGCTGGAGGCTGGACACAGGAGACTTGAGGCTAGGCAGCAGGCTGCAGTCCTCAGGCTTGAGGCTAGGCAGCAGGCTGCAGTCCTCAGGCTTGAGGCTAGGCAGGAGGCTGCAGTCCTCAGGCTTGAGGCTAGGCAGGAGGCTGCAGTCCTCAGGCTTGAGGCTAGGCAGGAGGCTGCAGTCCTCAGGCTTGAGGCTAGGCAGGAGGCTGCAGTCCTCAGGCTTGAGGCTAGGCAGGAGGCTGCAGTCCTCAGGCTTGAGGCTAGACAGGAGGCTGGAGTCTTCAGGCTTGAGGCTAGGCGAGAGGCTGGAGTCTTCAGGCTTGAGGCTAGGCGAGAGGCTGGAGTCTTCAGGCTCGAGGGTAGGCAGGAGATGAGGCGAGGCTTGGCAGGAGGCTGGAGAATTGAGACTTGAGGCGAGGCGAGGCTGGAGGCTGGAAGCAGCAGACTTGAGGCGAGGCGAGGATGGAAACTGGAGGAAGGAGAATTGAGATGAGGTGAAGCTGGAGGCAGGAGAGTTGAGGCGAGGCGAGGCTGGAGGCAGGAGACTTGAGGTGAGGCTGGAAGCTGGAGACAGGGAACTTGAGGCGAGGCTGGAGGCTGGAGGCAGGACACCGGAGGCGAGGCTGGAGGCTGGAGGCAGGACACCGGAGGCGAGGCTGGAGGCTGGAGGCAGGAGACTTGAGGCGAGGCGAGGCTGGAGGCTGGAGACTGGATGCAGGAGACTTGAGGCGAGGCTGGAGGCTGAAGGCAGGACACCGGTGGCGAGGCTGGAGGCTGGAGGCAGGAGACTTGAGGTGAGGCGAGGCTGGAGGCTGGAAGCAGGAGATTGAGGTGAAGCGAGGCTGGAGGCTGGAGGAAGGACACCGGAGGCGAGGCTGGAGGCATGAGGTGAGGCGAGGCTGGAGGCTGGAGGCAGGAAATTGAGGTGAAGGGAGGCTGCAGGCTGGAGGCAGGAGCCGAGGCTGGAGGCTGGATGCAAGAGAATTGAGGCGAGGCTGGAGGATGGGGACTGGAGACTGAAGACTTGTGGCGAGGCGAGGCTGGAGGCTGGAGGCAGGAGCCGTGAGGTGAGGCGAGGCTGGAGGATGGAGGCAGGAGACTTGAGGCAAGGCTTGGCAGGCTCCTCCTCGGCAGGGCGCAGTTCACCTGGGCAGGGCGCGGATCACCTGGGCAGGGCACGGTACTCCAGGGCAGGGCACGGATCACCACCTGAAAGAGGCAAGGGACAGGAAGGGACAGAATCACCCCCAGGTAACGGCAAGACGGCCTGACTTACCTGGGTGGAGGAAAGGGACAGGAAGGGAGCTTGGTACAGGGTGGGTCCAGGACAAGACTGCAGGCAAGACGAGGCGAGAGTTACCAGCAAGACAAGGCAAGGTTTCAGGTGAGGAAACAGAAGGCAGAGCAGGAGATACAAGGAGTAAGGACAAGAACAATCCAGCAGCCACGACAGGATCTCTGAAGGTATTTATGCAGCCAGCCCCAACGTGCATCAGCTGCTACAATTAGCTGAACAAGGACAGAAAAAGGGTAGATAGGAAAACCTGGAGCAAGGGTCGATGGACCGGGCTGTGAACCAGAATAGGGACTTCACAGACCAGACCATGATAGTACCGGCGCCCCCTCCCCCACCCCTCCCCAACCACGGGAGCCTCCTGGCAACCAAACAGAGTATCCAGACTATGGACGACCCAGACAGGTGGGAGGGTAATTAATAGAAAGGAACCCCCAGTGGCAAGAGGAAAAACGACAATGTCTGTGTCGCTGGGTCCATGGTTGGCTGGATGGTTCTATCATAAGGTGGTGGCTGGGAACGGACCCAAGTGCAAGACAGAGACACTGAAGTACTAGGGACAGGATGAGGATACAGGGCAATGGCAAGGACATGGACAGGAAAACCAGGAACCTGGAACAGGACTGGACAAAAGAGCTAGGAGCCCTGGGTTGGACCCTGAGCCAGAGACTGGACAAGGACCCAGTACCTGGGTCTTGCCTCTGGCTCAGACCCCAGAACAAGGCAAGGACGAGGCTTGGGAGGCAGGCAGCATGAGGCTGGAGTCTTAAGACTTGAAGCTAGAGGCTAGAGACTTGGCTTGGCTCGGCAAGAGGCGAGATGCTAGAGTCTTGGCTTGGCTTGGCAAGAGGCTACAGGCTAGAGGCTGGACTCTTCAGGCTTAGGGCTAGGCAGGAGACTGGAGTCTTCAGGCTTGAGGCCAGGCAGGAGGCTGGAGTCTTCAGGCTTGAGGCCAGGCAGGAGGCTGGAGTCTTCAGGCTTGAGGCCAGGCAGGAGGCTGGAGTCTTCAGGCTTGAGGCCAGGCAGGAGGCTGGAGTCTTCAGGCTTGAGGCCAGGCAGGAGGCTGGAGTCTTCAGGCTTGAAGCCAGGCAGGAGACTGGAGTCTTCAGGCTTGAGACCAGGCAGGAGGCTGGAGTCTCAGGCTTGAGGCCAGGCAGGAGGCTGGATTCTTCAGGTTTGAGGCTAGGCAGGAGGATGAAGTCTTCAGGCTTGAGGCTCGGCAGGAGGATGGATTCTTCAGGCTTGAGTCTAGGCAGGAGGATGGTGTCTTCAGGCTTGAGGATAGGCAGGAGTCTGCAGTCTTCAGGCTAGAGGCTAGGCGAAAGGCTGGACTCTTCAGGATAGAGGCTAGGCGAGAGGCTGGAGTCATCAGGCTTGCAGCTAGGCAGGAGACGAGGCAAGGCCTGGCAGGAGGCTGGAGACTTGAGACTTGAGGCGAGCCGATGCTGGAGGCTGGAGGCAGGAGACTTGAAGTGAGGCTGGAAGCTGGAGGCAGGAGACTTGAGGTGAGGCGAGGCTGGAAGAAGGAGACATGAGGCGAGGCGAGGCTGGAGGCTGGAGGCAGGAGCCTTGAGGTGAGGCGAGGCAAGACTGGAGGCTGGAGGCAGGAGTCTTGAGGTGAGGTGAGGCTGGAGGCTGGAGGCAGGGCAAATGAGGTGAGGTAAGGCTAGAGGCTGGAGGCAGGAGACTTGAGACAGAGGCAAGGCTGGAGGCTGGATGCAGGAGATGAGGCTCTAGGTGGAGGCAGGAGACTTGAGGTGAGGTGAGGCTGGAGGCTGGTGGCAAGAGCCTTGAGGTGAAGTGAGGCTGGAGGCTGGAGGCAGGAGACTTGAGGTGAGGCTAGAGGCTGGAGGCTGGACGCAGGAGACTTGAGGCGAGGTGAGGCTGGAGGCTGGAGGCAGGAGACTTGAGGCGAGGCTGGAGGCTGGAGGCAGGAGACTTGAGGTGAGGCGAGGCTGGAGGCTGAAGGCAGGAGACTTGAGGCGAAGCGAGGCGAGACCGGAGGCCTGAGGCAGGAGACTTGAGGTGAGGCTGGAGTCTAGAGGCAGGAGATTGAGGCGAGGCGAGGCTGGAGGCTGGAGGCAGGAGCCTTGAGGCGAGGCGAGGCAAGACTGGAGGCTGGAGGCTGAAGACTTGAGGCGAGTCAAGACTGGAGAATGGAGGCAGGAGACTTGAGGCGAGGTGAGGCTGGAGGCTGGAGGTAGGAGACTTGAGGTGAGGCCAGGCTGGAGGCTGGAGGCAGGAGACTTGAGGTGAGTCGAAACTGGAGGATGGAGGCAGGAGTCTTGAGGTGAGGTGAGGCTGGAGGTTGGAGGCAGGACAAATGAGGTGAGGCAAGGCTGGAGGCTGGATGCAGGAGATGAGGCACTAGGTGGAGGCAGGAGACTTGAGGCGAGGCGAGGCTGGAGGCTGGAGGCAAGAGACTTGAGGCGAGGCTGGAGGCTGGAGGCTGGAGGCAGGAGACTTAAGGCGAGGTGAGGCTGGAGGCTGGAGGCAGGAGTCTTGAGGCGAGGCTGGAGGCAGGAGACTTGAGGCGAAACGAGGCGAGACCTGAGGCCTGAGGCAAGAGACTTGAGGCGAGATGAGGCTGGAGGCTGGAGGCTGGAGGGAGGAGACTTGAGGCGAGGCGATGCTGGAGGCTGGAGGGAGGAGACTTGAGGCGAGGCGATGCTGGAGGCTGGAGGCAGGTGACTTGAAGTGAGGCTGGAGTCTAGAGGCAGGACACGAGGCGAGGCGAGGCTGGAGGCTGGAGGCAGGAGCCTTGAGGTGAGGCAAGGCATGACTGGAGGCTGGAGGCAGGAGACTTGAGGCGAGTCAAGACTGGAGGATGGAGGCAGGAGTCTTGAGGCGAGGTAAGGCTAGAGGCTGGAGGCAGGAGACTTGAGACGGAGGCAAGGCTGGAGGCTGGATGCAGGAGACGAGGCCCCAGGCTGGAGGCAGGAGACTTGAGGCCAGGCGAGGCTGGAGGCTGGAGGCAAAAGCCTTGAGGTGAGGTGAGGCTGGAGGCAGGAGACTTGAGGCGAGGCGATGCTGGAGGCTGGAGGCAGAAGACTTGAAGTGAGGCTGGAGTCTAGAGGCAGGAGACGAGGCGAGGCGAGGCTGGAGGCTGGAGGCAGGAGGCTTGAGGTGAGGCGAGGCAAGACTGGACACTGGAGGCAGGAGTCTTGAGGTGAGGTGAGGCTGGAGGGTGGAGGCAGGACAAATGAGATGAGGCAAGGCTGGAGGCTGGATGCAAGAGATGAGGCTCTAGGTGGAGGCAGAAGACTTGAGGTGAGGCGAGGCTGGAGGCTGGAGGCAAGAGCCTTGAGGTGAGGTAAGGCTGGAGGCTGGAGGCAGGAGACAAGGCTCTAGGCTGGAGGTAGGAGACTTGAGGCCAGGCGAGGCTGGAGGCAAGAGCCTTGAGGTGAGGTGAAGCTGGAGGCTGAAGGCAGGAGATTTGAAGAGAAGCTGGAGGCTAGAGGCAGGAGACTTGAGGTGAGGCGAGGCAGGAGGCTGGAGGCAGGAGACTTGAGGCGAGGCAAAGCTGGAGGCTGGAGGCTGGAGGCAGGAGAATTGGGGCAAGGCTGGAGGCTGGAGACTGGAAGCAGGAAATGAGGTGAAGCTGGAGGATGGAGGCAGGAGACTTGAGGCGAGGATGGAAGCAGGAGACTTGAGGCGAGGCTGGAGGCTGGAGGTTGGAGAAAGGAGACTTGAGGCGAGGCGATGCGAGACCGGAGGCCTGAGGCAGGAGACTTGAGGCGAGGCGAGGCTGGAGGCAGGAGACTTGAGGTGAGGCGTGGCTGGAGGCTGGAGGCAGGAGACTTGAGGTGAGGCTGGAGGCTGGAGACTGGAAGCAGGAAACGAGGTGAGGCTGGAGGGTGGAGGCAGGAGACTTGAGGTGAGGATGGAAGCTGGAGGCAGGTGACTTGAGGTGAAGCGAGGCTGGAGGCTGGAGGAAGGAGACATGAGGCGAGACGATGCTGGAGGCAGGAGACTTGAAGAGAGGCTGGAGGCTGGAGACTGGAAGCAGGAAACTTGAGGCGAGGCTGGAGGCTGGAAGCTAGAGGCGGGAGACTTGAGGCAAGGATGGAAGCAGGAGACTTGAGGTGAGGCTGGAGGTTGAAGAAAGGAGACTTGAGGCGAGGCGATGTGAGACCGGGGGCCTGAGGCAGGAGACTTGAGGCGAGGCGAGGCTGGAGGCTGGAGGCAGGAGACTTGAGGTGATGCAAGGCTGAAGGCTGGAGGCAGGAGACTTGAGGTGACGCGAGGCTGGAGGCTGGAGGCAGGAGACGAGGCTCTAGGCTGGAGGTAGAAGAGTTGAGACCAGGCGAGGCTGGAGGCAAGAGCCTTGAGGTGAAGTGAGGCTGGAGGCTGGAGGCAGGAGACTTGAAGGGAAGCTGGAGGCTAGAGGCAGGAGACTTGAGGTGCGGCGAGGCAGGAGGCTGGAGGCAGGAGACTTGAGGAGAGGCAAAGCTGGAGGCTGGAGGCTGGAGGCTGGAGAATTGGGGCAAAGCTGTAGGCTGGAGGCTGGTGTCAGAAGACTTGAGGCCAGGTGCAGCTGGAGGCTGGAGGCAAGAGCTTTGAAGTGAGGTGAGGCTGGAGGCTGGAGGCAGGAGACTTGAGGCGAGGCTGGAGGCTGGAGACTGGAAGCAGGAAACGAGGTGAGGCTGGAGGATGGAGGCAGGAGACTTGAGGCGAGGATGGAAGGTGCAGGCAGGAGAATTGAGGTGAAGCGAGGCTGGAGGCTGGAGGCAGGAGACTTGAGGCGAAGCGAAGCGAGACCAGAGGCCTGAGGCAGGAGACTTGAAGCAAGGCGAGGCTGGAGGCTGGAGGCAGGAGACTTGATGTGAGGCAAGGCTGGAGGTTGGAGGCAGGAGACTTGAGGCGAGGCAAAGCTGGAGGCTGGAGGCTGGAGGCAGGAGAATTGAGGCCAGGCGAGGCTGGAGGCTGGAGGCAAGAGCTTTGAAGTGAGGTGAGGCTGGAGGCTGGAGGCAGGAGACTTGAGGCGAGGCGAGGCTGGAGGAAGGAGACTTGAAGAGAGGCTGGAGGCTGAAGACTGGAAGCAGAAAACTTGAGGCGAGGCTGGAGGCTGGAGGCTTGAGGCAGGAGACTTGAGGCGAGGATGGAAGCAGGAGACTTGAGGCGAGGCTGGAGGCTGGAGGTTGGAGAAAGGAGACTTGAGGTGAGGTGATGCGAGACCAGAGGCCTGAGGCAGGAGACTTGAGGCGAGGTGAGGCTGGAGGCTGGAGGCAGGAGACTTGAGGCGAGGCTTGGCATGCTCCTCCTGGGCAGGGCACGGTTTACCTGGGCAGGGCGCGGATCACCATCTGAAAGAGGCAAGGGACAGGAATGGACAGAACCAATCCCAGGTAACGGCAAGATGGCCTGGCTTACCTGTGCGGAGACAAGGGACAGAAAGGGAGCTAGGTACAGGACAAGACTGCAGTGAGAAGAGGTGACAGTTACCGGCAAGACAAGGCAAGGCTTCTGGCCAAGCAAGTCGAGACGAGAACTTCAGGCAAGGCGAGAGTTACCAGCAGGACAATGCACGGCTTCAGGCGAGGAACCAGAAGGCAGAGCAAGGGATACAAGGAGTCAGGACAAGAACAATCCAACACCCACGCCCTGGTCTCTGGTGGTATTTATGCAGCCAGCCCCAGTTAGCATCAGCTGCCTCAATTAGCTCAACAAGGACAGAAACAGGGTGGATAGGAAAACCTGGAACAAAGGTCGATGGACCAGACCGTGAACCAGAATACGGACTTCATGGACCAGACCATGACAATACCACACTCCCCTCCACCACGGGAGCCTCCTGGCAACCAAACAGACTATGGACGACCCAGGCAGGTGGGAGGGTAATTAATAGAAAGGAACCCCCGGTGGCAAAAGGAAAACGACAGTGTCTGTGTCACTGGGTCCATGGTTGTCTGGATCGTTCTGTCATAAGATGGTGGCTGGGAATTGACCCAAGTGCAAGACACAGAGACTGAAGTACTAGGGACAGTACTAGGATATAGGGCGAGGGCAAGAACATGGACAGGAAAACCAGGAACCTGGATCAGGACTGGACAAAAGAGCTAGGAGTTCGGGCTTCGACTCCGAGCCAGAGACTAGACAAGGACCCAGTACCTGGGTCTTGCCTCTGGCTCGGACCCCAGAACTAGGCAAGAATGAGGCTTGGCAGGCAGGCAGGACGAGGCTGGAGTCTTAGGACTTGAAGCTAGAGGCTAGAGACTTGGCTTGACTTGGCAAGAGGCTAGATGCTAGAGACTTGGCTCGGCTTGGCAAAAGGCAAGAGTCTTAAGACTTGAAGCTAGAGGCTAAAGACTTGGCTTGGCTTGGCAAGAGGCTAGAGACTAGACATGGAGTCTTCAGCCTTGGGGCTAGGCAGGAGGATGGAGTCTTCAGCCTTGGGGCTAGGCAGGAGGCTGGAGTCTTCAGGCTTGAGGCTAGGCAGGAGGCTGGAGTCTTCAGCCTTGAGCCCAGGCAGGAGGTTGGAGTCTTCAGGCTTGAAGCTAGGCAGGAGGCTGCAGTCTTCAGGATTGAGGCTAGGCAGGAGGCTGGAGTCTTCAGGCTTGAGGCTAGACAGGAGACTGGAGTCTTCTGGCTTGAGGCTCGGCAGGAGGCTGGAGTCTCCAGGCTTGAGGCTAGGCAGGAGGGTGCAGTCTTCAGGATTGAGGCTAGGCAGGAGGATGGAGTCTTCAGCCTTGGGGCTAGGCAGGAGGCTGGAGTCTTCAGGCTTGGGGCTAGGCAGGAGGCTGGAGTCTTCAGCCTTGAGCCCAGGCAGGAGGTTGGAGTCTTCAGGCTTGAGGCTAGGCAGGAGGCTGCAGTCTTCAGGATTGAGGCTAGGCAGGAGGCTGGAGTCTTCAGGCTTGAGGCTAGACAGGAGACTGGAGTCTTCAGGATTGAGGCTAGGCAGGAGGCTGGAGTCTTCTGGCTTGAGGCTCGGCAGGAGGCTGGAGTCTCCAGGCTTGAGGCTACGCAGGAGGGTGCGGTCTTCAGGATTGAGGCTAGGCAGGAGGCTGGAGTCTTCAGGCTTGAGGCTAGACAGGAGACTGGAGTCTTCAGGATTGAGGCTAGGCAGGAGGCTGGAGTCTTCTGGCTTGAGGCTTGGCAGGAGGCTGGAGTCTCCAGGCTTGAGGCTAGGCAGGAGGCTGGAGTCTCCAGGCTTGAGGCTAGGCAGGAGGCTGGAGTCTCCAGGCTTGAGGGTAGGCAGGAGGCTGGAGTCTTCAGGCTTGAGGCTAGGCAGGAGACTGGAGTCTTCAGGCTTGAGGGTAGGCAGGAGGCTGGAGTCTTCAGGCTAGGGGCTAGGTAAGGGGCTGGAGTCTTCAGGCTTGAGGCTAGTGTGACCAAGTTATCAGAAGATGCCGATAAGAGAGAGACAAATGGGGGAAGCATTCAAAATGCTAATAAGAGAGAGACGAGAGGGATTAACAAAAAGGAGACACAGTTCCGAGTATTGGCAGAGACTGGTTACTTTGAACCTGAACTGTTTGAAGTTTGATGGACAGGTGATACCCCAGCAGGGGGATAAAAGGAATAGGTTCGCTAGGGCAAAGGACACCATGACACACACAACACCACGAGATAACGAGACCCTGGAAAATCGGTGTGCCCCCACAAGTTGGAGTGAGTTTTGGAGGTCTGGTCGCAGGACCAACCATAGACGCACAGGGTGAGAAGGTACGGTCGGCGGGAACCTGGTGTGTGTGTCCACCCTTGCCTGGGTGCTGGGTTCACCGCAGAAGAACGACTGTATCCGGAACGGAGGGGTCACAGTCGGTGACCTCAGAAGATGTGAAAAAGGGCTCACGCCGATAGCTAACCGTGAAGATCAAAGGTCGGTCTGTTGAATCCGATTTGAATATCAGCATTTGCTCTTTTTCTCTCTCTCCCCAACGGCACGACGGCGATATACTGCAAACTGAAACTGAACTGAACTCTGTGTCACTTGAGACTGATCATTTTACCCCTAGACTGCGATAGAGTTTGATTGATCCTATTATCCTGGTTCTGTGTACATGTGTGTTGATTCATTGCTAACCTGTTGCATTTATATCCTTACTATTAGAGTATTGTGTTACTTATTTCTTTAATAAAACTTTCTTAGTTCCGGTAATCCAGACTCCAACTAAGTGGTCCATTTCTACTGGTTTGGCAACCGAGTTACGGGGTACGTAACACAAGGCAGCAGACGAGGCGAGACTTGGCAGGACGCTGGAGACTTGAGACTTGAGGCGAGGTGAAGCTGTAGGCTGGAGGTTGGAGGCAGGAGGCAGGAGACTTGAGGCGAGGCAAGGCTAGACCTGGAGGCAGGAGACTTGAGGTGAGGCGAGGCTGGAGGCTGGAGGCAGGAGACCTGAGGCGAGCTGAGGCTGGAGGCTGGAGGCAGGAGGCAGGAGACTTGAGGTGAGGTGAGGCTGGAGGCTGGAGGCAGGAGACGAGGCGAGCTGAGGCTGGAGGCTGGAGGCAGGAGACGAGGCGAGCTGAAGCTGGAGGCTGGAGGCAGGAGACTTGAGGCGAAGTAGGGGTGGAGGCTGGAGGCAGGAGACGAGGCGAAGCGAGGCTGGAGGCAGGAGACTTGAGGCGAGGCTTGGCAGGCTCCTCTTGGGCAGGGCGCGGATCACCTGGGCAGGGCGCGGATCTCCTGGGCAGGGCGCGGATCTCCACCCAACAGAGGCAAGGGACAGGAAGGAACAGAACCAAACCCAGGTAACGACAAGACGGCCTGGCTTATCTGGGCAGAGACAAGGGACAAGAAGGGAGCTAGGTACAGGGTGGCTTCAGGAAAAGACTGCAGGCGAGACGAGATGAGAGTTACCGGCAAGACAAGGCAAGGCTTCTGGCAAAGCAAAGCGAGATGAGATGAGAGTTACTGGCAAGACAAGGCAAGGCTTCTGGCAAAGCAAGGCGAGATGAGAACTTCAGGCAGGGCGAGAGTTACCGGCAAGACAAGGCAGGGCTTCAAGCGAAGAACCAAAAGGGATACAAGGGGTAAGGACAAGAACCATCCAGCAGCCACGCCTGGGACTCTGAAGGTATTTATGCACCCAGCCCCAACAAGCATCAGATGCCTCAATTAGCTCAACAAGGACAGAAACAGGGTAGATAGGAAAACCTGGAGTAAGGGTCGATGGACCGGGCCGTGAAGCAGAATACGGACTTCACAGTCCGGACCATGACAAGATGAGTACAGTTCAGCCTGAGCTTTATGATTTGTGTTTTATGTTTAATCTGCTTTTTGTCTTGTTTATGTACGGGGTTTTTCTTTTTTTATGTTAAATTAAAAATGGCTTCTTTGTTATGTTATACTGGGGAATGCTTCTTTGTTATGTTAAATGCTGGGAGTCTCTCGCTAGGCAGTTGCTTGGGTTAATACAGATAGCAGGGTGCTATTAGCCAACAGGTGTTCATGTATCGTTTTGTTTTCAGATGATAATGCTGTATCATATGACTGTGGATGGGGTTTTGGCGGTAAGTCAGAGGAGAGATGGGAAAGATGGCGGACGTGCGGAAAGGCTCCGGTCGATCACTTTGGGTGGTCCCGACCATGAGCCGACAGGATTCGGGTGGTCGTCAGGAATCGATTGAGCTCCAACGGATGCGCGCAAAGCACTTGGACTTTGATAAGTGTTTGTGCCTTTTTTTTCATTACTTCCTTTTCTGTATCGAATTTATATTTATGTCATAGAATTAGTAATATCTATAAAATGTACTTGGTAAAACGTACTGGGTGTGCTGCCTGATGATTGATGGGTGGGCTTGATTCGGGCGACAACCAGCTTCGTGGGAAGCATTGAGGCATGTGCTGGGTGGGATTTCTCCTTGACATATATGAGCCAATATAACTGAGCATTACATTTAGTTAGTTACTTTTCAGTCAGTTATGACTGTTACTTCTTTATTGTGTCTTAATATGATACTTTGATACTTGTTCCCCCAAATAATTAGTTTAGGGATGACTCATTTCATACTGGCCATATGAAATTTGAGTTGAAAGTTGGCAGAAATTTGGGCAACTTTATTCTGAATATGAGATGCCCACATTTCAGAGGGAATTGAACATCTGGGAAGCAATTCTTGTAGTTTTACTGTTTTCCCCCTTAATATCCAATGATTAATCAGGAACGAGTGCATTTGTATCTCCCTGTATTACAGAGTGGCAAAGTGGTGGATGCTAATTTGTCATAGGAGATCCTGTTATACATTCCTGTGGATGGTATTTGAACTTCAATACTGGACTAACAGGTCAGATTGCTGAATTTGCATGAAGACTCCTTACAATATCGTGGAAGGGATGCCACTGATATCAATCCCTTTGACAAGGAAAAGATGGTGGGGGAATTATCTGGCTTCTC
Source organism: Mobula hypostoma (assembly GCF_963921235.1). Lineage (NCBI taxonomy): Eukaryota > Metazoa > Chordata > Chondrichthyes > Myliobatiformes > Myliobatidae > Mobula > Mobula hypostoma. Next base: position 56,472,572 of record NC_086106.1, on the reverse strand, counting down.
GGGATTTGGTATTCTGTTTTCAGGGAGTTGGGAGGGAGTAGTCTTCTGCCAAATCCTGACCCAGAGTATGGAAACAGCCTTAAGAGACATGAACCTCAATAACCCTGGTGTGAGTACTTTAAGGGCTGATATTTCCCTATGTACCATTTGTATAAATGGAAAGTCCTGACTCCCAGTGATATCCCAACATGACAGTGTTCATGCAGGTGGTATGTTGAGTACAGATACAAGAGGCAAGGTGGATGGCGAGTGTGAGCATGAACAGTATCCTGGGATAGATGCATCTATGCCAAATAGTGTTGTGGGGCTGGGCACTTGCTGGCAGCTGAATGATACTTATTGGATATGCTGTTTCTGGGCCTAGCTGTTATTCCCATAAGGTGGTGCGGTTGATATGTGGTGCTGTATGTACACCAGCCCAGTGCCCTGAATGGACACCTTGCCCTTGCTGGTTGGTAAGAGGGCTATTACAAAGGAATAATATTTCGAATGATAGCTTTTCTCTACATGGTATGGCCAGACTGTCCCGGGAACTGATTTTGATGGTCTTAGATTACTGGCTCACAAAGCAAGGTGGCACTGGTACTGTTATTAGTCAAGAATGCTGCACCTACATTCCTGATGGGTCAGGTAATGTCACTCACCTGCTTGATCATATCTAAGGGTCAGTGTATAAGATCAAGTGGGGGGGCTGGGTCAATGGCATTTACAGTCCAGGCTGGGGCTGGTGGCCTTTTGGGTCACAGAGAGCCTGGTGGACTACCATGGTACACTGGGAGGTGATTATTGGGTTTACAGTACTGGGTATTGTAGTCTTGTGATCTACGTATAACTTAGTTGGGAGTTCATGAGAGTTAAATTAGTCACATTTGCAACTTTTGAGGGGTGGAGTGTCCTGTGGGGGCATGGCTTATTCTAGTTGTCAAAAGGTGCTTTCTTTGTGATTAGTTAGTTTAGAAACTGCAGCTGGTTTCCACATTTGAAAACTGCCTGGAGTCCCATTTCTAATATTCTGGATATACAAATAGCACATGGAAGGGGCTTGCTCTCTTCTTCCTTTGTAAAGGCAAGACCATTGTGAAGTTATGCTCTGCTCACACTTTTAACTAAGTATGTTTGTTTAGTATTCAGCTTTGTCCTGTCTGTAACCTGGGGAACATGAATGTTTGGTCCAGTTTTTACTGTTTGGAAATAAATGATGAATATACTGTACCTATTCGAAGTCAGTGCATTTCCAGTCTCACTTGCCAGAACCGCAACATTACAATCACCTACTGATGAAAGCAAAAGAATGAAGCTTTGCCTCCTGCTGCCAATGGTTGCAGGATCCAGACACAATGGGTGACACTCTGCTTCAGTGGGCAATGTTACACATAGGACTTCGTCCTAGCTAAAGTGGTTAAACCTCTGCTCAGTGCAAATTTCCTGTGTGCCCAAGGATGATTAGTCAATCTTAAAGAACTGCTGGCTTGTGCATGTCATGGACATTGGGTCATTAACCTGTTGCCCGAGTAACTTCATCACAATGACTCTGTCAAGCGCATGCACCACCACGTGTGAGTTTACTCGACTGCTGGGTGAATTCCCAAACCTCTCCAGGCCCATGTTCTCCACTACAGTTGCAAAACACCGGGTCAAGCACCATATACCCACAACTGGCCCGCCATTCCATACCCACACGCATAGACTAGACCCTGAAAAGCTGGCAACCATGAAAGCTGACTTTGCCAACATGGAAAGACTTGGTATTGTACACGGTTGAATAGCCCCAGGGTTTTGCTCCTTCATTTGGACCCTCAATCCGGTGGTGGTTGCCGCCCACATGACAACTGCCGAAACATTAATGAGGCCACGACCCCTGATCATTACCTGGTCCCATACATCCAAGATTTTTCAGCATGTTTAGCAGAGGTGGTGAGTGCGGGTAGCCTGGGGGATGGGAAGCAAGCTGATGTTTGACTCCATTTCATCAATCAAAGCTTCCATTGTGCACCAATTAAAGTGACGAGGGAGAGTGAAATATCCGGGTAAATGTGGAAGGTGAGCACCGGCTGTCTGTCTTCTGATTGGTGAGGATCGCTCTGGTATGCTACTGGAGAGAGGAGAGCCCGCTGCTCTGCCAGGAGAACGTTGCCCAGGTTTTCTGCATTTTGGATGTGGACTTGGACAACAGCCTTTTTCCGGCCTTGTAATATTTTTATATTCTGTGTTTTCTGCCTAATATTTCTCTTTTTTTTCTCTCTGTGCAATGGCAGGTGGATGTAGGGGGTCAATACGCCTGCTCCATTTTGTTCATTTTTTGTGTGGGAGGGGAATTTGGGGTTTGATGAATCTGTTCTGATTTTGTTTGTGTTTTGGATGGGAGGAGGGATTTGGGTGTTGGTGTGCCTGTTCCATTTTTGTTCACTTTTTTCTGCAGGGAGGGGATTTGTGAGTTGATGATCCTGCTACCTTTTTTTTCTTGGTTTCATGACTACCTGGAGAAGAAGAATTTCAGAGTTGTACACTTTGATAATAAATGAACATTTGAAAGTTATTTTCTTCCAAAATCAATCCAGTTAGGAACTACTATCAGTTGCCTAAGGGCTTGGAGGACATTCCCAAAATGGCGTGATAACCCAACTTGGCTGTTTTGAGTTGCTATGTAGACCGTCTGGTCTGAAAAATGATGCAGAGTATTTCCAATGGCTGATGGTCTCTTTATTAAAAGACTTAGTTTCTATTTTTTTGTTTACCCGGATAACACACGTCACGGTGCATCCAAATCCAGATACATATCCCATTTCTGCACACTTTCTGAGCACTTAAACCAACACGGGTTGATTATTAACACAGCTAAATGCCAGTCTGGGTTGTCTACCATGGACTTTCTTGGCCATCGCATCTTTGCAGGAAGTGCTAAACTCCTTCCATCAAAAGTAGCACTGCTTTGGTTTTCCACGGCCCACACTGCTCAAATACCAAAGGAGTTTTTTTAGGTAGGGTGAATTTCTATCAGCCCTTCATTCAACAAGCTACTGAACTTATGCTCCTCCTGTATAGTACATTTGAAGGCAATATCCCATCACTTGACTGGTCAGTGGACATGACAAGGGCATTTGATGATGTCAAACATAATCAGTTGGTTTGACACGTGTGGCATCTGCTCACCTGCTTCAGCCAGCAGCACCAACCCCTCAAAAGGAAGTCCAACATGTTTATCATGAGACTCTCAGTCTCTATCTGGCTGTCCACCATTTTCATTTTCTTCTAGAGGGTGACCATTTCACAGCGTTCATTGACCACAAATTCCTTGTGCATGTGATGGTCAAAATATCAGATCCTTGGTCTGCATGACAGCAACACTACCTAGCCCGCATATCCGAGTTCACAACAGATGTATGGCACATCAAAGGGGAAAATAATGTCATGGCTGATTACCTCTCATGGCTAGCCATTGAGGCCATACACATGGGGGTTGACTATGCCTTCGTGGTGGCTGACCAAGCCCCTGACCCACAGGTCCAGTCTTATGGAACAGCGCATAGCTGACATTAAATTTGGGGAACTGAGGGTTTCTCTGCTGTGTGATATCTCAACCAGTCGCCTTTGCCCCATCATGCCCACAAACTGGTGGTGGGCTGTTTTTGACTCCATTCATGGCATCCAGACTAAAAGGCCTCACAGAAACTAGTTGTACTAAAGTATGTTCAGCACGGCCTGAGGTGCGTAACTGGTCTTCAGCCTGTGTTGAGTGCTAGCAGGCAACAATTAACCGCCATGATCAGATGCTATTGGCATCTTTCGAGGTCCCTGAGCAATGGTTTGACCATACCAATGTGGACCTTGTTGGTCCTTTCCACCACTCCCATGGTTTTATGCACCTCTGTACCATGGAGTGTACCACCAGACGTCCCTCTAGCATCGACGATGGCCGCAGACGTGGCTCAGGCTTTCAAAGCACCTAGATTGCTCGGTTTGGGACCCGATCTGATATTTCTTCTGACTGCAGTTCCCAAATCCATAAACGACATCTGGGCTACGTTTGTCCAGAGCCTCAGTGTTAAACAACATCACACCATGCAGTATCACTCACAGTCCAATGGCGTAGGCAAGTGCTTTCTCCAATCCTTAAAGGCTGCTCTGAGGGCTTCCCTGGCCGATGAGTGTTGGCACGACCATCTCCTGTGGGCCCTGCTGGGGCTCAGAGCTGCTTCAAAAGAGGACCTGCAGTCGTCCGTGGCTGTTGGTAAACGGGCAGCTGTTTGAAGTGCCAGGTGATTTTATTCCTGACAACACGCCCACCTGGTCATCCTCTCAACAGTGTTCCACTATTCTCAGTAAATTCAATTCCTCTGCACCTATTCCTACCTCCCATCATGGCGTACAGCAATCTTGGATTCCTGTTGACCCACATTCCGCTTCCTTTGTTTTTTTCTGCTTTGGAACGGAGAGAAAAGAGTTTTTATCATAGATAGGAATAAATCTGAATGTACTTAAGTAGATTGCCGTAAACCTGCCCAGCAAAATTTCGAGGATTTTGCTACAATGTCCCTGCTGTCACATCATGACTGATAGCTTATTAACACATCTCTGGACAAAGCATATGCTTTACTATTTCTCCACACGTGGAACATAGGACCCGAGCTGGATGGTTCACTTGAACTATAGACAGGCTCGTTATGCTGGATTTAGTGAATTTTTGGGGACCGGTAAAGGGCAATGTAATTACTGGAAACAAAGAATTCATAACCACCGATATTGAGTTGGAAATCACTTTAAAAAGATGGTTTGACATGATGACGTAATTACCATAAGACCATGAGATTTCGGAGCAGAAGTAGGCTAATCGGCCCATCGAGTCTGCTCGGCCATTCAGTCAATGCTGATTCAATTCTTGCAGTTATCCTGACTCCCCTGCCTTCCTCCCATACCCTTTGATGCCCTGGCTAATCAAGAACCTATCTATCTCTGCCTAAATGCACCCAATGACTTGGCCTCCACAGCTGCTCATGGCAACAAATTCCACAGATTTACCATCCTCTGATAAAGTATTTTCTTTGCATCGCTGTTCTCAACGGATGTCCCTCAATCCTGAAGTCATGCCCTCTTGTCCTAGACTCCCCTACCATGGGAAATAACTTTGCCATATCTAATCTGTACAGGCGTTTGAACCTTTGGAATCTTTCTATGAGATCCCCCCTCATTCTCCTGAACTCCAGGGAATTCATCGCAAGAGCTGCCAGACGCTCCTCGTACTGTAACCCTTTCATTCCTGGAATCATTCTCGAGAGTCTACTCTGAACCCTCTCCAACGTCAGTATATCCTTTCTAAATTAAGGAGCCCAAAACTGCACACAATACTCCAAGTGTGGTCTCACATGTGCCTTATAGAACCTCAACATCATATCCATGCTCTTATCTTGTATACCTCTAGAAATGAATGCCAACATTGCATTCACCTTCTTCATCACCGACTCAACCTGGAGGTTAACTTTTAGAATATCCTGCACAAGGACTCCCAATTACGTAAAGTACTTTTACTGCACTATGTGTTCAGTGTTAGGAGTACAATAAATGAGTTGTTACAGTCCTTTAATCACACCCCCCCCCCACCACTCTCTATGTTGGGGGAGAGTTTGCTGCCAATTCTTGAGTCAGAAAAAATGAGAATAGAAGTGACTCACTAGCTTGTGATATCATAACAGCGAGCGGTTTGTTTGTTGATCTCCCCTCTCACTGTGGAAAAGGGGCGACACCTCTCTGTCCCTTGTTACTGAGAGGGAGAGGGAGAGAGAGTGTGTGTGAGAGAGAGGGAGAGGGAGAAGGAGAGGGAGAGGAAGAGGGAGAGGGAGAGGGAGAGGAAGAGGGAGAGGGAGGGAGCAGGAGAGGGGGAGGGGAGAGGGAGGGGAAGAGAGGGAGGGAGAGAGTGAGAGAGAGGGAGAGGGGAGGGAGAGGGAGAGGGTGAGGGGAGAGGGAGGGGAGGAGAGAGAGAGAGTGAGAGAGAGTGAGAGAGAGGGAGAGAGGGAGAGAGAGAGAGGGAGAGAGCCTGCAGTATGTCAAATTGTCAGGTGAACAACAGTTTTTGTTGGACTGCAGATCATCGGCTCACTTGGGGACTTTGTTTGGTGGGTGATGGACGCTAATGCTTCCTGCTGAAGTAAGTAGGGGAAGGGTTTATGCTTTGCTGCTTCCTGTATGTGGGGACGGGAGGGAGTGTTGGGGTTCGAATATTTTTCTGTTAGTGATTCTTTGGAATTCTCTTCTGTTTTTGTGATGTCAGCAAAGAGTAAGAATTTCCGGTTGTATACTGAATACATTCCTTGATATTAATTGGAACCACTGAACTATTGAGAATAGAAGTTGAAATGTTCAAGTAATGGTTGCCAGTGTGCCAAAAGCCTTCTTCACCATCCTGTTTACCAACCATGCCAGGTTCAGGAATCCATGTTTTTTGACTCCTCTGTCCCTCTGTACAAAACCATTGGGAGTTTTGGTCACAATGCTGGAGGGAAAAAAAGCCATTAAACATGAAAGAATGCAGAGGAAATTGATGAGGGAATTGCTGGGGGTAAAGAACTCAGTTATGGAGAGTGCTTCAATAGGGTGGAACTATATTCATTGTAGAGCAGGAGAATAAGGGGTAATCTTACAAAGGTGCATAAAATTATGAGGGGCATTGATAGGGAGAATGTGTAGTCCTTCCCCTGGGCTGATGAATCAAGATTTAGAGGGCAGATGTTTGAGTTCAGAGGGAAGGGTTTTTATAGGAGCCAAAGGGCATCTTTTTCACCCAGAGAGTGGATAGTATATGGAATGAGCTGCCAGAGGAAGTGGTTGAGGCAGGTATATTAACTACATCTAACATGTGAATGGACAGTTACATTGATCAGAAAGGACTGGAGGGATATGGGCCAGGTATGCCCAATGTGACTAGCTTCGATGGAATCTTGTTTGACATGGACCAATTGGGCTCAAGGATGTGTTTGTTGGATCCGGAAAGGCCGTTGCAATTAAGCATCTTACTGAAAGGCTTCAAGGACTTGTACAACATGGAAAGTCTCAATCTTCCATGGTCGCTTTCTCTGGCGCAACTGAGAGGATAACTGATAAAATTTATAAACTGATGAGCAATTTGGATAGAGTTGGCATCCACATCGTTTCCCCAGGACTGAAAAGTTGAATACAAGAGGGCATTATGTAGAAAAGGTAAACAGGGAAGTTTCAAAGGAGCCGTGTGGGGAATTGTTTTTTCAAATCAATGGAAAATAGTGGTTTTAGGTACAGACACAAGCTGTCGAGGAGTAAGGAGAGAGAATTTTGGATGAAAGGCATTGCTCCCCTGATAGCTGATGTTGATCCAATGGGTTGAAAATACTTCAATGTTGTGAACCTTTCTTTCCACAGATGCTGCTTGCCCCATCAAGTTTTTCCAGCATTGGACGTATGTCATAGATTTCATGTAGATCTTTAGCTGATCCCAGTGTTCCTTTACTCATGGAGTCTCAGTGAACCAGGATTACAAACTGAAGAACTGTTGTCAATTAGATTCTATCAGCATGGTATAAATGGCACCAGACAGCGGCATTACCTAACAACTGTACTTCTTTATTAAATGCAATGAGCTCAAACAACTTAAAGATTCAGTAAATAGTTCAGATAATTGCTTAGTACCTTGGTCTCATAATCTTTAAATTAATTAACTATTTAGTTAATCAACTCCTTTCACAAATTCCAAAACTCAGTCCTCATATTTTGATATTACCTGCTCTTGGTGACCCTATCTGTGGTTTGACTTGGTGAGTTTTTCACTGAGTTCCTGGTTCAGCGTCTCAAATGGTCACTGTCCACAGTCGTCGGTGCTGTCTGTCATCTCTCAGGACACTTTTTGTACATTTCTTTGCATTACCTTCCTGACACTGCGTCATCTTTCTAGTTGATTACAGGGCTAAAAATCCAATCCTTACCCATACAAGTATATGTTTCTGTAACTCCTTCCAAGTTCCTGTTGAGGTTACTCCACAATTATCTTATCCATCAGTTCTTTAATTATTTTTGCCATTTATGTTTTCTACATTTATCAGATTGTTCCTTTCATAGGAATTCTGTTTCTAGATCAATCTCATCAGCTTGCGCTGTCCTCTGGATTAGTTCACAGGACCATAAAGCTGTTTGATTTACTGTATGTTCATACTTTGACAGTTGCAAGGTTTGTGTCTCTTTGTCCGCCTCTCTCTTGCTCTGGTCTTGGATTGAAAGGCAAAAGAGTTTAAAAGAGATTTGTCTCAGGACTTCCCGCTGAGTTTAATTGACCAGGAGCTTAAAAGAGGCAATATACATATTGCTCGTTAATTGATTTACTAATTCAGCTTATTAACTGTAGTGAATAAAAAAATGTTGGGATGGAGCAGATCTATCACTGTGGAGTGTTGGAGTAGGCCCCTCATGGTTATTTTACCTTCAGCTCTCTGATCATTTCCGGTTCATTGCACAGCACCCAATCCAGAATAGGTGATCCCCTAGTGGGCCCAACCATGTGCTGATGAGCTGTTCTAAAAAGCCATCTCATAGGCAATCTAGAAATCCCCCCACAAACCTGATTTTCCCAATCTACCTCAGTATTGAAATCTCGCCATGACTATTGCAACATTGTTGATCACATCCTAACTGCTGGTTGGCGTCTGTGTACTTTTACTCTTGCAGTTCCTTACATCTACTCACAATAATTCAATACCTTCTGACTCTATGTCACCTCCAAAGGATTTCATTTCTTTTTTTTTTACCAACAGAGCCAACCCACCCTTCTGCCTACCAATGTGTCCTTCCAATACAATATGTATCTTTTGACATTAAGCTTCCAGCTATAATCTACTTTCAGCAACACTTCAGTGATGCACACAAAGCCGTAAATGCCAATTTGTAACCGTGCTACTAGTTCGCCAACCTTATTCTGTATAGTGTGTGCATTCAGATAGAACACCTTCAGCTCTGTATTCATCTTTTAGATTTTGTTCACCAACTCCCCTCTGGTAGGTTGTCCCCTTCCATGGTATCTAAAGTAGAATACCTATTATTGAGCGGAAGGGCCACAGGTGTCCTCTACACTGCCTATGCATTTGCCTTCCTTCTCTTATCACTTATCCAGTTACCTGTATCCTGCCAGCTAGGGTTGACTATCTCCCTGTAGTTCTTATCTGTCACATTCTTATCGTCCCATATGAGCTGGAGGTCATTGAGCTGCGGCACCAGTTCCTTTATACATTCCCTCAGGAGCTGCATCTCAGTGCACCTGGTGTAAATGTGTTCATCTGGGTGACCAGTCTCCCAGAATTCCTATATCTCACACACAGTATAAAACACTTCCCCTGGAGCTGGTCTCAGCACACTACTATGCTTAATCTAACAGATGAGGAATGAACAATTAAGATAAAAAAGAGAAACTTGCAAGATACTTTACCTTGCTGAAGCCTGAACTCACCCAAGCCTAATGAGCTAAAGCCACTCTAAACACTGGTACACTCCAAAGATTGGCCGCTCGAAAAATGGCTGCTCTGCTTGCATTTGTGTTATTTTTATTCACGCTTTCTAAAGAATCCTGCTCGGTGATTGCTCACAGTTCAACTCCAAGAAACTGTCATGAAGCTCTGCCTTTTAAATCTTGATTACAGAAACATAGAAACATAGAAAACCTACAAAACCTAGACATTACTAGGCTTACCCGTAGACCTCTATTTCTTTAAGCTCCATGTACTGATCCAAAAGTCTCTTAAAAGACCCTATTGTATCGGCCTCCACCACTATTGCCAGCAGCCCATTCCATGCACTCACTACTCACTGCGTAAGAAACTTACCCCTGACATCTCCTCTGTACCTACTCCCCAGCACCTTAAACCTGTGTCCTTTTGTGGCAACCATTTCAGCCCTGGGAAAAAGCCTCTGACTATCCACATGATCAATGCCTCTCATCATCTTATACACCTCTATCAGGTCACCTCTCATCCTCTGTCGCTCCAAGGAGAAAAGGCCGAGTTCACTCAACCGGTTTTCATAAGGTATGCTCCCCAATCAAGGCAACATCCTTGTAAATCTCCTCTGCACCCTTTCTATGGTTTCCACATCCTTCTGTAGTAAGACGACCAGAAAATTGTGCACAGTACTCCAGGGGGGGTCTGACCAGGGTCCTATGTAGCTGCAACATTACCTCTCGGCTCCTAAATTCAGTTCCACGATTGATGAAGGTCAATGCACTGTATGCCTTCTTAACCGCAGAGTCAACCTGCGCAGCTGCTTTGAGCGTCCTATGGACTCGGACTCCAAGATCACTCTGATCTTCCACACTGTCAAGAGTCTTGCCGTTAATACTATATTCTGCCATCATATTTGACCTACCAAAATGAACCACTTCACACTTATCTGGGTTGAACTCCATCTGTCTCTTCTCTGCCCAGCTTTGCATCCTATGAATGTCCCGCTGTAACCTCTGATAGCCCTCCACACTATCCACAACACTCCCAACCTTTGTGTCATAAACAAACCTACTAACCCATCGCTTCGCTTCCTCATCCAGGTCATTTATAAAAATCACAAAGAGGAAGAGTCCCAGAACAGATTCCTGAGGCACACCACTGGTGACCAACCTCCATGCAGAATATGACCCGTCTACAACCACTCTCTGCCTTCTGTGGGCAAGCTAGTTCTGGATCCACAAAATAATGTCCCCTTGGATCCCATGTCTCCTTACTTTCTCAATAAGCCTTGTACGGCTTACCTTATCAAATGCCTTGCTGAAATCCATATACACTACATCTACTGCTCCTCCCTCACCAAGGTGTTTAGTCACATCCTCAAAAAATTCAATCAGGCTCGTAAGACACAATCTGCCCTTGACGTAGCCATGCTGACTATTACTAATCATATTATACACCTCCAAATGTTCATAAATCCTGCCTCTCAGGATCTTCTCAATCAGCTTACCAACCACTGAAGTAAGACTCACTGGTCTATAATTTCTTGTGCTATCTCTACTCCATTTCTTGAATAAAGGAACAGCAGCTGCAAACCTCCAATCATCCGGAACCTCTCCCGTCCCATTTGATGAGCAAAGATCATCGCCAGAGGCTCAGCAATCTCCTCTCTTCCTTTCCACAGTAGCTGAGGGTACATCTTATCTGGTCCCGGCGATTTATACAACTTGATGCTTTCCAAAAGCTCCAGCACATCCTCTTTCTTAATATCTACATGCTCAAGCTTTTCAGTCTGCTGGAAGTGATCATTACAATCACCAAGATCCTTTTCCATAGTGAATACTGAAGTAAAATATTCATTACGAACCTCTGCTATTTCCTCCGGTTCCATACACACTTATCCCACTGTCACATTTGATAGGTCCTATTCTTTCACATCTTATCCTCTTGCTCTTCACATACTTGTAGAATGCCTTGGGGATTTCCTTAATCCTGCCCTCCAAGGACTTCTCATGACCCCTTCTGTCTTCTAATTTCATTCTTAAGCTCCTTCCTGTTAACCTTATAATATTCTAGATCTCTAACATTACCTAGTTCTCTAAACCTTTTGTAAGCTTTTCTTTTCTTCTTGACCAGATTTATTACAGCCTTTGTACACCACGGTTCCTGTACCCTACCATAAATTCCCTGTCTCATTGGAACGTACCTGTGCAGAACTCCACACCAATATTCCCTGAACATTTGCCACTATTCTTCTATACATTTCCCTGAGAACATCTGCTTCCAATTTAAGCTTCCAAATTATTCCCTGATAGCCTCATACTTCCCCTTACTCCAATTAAATGTTTTTCTTACTTGTCTGTTCCTATCTCTCTCCAATGCGATTGTAAAGGAGACAGAATTATGATCACTATCTGCAAAATGCTCTCCCGCTGAGAGATCTGACACCTAACCAAGTTCATTTCCCAATACCAAATCAAGTACAGTCTCTCCTCTTGTAAGCTTATCTACATATTGTGTCAAGAAACCTTCCTGAACAGAGAAAACAACCTCCACCCCATCTAAACCCCTTGCTCTAGGGAGGTGCCAATTGCTATTTGGGAAATTAAAATCTCTCATCACAACAACTCTGTTATTATTACAACTTTCCAGAATCTGTTTCCCTATCTGCTCCTCGATATCCCTGTTACTACTGGGTCTATTAAAAACACCCAGTAGATTTATTGACCCCTTGCTGTTCCTAACCTCCACCCACAGACACTCTGTAGCTAATCCCACCATGGCGTCCACCTTTTCTGCAGCTGTGGCACTATCTCTGACCAACAGTCCCACACCTCCACCTCTTTTGCCTCCCTCTGTGTCCTTTCTGAAATATCTAAAACCCGGCACTTGAAGTAACCATTCCTGTCTCTGAGCCATCCAAGTCTCTGTAATGGCCACCACATCATAGCTCCAAGTACTGATCCACGCTCTAAGCTCATCCGCTTTGTTCACAATACTCCTTGCACTAAAATGGACACATCTCAATCCAACGGTCTGAGCACGTCCCTTCTCTTTGCCTATCCTCCCTCTCACACTGTCTCCAAGTTTTCTCTATTTGTGAGCCAACTGCCTCTTCCCCAGTCTCTTCAATTCGGTTCCCACCCCCCAACAATTCTAGTTTAAACTCTCCTCAGTAGCCTTAGCAAACCTCCCCACCATGATATTGGTCTCCCTGGGATTCAAGTGCATACCGTCCTTTTTGTACAGGTCACACCTGCCCCAAAAGAGATCCCAATGATCCAGAAATCTGAATCCCTGCCCCCTGCTCCAATCCCTCAGCCACGCATTTATCCTCCACCTCATTCTATTCCTATACTCTCTGTCGCGTGGCACAGGCAGTAATCCCGAGATTACTACCTTTGCAGTCCTGCTTCTCAAATTCCTTCCTAACTCCCTGTAGTCTGTTTTCAGGACCTCTTCTCTTTTTCTACCTATGTCATTGGTACCAATATGTACCACGACCTCTGGCTGTTCTCCCTCCCACTGCAGGATATCGTGAACGCGATCTGAAACATCCCGGACCCTGGCACCTGGGAGGCAAGATACCATCCGAGTTTCTTTCCTGCATTCACAAAATCGCCTGTCTGACCCCCTAACTATAGAGTCCCCTTTCACTGCTGCCATCCTCTTCCTTTCCCTACCCTTCTGAGCCACAGGGCCGGGCTCTGTGCCAGAGGCACGGCCACTGTTGCTTCCCCCAGGTAGGCTGTCCCCAACAACAGTACTCAAACAGAAGTACTTATTGTCAAGGGATTCAGCCACAGGGGTACTCTCTAGTACCTGACTCTTCCCCTTCCCTCTCCTGACTGTGACCCACCGTCTGTTTCCGGTGGCCTCGGTGTGACCACCTGCCTATAACTGCTTTCTATCACGTCCTCGCTCTCCCAGACCCGACGAAGGTCATCGAGCTGCAACTCCAGTTCCCTAACGCAGTCCCTTAGGAGCTGCAACTCAACACACTAGGTGTAGATATAGCCGCCCGGGAGGATGGGAGACTCCAGGACCTGCCACAGCTGACACCGAGCACAGAAAACAGGTCTCACACACATTCTTCCTTTCCACAATTAAAACAGGTAAACCTACCTTACCTGTTACCGCCTAAGCCCCTTGAACCAAAGCCCTATCACTCTGCTACCCACTCACTCCGCTGCCCGCTGGATATGGTGGTCTTCTTTTTAAAATTTTCCCACTTAACTGGCTGACATCACACGCCTGCGCAGTCTTGCCTCTCTTTACCCTGAGTAGTAAATTATGGCCCTTATTTAAAAGGTAGCTCTCCTTAATAGAAATATAGAACACCAACAGCACAATATAGGCCCTTTGACCCACAATGTTGCGCTGAACATGTACTTACTTACTCGGGTTACCCATAGCCCTTTATTTTTCTAAATTTCATGTACCTATTCAGGAGTCTCTTAAAAGACCCCATTGTATCCACCTCCACCACCATCGCTGGCAGCCCATTCCATGCACTTGCCAATCTCTGCATAAGAAACTCACCCCTGAGATCTCCTCTGTTCCTACTTCCAAGCACCTTAAAACTGCGCCTTCTTGTGCTAGCCATTTCAGACCTGGGAAAAAGCCTCTGGCTATCCATATGACCAATGCCTCTCATGATCTTATACACCTACATCAGGTCACCTCTCACCCTCCGTTGCTCCAAGGAGAAAAGGCCGAGTTCACTCAACCTTTTCTCATTAGGCATGCTTCCCAGTCCAGGCAACATCCCTGTGTAACTCCTCTGCACCTTTCCTATAGTTTCCACATCCTTCCTGTAGTGAGATGACCATAATTGAGCACAGTACTCCAAGTGGGGTCTGACCAGGGTCCTATATAGCTGTAACATTACCTCTCAGTTCTTGGTTGATGGAGACCAATGCACCATATCCTTTCTTAACCACATAGTCAACCTGCTCAGCAGCTTTCAGTGTCCTATAGACCCCTAGATTCCTCTGATCCTCCACACTGCCAAGAGCCATATTCTGCCAACATATTAATACCATATTCTGCCAACATATTTGACGAACCAAAATGAACCACCTTACACTTATCTGGGTGAACTCCATCTGCCACTTCTCAGTTCGGTTTTGCATCCTAACGACGTCCCACTGTAACCTCTGACAGCCCTCCACACTATTCACAACACCCCCAACCTTTGTGTCATTAACAAATTTACTAACACATACCACCACTTCACAATCCAGGTCATTTATAAAAATCATGAAGAGAAGGGGTACCAGAACAGATCCCTGAGGCCCACCACTTGTCACCAACCTCCGTACAGAATATGTCCCGTCTACAGCCAGTCTTTGCCTTCTGTGGGCAAGCCAATTCTGGATCCACAAGGCAAGGTCCCATGCCTCCTTGGATCCCATGCCTCCATACTTTCTCAATATGCCTTGCATGTGGTACCTTATCAAATGTCTTGCTGAAATCCATATACATTACATCTCAAACACGAGGAAATCTGCAGATGCTGGAATTTCAAGCTACGCACATAGAAGTTGCTGGTGAACGCAGCAGGCCAGGCAGCATCTATTGGAAGAGGTACAGTTGATGTTTCAGGCCGAGACCCTTCATCAGGTTTAACTGAAATGAGCTAGTAAGAGATTACTAGCTCTTACTAGCTCTTCTTTCAGTTAGTCTGATGAAGGGTCTCAACCCGAAACGTCGACTGTACCTCTTCCAATAGATGCGGCCTGGCCTGCTGCATTCACCAGCAACTTTTATGTGTGTTACATTACATCTACTGCTCTACCTTCATGAATGTGTCTGGTGACATCCTCATAAAATTAAATCAGGCTCGTAAGGCATGACCTGCCTTTGACAAAGCCAGGCTGACTATTCCTAATGATGTTATGCCTCCCAAAATGTTCGTAAATCCTGCCTCTCAGGATCTTCTCTATCAATTTACCATCCCAGGTCCTTTTCCATAGTGAATACTGAAGCAAAGTATCTCTGCTATGTCCTGCGGTTCCATACACATTGTTCCACTTACACACTTGATAGGTCCTATTCTCTCACATCTTATCCTTTTGTTCTTCACATACTTGCAGAATGCCCTGGGGTTTTCCTTAATCCTGCTCGCCAATGCCTTCTCATGGCCCTTTCTGGCTCTCCTAATATCGTTCTCCTCCCTGCTAGCCTTTAATTTTCTAAGTCTCTATCATCACGTAGTTTTTTTTAACCTTTTGTAAGCATTTCTTTTCTTCTTGACTGGATTCTTAACAGCCTTTGTACACCATGGCTCCTGTACCCTACCATCCTTTCCCTGACTCATTGGAACATAACTATGCAGAACATTAGGGGGGGCTTCTTCACACAGAGAGTGGTGGGGGTATGGAATGAGCTGCCAGATGAGGTGGTAAATGCAGATTCTTTTTTAACATTTAAGAATAAATTGGACAGATATATGGATGGGAGGTGTATGGAGGGATATGGTCCGTGTGCACGTCAGTGGGACTAGGCAGAAAATGGTTCAGCACAGCCAAGAAGGGCCAAAAGGCCTGTTTCTGCGCTGTAGTTTCTATGGTATGGTTTCTATGGTAACACCACACAAATATCCCCTGAACATATGCCACATTTCTGCCGTACATTTCCCTGAGAATATCTGTTCCCAATTGATGCTTCCAAGTTCCTGCCTGATAGCTTCATATTTCCCCTTACTCCAATTAAATGCTTTCCTAACTTGTCTGATCTATCCCTCTACAATGCTATGGTAAAGGAGATAGAATTGTGACCACTATCTCCAAAATGCTCTCCCACTGACAGACCTGACACCTGACCAGGTTCATTTCCCTATACCAGATCAAGTACAGCCTCTCCTCTAGTAGGCTTATCTACATATTGTGTCTGGAAACATTCCACTTATCTACATATTGTGTCAGGAAATTAAAATCTCCCACCATGACAGCCCTGTTTTTATTACACCTTTCCAGAATCTGTCTCCCTATCTGCTCTTTGATGTCCCTGTTACTATTGGGTGGTAACAGGGACATCGAAGAAAATCTCTTCGTGACTTCCTCTTTTTCTGCAGTCTTGACACTATCTCTGATCAGAAGTGCCATGCACCCACCTCTTTTCCTTCTCTCCCTGTCCTTTCTGATTCATCTAAAGCCTGGCACTCCAAGTAACCATTCCTGCCCTTGAACCATTAAAGTCTATGTAATGGCCACAACATCATAGCTACAAGTACTGATCCACCCTTTAAGATCATCCGCTTTGTACATGATATTCCTTGCATTAAAATAGACACATCACAAACCATCAGTCTGAATGCATCCCTTATATCTCAACAGCCTATCCTCCCTCTCACGCTGCCTACAAACTTTCTCTATTTTGAACCAACCACCCCTTCCTCAGTCTCTTCAGTTTGGTTCTCAACACCCAACAATTCTGATTTAAACTCTCCCCAATAGCACTGGACGTGCTTGAAAGGGAAGGATATGTTAAAATATGATGCAGTTCTACTTTGTAATGAAGGCTGGATCTGAGCAGTATATGTTTAGTAATGCAGATCAGATTTAAAAGGAAATAGATATGCTTGGTGATTGGTTGCAGTCCAAATTATCCAAAAAGAATTGGTTGCACTGCACTGTAAAAGAGGGTACTAATATCCCAGCAGAGAAATGTGGTTTTCCATCAGGGAGGGTTTAAACTAGATTGGCGGGGGGAGAGGTGCTCGAGAGTCTGAAGTCAGTCTGATGATATGCGTACGTGTGAAAAATGTGTCAAAATGTGAAACAGTCTGAGAAAAACAACAGCAACATCTTTCTGATGACAAAAAGCCAAAGGGAGAGAAGGCAATCCTCCCACAGCTGGGTGACCACGTCATGTTACGAGAGCTGCCAGAAACATCAGGATTAGCTCCCAGCTGGATAGGACCACAGTTGGCCTTGCTGACAAATGATTCCTGTGTCATTGTACAGGATCATGTTCAGTGTTCATACTATCCTTCTTCTCACCCACACAGGCAGACCAAGAGATCAAGTCCATTCAGTCACATTGGCTCAGATCTACAAACACAGGCCCCGAAGTTTCTGTCTTTGTCCCACTCAAATTGCCATATGGAGATCTAGGGTGGTGCTACAGGGTGCTGGATTGCCAGAGGTTTCAACTTTGAGAAGATATGTTAAATTGGGATCCAGACAATGCTCCCATATCTTGGGAGAGAATCCACTATGTGACTGTGAGCCGATTCTCCCAATAAATAACCCTCTTACTGATCTCAAGTCTACTTTGAACAACAGCATGAACTTTAAGTGCCATTCGTGGAGTAGCGATCCGCAATGCCCTGCATGTCTGGGCAGGAGTCGCTAATACTCACGCACCCCACCACACCCATCCGGAAAGCTGGGCTCTCACTGCGATTGTCTCCAGCCGCAAACACCTTGAACAACAGGAGTAGTTGGCACGCGACCTCTCAGAGCCCCCTCACCCTCCCCCCAGAGCTCGAAAAGATTGAACAGAAAGTGCGGTTTAGTTGGGCGTAGTCTGTTATTGCTGTGAGCACTGGTGTGAAGCTACTCCACGCCCAGCGCACATTCTCAAAACTGATGTTTCCGTCCTTGGAAACGTCCTCAGACAGCTGGTTTCTTGGTTCGCTCCACCCAAGGTTGTGTTTCACCGACATGTTAACTCAACCTCTCAACTCCAGGTTAACACACAACTCGGCCCAACCCCGTTAGCCTCCTTGGCTCTCTCTGCACACAAGAGAAAATCTGTAGACGCTGGAAATCCAAGCAACACACACAAAATGCTGGGATAACTCAGCAGGCCAGGCAGCATCTATGGAAAAGAAAATGTCGATGTTTCAGTCCGAAACCCTTTAGCGGGACTGGAGATTTAAAAAAATGATTAGAGTTAAACGGTGGGAGAGGGAAAGGAGAAACACAAGGTGATAAGGGAAAACGGGAGGGGGTCGGGTGAAGTGAAGAGCTGGGAAGTTGATAGTTGAAAGAGATAGAGGGCTGGAGACGGGGGAGTATGATGGGATAAGACAGAAAGTACTGGAAGAAAGAAAAGGGGGAAAAGCACCAGAGGGAGGCGACGGGCCGGCAAGGAGATAAGGTGAGAGAGGGAAATGGAGATGGGGAATAGTGAATGGGGGCATTACCGGAAGTTTGAGAAATTGATGTCCATGCCATCAGGTTGGAGGCTACCAGACGGAATATAAGGTGTTGTTCCTCCAGTCTGAGTGTGGCATCATTACAATTGTGGAGAAGGTCATGGACAGACATATGAAAATGAGAATGGGAAGTGAAATTATAATGGGTGGCCACTGGGAGATCCGCGTTTATTTTTAAAGCAGATGGAGCGTAGGTGAAGTGGTTTCCCCATCTACGTCGGCTCTCGTCTGTATACAGGAGACCACACAGAGAGCACCGGACGCAGTATATGACCCCAACAGGCTCAATGGTGGAGTGGTGCTTCACCGGGAAGGACTGTGCAGGGGCGGGTGTAGCACCTGCTCCACTTGCAAGGATAAGTTCCAGGAGGGAGAGACAAAAGGACAAAGGAGTCGTGTAGGCAGCGATCCCTGTGGAAAGCAGACTTTGGGGGGCAAGAGAAAGACGTGTTTGGTGGTGTGACCCCGTTGGAGATGGTGCTTCGTGGTGGGATACCGTTGGAGATGGAGGGCTTGTTAGTTTTCCTGTCCCAGTTTATGTATATCTTTCTCACAGAACCCAGAAGCAGGGCTTTCCCGTTTTCCTCATTCAAGCAGGGTCCGTCCAGGGTCCGAAATTAGTGACTCACTCCACCACAGAGTGAATCCATTCTTTGCCTCAGTCTGCTCGAGATCAGTGAACCCTAACCATAACCCATTGTCTTTCTCTACCTGCCAACTGCTCTGTGCGTTTTACTGGGTCAGAACGGAGGACGGTCAAAAGTTAACCACATTGCTCCGGGACTGGAGGGAGGCGCATGTGGAGAGAGGACGGCAGTGGCCTCAGTGAGTTTGAGAGGTTTTACAGCATCCAACAGTTCCACAGACCACGCTGCTAACGCTGCTTGATTTATTTATTTTGATTGATTAAATTTCCCAAAGATGGCGTTGAATTATAGACCAGTTAGCCTGACATCAGTGGTGGGGAAGATGCTGGAGTCAAATATAAAAGATGAAATAGCGGCATACATCAAAGTTGCTGGTGAACGCAGCAGGCCAGGCAGCATCCATAGGAAGAGGCGCAGTCGACGTTTCAGGCCGAGACCCTTCGTCAGGACGTCAGATGAAATAGCGGCATGTTTTGGTTAGCAGTGACAGGATAGGTCCGAGTTAGCAAGGATTTACGAAGAGGAAATCATGCTTGACTAAGCTTCTGGAATTTTTTGTGGATGTAACTATAAAAATGGACAAGGGAGAGCAAGTGGATGTATTGTACCTGGACGTTCAGAAACACTTTGATAAGGTCCCACATAGGAGATTAGTAGACAAAATTGGAGCACATGTTATTGGGGGTGGTGTACTGACATGGATAGAAAATTGGTTGGCAGACAGGAAACAAAGAGTAGGGATTAACGAGTCCTTTTCAGAATGGCAGGCAGTGACTAGTGGTGAATTGCAAGGCTCGGTGCTGGGACCGCAGCTATTTACAATATACATGAATGATTTAGATGAAGGAATTAAAAGTAACATTAACAAATTTGCAGATGAAACCAAGCTGGTTGAAAGTCTGAAATGTGAGGAGGATATTATGAGAATGCAAGGTGACTTGGACAGGTTGAGTGAGTAGGCAGATGTATGGCAGATGCAGTTTAATGTGGATAAATGTAAGGTTATCCACTTTGGTGGCAAGAACAGGAAGGCCGATTACTATCTGAATGGTGTCAATTTAGGAAAAGGAGGAAGTACAACAAGATCTAGGTGTGCTTGTTTATCAGTCACTGAAAGCAAGCATGCAGGTACAGCAGGCAGTGAAGAAAGCTAATGGCAAGTTGGCCTTCATAACAAGGGAAATTGAGTGCAGGAGCAAAGAGGTCCTTCTGCAGTTGTACAGGGCCCTGGTGAGACCACACCTGGAGTACTATGTGCAGTTTTGGTCTCCAAATTTGAGGAAGGACATTCTTGCTATTGAGGGAGTGCAGCATAAGTTCACTAGGTTAATTCCAGGATGGAGGGACTGTCATGTATTGAAAGATTGGAGAGATTTGGCTTGTATACACTGGAATTTAGAAGGATGAGGGGGGATCTGATTGAAACATATAAGATTATTAAGGGATTGGACACACTAGAGGCAGGAAACATGTTCCCGATGTTGGGCGAGTCCAGAACCAGAGTCCACAGTTTAAGAATAAGGGGTAGGCCATTCAGAATGGATTTGAGTAAAAACATTCTCAACCAGAGAGTTGTGGATCTGTGGAATGCTCTGCCTCAGAAGGCAGTGGAGGCAAATTCTCTGGATGCTTTTAGGAAAGAGTTAGATAGAGCTCTTAAAAATAGCGGAGTCAAGGGATGTGGGGAGAAGGCAGGAATGGGGTACTGATTGTGGATAATCAGCCATGATCACAGTGAATGGTGGTGCCGGCTCGAAGAGCCAAATGGCCTACTTCTGCACCTATTGTCTATTGTCTATCAGATTTGAATATGCGTCTCCCAGATGAACCGTTCAGATCTCCGGAGAGCAGGCAATAACTTTATGCCTGCCACTCCTGTTCCCTGAGCTGACATTTTCTGTAACTGTTGATGTCCCTTGTTGATGTGTGCTTTGCTACTCCACAGCTTACACGATTTCCTGTGGCGGGGGTGCGGCGGGGGGGGGGGGGGCAGATGGGAATGCACATCTCCAAACAAAAATCCCATCCCAACTGGTCATGAATACCACCAACATCTGAAAACCCAGACAGCTCCTTTCAGGCCATCACTCGTCCCAAACTGCTCCATCTCCATTTGGGTCCCTGCTGCTCACGGACTGTGAACTGCGCTCACACTGAGCTGCTCTCAGCACCATCACGTTATCACCGAGCAATCAGAATTCAACAGCACTCGTGCTGTGAACCCAAAGTACCTTACAGAACCAGTGAAGCAGGCGGGGAGAGTGAGACACACTTGATTGTGTGGAACTTTCCCAACTCACTTGTTTCCCTGGATCTGGGTTGAACGCGTATCTTCGTGACCAGATAGCGAACTGCAGTAACCATCAGTGAAAATGCTCGATTCAAGATGAAGCCGCACCCTTTCCGAGAACACAGAGAGTCGAGGGCTGGAATATTTTATTCACGGAGCTGAGGTCAAAGCCAGTGCAACAGAATGACAACAGCGTTCACAAATCCCAACTGTCTGAACACATAAGTATTGAAATGCAAAATTGAAATACAGGTATGATGGCACTTTCCTAACTTGTCTGTTTTATCCTTCTGCAATGCTGTGGTAAAGGAGATAGAATTGTGACCACTATCTCCAAAATGCTCTCCCACTGAGAGACCTGACACCTAACCAGGTTCATTTCCCTATACCAGATCAAGTACAGCCTCTCCTCTTGTAGGCTTATCTACATATTGTGTCTGGAAAACTTCTGCTTATCTACATATTGTGTCAGGAAATTTAAATCTCCCACCACGACAGCCATGTTATTATTGCACCTTTCCAGAATCTGTCTCCCTATCTGCTCTTCGATGTCCCTGTTACTATTGGATGGTCTGTAAAAAACACCCAGTAGAGCTATTGACCCATTTCTGTTCCTAACTTCCACCCACAGAGACTCAGTAGAAAATCGCTCCATGACTTCCTCCTTTTCTGCAGTCGTAACACTATCTCTGATCAGAAGTGCCATGCACCCACCTCTTTTCATTCTCTCCCTGTCCTTTCTGATTCGTCAAAAGCCTGGCACTCCAAGTAACCATTCCTGCCCTTAAGCCATCCAATTCTATGTAATGGCCAGAACATCATAACTTCAAGTATTGATCCACTCTCTAAGATCATCCGCTTTGTACATGATACTCCTTGTATGAAAATAGACACATCACAAACCATCAGTCTGAGTGTATCCCTTCTGTATCACCAGCCTACCCTCCCTCTCACACTGCCTATAAGCTTTCTCTATTTTGAACCAACCACCCCTTCCTCCGTCTTTCAGTTTGGTTCCAACCACCCAGCAATTCCAGTTTCAACTCTCCCCAGTCACACTGAACGTGCTTGAAAGGGAATGAAATGAATGGGAATGGAATGCAAAGGCAGAGGACAGAGTGCAGGTCAGCAAGCCACAGTGAAAATGTAAAATATGATGCATTTGTACTTTGTAATGAAGGCTGGCTCTGAGAAGTAGATGTTTAGTAATATAGATCAGATTCAAAAGGAAATAGACCTGCTTGGTGATTGGTAGCAGACTAAATTATCCAAATAAGGATTGGTTGCACTGCACTGTTAAAGAGGGTACTAATATCCCAGCAGAGAAATGTGGTTTTCGACCAGAGAAGGTTTAAACTAGATTGGTGGGTGCTCGAGAGTGTGAAGTCAGTGTGATGATATGGGTACGTGTGAAAAATGTGTCAAAATGTGAAACGGTCTGAGAAAAACAACAGCAACATCTTTCTGATCATAAAAAGCCAGAGGGAGAGAAGGCAATCCTCCCACAGCTGGGTGACCACGTCATGTTACGAGAGCTGCCAGAAACATCAGGATTAGCTCCCAGCTGGATAGGACCACAGTTGGCCTTGCTGACAAATGATTCCTGTGTCATTGTACAGGATCATGTTCAGTGTTCATACTATCCTTCTTCTCAACCAAACAGGCAGACCAAGAGATCAAGTCCACTCAGTCACATTGGCTCAGGTCTACAAACTCAGTCCCCGAACTTTCTGTCTTTGTCCCACTCAGATTGCCATACTGAGATCTAGGGTGGTGCTACAGGGTGCTGGATTGCCAGAGGTTTTAACTTTGAGAAGATATGTTCATTTGGGGTCTAGACAATGCTCCCATGTCTTGGGAAGAATCCACTACTTGACTGTGAGCCGATTCTCCCAATAAATAACCCTCTTACTGATCTCAAGTCTACTTTGAACAACAGCACGAACTTTAATCGCCATTTGTGGAGTAGCGATCCGCACTGCCCTGCATGTCTGGGCAGGAGTCGCTAGTCCTCACTACTCCCTCACACCCATACCGAAAGCTCGGCTCTCCCTGTGATTGTCTCCAGCCGCAAACAACTTGAACAACAGGAGTAGTTGCCACACGACCTCGCAGGCCCCCCCACAGAGCTCGAAAAGTTTGAACAGGAAGTGCGGTTTAGTTGGGTGTAGTCTGTTATCGCTGCGAGCACTGGTGTGAATCTACTCCACCCCTCAGCCCACTCTCTCAAAACTGATGTTTCCACCCCTGGGAACGTCCTCAGATAGCTGGTTTCTTGGTTCACTGTACCCAAGGTTGTGTTTCACCAACATGTTATCTCAACCTCTCAATTCCTGGTTATAACACAACTCGCCCCAACCCATTAGCCTCCGTGGCTGTTTCTGCACACAAGAGATGCTATAGGTGCTGGAAATCCAAGCAACAGACACAAAATGCTGGAATAACTTTGCAGGACAGTGTGGGACCCATAGTAATGTGAAGCATATTAATGGACACTGGATACCCTTCATTCACAATTTAATTAATGTTCAGTTGCACTAGCAAAGGTAATATTTTAATGGGTTGGTTGATGGTTACAAGGGGCAAAGCTTATACAGGCACTTGGGGCAGTTGAGGGGTCCTGGGGGGGCACGGGAGTGCGCACGTGATGGAGTAGAGAGAGACGACCCCACAGCATGCATGGTAAGCCCATGCGCTTGTATTCCTGTATTTCCAGAAAGGACAATAAAGACATTATTTTAAACTTCTGCACGCCTGGAAGTCCCTTTTGTGTCCAAGTGTGCAACAAATATTTGGTGCCGAAACCCGGGATAATTAACGTCGCTCAGTGTGGCAACAACGAGGACACGAATCGCCTTTGCTTGATAGCGGGAGCGCGCAGCTTCGGGGCGCGGCTGCTTCACACATAATGAATCTGGAGGGGTTGGCAGAGACCTTGTCTCAGCGACTATGGCTTTTGCAACTGGATCAGCTCAAAGAGGTGTGTGTGTGGAAGCTAAGGTCCCATGCAAAAATGTTGCCACAAGGTGAACGTTAATTAGACTAATTACTGAATCTATGAGCAATGTAATTAATGATTAAGAGGAGGATGTTGTGAAGTGTTATCTAAGGACAATGATAGAATCAGTTGAGCAAATGAGAGGAAATACTAGAAACACTGGTAATGGGGGAAAAAAAAACAGACAATACAGCACGAACCAGCTAGAGAACAGCTGAAGAAAGGAGCTTGGCAGAAAAATACTTAGAGCTCCAGCTGAACAGTCAGGCTCTGCAGGATGAAGTTAGGAGGCTGAATGAAAGAGTGAACAGTGCATCTTCAAGTCAAGCTTCTTCTCCACAAGATGTGCTGCCTACCGCTGCGAACTGGCTCCCGGAAGTGACAACAAGGAGAGAATTCAAGGTCTGGGTCAGATCAGGGAAAAGGGACAGAAGGACAAACTCTCATACACAAACCTGATGCATCAGATTGACAGAGGCCTGAGTAGGGACACAGTGAGGCTGAGGTCATGAAAGCGGTGATCAAGTCAATCAGTCCAGGCTTCAGTATTCATGATATGCTCGAGATAAAAAGTGACCTTACCCTTCCTCGACTGAAGACAACATGAAAGGGACATTTCAACGAGGACAGTTCTACAGATTTATTCCACAGACTGGTAAACATAACACAAGACAGTCGTGAGTCTCCCCAAAATTTCCTCTTCAGAGCAATTGAGTTAAAAGAGAAGCTGTTACTTGCTTCAAGTGAAGTAGGGTCAGACGAACAGTACAGTCCCCAGCTCATCCAGAAGAAATTCTTGAGGTCAGTTAGTACTGGGCTGTCAAGTGACCATATCAGATTTCAGCTTAAGCCTTATCTCGACGATCGGAGAATGACTGATGAAATACTGTGACCGATGAAAATGAAGCAGCCAGTGTTGAATCAGAAAGACAGTCCAAGCAAAGAAAGAATACAAGCAGCAGAGCCCCAAAAGTAAGTGAATTACATGCAGAAAAGCAGAGCAGTCAGCAGAGTCAGGGTGCAGCCAAAGCCAGGGTGGGGGCTCTAGAGCAGTCAGATGAAGTTGTGAAGCCTAAGAGCCATAAAGCACCTGCTGTAGCTAGTTCAAGAGACACAGAGCTTTATGAAGCAGTCAGGCTGCTGAGAGGAGAAATGGCTGAAATAAGGAAAAGCATAGCTAACGCTCAAGGACCCACCCGCCAAGTAAGAATGAGTGTTAGGAGAGGATGTAAAGCACGTCAGGAACAGGGAACAGGTGACCAGTGTGAACACTGTTTCAAGTGTGGGCAGACAGGGCACCTTTCAAGTGGCTGTGAAGGCTGGCAGGGAAATCTGACGGCAATGTGACAATCTGGCCTGTGACAATCCCACAATCGTCAGCTCCAAGCCAAGCTGGACCAGATGACAAGGTGCATGAGTTTCTTTGTGAGAGAATCAGGCAGCTGGAGGTGGAGTTAGAGAAAATTGGGAAGGCTGAACAACAGATGGTGGGTGCTATCTACGCCAGTCATCTCTCCTTACGTCACCAAGCCAAGCTGACAGCTCTCATCGGGAAGAAGTGCACGGTAGATTGTTTCTTTGAGGGAATAGCAACACAAGCATTATGGGATACTGGCTCACAGGTCACTATTATCAATGAAAAGTGGAGAGAGTCCTGTTTTCCACACATCAGGGTACAGAACATGGATGAGCTCCTGGGTGAGAACAAGAAAATTGTGGGCAAAGCAGCAAACCAGACACCCATACCCTTTGCAGGATGGGTTGAGCTGAAGTTCAAGTTGGGATCACATAGCGGCCCAACGCCAGAGCTGCTTGTGCTGGTGCTTGTCTCGAATGACCCGGAGTAGCGGAGCCACCGATCATCGGCTACAATGTCATCGAGCAGCTGCTGATGAATGGAATGGAGCAGCATCCAGAAGTTACACCTGCTGTGGTAAGAGACGCTTTTTCCATTGACTGCAAAAAGGCAAATGAGTTGATCCACATAGTGCAGAGCGGCGATCAGAATGGCAAGGAGGGCGTGGTGAGAGTTGGCAAACTGAAGACAGTGATTCCGGCAGGCCAGACCAGGGAGGTTAAGTGTAGCGTGAGGACAGGGCCCCTTTCCGCAAAACAGGAAGTTCTTTTGAACCAGATGAGGTCCCAAAGTGGCCAGAGGGGTTGAACATTATTGACACCGTCATCTGCTTGCAGAAGGGAAATTTGTCTGGGGGGCTATCCCCGTCACTAATGACAACAACCACGACATTACTCTCACCCCTCGCACAGTGCTGGGACAGCTACAGCAAATCAAGGCTATTTACCCAGTAGATGTAAGGCCAGTCAATGCCAGTGTAAACACAGCAAAAACAGCCAGCGCTCCTGAGAATCACAAAGAGAAACGCAGACAGCTGGACACATGCAAACATGAGTCATGGGACCATCCAGTGTCTGTTGATCACCTAACTCCAGACCAGCAGGAACAAGTGAGGCAGATGTTGCGAGAAGAGTGCTCTGCATTCTCAAAAGACGAGAGTGATGTGGAATGTATTCCATCTCTGCAGTTAAAAGTCAGACTGAGCGACACAACTCCTGTAAGGCGCACCTACACTTCTGTACCCAAACCACTCCAAAAGGAGGTGAAGGAGTATGTGGAGGACCTACTGTATAGAGGATGGATTCAAAAATCCCGGTCCCCATGCTCATCACCAATAGTCTGCATCCGTAGGAAGGATGGGAGTTTACGTCTGTGGGTGGATTACCGTGAGCTGAACCGAAAATCCATCCCTGACCGTCACCCCATCCCTCGAGTACAAGATATGTTGAACAGTCTGAGTGGGAGTGTATGGTTCTCGGTACTGGATCAGGACAAGGCATACCATCAGGGTTTCCTAGAGGAGAGTAGCAGGCCACTTACAGCCTTTATAACACCTTGGGGCTTATACGAGTGGGTAAGGATCCCCTTTGGCCTGTCCTCGGCCCCAGAAGAGTTCCAGCGCGGTATGGAGGAGTGCCTCGTGGGTTTGAGCGATGAAACATGTCAGCCGTATTTGGATGACAGTCTTGTCCACGGCCAGTCTTTTGAAGACCATCTGCGGGATATGAGAGAGGTGTTATGTCGCTATCAAGCACATGGGGTAAAACTGACAGCTAAAAAGTATGAAGTGTTTAAAGACAAAGTGAAATTCCTGGGAAAGATTGTATCCAAAGATGGCTACAGCATGGATCCTGCTGAGACAGCACTCAAAGACGGCAGACCTGAGACTGTGAGAGACCTGAGGAAAATGCTAGGGTTCCTATCGTACCACCGCCCATATATCCCGAACTTGTCACGCATTGCCAAGCCGCTGTACAGTCTGTTATCCACCGAGAAGACCCCAGGAACTAAGGTCCAAGGATCAAGTGCAAGTAGGAGCGGGGGAAACGCAAAGAGTCGGACCAGCTACCCCCAAGCCAACCGATCACCTGGACTGAAAAACACCAGGAAGTGCTCTGCCAGCTGTTAGAGTACCTGCTGTGCCCGCTACTCCTAGGTTACCCCGACTTTGTAAAGCCATTTGTGTTGCATTGTGATGCCTCTCAGGAGGGGCTGGGTGCAGTACTGTACCAGAGACAACAAGGCAAGCTGGTCGTCGTAGGTTATGGGTCAAGAACACTAACTGCATCAGAAAAGAATTACCACCTCCATTCTGGAAAGTTAGAGTTTTTGGCAATGAAGTGGGCCATTTGTGAAAGATTTCGTGACTATCTATATTATGTGCCCTCATTCACTGTCTACACCGATAATAATCCCATAACCTGTGTTTTGACCACAGCGAAGCTGAACGCCACAACACACCGGTGGATTGCGGAGTTAGCTGACTTTAATTTCTCAATCAAGTATCGGCCTGGGAAAGTTAATTGAGACACGGATGACTTGTCACGGTTGCCACTTGATATGGAGGAGTACATCCGCACAAGCTCATGGGGAATGGAGCCAGAGACAATAACAACTGTCACACAGGCAGTCCAAATCGAATTGCATGAAAATGAGCCCTGGTTGTGTCCAGCCACCATCACTGGAGCAGGTACTGATGTAGGGCATGAAAGACTAACTTTCACAGTGGCAGAAATCTCCACCGAGAACCTAAAGGAAGCACAAAAGGATGATCCAGTCATTGGCAAGGTGCGAGAGTATTTCATGACGGGACAGTGGCCTCATCGATGGGGAAGAGACCAGCGTGATGACACCTCTGTTCGAGTAAGGGAGAGAAACAAATTGTATCTCAACAAAGACGGCATCCTGTACAGAAAGTCAGTGGCTCGAGATCAACTAGTGTGACCTAAAACATTTCATCGGCTGATATACAAGGAGCTGCATGAGGAGATGGGACACCTCAGAGTGGAGCGGACACTTAGCCTGATCCGTGACCGATTCTATTGGCCTAATCTGCAAAGAGATGTGGACCATTATGTGACCAAGGTGTGTAGCTGTCTGAAGCGGAAGCGCCCGATCAAGCCAACCACATACCTGCACCTGGAAAGCTGTAAAGGAGGATATGAGTATATCCTGGTTGTCATCGATCACTTTACGCGCTTTGCCCAGGTATACGCATGTACAAACAAGTCAGCAAAAACTGCCGCTGAAAAGATCTTTGGAGACTTTGCGCTCAAATTTGGATTTCTGGCCAAGTTGCATCATGATCAGGGCAAGGAGTCAGAGAATAAGCTGTTTCCCAAGCTGGAAGAATACTGTGGCATCCAAGGCTCACGCACAACACCTTACCACCCGGCTGGAAACGGTCAGGTTGAGAGATTTAATCGAACACTCCTTTCCATGCTGAGAAACTTGACAGAGGAAGCCAAGTCAGATTGGAAAGGCCAAGGTCGTACATGCGTATAACTGTACACTTAGTGAAGCGACAGGATATGCCCCATACTACCTCCTCTATGGTAGAAGCCCCCGGCTACCTGTGGACATTATGTTTGGCCTGACACCAAGTGACCAGAGCACATCTCACAGCGAATATGCCAGCAAGTGGAGAAGGTGGATGCAAGAGACATACAGGCTGGCATCACAGACAGCTCAGAGGGAGCAAAATAGAGCAAAGAAGCAGTATGACCAGAAGACTTATGGAGTGGAACTACAGCCAGGGTGTAGAGTATTAGTGTGGAACTTCAGGGACAGAGGAGGACCGGGGAAGCTCAGGTCTTATTGGGAGGAGCAAGTCCACATCGTAACCGAGAGGAAGCACAAGGACAGTCCTGTCTACGTCGTACGACCTGAGAGAGGCCCAGGAAAGACTAGAGTCCTACACAGGAACCTGCTACTGCCCTCTGACTTTCTGCCCTTGGAAGAAGATGAGCAGGGGAAAAAGAAAATGCAAAAGAAAAAGCCAAACACAGATAAGAAGAGTGAAAGGCAGGAAAGGCAGAAGGAGGGAGACCCACACAATAGTTCAGAGGATGAGAGTAACTGGAGATTCATCACCACACGGCCAGCAGAGTCATTCGAGCCATTCAGAAGCCAGCTGAGAGTGGAAGCAGAGGGTTTCCAACCACAAGCAGCTAACAGAGAACTGGAGCAAGGCGGCGAGGAAGATGAGGGTGAGGAAGGTAGGATGGAACCAGAGATGGTGAATGGAGAAACTGCAGGGGCCAAGCGAGAGGTGTTATTTGATGAAGCAGGCGAGATGATCTCTGAGCAGGCATTGTCATCTGATGAAGCAGACGAGAGGGATCTTGAGGAGTGGTCAACTCCCATAAGGAAGTATCCTTTCTGACAAAGAAACCCACTCAAGACACTCACGAACAACACATTGGGTCAACCATCAGTCGAACACAGACTACTGTATATAGAAGGACACTGGAACATGTGTGAGGCATACAGTAGGACATGAGGGTCTATGTAAAGGGTTATGGAGTAGACATAGGGTCAAAACCTTCAGTCCGAGATACATAGCCCGCACAAGTAGCAAAGTAGCACTTAAGATATCATCTGGCCAGCAATGCCTGTTGCTGACACATGACATAGTGAGGGAGATGTATGTCATGTCAAAGACTGTTGCTGTACAGAGAGTATCCCGAAAGACTGACTCCTTTATAACCTACCACTATAACTCACCAGTTGAAGACATGAGTACCCTGGGAAATCTATAATCTCGGGATGACATTCATTTTGAAGGGGAGAGTGTGGGACCCATAGTAATGTGGAGCATATTAATGGACACTGGATACCCCCCTAATTTTCTTATATTATGTTCATATTATTTTTATTGGTTTGGTTTGTTATTTTGTTCATTCACAATTTAATTAATGTTCAGTTGTACTAGCAACGGTAATATTTTAGTGGGTTGCTTGATGGTTACAAGGGGCAAAGCTTATACAGGCACTTGGGGCAGTGCAGGGGTCCTGGGGGGCATGGGTGTGCACACATGATGGAGTAGAGAGAGACGGCCCCACAGCATGCATGGGAAACCGACGCGCTTGTGTTCCTGTATTTCCAGAAAGCAAAATAAAGAAGTTATTTTAAACTTCTGCACGCCTGGAAGTCCCTTCAGTGTCCAAGTGTGCAACACCAGGCAGCATCTATGGAAAAGAGTATGTCGATGTTTCAGGCCGAGACCCTGCAGCAGGATTGGAGATTTAAAAAAGATGATTAGAGTTAAACGGAGGCAGAGGGGAGGGAGGAACACAAGGTGATAAGTGAAACCGGGAGGGATCGGGTGAATTAAAGAGCTGGGAAGTTGATAGTTGAAAGAGATAGAGGGCTGGAGAAGGGGGAGTCTGATGGGATAAGACAGAAGGTACAGGAAGAAAGAAAAGGGGGAGGAGCACCAGAGGGCGGCGATGGGCAGGCAAGGAGATAAGGTGAGAGAGGGAAATAGGGATGGAGAATGGTAAAGGGAGGTATTACCAGAAGTTTGAGAAGTCGATGTCCATGCCATCAATTTGGAGGCTATCGGACAGAATATAAGGTGTTGTTCCTCCGGTCTGAATGTGGCATCATTACAATAGTGGAGGAGGCCATGGATAGACTTATTGGAATGGGAATGGCAGGTGGAATTATAATGGGTGGTCACTGGAAGATCCCCGTTTATTTTTAAAGTGGATGGAGCATAGGTGAAGCGGTGTCCAACAGGGTTTTGCGATCACAAGGAAAACGTTTGAGACAAACATTGTCATCTTATGTTGTTCCAGGAGGAGCCTCTGTGACCAAGTGTCCTGCCGTCTATCATTGCCTTATTTTTAGATTAGATTATGAGGGCACACAGTCCTCTTTTATTGTCATTTAGTAATGCATGCATTAAGAAATGATACATTGTTCCTCCAGAATGATATCACAGAAACAGAAGACAAACCAAGACTAAAAAAACTGACAAAAACCATATAATTATAATACATATTTACAACAGTGCAAAGCAATACCATAACTTGATGAAGAACAGACCATGGGCAAGGTAAAAAAAAAGGCTCAAAGTCTCTCAAAAGTCCCGTCATCTCACGCAGACGGTAGAAGAAAGAGAAAACTCTCTTTCTGCCATGAGCTTCCAGTGCCGCAAACTTGTCGATGCAGCATCCTGGAAGCACCCAACCACAGCAGACTCTTGAGTCCATCCGATAACTTCGAGCCTCCGACTAGCCCTCCGACACCAAGCAGCGAGCACCATCTCTGCCGAAGGCTTCGACCCTGGACCTGGCAACAGGCAATAGGCAAAGCCGAGCATTTGGGGCCTTCCCCTCTGGAGATATTTGATCGCACAGTAGCAGCGGCAGCAAAGCAGGCATTTCAGAAGTTTCTCCAGATGTTCCTCCGTGCTTCTCACGTCTGTCTCCATCAAATCAGGATTGTGTACGGTATCCTACTTCACAAATACAAAATCATCTTGGAGCGGCCGCATGCACTGCATCACGCTGCCATCTTTAAATGATCTGGACCCTCCCGCTTTATCGTGGGCTTACAGAAAAGATTTCTATCCACCTAGTTTTAAAAGACCAGTCCTTATTTTGTAGCTATATCCCTAGTTTGCTACTATTCAACTAGTGAATGTATCACATTTACCATGTCAAGGCACTTTAGGGTCTTATATGAATAATGTCACCTTCATTTTTCTGAAATCAAAGAAATACAGGCTCAAGTTGTTTAGCTTCTCTTAATAGGACAACCTTGTCAGTACCATTGAAGATGGGAGTAGAATGTGGTGTGAAAGGAACTGGAGTTGTTTCTGAAGAGTAATTGGAAAAACGTTAAAGGAGAAATTGAGATGGGGAAGAAGACGTGGGTCACCTGATTCAAGGATCTAATGGAAAGTATTTTGCATGCTGTAGTTCTTTTGACTCTGAGACATTGTATGGCAAACCCTGAAGTGTTGTTGGATGCTTCAGACATTCTTCTCCTCCATATCAGGCTTTTGAAAACATCTTAAAGTCCTGGGAGGTCAAGTGCAAAGGAGACTCTATCAAGCAGTCAGCTCGACGCTGTCTAAGTTCCCAGCAGTCTATGGAGTTTCTCACAGAAGAGGAGATGGTAGATGTGCAGCAGTTTTCTCAGACAGTAGGGACCCTGATCAACAGGTATGGCCCAAAGTCAGAACAGTGTGTGCCAGGAGCCTGCTAACATTCATTGCATTCATTCAATTATTCATCAGTCATCCATCATCATTGACGAGATTCAATAAAGAGAGATGGCGAGTGGTACAGCAAATTGAGCCACAATATCATGGCCCCAGTGACCTGGATTTGACGCTGACCTTCCACGTTGTCTGTGAAGAGTTTCCATGTTCTCCCTGTGGCCATATGTGTTTCCAAAGGTGCTTCCATTTCCCCTCACATCCCAAAGGCATGCAGATCATTTTTTTCAGAGCCTCAATAAATTTGTCATCAACCTATTTTCATTAATGTTAGTCACCTAAACTCATTTCTGTAGTCAAATATTATGGCCCATGAGTGACATTGATGAGATTTTTATGATCAGGCAAACATGATGAGGACCTTTAACTGCAGTGATCTTTCAGGGAATAAGCATCAGCATCCTGTCATTCTTTAAGCATAATAAACATGTTTCCTCAACTCACTTGTAATTCTTCCAAAATTTATTTTAAGGCAATGATAACTATGTTAAGGAATGCTGTTTCTCCTCTTCAGCTTGGATTTTCATAACATTATTCAGATTGATTCATTATTTTCCTCTTTACTGGATATCTCATCTTCCGGTACCATCTTCATAACCCTGTTGACTCTTTTGAATGTAACTGAATCTTTCCTAAACTAATACTTTAATCATGACCAACCTGGAATGAACTCCCTGTTCCTTCATTTCCTGGTCTTGGTCAGAGAGGTCAGTATCTCATCTGTCTTGGGATGCATCTTACCCATCTGTCTTAGTACTTTCCAGGTTCAGCAAACACACATTCTCGAGTTTATCAGTTCTTCAATAGTAACTTCATTGTTAATGTTGATACACCTACCTTGTTTGTACTGTGCAGGTAAATTAATAAGTTCTTCTTCAGAAAGAATTCCATTTACCGTTTTAATGCATTAAAAACAAACTATTAATATATCCACCATTCAGGGCCCCAAACAGTCCTTCCAGGTGAGGCGACACTTCACCTCTGAGTTGGCTGGGGTGATATACTGCCTCTGGTGCTCCCGATGTGGTCTTTTATATATTGGCAAGACCCGACGCAGACTGGGAGACCACTTTGCTGAACACCTACGCTCTGTCCACCAGAGAAAGCAGGATCTCCCAGTGGCCACACATTTTAATTCCATGTTCCATTCCCATTCTGACATGTCTATCTATGGCCTCCTCTACTGTAAAGATGAAGCTACACTCAGGTTGGAGGAACAACACCTTATATTCCATCTGGGTAGCCTCCAACCTGATGGCATGAACATCGACTTCTCTAACTTCCGCTAATGCCCCATCTCCCCCTCGTACCCCATCTGTTACTTATTATTATACACACATTCTTTCTCTCACTCTCCTTTTTCTCCCTCTGTCCCTCTGAATATACCCCTTGCCCATCCTCTGGGTTTGCCCCCCCCGCCCTGTCTTTCTTCCCGGACCTCCTGTCCCATGATCCTCTCGTATCCCTTTTGCCAATCAGCTGTCCAGCTCTTGGCTCCATCCCTCCCCCTCCTGTCTTCTCCTATCATTTTGGATCTCCCCCTCCCCCTCTAACTTTCAAATCTCTTACTCACTCTTCCTTCAGTTAGTCCTGACGAAGGGTCTCGGCCTGAAACTTCAACTGCACCTCTTCCTAGAGATGCTGCCTGGTCTGCTGCGTTCACCAGCAACTTTGATGTGTGTTGCTTGAATTTCCAGCATCTGCAGAATTCCTGCTGTTTGCGCTATTCATATTTTCCTGTGGTCTAATTTTGTGTAGCATTTGCAAATTTCCTTAATCATGTCCCTTAAGTTTGAAGCTAAGTCCTTGATACACAGATTGAATGAATGGACCAGTGTCTGACCGCTGAGGAACTCCATCTCACAAAATCACTCATCAGCCTTTACTTCCCAACACTGAGTGAGACATTATCTAAATTGTCATCCAGACAATTTTCAAATCTTGTGGGAGTCCCTGTCTCTGCCTATGGCAGTGAATCCTAGATGGTAATTACCCTCTGGGTAAAAAAATAATTCTTCAGTTCCATTGTAGAAGACTTACCCCACCATAAAAGCAACTTCTGTTTATGCACTTGTCCTATAAGGAAAAATTTCAAACTATCCACCATATCTTGTCCGCTCTAACATAACAAAACTCAGCCTTTCCATTTAACTGAAGTGCTCTATCACAGGCAACACCCTCATGAAT
The DNA here is from genome assembly GCF_963921235.1 of Mobula hypostoma. Taxonomy (NCBI): domain Eukaryota; kingdom Metazoa; phylum Chordata; class Chondrichthyes; order Myliobatiformes; family Myliobatidae; genus Mobula; species Mobula hypostoma. The sequence goes on along the minus strand of NC_086106.1, from coordinate 56,437,250 downwards.
CTCCTCTGCATCCACTCCAGAGTAAACATATCCCTCCTATATACATCAAAGTTGCTGGTGAACGCAGCAGGCCAAGCAGCATCTATAGGAAGAGGCGCAGTCGACGTTTCAGGCCGAGACCCTTCGTCAGGACTAACTGAAGGAAGAGTGAGTAAGGGATTTGAAAGCTGGAGGGGGAGGGGGAGATGCAAAATGATAGGAGAAGACAGGAGGGGGAGGGATAGAGCCGAGAGCTGGACAGGTGATAGGCAAAAGGGGATACGAGAGGATCATGGGACAGGAGGCCTAGGGAGAAAGACGGGGGGGGTGACCCAGAGGATGGGCAAGAGGTATATTCAGAGGGACAGAGGGAGAAAAAGGAGAGTGAGAGAAAGAATGTGTGCATAAAAATGAGTAACAGCTGGGGTACGAGGGGGAGGTGGGGCCTAGCGGAAGTTAGAGAAGTCAATGTTCATGCCACCAGGTTGGAGGCTACCCAGACGGAATATAAGGTGTTGTTCCTCCAACCTGAGTGTGGCTTCATCTTTACAGTAGAGGAGGCCGTGGATAGACATGTCAGAATGGGAATGGGATGTGGAATTAAAATGTGTGGTCACTGGGAGATCCTGCTTTCTCTGGCGGACAGAGCGTAGATGTTCAGCAAAGCGGTCTCCCAGTCTGCGTCGGGTCTCACCAATATATAAAAGGCCACATCGGGAGCACCGGACGCAGTATATCACCCCAGTCGACTCACAGGTGAAGTGATGCCTCACCTGGAAGGACTGTTTGGGGCCCTGAATGGTGGTAAGGGAGGAAGTGTAAGGGCATGTGTAGCACTTGTTCCGCTTACACGGATAAGTGCCAGGAGGGAGATCAGTGGGGAGGGATGGGGGGGACGAATGGACAAGGGAGTTGTGTAGGGAGCGATCCCTGCGGAATGCAGAGGCGGGGGGAGGGAACGATGTGCTTAGTGGTGGGATCCCGTTGGAGGTGGCGGAAGTTACGGAGAATAATATGTTGGACCCGGAGGCTGGTGGGGTGGTAGGTGAGGACCAGGGGAACCCTATTCCTAGTGGGGTGGTGGGAGGATGGAGTGAGAGCAGATGTACGTGAAATGGAGGAGATGCGTTTAAGAGCAGAGTTGATAGTGGAGGAAGGGAAGCCCCTTTCTTTAAAAAATGAAGACATCTCCCTCGTCCTAGAATGAAAAGCCTCATCCTGAGAGCAGATGCGGCGGAGACGGAGGAATTGCGAGAAGGGGATGGCGTTTTTGCAAGAGACAGGGTGAGAAGAGGAATAGTCCAGATAGCTGTGAGAGTCAGTAGGCTTATAGTAGATACCAGTGGATAAGCTGTCTCCAGAGACAGAGACAGAAAGATCTAGAAAGGGGAGGGAGGTGTCGGAAATAGACCAGGTAAACTTGAGGGCAGGGTGAAAGTTGGAGGCAAAGTTAATAAAGTCAACGAGTTCTGCATGCGTGCAGGAAGCAGCGCCAATGCAGTCGTAGATATAGCGAAGGAAAAGTGGGGGACAGATACCAGAATAGGCACGGAACATAGATTGTTCCACAAACCCAACAAAAAGGCAGGCATAGCTAGGACCCATACGGGTGCCCATAGCTACACCTTTAGTTTGGAGGAAATGGGAGGAGCAAATGGAGAAATTATTAAGAGTAAGGACTAATTCCGCTAGACGGAGCAGAGTGGTGGTAGAGAGGCTCCATCTTCCTCTCACCCCAACCCTCCCCTCTCCACTGACACCCCCAGCCTCCCCCCTCCCCCCTCTGATCCCAGCTCTCATCCGTGCCGGGTCTTTACCATCCCCTCCGACCTTCGACTGTCGGAGGCAGAACGCTCTGTTCTCAGTAAGGGCCTCACGTTTGTCCCCCTTCGCCCACACCTCAGCGAGTTCCGTGTTCGCCACGATGCGGAACTTTTCTTCCGCCGTCTCCGTCTCCGAGCCTACTTCTTCGGCAAGGACTCTTCCACCCCCACCGATGACCCCTTCTCCCGTCTTCAACCCTCCTCTTCTTCATGGACACCCCGCTCTGGTCTTCTGCCTGCTCTGGATCTCTTTATTGCCAACTGCCGACGGGACATCAACCGTCTCGACTTCACCGCACCTTGTCCCCATTCCAACCTCACTCCTTCGGAACGCTCTGCTCTCCACTCCCTCCGCACTAATCCTAACCTTATTATTAAACCCGCTGATAAAGGGGGTGCTGTTGTAGTCTGGCGTACTGACCTCTACCTTGCCGAGGCACAGCGACAACTCGCGGATACCTCCTCTTATTTACCCCTCGATCGTGACCCCACCAAGGAGCACCAGGCCATTGTCTCCCACACTATCAACGACTTTATCCGCTCAGGGGATCTCCCATCCACTGCTACCAACCTTATAGTTCCCACACCCCGCACTTCCCGTTTCTACCTCCTACCCAAGATCCACAAACCTGCCTGTCCTGGCCCACCTATTGTCTCAGCTTGCTCCTGCCCCACCGAACTCGTTTCTGCATACCTCGACACTGTTTTATCACCCCTTGTTCAATCCCTTCCGACCTATGTTCGTGACACTTCTCACGCTCTTAAACTTTTCGATGATTTTAAGTTCCCTGGCCCCCACCGCTTTATTTTCACCATGGATGTCCAGTCCTTATATACTTCCATCCCCCATCAGGAAGGTCTCAAAGCTCTGCGCTTCTTTTTGGATTCCAGACCTAATCAGTTCCCCTCTACCACCACTCTGCTCCGTCTAGCGGAATTAGTCCTTACTCTTAATAATTTCTCCTTTTGCTCCTCCCATTTCCTCCAAACTAAAGGTGTAGCTATGGGCACCCGTATGGGTCCTAGCTATGCCTGCCTTTTTGTTGGGTTTGTGGAACAATCTATGTTCCGTGCCTATTCTGGTATCTGTCCCCCACTTTTCCTTTGCTATATCTACGACTGCATTGGCGCTGCTTCCTGCACGCATGCAGAACTCGTTGACTTTATTAACTTTGCCTCCAACTTTCACCCTGCCCTCAAGTTTACCTGGTCTATTTCCGACACCTCCCTCCCCTTTCTAGATCTTTCTGTCTCTGTCTCTGGAGACAGCTTATCCACTGGTATCTACTATAAGCCTACTGACTCTCACAGCTATCTGGACTATTCCTCTTCTCACCCTGTCTCTTGCAAAAACGCCATCCCCTTCTCGCAATTCCTCCGTCTCCGCCGCATCTGCTCTCAGGATGAGGCTTTTCATTCTAGGACGAGGGAGATGTCTTCATTTTTTAAAGAAAGGGGCTTCCCTTCCTCCACTATCAACTCTGCTCTTAAACGCATCTCCTCCATTTCACGTACATCTGCTCTCACTCCATCCTCCCACCACCCCACTAGGAATAGGGTTCCCCTGGTCCTCACCTACCACCCCACCAGCCTCCGGGTCCAACATATTATTCTCCGTAACTTCCGCCACCTCCAACGGGATCCCACCACTAAGCACATCTTTCCCTCCCCCCCTCTCTCTGCATTCCGCAGGGATCGCTCCCTACACAACTCCCTTGTCCATTCGTCCCCCCCATCCCTCCCCACTGATCTCCCTCCTGGCACTTATCCGTTGAAACGGAACAAGTGCTACACATGCCCTTACACTTCCTCCCTTACCACCATTCAGGGCCCCAAACAGTCCTTCCAGGTGAGGCATCACTTCACCTGTGAGTCGACTGGGGTGATATACTGCGTCCGGTGCTCCCGATGTGGCCTTTTATATATTGGTGAGACCCGACGCAGACTGGGAGATCGCTTTGCTGAACATCTACGCTCTGTCCGCCAGAGAAAGCAGGATCTCCCAGTGGCCACACATTTTAATTCCACATCCCATTCCCATTCTGACATGTCTATCCACGGCCTCCTCTACTGTAAAGATGAAGCCACACTCAGGTTGGAGGAACAACACCTTATATTCCGTCTGGGTAGCCTCCAACCTGATGGCATGAACATTGACTTCTCTAACTTCCGCTAGGCCCCACCTCCCCCTCGTACCCCAGCTGTTACTCATTTTTATGCACACATTCTTTCTCTCACTCTCCTTTTTCTCCCTCTGTCCCTCTGAATATACCTCTTGCCCATCCTCTGGGTCACCCCCCCCGTCTTTCTCCCTAGGCCTCCTGTCCCATGATCCTCTCGTATCCCCTTTTGCCTATCACCTGTCCAGCTCTCGGCTCTATCCCTCCCCCTCCTGTCTTCTCCTATCATTTTGCATCTCCCCCTCCCCCTCCAGCTTTCAAATCCCTTACTCACTCTTCCTTCAGTTAGTCCTGACGAAGGGTCTCGGCCTGAAACGTCGACTGCGCCTCTTCCTATAGATGCTGCTTGGCCTGCTGCGTTCACCAGCAACTTTGATGTATGTTTTATTGAATTTCCAGCATCTGCAGAATTCCTGTTGTTTGCGTTTAAATATCCCTCCTATAGTTCAGTGACCAGACTGCACATGGTTGTCCAACTATGTCCTAATTTTGATCAATGTTGGCACAGGCTCAAAAGGCCAGATGGCCAACTATCAATCCTGTTTGTTTTGCTGTCAGACAAAGGATCAGGTACACCAGCACCTTTCTGAAAGGTGGGGGAGTGGGTGGGATTGGGGGCACTAGATTAACATGCAGTATGTTTGTGCAACACAAGCTGAGTTAGATATAAAATCACAAACAAGGTGGCAAAGATTCAATGTATCAATAGTAATTAATTCTGGTGAGATGATCAAGAATAGAAAGCCACTAATGTATCTGAAAAGGGCATTTTAAGGGAGTTGGCTCAAAACCATTGATGTTGCGACCAATGTATCCTCCGACTCATAGGGAGGAAATAGCTTTAAGTCTTTCACTATTATACTGTACACGCTAATTTGCTATGACTGGAATTTTTGTACTTTACAGAGTCCACCAGGCAGCAGAGAAACAAGAGCTGGTTGAGCAGGAGCTGGCCCATGTCGTCAATGCCTGCTCCCAGCTGTTGAATGAAGCCTTACCAAAGCAAAACACAACTGAGGTAAGTCAAGTTTATTTAATACTGCCCTTGTCCCTCTTAAAAAAAAAAGTCCCTAATATCTTGTGGGCAGTGTACTGTTCCTCTAACACTACATAGGATGGGAACAGGGTAAATTATTGCTCTATCAAACTTCCCCAGGTATAGAATTTATCTGATATAGAATGAGGCTCCTCAAACTCAAATGCCTTGATCTAATCTACGCAATACCCCTCCACCCCAATGCCTCATCTTAAACTTCGGATAATATTCAAATAAACTAGTTCTACTTTGCTCATAAAACAGCCCAGGCCAGTTCTTATATGAGGTAACTACTCAGCAAAGGTCCTTTTATGCTCCTGTGTTAACCAATCCCAGGGGAGTGGTGCAATTAGATACAACTACTGAGTGTACGGGGCATTTATACACATTTAAATAGACGAGGTACAGTCGACAATGAGGAATCATACAGATGGACACAATGGTCAGCATGGATGTGCTAGATTGAAGGGTCCATTTCTGTGCTGCACAACTCTGAGGACGTGCATCATGGATTAGAATCCGAATCGGTCTAATATTACTGACCTTGCTGGTCGTGAAATTTGTTGTTTTGTAGCAGCAGTGTATATCAGCACATACAGTAATAATAAAAGTTATATTTAACAAAAATATATAATTGAAAAATTTAATCAAATAAGTAATGCAAAAAGGGAGCAAAGAAGAAGAAAATAATATTGAGGTGGGGTTTATGGGTTCAGAGTCTGATGGCAGAAGGGAAGAAGCTGTTCCTAAACTGCAGAGTTTGTGTCTTCGGGCTCATGTACCACCTCGTTGATGGTAGAAGTAGACAGAGGGCATATCCTGGTCATAGAGGTCCTTAATGATGGATGCCGCCCTTTTCTGAGGTATCGCCTTTTGAAGATGTCCTCGATGCTGGAGAGGTTCGTGCCCATGGAGCTGGCTGAGTTTGCAACTTTCTGCAGCTTTTTCCTATCCTGTACAGTGGCCCCTCCATGCCAGCCAGTGATGTGGTCAGTTGGAATGCTCTCCGCAGTACAGCCATGGAAATTTGTGAGGGGCTTTGGTTACATACCAAGTCTCCTCAAACTCCTGATAAAATATAGCTGCTGCCATGCCTGCTTTGTTACTGCATCAACTTGTTGGACCCAGGATAGATCTTAAGAGATGTTGACACCCAGGGATTTGAAACTGCTGATGTGTGTTCCCTTGATTTTCCTTTCCTAAAGTCCACAATCAATTCCTTGATCTTATTGATGTTGAGTGCAAGGTTGTTGTGACACCACTCAAGCAGCTGATCTATCTCACTCCTGTACACCTCCTTGTCACCGTCTGAAGCTCTGCCAACAATCGTTCAGATATCAGCAAATTTGCAGATGCTGCTTGAGCTGTGCCGAGCCACGCGGGTGTGGGTGTAGACAGGGTAGAGCAGTGGGGTAGGCACACATTCTTGAGGTGTGCCAATGTTGATTGTCAGCGAGGAGGAGATGTTATTTCTGATCAGCAGTAACTGTTGTCTACCAATGCGGAAGTGAAGGATCCAGTTGCATAGGAAGATACAGAGGCCAAGGTTTTGGAGCTTGTCGAGTCGTACTGAGGTATGATGGTGTTGAACACTGAGCTGTAATCAACAAACAGCAGCCTGATGTATGCATTGCTATTGTTCAGCTGGCTGGACAAGTGGAGAGCCAGTGAGACTGCATCTGCTGTAGACCTCCTGTGGCGATAGGCAAATTGCAGCAAGTCCACATCCCTGATTAGGGAAGAGTTGATTCTAGTCATGATCGACTTCTCGAAGCAATTCATCACAATAGATGTGATCGCCACTGGGCGATAGTTATGGAGGCAGCTCACCCTGCTCTTATTGGGCACTGGTGTGATTGTTGCTCTTTTGAAGCAGGTGGAAACCTCTGACTATAGCAGTGAGACGTGGAAGATGTCCTTAACACTATTGTCAGTTGGCTGGCACAGGTTTTCAGTGCCCTACCAGGCAGACCAACAGGGCTTGATGCCTTGTGAGGGTTCACTCTCTCGAAAGATGTTCTGACGAAGGCCTCTGAGACAGATCACAGGCGATTAGGTGCCAGATGAAGTTACAGCACATTCAGTTCCCTGAAGACTGGGAAAACTTAAGTCTGATGCAGCAGATACTGACCTTTCATCGAGAGTATTTTGACAGAAATTTATTCCTTGCCCACGAATGTGTAGAAGGTGAGTGGTTGGGGTGATGAGAGTGAAAAACATCGAAACAATGCCAAAAACCACCTCTACGATGAGTTATTCACTAGACCCAAACATTTTTGTGTTACAGCCTCCTTGGCTCCCAGACCACACCCCTGGTGCTCCCTCTCCTTTTCCGGTCATTACATAACAACCATAAAAAATTGATTTACGATGCACAGTGAAAGAAATTAGGAACTGCAATTCAAAGCAGTGACAAATAATTGCAAAAATGATTCAAATCTATTTAAAGCTACCCATAAAATTATTTCTTTATTTAATTACAGTAAAAAAAACATCAACAATTTTCGAGTGTACATTAGCTGTCCAACTACTCACTGATCCATTGATTTTTTGCTTTTCAGTGAGATAGACGGGTTTGGGGCAGTGAGATCCTAAGAACTTTCTACAGGGGCACAATTGAGAGCATCCTTACTGGCTGCATCACTGTTTAGTATGGCAACTGTACCTCCCTTAATCGCAGGACACTGCAGAAAATGGTGCATACAGCCCAGCGCATCTGTAGTCGTGAACTTCCCATGATTCAGGACATTTACAAGGACAGGCGTGTAAAAAGGGCCTGAAAGATCATTGGGGACCAAAGCCATCCCGACCACAATTTATTCCAGCTGCTACCATCCAGGAAGCGGTACTGCAGCACAAAAGCCAGGACCAACAGGCTCTGGGACAGCTTCTTCCACCAGAATATCAGACTGATGAACTCACGCTGACTTGGGTGTACTCTATGTTACATTGACTGTTCTATTTATTAGAAACTATTTAAAACGTAGCCCCCAGTAAACCTCAGGCTCGTTCAGCTTGCTTTCGTCTAGGGGGAGAAGCCTTCTGCCCCGCCAACTGGGTAATCAGTTATGTAGATGCTGTATGATGCACTCCACCATGCCAAATAACAGACAGTACAACATATGCGAGTGAAGGATTACACTTTATAAATCTCACAGGAACTATGTAATTAATAGAGATACAATATAAAAGGAGAAGTAGAAGGCACCAATCTTATCAGAGTTCAACCACCTCGTGCACAACTATTGGAGCTCAATTAATGGTGTCCTCATTCCACCATGCGATCTCCTCTGACCCCCTCGACTTGCCGCCTGGGACCAACCACGGTGGTCGAACAGAACGCACGTCCATCCTCTTCAGTTCTCCTCCCAAAGACCCTGGGCCTTGGAATTCCGCTCGGGGTCCGTCCCATCGCCCAGCTTACAGCATCGCGTCTCCCCTCTCTGTCCCCATCCACCTTCCACCCCAAAGCCCGCAAAAACAATAGCTTATAGACACACAAGAAAGAATAACATCTATCCCAAATGGTTAGCAAATGAATAGAATTCTCTTTCTCAGTAATTATAACCAAAACAAACTGCGAGAGAGAAGCACTTTCTCAGCCGTTAACATAACAAAGAAGCCCTTATGTAAGGGTTTTCTTCTTTTATGTTACTGCGAAGGCTAATAAAATGTACAATTATTATTGTACATTGCACATTTAGGTGGAGAAGTAATATAAAGATTCTTACTCCTCATGTACATGAAGGATGTAAGAAAGAAAGTCAATTCAATTCAATGATTTTTTTTTTACATCAGGCTTCATGTCATTATTCACTGATTTGTTGCTTTTTCACCCTTCAGTGAGGTGGATGGGCTTGGGGCAGGGATATCAGATTCTCACATTAGGCTGAGTGTCACTCAGGAGCCCCAGATCTCCACGTTCAGTCTGTTTCATGACTCTGAAAGAAGTTGAGACACTGTACTGAAACTGCTCCACTGAATATGATGTTGGAAAGGCAATAACGAACATCCTGACCTTTTTCCACAGTGTAGGATAGAGTTCTTTCTGTAACCAAAAGTTTTGATATGATTTTTTGAACCTGAGCTTCAGTTCAAATTCATTTTCATTGAGATCATTTCTCCTCCCATCCTTCCGGTTAATTTCTCATTACAAGTGTTCAGGAATGGATTTATTACCTAATCTGGAATTTGAATCGAGAGATAATCCTGAAATCTCTCTGACATGTCTTTATGCAGCTCCCCCAGGAGGGCACTGTATATGAGGGGCGATTGATATGTTCGTGGAGTCAATTTTAGAAAACCTAGCACATTTAATTTTCAACTTAGTCGCATCCTACATTTACACACTTAGTCCAGCAGTCATGAAGCATACGGATCCCTTCTTTGTAGAAGTCGGCGTCTTGGACCTTCAGAAGTAGTCGACAGCAGGGGTGATTGATAACTTTGTGGCCTATGGTAGACGACAAGTTATTAACTTCAAGAGAGGAGCTGCATGTGCATGTAACAAGAACTGTATAACTCATCTTTTTCTACCTTCGGCCACAAACTTATCAATCACCTCTGCTGTCAACCACTGCTGGAGGTCCAAGATGCCGATTTCTACAAAGAAGGGATCCATATGTTCCATGACCACTGGACTAAGTGTGTAAATGTAGGATGGGACTATGTTGAAAAATAAATGTGCTAGGTTTTCTAAAATTGACTCCTTCTACCTTAGGCCACAAACATATCAATTGCCCCTCATACTTGAAGAAGATTATCTGGTATTGTTTCTTTGTCTTTCAACTCAGAGAGGATCAGAAATTGGAAAAGGTTACGACAGACAATGTTGCACTTAAATAGGGTTAACTTGCACAGAACTGTGGAGAAGACTGTTCTATGGTGGATGTGGCATATTTTACTCTAAAGCCACTTCCATCATGCTGATTGGTTCATTTAAAGTCAGCAATCCTCTTTCCCATTCGTTGCTTAACGTGCCACGGTGCCTATTTCCCATTCCGTACACTCTGGGGTTATAGGAGAAGAAGGAGAATGTTCGTTATTTCTCTCTTCTGCCACCAACGGGGCCCACTTCAGGCAGAGAGTCGCAGAACACTGGGACAGAGCATTGCAGACGTAGATGGGCCCCGCGTTTGATTAGTAAAGTACCTATTCGTAGCATGCTTACTCTTGGCTTTTATAAATCGGGAAGATTTATCAGAGTTTCAACTCAATTAAAGGGTAACTGAATGTACAGTGTGGTGGTTTTGGGTAGGTTAGACGAACGCTTGTCTGTCTGGACATCTGATTTAGTGTTTCACTATTCATTTATAAATAAATACCTGTTTTTAAATCTGAGTCTCCTGTTTCACTCATTGGATCCTCAAATCTGCTCTCCCACATTACAAAGACCGATTTGACTTTGATAAGATTGACACCTGTTCAGTGCAATTGAAGATTGACTTCATTGAACTTTGAGAGTAACTCTGACAATGAGTCCAATAAGCCAAACATGCCCCATACTCCTGAGTTGATTACTGAATGAAGCTTTCCTGTCTTTAAAAGTATTTTATCACAGTATCAGAAATGCATAAAAGCACCTCAGGCAGTTTCCTTTTGAGAGTCACCTGACACCTGTGAGTAACAGCAAGTGTTCAAACTGTTCATCATTCTCTGAACAAAGCTCTTGAAATGGTTGAGAATTGAGAGCATAGGATTTGATTTTATTTACCATTGATTTAACATTATTTAAGGATTTGTTCAGCTGATCATTGATTTTTCTGTGATAAGATGTGGACCATAAGGTCATAACTGTCGCAAGGATGAGGCTGGGGATGAACCCTAGTGTAGGACACAGGTGCTGAGACAGAATCATAAGGTGTTAGCACTGCCACAAACGGGGAACCGGTATCCAAGACAGCCTTTAACCAGAGACAAGGTTTACATGACGTATCCAGGAAATGATGTGGAACTTAGAACTGACAGTCCTAATGAATCAGGAAATGAGGTTTACTCACACTAGAGTCAACCAACGAACTGGCAAAGCATGGCTGTGAACCTGAGTTTTATCCTATGTTCGCTAATGGGAACCAGGTGTGTGGTAATTAATAGGACTAGCAACCATTGGGAATCAGCTGACAGGAATTAAGGCACAATCAATGAGATAATTGGCAAGATGGGGAATTGCCAGACAGGACCATAACAATAACACATAGGAGCAGATTTAAGACAGTCAGCTCCATCAAGTCAGAACCACCATTTGATCATGGATGATCCATTTCCCCCTTCATCCTTTTCTTTTGTCTTCTCATCATAATCTTCTAAATTCCCAGGAGTACAGGCTGAGAGCCTTCAGTCGCTGCTCATATGATAACCCTTTCATTCCCAGGATCATTCTTGTGAACTTCCATGGAACCATCTCCAATGTCAGCACATCTTTTCTTAAATAAGGGGCCTAAAACTGCTCACAGTACCAAGTGATGCCTCACCATTGCCTTATACATCCTTAGTATTATATACTTCCTTTGATAGTCTAGTCCTCACGAAATGAATACTAATTTTCCATTGGCCTTTTTCACCACTGATTCCTGCACAATAACTCACTTTGCACCTTAGATTTTACATTTTCTCCCCATTTAGAAAATAGTCTACACTTTTATTTCTTCTAACAAAGTGTATGATCATACACTTCTCAGCACTGTAGTCCATACACAACATCATTGCCCATTCTCTTCATCTGTCTAAGTCCTTCTGCAGCCTCTCTGTATCCTCTAGCCCTCCAGCTTTCTTTGTATCATGCACAATCATGGCCAGAAAGCCATCAATTTCATCATCCAGATCATACAGATACAATGTAAAAAGAAGCAGTCCCAACACAAACTCCTGTGCAACACCAGTGGTCACCAGCAGCCAATCCGAAAAGGATCCTTTTATTCCCATTCTTTGCCTCCTGTCAATCAGCCAATGCTCTATCCATGCCAGTACCATTCCAGTGCTGTTTTGGATTCTTAGCTTGTTAAACAGCCTCATGTGTGACACCTAGTAGTGTGACGCCTTCTGAAAATCCAAGTACACAAAATCCACTGATTCTCCTTTGTCTCCCCCGTTTGTTACTTTTTCAAAAAACTCACATGGAATTGTCAGGCAAGATTTTCCCTTTTAGGAAACCATGCTGACTTTAGCCAATTTTAACATGTGCCTCAAAGTACCCTGAAATCAGATCTTTAACAAAGGACTCCAACAATTTCACAGACACTGAGGTCAGGCTAACTATAATTTCTTTTCTTCTGCCTCCCTCCTTTCTTGAAACATGGAGTGACACATAGAACATAGAAATTTACAGTACATTACATGCCCTTCAGCCCACAATGTTGTACCGACCATGTAACCTTCTCTAGAAACTGCATAGAATTTTCCTAGCGCACAGCCCTCTATTTTTCTAAGCTCTATGTACCTATCTAAGAGGCTCTTAAAAGACCCTATTCTATTTGCATTTACAATTTTTCCAGTCATCTGGAACCATGCCAGAGTCTAGTTCAATCTATTTGATTCTTGAAAGATCACTGCTAATGCCTCCACAATCTTTTCAGCTTCCTCTTTCAGAACCCTGTACTGTGCATCATCTGGTCCAGGTGACTTTTCTTACCTACAGACCTACGTGTTTCCCAAGCACCTTCTCCCTAGTAATAGCAACTGCGCTCACTTCTGCCCCCTGAGACTCTTGAACTTCTGGCTTTCTGCTAGTGTCCTCCACATTGAAAACTGATGCAAAATATTTATTTAGTTCATCTGCCATTTCCTTGTCCCTCATTACTATCTCTCCAGTGTCATTCTCTAGTGGTCCAATATCTGCTCTCTGATCTCTTTTACTCTTTATTTCTCTCAAAAAAAACTTCTCATATCATTTTTCATATTATTGACTAGCTTACCTTCACATTTCAACTCTTTGCCCCTCATGTTTTTGTTAGTTGCCTTCTGATGGCTATTAACAGCTTCCCAAACATCTAACTTCACATTAATTTTTGCTCTATTATATGCCCTGTCTTTTGCTTTTACGTTGGCTCTGACTTCGCTTGTCAGCCATGGTTGTGACCTCCTGCCTTCAGAATATTCCTTCATCTTTGGGATATATATAGATCCTGTGCCTTCCAAATTTCTCCCAGAGGCTCTAGCCACTGCTGCTCTGCTATCATCCCTGCGAGTGTCCCTTTCTAATCAACTTTGGCCAGCTCCTCCATCATGCCCCTGTAATTCCCTTTGCTCCACTGTAATAGTGAGACATCTGACTTTAGATCCTCCCTTTCAAATTGCTGGGTGAATTTGATCATATGGTCACTAAGGTTTCCATAACTTTAAGTTCCCTCTCATATCAGTTTCATTACACAATACCTAATCCAGAATTCCTGATCCCCTAAAGAGCCGTCTTGGAAACATTCCACAAATTCTCTCTCTTGGGATCCAGGATCAACTTGATTTTGCTAATCTATCTGCATATTGGCTTTTTGACATGCCTTTTCTAGCTCACCATACTTTGTAGACCACATTCTGGTGACTTTTCTGAGACCTGTAAATGACCTCTGTCAGTGTCTTTTTACACTCGCAGTTTTTAACACTATCCACAAGGATCCTACATTTTAAATCCTTTTTCACCTCATTCTAAAGATGTGATATTATTTTTTACCAGAAGATCCACACCTCCTCCTCTGGCTACCTGCCTGTTCTTTTGATAGATTGTATATCCAGAGAATGTTACCCTGGAGGTCCTGCTTTTCAGCTTTCTGCCAACCTCCTGAATGTTTCTCTTTTGGGCCTCCTCTCTTTTCCTTCCAATGTCCTTGGTACTAATATGTACCAACACATCCAGGTGCTCACACTCCCCCTTTAGAATGTTGTGGACACGATTTTGAGATGTCCCTGATCCTGGCACCTGGGAGGTAACATACAATCCGGGTGTCTCTATCGTGCCCACAGAATCTTACCTCTAATACTGTGAATAAGTAATCTCCTTTCACCACTGCATCTCTTCTTTGTCCCCTTTCCTTCTGTGCCACAATGCTAGACTCAGCACAGAGACCCGATCGTTATGGCTCTCCCCTGGTAGGTTGACTCCCCTCCCCAACAGTATCCAAAACAGTATACTTGTTATTGAGGGGAACGACCACTTGTGTAAACTGTACTAGCTGACTATTTCCCTTCCATCTCCTGACAGTCACACATTCACCTGCTTTCTGCAACCTCGGGTAACCACTTTCCTGCAGCTCCTTGGTTTCCCTTATGAACTCAAGGTGCAACCCTCGCTCTTTAACATATTGTCTGAGGTGCTGCAGCTCAGTGCATCTGGTGCAAATGTGGTTATCCAGGAGGCTGGAGGTCTCCCAGAATTTCACATCTCATGCAAATGAAAACACACAGCCCCTGGAGTCTTTTTTACTGTCTAACTACACACTTACAGATGAACAAGAAAAAGCTTACCAGATACTTACATTAACCATGCCTGTTCGCCCAAACCTGCTGAGCCAAAACCAAAAATTTCCTCACTCTAACACTGTCCCACTCCAACAATGGAGACTCCAACCTGATGGTATGAACACCGATTTCTTGAACTTCTGGGAATGCCCCCCAACCTTCTCCTTTTCCCTTTCTCACCTTATTTCCTTACCTGCCCATCACCTCTGTATGGTGCTCCTACCCCTTTTCTTTCTTTCATGGCCTTCTGTCCTCTTCTATCAGATTCCTCCTTTTCCAGTCCTGTATCTCCTTCACCAATCAAGTTCCCAGCTCTTCACCACTACTTCCCCCTTCCCAGTTTCACCTATCAGCCTGTGGTTCTTCCTCCCTCCCCCCACTTTCTTACTCTGACTCTCCACTTATTTGTCCAGTCCTGATGAAGGGTCTCGGCCGGAAACATTGACTCTACTCTTTCCCATAGATGCTGCCTGGTCTGCTGAGTTCCTCCACCATTATGTGTGTGTGACTGTCTAAATATGTCCCATAGAAGAAGTTCTTAAATGGCAGGGGTAGGCAACCATGGCTGACAAGGGAAGACATGGATAAAAACTGGATAGAAGCCAAGGAAAGGACATATATAATGTAGAAAAAGTGAGTGGGAAGTTGGATGATTGGGAAGCTTTTAAAATCCAACAAAAAACAACTCAAAAAGTTATAAGAAAGGAAAGATGAAATAGAAACATAGAAACTTTGAAAGCCTACAGCACAATACAGACCCTTCAGCCCACAAAGCTGTGCTGAACATGTCCCTACCTTAGAATTTACCTAGGGCTACCCATAGTCCTCCATTACTCTAAGCTCCATGTACCTATCCAGTAGTTTCTTAAAAGACCCTATGATATCTGCCTCCACCACCATCGCCAGCAGCCCATTCCATGCACTCACTACTCTCTGCATAAAAAACTTACCCCTGACATTTCCTCTCTACCTACTTCCAAGCACCATCTCCTCTGTACCTACTTTATGAGGACAAACTAGCCAATCGTATAAAGCAGAATACTAAAAGTTTTTTCAGTTATATCAGGACTAAAAGGGAGGTGAGATTTGATATTGGACTACTGGAAAATGATGCTGGTGAAGTAGTAATGGGGACAAACTAGTGGTGGAACTTCTATAATCCTCATAATAGACTAAGGGCCTCTTGGTCAATCTGTGTGTAATGTATTCTGTGATTATGAAGCAAATGCAATTGGACATTCAAATTCCATCTTTCATCGTGTGTGACCAAACAGCTCCTAAGCCTTATGGGGACACATAGCACGCCAGTCTGATGGGTTGAGATAGATCATAATGGGTGAGCAGTTCATCCGTTGTTTTTAGTCTGTTTGTTTCCTTGAATGCTCTTTCACATCTTTTTGATCATTGCCACTTTGCTTCTGTCTGCAACAGTACATTCGATGGATTCAGCACTGTAGCAATGATTGAGAGAAACTGGTGGTAGTAGTTTACAGGGCCCAAGTATGACTTGAGTTGTACCAATTTTCCAGTTTGGGTGCCTGTGGCACTGCTTTAATCTTTTCTTCTGACTTATGTAAGCCATGCTTGTCAATGACAAGTTCACATTGTGAAATTTTATTTTTGAAAACCTCACATTTCTCTCTAATTGTACACTAACCACACTCACTTAGACTGGTTAGCACATTACCAATGTTCTGGAGGTGCGCTGCATCATTCCTGCCAGTCACAATGATGTCATCAAGGTAACAGTGTATTTCTGCGTTACCTTGGAGCACTTGGTCCACTGCTCATTACCAAATTGCAGGAGCTGGCAAGATGCCAAAGACTAGACGGTTATACCGGAACAGTCCCTCCTGAGTGCTGATTGTGAGGAAATTCCTGCTTGACTCCTCAATCCCCATTTCCAGATAGGCTTATGACAAGCAAACCTTTGAAAACTTCTCCCTTCCTGTCAAAAATGCAAAAATGTCTTCTATTTGTGGCAGGGGATACTGCACAGTATGCAGCACCAGGCTGATACTCACTTTGAAATCCCAACATATGCAAATGGCTCCAGATTTCCTTTTCTGGATCACCGGGACACTGGACATAGCCCAATCGCTCCACTCAACCTTGGAGAGAATTGCAGACGCCTCCAAGCTCTGAAATTCAGCATCCACTTCAGGACATAGTGTGTAAGGCAGTGGACATGCTTTATGGAATCTTGGTGTTGCTGTTTCATCCAGTTCAGTTCTGGACTTCATGCCTTTGAGTTTAGCATTCTCCTTCCCAAAATTCTTCTCATTAATACTAAATAGCTATGACACTGTCTGGTTAGTGCTACCGTTTAGGCTGCAGTTGCCTGTTGATGACACATTGAGAGCTTTGATTGTGTTCCAGTCTAGTTGGATTTTTCTCAATGATTCATGTCTGAAAAGTGCTAGTGCTCCACTTTTTAATACACGAAGCTCTAACTGCTGTGTCTGGCCTCTGTGTGTTGCATTCACTTTCAGTTTACCTTTAGGAGATATCTTTTCACCTGTGTAGGTCTTTCATATCACTGAAATCTTTTTTAAAGGAAACTTATGTCATGGTCCGGTCCATGAAGTCCATATTCCGGTTCATGGACCGGTCCATCGAGCCGTATTCCAGGTTTTCTAGTTTTCCATTGTTCTGTTGGGTGCTCTAACTAAGCCACATGATTCTCGTTTGGGCAGACACATAAATACCCCCCAGAGACCAGGGCTTGGCTGCTGGATTGTTCCTGTTCAAAACCCCTGTCTGATTCCCTTCTCTGCCCCTTCTTCCAGAAGCCTCGCCTTGCCTATAACCCTCAACTGCAATCTTCGCCTGCACTGCTGTCAAGTTCAACTGCCAGAGCAAGATAAGGAACTGTGTTTCATTGCTTTGAACTGTCTCTGTGTCCAAGCCTTTGCTAGGTTGGTCTGGCTGTTTGCCGCTACCAAGTGTTGGGATCTGTCTCATCGTGTTCAGCATTCTGTGTATGAGTCCCGGCCCTACATCCTGCTCCCAAAGAGGGGTCTCAGCTCTGCGTTCCATGTCCCTGTCTCTCAAGACCAAGGTTCTGTGTCCTGCATTCCTGTCTCCCAAGATTACTAAGGCTCTAGGCTCTGCATTCCTGTCTCTCCCTCAACCAAATCAAAACTTCGTGTTCTCGCCCAGCCCATGAGTACTTTGCCCTGCCCGGTGCTGGATTTCCCTCGTCCTGTGCTGGAGTTTCTCATGCTGTCCTAGAACCTTGTCTGGTCCAAGTCAAGGCTTTGTGTTCTTGTCCTGACCATGCGCCTCATCCAGTCCTGTAGCCACATCATGTCCTCAGCTAGTTCTGGGGTCCGAGCCTGAGTCAAGACCCAGGTTTTGGGTCCTTGTCCAGTCTCTGGCTCGGAGTCCTTGTCCAGGTTCCAAGTTCCTAGTTCCTCATCCAGATCCCGCTTTCCTCGTCTAGTCCTAGCCCAGACCCTGTATCCTAGCCTCGTCCAGGGCCTGTGTCATGTCCAGCATCGTTTCTTCCTGTCACACCTTGCTACCTTGATAATCCTAGTCCTGTTCCTAGTACTTCAGTGTCTGTATCTTGCATTTGGGTCTGCACCAATGCCCACCTTATGACAGCTTAGAACAGCAGTCCCCAACCACCGGGCCGCGGACCGGTACTGGGCCGCAGAGCATGTGCTACTGGGCCGCGAGGAAACGATAAGATTTGGCGATAGGAGTCAGCTGCACCTTTCCTCATTGCTAGTCATGCCCACTGTTGAGCCATTACGCATGCGAGGTCATTACCTGCACGTCATCCATGTCAGCGCGGGAAGGAGATCAACTCCTTGAGCTTGCAAATGACGGCGGGCTGAAAAGTATGTTTGACAGAACATCCCTGCCAGCATTCTGGATCAAAGTCAAGGCTAAATATCCTGAGATAGCCACGAAAGCACTGAAAACGTTTCTTCTATTTCCAACATATCTCTGCAATGAATGCAACGGAAATTAAATTGCGGAATAGACTGGACATAAGGAACCTCCTTCGAGTATCGCTGTCTCCCATCACCTATCGATAGGACCGTGTTGTTACAGGGAAACAAGCCCAGGGCTTCCACTGATTCAGCGATATTAGTGTGTTGCAATGATTTTATATGTTCATACAGGGAAAATATGTGCTGTGTGTTTAATATCCAAACGTTACTGAAATGCTGTGATGCTATTGACTTATTTATATAACTATATAACAATTACAGCACGGAAACAGGCAATTAGGCGATCTCTGCCCTTCTAGTCCGTGCCGAACGCTACTCTCACCTAGTCCACCGACCTGCACTCAGCCCATAACCCTCCATTTCTTTCCTGTCCATATACCTATCCAATTTTTCTTTAAATGATAATATCGAACCTTCCTCTACCACTTCTACTGGAAGGTCGTTCAACACTTACTTCAAGCTCCTCTGATAATTGACTTATCACTATATTCATGCGAGGAAAATATGCGCTGTGTGTTTAATATTAAATTTGTTAGATAAACCCTTTTAGAAACGAAATTGGGTGTATTAGCCACTTAATCACCTGTATTCCGGTCGTGATTAACATCCCCCCACCCCCCCCAACACCGAACAGAATCGGCAAAAGCGATTTGTAGAGAGAAACCGGCAGGTACATGCGCAAGTCACGCATGCGCGATGATGCCCACGCAAGGCTTCGTGGTCATTGTAGTCTTTTCGGGGTAAACGATGTATTTGACTACGCAAACAACAGGAATTCTGCAGATGCTGGAAATTCAAGCAACATGCATCAAAGTTGCTGGTGAACGCAGCAGGCCAAGCAGCATCTGTAGGAAGAGGTGCAGTCGACGTTTCAGGCCGAGACCCTTCGTCAGGATGTATTTGACTGCTACTCTTGTCTGTTGGCAACCCTACCCCTCCCCCCCACCCCGGGTCGGCCGGTCCGCAATTCAAAAAATGGTTGGGGACCCCGGCTTAGAAAACAGTCTGTTGTAGTCAGCCTCTGAAATTATAGACAAGTAGTCACATTGTTTGTAATCCAGATGATCTTGTGATCTGATTCAGTACTACAATGCAGTTCTGAGCCTGACAGCTCACCTTTGTCAACAGGGGTCACGGGGTATGGAGGGAAGGCTGGGTTCTGAGTTGGATGATCAGCCATGATCATAATAAATGGCGGTGCAGGCTCGAAGGGCCGAATGGCCTACTCCTGCACCTATTTTCTATGTTTCTATGTTTCTATGTTTCTGTCGTGTCATTCTATTTCACATCCGGTCACTTTCTGCATTTGTTTCGTCTTGTGTGTGATACTTTTCACTCGGTTGTGCTTTTCCTCTGACTTGCATACTCTCTATGTAACCTTGTCTTTGACACTTTTGGCAGACTTTTTCCTTGAACTAACAGTCATTCGCGTCATGAGAAGGTTTGCCACATCAATAAGATTTACAGCTTTTTGCACTTCAGGAACACTTTGTGCATTTCACAATCTAACCTTTTGTTCTGTAGTTCTGCTGCATCCTTTGCTACAGTCCCTAACAATATTACAATGATAAAAGCCCAGTCTAAGCTTAAGTCTCTTTCTCACAGTAGCTCCTTTTAAGTACTTTCATGATGCATGCCACATACAAACATGTCCCTTAATGCATCAAAGTCCCATCTCTGAAGTCACAGTACTGGGAAAGTTTGCTCAGTTCTGCAAGGTATTCAGAAATACATGTATCCTTTGACTGGTGCCTTTTGTAAAATCTATATTCCTCAGCTATTACCAGCAGTGTAGGGATCAAGTGATTTTGTAAAATTGTAATAATTTCATCAAACATCTGGCTTGTTAGTTTTACAAGAGACTGTATGTTCTAGCACCCATTAAGCTCAGAAGCTTGGGAGCTTTCTTTACTTCATGCATGTTATTTGCATTACAATACAGTTCACCCTCTCAATATTCAACTTCTAGCCTTCGTTAGCACTATCAGATTGAAGTCATTGCCACATTATTTTCTTTTTTTGTAATTTATTTTTTTATTGAATTTCATCATCAAACATTTCCATGAGATGTATTTCAGGTACTGTATATATATCATATAATCATATGTCACAAATCTCCACATAATATTTATCTGAGGTATACACTTACAGAAAGGGGAGGAAAGAAAGAACAATCGAAAGGAGAAAACTATATACATAGTAGGGAGTGATCTTTTTTTTACAACATTTGACTTGGTCGAGAATAAAATCAAGCCTATGATGTGTTATGTAGTTAAGCCACTTTTTCCAGTATGAATAAAATTGTTCCAACTTATGATTAACAGATGCTGTTATCTTCTCCATTTTGTAAATGTCTATTGTAATTTCCATCCATATTTTTAAAGTTGGGCTCTCCTGAGATAACCATGTCCTGGTAAGGGTCTTTTTACCAGCCACAAGCAGGACATTCATTAAATATTTATCTCTTTTCAACCATTCTTGAGGTATATACCCAAAATATATGGTTTTTTGCTGTAAGGGGATTTCACATTTAAAGATGTCTTGTAGGGCATTATGTATCCCACTCCAATAGTCTTTGAGAATGGGGCATTCCCAGAAAATATGATAATGGTTTGCATTTTGATTTCCACAATTTCTCCAGCGAACAGGGGGGTTATTATCATAATGGGATTTCTGAGAGGATGTAATAAAATATCTTACCAAGTTTTTCCACCCAAACTCCCTCCATTTCTGTGAACTGGTACACTTCCATTGATACCTCCATATCATTGTCCAGTCTTCCTCAGATATTATTATCCCTCCTTCCTTCTCCCATTTTGTTTTAATGTATGAAGTTGAATATGTTTCACGATTTGACAAACCCTTATACACGCTTGAAATGATTTTACTACTGTTGTCTGAATTATTTGCTTTTCTAAATAGCTCTATCAGACATGTCTTGGTTACATTTTTAACCGTCCTACTAACATACTGTTGCATCTGTAAATACCGGTAAAAGTCTTGTTTTTCTAATAAGTGTTTCTCTTTGAGCATTTCAAAACTGAACAGTGTTCTTTCTTTCCTTATATTGCAAATAGCTGTTATTCCTTTAGCTGTCCAGTCCTTAAATCTAGCATCCAGTTTATTCGGTGTAAAATCCGAGTCACATGCACACCATTTAAGAATTGCAATGTCTTTCTCTAGTTTATATTCTTTTATAATAGTTTTCCATATTTTAAGAGTCCATTTCACCCACGGATTGTCAATATTATTTATGTAACTTTGTAGGTTGTTATCAGCCAAAATTGCCTGTTTGGGATGGAAAGTATCCTCTCCTCAATGTTTTTCCATTGAGCATCATATGATGGGTTGCACCAGCATATCACAGCTCTCAACTGTGCTGCAAAATAATAATCTCTAAGAGAAGGTAGGCCCCATCCCCCCTTCTCCTTGGCTGATTGAAAAGATTTGAGACTAACCCTAGGCTTTTTACCTTGCCATATATATCTTGATAGCATCTTGCTCCATTCATTGAATTGATTTTGGTTAATCTCTGTTGGTAGGGTCTGAACGAGATATAGTAGTCTGGGCAGTATATTCCCTTTAATAGATTCAATCCTTGAACTGAGACCAAGGAAAGGAATTAGGTTCCACCTTGCTTTTTCTTCCTTAATTTTTTATATATTGGCTGATAATTGCATTCTGATAATTTTGCCAAATCTTTTGGCATAATGATGCCCAAATATTTGACGGACTCTGTTTGCTATGCCCAAGTATATCTACTTTCAATTTCTCTCAGTGGGCTATAGTTATATGAAAGTAGTTCGGTTTTATCTATGTTGATCTTGTATCCTGATAATTGGCCATATTGTTCAAAGGATTGCATCAATTTAGGTAAAGAGTATGTTGGTTGCCCTAGTTAGATCAAAGTGTCATCCGCATAACAGGCCAATTTATGCTCTGTCCCTTTAATAGTAATTCCCCTGATATCTTCATTTTGTCTGATGTATTGAGCTAATGGTTCCAGATATAATGCAAAGAGTAGCGGTGACCTTGCACAAACCTGTCTCGTGCCCCTTTCTAGGGTAAAACTATTAGATAAGTATCCATTGATTTTAATTCTGGCAGGAGGATTGTTGTATGGTGCCCGTATAGTTTTAATAATTGTGTGATGTAGACCAAATCTATGTAAAACTCTATAGAGAAAATTCCAATTAACCGAATCAAATGGCCTTTCAGCGTTCACGCTTATCACTATTGCTTCAATTTCATTTTTTTTTATATGATCCATAATGTGAAGTGTCCTTCGTATATTGTCTTGTGTTTGGCGTTGTTATATGAAACCTGTCTGATCATTATGTATCAGTGTGGGTAGAAACTCTTCTAATCGTTTCGCCATGATGGAGGTAAATATTCACTAATCCACATTAAGAACAGATATTGGTCTAAATGGCCCACATTCCATTTTATCCTTGCCTTCTTTCCGTATAGCTGAGATTATTGCCTCCTTCCAGCTGGGTGGCATTTGTGCCGTTTTCAGGGCCCAGTTCAGTGTGGGGAGTAAAACATGGATTAACTCACTTCTAAACTCTTTAAACCACTCTGCCATATATCCATCTGATCCTGGTGACTTGCTTAATTTAAGCCTACTAATTGCAGTTTTTAGTTCAGCTTCAGTTATGTCAGCAGTCATCATTTTATTTTGTTCTTTGCTTAAAATGGGTAACTCTAAAGAATTCAGGATGGTGTCAATTTGGGTTAAGCTTCCCCTTGGAACTTTGGAGTATAGAGTTTTGTAAAACATTTCAAAAGCTTCATGAATTTCACTTAGCTTATTTTCTTTTTTTATCACTTTTGTTCTTGGATCCCTAATTCTTTGAATTGTATTTTCTGCTATCTTTCAGTTTCCACGTCAGTATTTTCACAGATTTAGATCCACTTTCGTAGTGTCTCTGTTTCAGAAACATTAAATTTTTCTAACTTCTTGTGTAGCCAAACTATTAATTTCATTCCTAATTTTTTTAAATTTCCTCTAGTGTGTCCAAACTCAATTTGTGTCTTTTTTTCTAGTTCCTTCAACTTATTTTGTAATTCCTCTAATGTTCTATTCCTTATTTTTTTCTTATATGAAGAAATCACTATAACTTTCCCTCTTAAGACAGCCTTCAGAGTATCCCATAGAATAGGCGGTGAAACCTCTCCATTATCATTGAATTCTAAGTAAAGACCAATTTCTTTTTAAATTTTTTTCCTTGAAATAGGGATCATTGAGTAGACTTGAATTTAGGTCCCAAATAGTATTATTTGGTTGTTGTTCAAAATCAATAGATAAATATATAGGTGCATTGTCACTTACATCTATTGTCCCAATTCCACAGGTGATTATTTTGTCTCTATCTTTTCAAATGTTATCAAATAGTCTATTCTTGTATATACAGAATGGGGGGCAGAATAATGAATGTAATCCCTTCTGTCAGGGAAAAGGTCCCTCCATATATCAATTAGTCAAAACTCCTCAAAAAGAGTGTTAATTTTCTTATGTAAGGACTTTGTTTCACAAGTTTTCCTATTGGAAGAGTCTAACTTTGGTTGAAATTGTAAATTTAAGTCTCCCCCACATATCAAGAGACCTCCTGTTTCCGTTACCATAATATTAGTAATTTTCTCGAAGAAACTCATATCACTTCCTGCGGTGCGTATACATTCAATAAAGTAACTGGATTTCCATCTATATTCCCCCTTACCAGAATACATCTGCCCTCCTTATCTCCCATTTCGAATACTTTTTCAAAATTTAGCTTACTTGAGATGAGAATAGCAACTCCTCTTCTATGTCCTGATTTATATGAGGAGAAAAACAAATGAATGAAGCCCATTCTCTTTAATTTTCCATGCTCATTATCACTTAAGTGGATTTCCTGTAAATATACTACATGGGCTTGTTCTTTTTTAATTTTTTTGTTAAAATTTTACTGCACATGACTGGATTCAACAACCCATTGACATTAAAATAAATGAATTTTACTTTGTCCATGTGTATTTATCTGTTAGTATATCATTAAAATTTGCAGAATATAACTTAATCAATCTACTCCCTGAACAAATTAGAGCCAAGAAACGCGAATAATAAAAAAAAAAGGTAACGAAGGTGTGATTCCAAGGCTGGGGTCTCTAGATGACCCTGGGTTGGGCTAGAAGAAAAGTCTAGCCGTGGGGGATAGCCCCTCCTACCTGTGGGTTGAGGGCCCCTATTGCAGTACCTATAAAAGTAAGAGAAAGAAACTATGTCCATTGTACAGAAATTATTTCCCTGTGTATTCCTCCCATGTATATATTCTCATTAAGGTGGGGAATAAGGAATGAATAAATGAATTTTAAAAAATTGAGTAATATAAAATCCACATTATAACATGTATTTCTCGAGATAAGTATATCACCATCTATTTTTGCTTCCGTTTAGTTTATCAGCACTTCTAAAGTTGGCCAAACCTTATGGCTCTTCTGCAGGAGGTGAGGGCTGCCCTCGGAGAACTGACGGTCTCTTCCTAATATCCTTCTCTCGTCCTGCTCCCGTCCCCTGCTTTCTCGGTTGTCTTACTATTTCCCAAGCAGCTCAGGACAACTGCTCAGCCGGACTTGCCCTTGGTTTGACGACACTAATGGACAGACCTCAGTTGTTCATGTCTGTAGTCGCCTCTTCCACTGTCTGGTATAGTCTTGTCCCTTCCGGGTAGAATAGCCTCAGTCTAGCAGGGTACGGGGTTTCGAATTTAATTTTTTCTTGCTTTAATATTCATTTTGCTTCGGAATATTCCTTCTGTTTCTGTAGGACCACCAGGGGGTAATCATGATCGAAGTATATTAACATCCTGTTCCAAAAGACCCTCTTCTTACCTCAGGCCCTTTGTAGAATCACCACCTTGCTTTTGAATCGAAGGAATTTCAATTCTATGGAGTGCGATTTACCTTCTCTGTCACCAGGAGGCCGCTGGACAAGTGAACGGTGCGCTCTTTCAATTTCAATCTCCATAGTCTGGGGAATCTCCAGCGCCTCCCACAGCAGCTTGTCTACAAAGTCCACCATCGACAATCCCTCTGCTCCTTCGGGAACATTATAAATCCGGATATTTTTCCATCGCGATCTTCCCTCCTGGTCAAGCAATTTACTTTCCTGTTGATTTAATATTTTTATCATCTTACTTAGTATCTGTTCTACGTTTTGCATGCGGTCTTCCACCTTCTCAATTCAAGTCTCTGCCACCACTATTTTCTGATTGACATTGGCAAGTTCTGACTTTATATCATTGAGTTGCCGCTTTATATCTTTTTGGACTTCCCTTATCTCCTCCAGAATCTTCATCATATTTGCCGCTTCGCCCGCACTAGGCCCTGCATCAGCCTCGCCGCCACACGCACGTGTAGGAGATCCGCGCGCTGCACCTCTCTCTTCCATAGGCTCCGCAGTGGTGCTTTATTTCTCCACTCTTGCCCCCCCTTATCAATTCAGATATTTTCGAGAGATCTTATACTTGATAGATTAACGGGGCAGAATATGCATTTTTCCGGAGGAGCTGTTGATTTAAGTTGCCATTCTGAACGATGATGTCGTCGGAACCCCCCGCCACATTACTTTCACTTTAATTTTGCTAGTCTGCGTCTTTCACTTTGGACTATGCAGTTATTCTCTTGTCCCTTTCTTAGCGTCCAAACAGTTTAACTCTTTCCTTTCACTGTCTCGTCCTGTAATTGTACCGTAACTGTCGGTGCAGTTTGTGATATTTTCTGACATTAAGGTCCGTACTCATCGCCAATTTGTTGTGTCTGTGCAACTACGTAGCAGTTAAGTAAAAGCCCGCACATGGGAGATGGATTTAACTGGTCAAATCACATTACAGCAAAAGGGAGAGGGAGAACAATGCACTTGTGTAGACAATAGATCAATAAGCATGCATAGACAACATCCATACGTAGTGCTAAGGGGAGTCATTGCTCTGAAAGAAATAGTTCTATATATTGCACTGAGCTACATACAATATATTTCAATGCAAGAATTATTGTAGGAAAGGCAAAAAAGAACAGGGTGTGGATCAACACCTGGAATTATGTTACTGCAGACAATAGTGAGACTTGGTTGCAGGAGTGGTAGGACTGACAGCTCAGTATTCCAGGGTTCCATTGTTTTCGCGGTGACAGAACAGGAGGAGGGATGGTGTTACTAGTCAGGGAAAATAACAAGGCAGTGCTCCATCAGGACAAATTGGAGAACTCATCCCATGAAGCATTATGGGTGGAGCTGAGAAATAAGAAAGGTAAGATCATGTTAATGGGGCTATATTACAGACCACTCAGCCATCCACAGTATTTAGAGGCACAATTCTGAGGAGAGATTGCAGACTATTGCAAGAAACATAAGGAACAAAGAAGATGATTTTAATTTTCCAAATATTGACTGGGACCCCCATACTGTGAAATGACTAGATGGAAAAGAATTTGCCAAACGTGTTCAGCAAAGTTTCCTTCATCACTAGGTAGAAGTCCCAATGAAAGAAAGTGCGATACTTAATCTTCTATTACAGAATGAGACAGGGCAAGTGACAGAAGTTTGTGTAGGAGAACAATTTGCATCTAGTGATCACAATGCCATTGCAAACATGGAACATAACCATGGAAAGCATGGAAAAAGATAGGTCTGTTCTATGAGTTGAGATATTAAATTGGATGAAAACCGATTTTGATGGTATCAGAAGTGACCTGGCAAGTTTGTATTGGGACAGGCTATTTTCTGGCAAAGGGGTACTTGGTAAGTGGGAGGACAACAAAGTTGAAGTTTTGGGAGTACAAAGCTTGTTTGTGCCTGGCAGAATAAAAAGTAAACATAACAGGTGTAGAGAACATTGGTTTTCAAGAGATATTCAGGCTCTGGTAAAGAGAAAAAGGGTAGTGCAGAGCAGATATAGGCAAGTAGGAATAAATAAGGTGCTTACAGGGTATTGGAAATGTCAGAACACTTAAGGAAGAAATCAGGAGGACTAAAAGAAGACATGGGTTTGCCCTAGCAGACAAGGTGAAGAAAAATCCAAAGGGATTCTACAGATATGTTAAGGTCAAAAGGTTTGCAAGGGACAAAATGGTCCTCTGAAAGATCAGAATGGTAATCCAAGTGTTGAGCCAAAACAGATGGAGGAATATCTCAAATAAGCAACTTGCATCTGTATTTACTCAGGAAATTGACGCAGAGTCTTGAGAAGTCAGGCAAAGTGGCACCAACTTCATGGACCCATACAGATTACAGAGGAGAAAATGTTTGCTGACCTGATGCAATGATTCAGACCAGGGTGGATAAAACCCCAGGGCCTGACAAGGATTTCCCCCAGACCCTATGGGAGGCAAGTGCAGAAATTCTGGGCCCATAGCAGAGATATTTAAAACATCCTTCGTGACAGGAGGGGCACTAGAGGATTGGAGGATAGTCAATGTTGTTCTTCACTTTATGGAAAAATTTTGGAAGGTATTCCGACGGAGCAGATGTGTAAGTGTTTGGATAGACTTGTACTGATTAGGGATAGTCGGCATGGCTTCGTGCATGGTAGATTATGTCTAATCAATCTTATTGAATTTATTGAGGAA
Organism: Mobula hypostoma; assembly: GCF_963921235.1. Lineage (NCBI taxonomy): Eukaryota > Metazoa > Chordata > Chondrichthyes > Myliobatiformes > Myliobatidae > Mobula > Mobula hypostoma. Next base: position 56,409,214 of record NC_086106.1, on the reverse strand, counting down.
GTTACCAGGAGAGATTATTGAGGCAAGGATGTTGCCTACATGGACTATAGTGAGGTATTTGACAAGGACCAGCATGGGAAATTGGTCAGGGAGTTTGGTCAAGAAGGTCCAATCATGGTGACTTTGTGCAAGAAGGCGGAGAGTGGTAGTGCATGGTTGTCTATTCTGACAGGAGGCTGTGACCTGTGGTGTGCTGCCGTATCAGTGCAGGGTCCATTGTTGTTCCTGATCTAGATCAATGGTCTGGATGATAATGTGTTTAACTGGATCAGCAAATTTGCAGATGACACCAAGACTGAGGGTGTAATGACAGTGAGGAAGTCTATCACGGCTTGCTGAGAGATCTGGATCAGCTGGAAAAGTTAGCTGAAGAAGTGTCAGATGGAATGTAATGCAGACAAGTGTGAGATGTGAGGTGTGGCACTTCAATAGGACCAACCAGGGTAGATCTTTCACTGTGAACTGTAGGGCACTGAGGAATGCAGTATAACAAAGGGATTTGGGAATACAGGTCTATAACTCATTGAAAGTGGTGTCACGGGTAGATAGGGTCATAAAGAAAGCTTTTGGCACATTGATCTTCATAAATCAGTGTATTGATACAAGGGATGGGTTCCTATGTTGCTTTGGTCGCCTACCTACAGGAAAGGTGCAAAGAAGATTGAAAGAGTGCAGAGAAAACTTACAAGAATATTTCTAGGTATCGAGGGCTTGAGTAAAAAGGAAAGATTGAACAGGTTATGACTTCATTCCTTAGGAATAGAAAATTAAGATGAGATTTGATAGTATACAAATTATGAAGGGTATCGATAGGGTGAATGCAAGCAGGCCTTTTCCACTGAGGTTGGGTGAGACTACGACTCAGAGATCATGGTTAAGGGTGAAAGGTGAAAAGTTTAAGCAGAACATGAGGTGAAACTTGTCACTCAGAGGGTCATGAGAGTGTGGAATGAGCTGTCAGCAGTAGTGGTGCATGTGAGCTTGATTTCAACATATAAGAAAAGTTTGGATAGAGACAGGGATGGTAGGGGTATGGAGGGCTATAGTCCTGGTGCAGGGTGAAAGGAGTGGCAGATTAAATGGTTTCAGCATGGATCAGATGGGACAAATGGTCTGTTTCTGTGCTGTACTTTTCAATAACCTGCAGTGATCGGAAGGTTGGTGTTCAATTCACATTACCGTCTATCAGGAGTTTGTGTCTATTCCCGGTGATTGTGTGCATTCCTCTAGATGCCCTGTTCTACTCTCATATGTAAAGGTCAGGGTTAGTAAGTCATGGCCATGCTATGTTGGCACCAGAATCATGATAATTATAGGCTGTCTCCAGAACATCCTTGGACAGTGTTTGAGTGTTGAAACAAACAATCGATTTCACTGAAAGTTGCAATATTTCAATGCACAGCTAAACTTTGAACAATAATTTTCTATTTTTTCCAAATGCATTCTCAGGTTTTGAAAGCTGTGACAGCAAGCTAAAAGTTGTTTCAACATTTCTGTGGGCACTGCTTCTTTAACTTTACTGTGTGAAAGTGTTACAATGTGGAAAGCACTCATCTACCCAGAAAGTCACCAATGAAAATTTTGGGAAAAACTTGTGTGAAGATGCTTCACAGCTGAATATACACATTGTAGATCAGTAACCAACACTGTAAAAACAACCCATTGTAAATCTCAATGTTTACTGTGATTCACTGGATTGTGGAGTCGTCCTTTTCTTTTTCCACGTGTCATTCAGGATGAACTGTATCTAATGGAAGAGGGTTATTCTACCAAATATCCGATCAGCTATTGTAATGAAAAGATATTTGTGACTGAGTGGTCTGGAAGATATCAGCTGTGTCCATTACTCTGCATTCTACAGGTGAGGTGTTTACATCTGGCAGATACCTTTACACATTTATATTCTCATTGAACTGCACACCCCAGCAGTATGAAGTACAACGTGTATCACTGGCCATTATTTCAACAAGATTATTCATTGTCACATTGGTACTACACCCCTCTCCTTTCCTCACATTGTGTCATCCAAAACCTGCTTCTCCACAGGCAACACTGATGCTCCTTTATCAATGTCAATTGGAAGCAAGAAGTGCTGATGGAAACAATATAATTTCTGGTTTCCAAGTAATCAGTTGTTTGTCTGACGGTCAGCATGGACATGGGAGGCCAAAGAGCCTGTTTCCACGTCGGATCTCTCTGTGTCTCTTGATGTGTTCCTGTTAATGGATAAGCTGCAATCTATGAACCAGAAGTGAAACATTCAAAAAGAATATTAAAATACAATTGGTATTTAGCGCACAGAAACAGTGCCTTTGCTTCTGACTTCCTCCACCGATCTTCTCCTCATTTCTCTCATGGTTTCTGCTCACCGTAGTGTTTCTACTTCTTCCAAATGTGCCAGTAATGTCTGGAATCATTTTCCTGTCTAGTTCTAATTTGTATATTTCTGGTGCTCCCAGCTCTTCCTCCTGCATCACACAATTTCTCTGACAGTAACAGCAATTCAATTCCTGGTTCAAAACAACATCATCCGATCCATTAGAAATCTCCCCATGGGTCACATTCTGGTCCCCTACATTGAGGCAGCTTTCCTCACTACACAAATACCCAGAATTATTTTGTTCAGCCCCTTCCTATCTTCATCTGTGACACTTCACATGCTCGTGATCACCTCTGTCGTTAAGTTCCTGTCCCTGAATGCCTCATATTCATTATGGGTGTCCAGATCCTATACAGATCTCTGACCCGCCCCTCCCCCCCCCCCCCCACCGCATCAGGAAGCATTTAAACCTCTCTGCTTCTTTCTGAACAACAGACCTGAACAGTTCTGCTCCACCACCACCCTACTCTCTTTGGCAGAACTGGTTCTCCTTCGCCTTCTCCCACTTTCTCCAATCCCAACGTGTTCCCATGGGCACTTGTGACAACCCCAACTATGCCTGCCTTTTCATTGGCTACAAGCCTGCACTGGTAACCTTCCCCATCACTTGCTGTGTTTCGCTGACTGCATTGGTGTTGCTTTCAGCACCCATGCTGAGCTCATCTGTTTTAACAACATCGCCTCCAATTTCCACCCTGCTGTCAAATTTACATGGTCTATCCTGGATACCTCTCTTCTCCTTGATCTCTCTCTGGAGACAGTTAAGTTACTGATATATTTTATGAATCTAGTTATCCTGCCAACTATCTTGACTATACTGTAGTTCTTTCCACTCTATCACCTGTAAAAATGCCATTCCATTTCACAGGTCCATCATTTCCACTCCATCTGTTCTCAATGTGAGAGTTTCCATTCTAGAACAACTGACATGTCTGAAAGCAGACTAGAGGGAGTTAGGAAGGAAGTTCAGAAGCAGGACCACAAAGTTAATAATCTTGGGATTACTGCTTGTGCCACGTGACAGAGTATAGGAATAGAATGAGGTGGAGGATAAATGTATGGCTAAGGGATTGGAGCAAGGGGCATGGTATCAGCTTTCTGGATCATTGGGACCTATTTTGGGGCAGGAATGACCTGTACAAAAAGGACGGGTTGCACTTGAATCCCAGCGGAATGAACATCCTGGCAGGGAGGTTTGCTAAGGCTACTGGGAAGAGTTCAAACTAGAGTTGCTGGGGGGTGGGAACCGAACTGAAGAGGACGTTGGCTCAGAAATAGAGAAAGCTTGGAGACAGTGCGAGAGGGAGGATAGGCAGGTGATAGAGAAGGGACAAGACAGACCGATGGTCTGAGGTATGTCTGTTTTATTGCAAGGAGTATTATGAACAAAGTGGATGAGTTTATTGCGTGGATCAGTACTTGGAGCAGTGATGTTGTGCCATTACAGAGACTTGGATGACTTAGGGGCAGGAATGGTTACTTAGAGTGCCAGGCTTTAGATGTTTCAGAAAGCACAGGGAGGGAGGCAAAATAGGTGGCGGTATGGCACTGTTGATCAGAGATAGTGTCATGTCTGCAGAAAAGGAGGAAGTCATGTAGGGATTGTCTACTGAGTTTCTGTGTGCAGAAGCTAGGAACAGGAAGGGGCAATAACTCTACAGAGTGTGTTTTATAGACCACCCAGTAATAACAGGGACATCAGGGAGCAGATAGGGAGACAGATTCTGGAAAGGTGTAATAACAACAGGGTTGTTGTGGGAGATTTTAATTTCCCAAATATCGATTGGCATCTCCCTAGAGCAAGGGGATTAGTTGGGGTGGAGTTTGTTAGGTGTGTTCAGGAAGGTTTCTTGACATAATATGGAGATAATCCTGCAACAGAAGAGGCTGTACTTAATCTGGTATTGGGAAATGAACCTGGTTAGGTGTCAGATCTCTCAGTGGGAGAGTATTTTGGAGATAATGATCAGAATTCTATCTATTTTACCATAGAATTGGAGAGGGATAAGAACAGACAAGTTAGAAAAACGTTTAATTGGAGTAAGGGGAATTATGAGGCTATCAGGGAATAAATTAAAAGCTTAAATTGGGAACAAATGTTCTCAGGGAAATGTATGGCAGAAATGTGGCAAATAGTTAGGGGATATTTGCATGGATTTCTGCATAGGTACGTTCCAATCAGACAGGGAAGGGATGGTAGGGCACAGGAATCGTGGTGTGCAAAGGCTGTTGTAAATCTAGTCAAAAAGAAAAGCTTATGAAGCGTTCAAAAAACTAGAGAAAGATAGACATCTGGAAGATTATAAAGTTAGCAGGAAGGAATTTAAGAATGAAATTAGGAGAGCTAGAAGGGGCCATGAGAGGGCCTTGGTGGGCAGGATTAAGGAAAATCCCAAGGCTTTCTGCAATAATGTGAAGAGCAAGAGGATGAGACATGAGACAATAGGACCAATCAAGTGTGACAGTGGAAAAGTGTGTATGGCACCGGAGGAGATGGCAGAGGTACTTAATGAATACTTTGCTTTAGTATTCATGACAGAAAAGGATCTTGGCAATTGTAGGAATGACTTACAGCAGACTGAAATGTTTGAGCATGTAGATATTAAGAAAGAGGATGTGCCAGAGCTTTTGGAAAGCATCAAGTTGGATAAGTCACCGGAACCTGATGAGATGTACTCCAGGCTACTGTGGGAAGTGAGGGAGGAGATTGCTGAACCTCTGGCGATGATCTTTGCATCATCACTGGGAACAGGAGACGTTCCAGAAGATTTGAGGGTTGCGGATGTTGTTCCTTTATTCAAGAATGGAACCAGAGATAGCCCAGGAAATTATATACCAGTGCATCTTACTTCAGTGGTTGGTAGGTTGATGGAGAAGATCCTGAGAGGCAGAATTTATGAACATTTGGAGAGGCATAATATGATTAGGAATAGTCAGCATAGCTTTGTCAAAGGCAGGTCGTGCCTTCTGAGCGTGATAGAATTTTTTGAGGATGTGACTAAAAACATTGATGAAGATAGAGCAGTATACTTAATGTAAATGGATTTCAGCAAGGCATTTGATTGGGTAACCCATGCAAGGCTTATTGAGAAAGTGGACATTGCTTTGTAGATCCAGAACTGGCTTACCCACAGAAGGCAAAGTGTGGTTGCAGATGGGTTATATTCTGCATGGAGGTCAGTGACCAGTGGTGTGACTCAGGGATCTATTCTGGAACCCCTACTCTTTGTGATTTTTGTAAATGACCTAGATGAGGAAGTGGAGGGATGGGTTAGTAAATTTGCTGATGAGACAAAGGTTGGAGGTGTTGTGGATAGTGTGGAGGGATGTCAGAGGTAACAGCGGGACATTAATAGGATGCAAAACTGGGCTGAAAAGTGGCAGATGGAGTTCAACCCAGATGAGTGAGAGGTGGTTCATTTTGGTAGGTCAAATATGATGGCAGAATATAGTATTAATGGTAAGACTCTTGGCAGTGTGGAGGATCAGAGGGATCTTGGGGTCCGAGTCCAGAGGATACTCAAACCTGCTGTGCAGGTTGACTCTGTGGTTAAGAAAGCATACAGTGCATTGGCCTTCATCAATCGTGGGACTTGGGATCGGAGAGGTAATGTTGCAGCTATGCAGGACCCTGGTCAGACCGCACTTGGAGTACTGTGCTCAGTTCTGGTCACCTCACTACAGGAAGGATGTGAAAACCACAAAGGGTGCAGAGGAGATTTACAAAGATGTTGCCTGGATTAAGGAGCATGCTTTATGAGAACAGGTTGAGTTAATGTCCTTTTCTCCTGGAGCAACGGAGGATGAGAGGTGACCTGATAAGATGATGAAAGGCATTGATCATGTTGATATTCAGAGGATTTTCCCCAGGGCTGAAATGGCTATATGAGAGGGCACAGTTTTAAGGTGCTTTTAAGGTACAGAGGAGAAGTCAGGGTAAGTTTTTCACGCAGAGAGTGGTGAGTGCGTGGAATGGGCTGTCTGTGATGGTGGTGGAGGCAGATACAATAGTGTCCTTTAGGAAATTCCTGGATAGGTACATGGAGTTTAGAAAAATAGAGGGCTATGGGTAACTCAAGGTAATTTCAAAGGTATGGACATGTTCGGCATATCTTTGTGGGCTGAAGGGCCTGTATTGTGCTATAGGTTTTCTATGTTTCTGTGTCCTATTTTTATTAAAATACAAGGTTTTCCTTCTACCGCCATCATTGCTGCCCTCACCAGCCATGTGCTCTATTACTCAAACATCTGCTCTCATCCCATCCCATCCCATAACAGTCCTTACCTATCACCACACAAGCCTCTGTATCGAGCATATCACTCTCCGTAACATTCACCATTTCCAATGGGTTCTTACCACGAAGCACATCTTCCTATTCCACTGTACTCCACCCCACTCCACACTTTGCCTTTCCACAGGAAATGCTCAGAGATTCCCTTGTCTACTATTCCTTCTCCACTGACCTCCTTGCCAAATGGTGTCCCTGCACGCATGCGTTCTAAACCTGTCCATACACGTCCTCCCTCATTGATGAAGGCAGAACAGTGGATGTTGTGTATATCGATCTCAGGAAGGCATTTGATAAGTTTCCCTTTTGAGGCTTATTCAGAAAATAATGAGGCAGGGGATCCAAGGAGACCTTGCTTTGTAGATCTGGAATTGGCTTAACAACAGAAGGCAAAGATTGGTTGTGGATGGTTTGTATTTTACATGGAGGACATGTCCTGTGGTGTTCCACAGGGACCTGTTCTGGGACCTCTCCTCTTTGTCACTTATATAAATAACCTGGATGAGGGTGTAGAAGGGTGGGTTAGTGTCACATACCCTGTGATGAGTTAAAGAACCAGCAGAAATAGAAAGCACGTTGGAGTCTGGTATTGCTATTAACTAATATTATTTATTAGTAACTACACAATACAGTAATATAAATTCAGATATATCAAACAGGTTAGCAATGATATATATATATATAAAAACCAAGCTTTTCCAAGTCTAGAAGTAAATAGACAGTCTTACGATGATGAGTAAATTTCATTTCAGTTCATGGTGTGGAATTGAATAGTGATGGAGGGAGAGGGAGAGATTTGAGTCTTCAGGTGAGCTGGTGCCGTCGATCTTCCCGTTGTCCTCCAAAATCCTTTAACGTCACTGACTGTGACCACAAAAAAGGGGACCGTTCTTCTGTGGTGGAATTATCAACCCAGGCAAGGATCAGACACACAAATCACTCCCCACAGGTCACACCCTTTTCACACTGTGAGGGCCACTGATCGATCTTCCAAAACCTACCTTTTCTGTGGGCACAATAAAGCTCATTCAGTGTCCAAAACCATGTGCCTGTCAGTCTATCAGCTGACCTTTTATTTATCTCACCATGCTGAACACTATCTGTCCATCAAGCAACTCCTCCCTTCTTTCTCAGTAGGAACGTAGAAGCTGCCAGTGTCCTTGCAATATGTAAACAAGCTGCAGAGAAACAATAACACTATCTCCGAGCAGTCTTTGCCTGCCTCTCCCCCTCTCCCCCTCTCCCCCTCTCCCCCTCTCCCCCTCTCCCTGTTAATAACAAGGTGTCTGGTGTTGAACAACTCTCTTTCTCTTTTCAAAAGTACAGTTCATCAGGGTAATTCAAGATCCTGTCACACCCCCTTCCTTTTAGGAAAAATTTTGATGTAGGCAAAATTTTTAGTTTAACTGTAGATTACGAACTTTGAACCAATACATGTATAATCATCAGATTACAGAGCAAAATGTGTACAATTTCTAACTTAACATGTGGATAAACAATCAGCTATAATATTGTCAGTACCTTTCACATGTTTGATTTTCAGGTCATATTCTTGCAATATCAGACTCCAGTTTAATAACCTTCTATTCTTATCCTTCATTTTAGTTAGAAACACCAATGGATTGTGATCCGTGTAAACCACAAGTAGTCTCTAGGCAGAGCAAACATAGACTTCAAAATGGTGTAAAGCCAGAATAAGTGATAGCAACTCCTTTTCAACAGTGGAATAATTTTTCTGGGGCACATTAAATTTTTTTGAGAAATAAGCTACTGGATGTTCAATGTCATCCTCGCCCGTCTGTAACAGTACTTCCCCAGCAGCTTCATCACTGGTGTCTGTTGCTATAGAGAATGGTCTTGAAAAATCAGATGCTTTGAGCACACAACAATAACGCAGGATGATTTTTAGTCATTCAGTTGCCTCCTGGCAAAGGTCATCCCATATAAATCTTTCACTCTTCCCTAGGAGTTTTGTTAGGGAGAGAGCGATATCTGCAAAGTTCTTACAAAATTTACGATAATACCCCACCATTCCTAAAAACCTTCTTAAAGCTTTCTTGCCGGTCGGAATGGGAACTTCAGCAATAGCTTGAACCTTGGTTTCTACAGGAGCCAGTTGGACCTGACCTTACTACATAGCCCAGATATGTAACTGTGGCATGACCAAACTCTCTTTTAGCGAGGCCTCGGACAGCCTTTCAAACAGTTTTTCTACCGCTGCAAAATGCTCTTCAAACATGTCATTCCATAGAAGCAGATCATCAATATAAGCCCCTGTGTTTTCTAAACCTCTAATCATAGAATTGATCATTCTTTGAAATGTTCCTGGAGCATTTTTCATCCCGAAGGGTAAAACATTATATTCATACAGCCCAGATGGTGTCACAAACGCAGAGATTTCTCTGGCCCTTTCAGTCAAAGGAACACACCAATATCCTTTTAGCAAGTCAATTTTTGTGAGGTACTTAGCCTTTCCCACTTTATCAATACAGTCATCCATTCTCTTTCCTTGTTCTTTCTTGTTTCTAATTTCTTTTTCAACCAATTTGCTTTTCTCTGAGTTCATTCTGTAAGGATGCTGTGTGATTGGCTGGGCTGAATTTACAATGACGTCATGCACTGCAGTTGTGTACTGCCTTGGAATGTCGGGAAATAAATCTTTATGCTTGCTAATTAATTATTTCAATTGTTTTGCGGTGTAGGCTCCAACTGATGGACCTTGGCAGTAATATTTTTCAAAATAATAGTGCTTCCGAGCTTTGTGGAGACAACACTGAGTACATTAAAATTATCTGTAATCTCGGTACCAACCTTCAAGACTTCATTTGCTTTCCTAACAGTACCCACACATGCTATCCTATCAAACCAATGTTCCACTTTAATTTGAACATTCTGCAATTTTTCCTTTGCAAGGTAACAAGCCTTGTTAAGTCTTTCTTGGAACTTCAAAACATAATCTAACACACTGGCACACACTTTTGGGTTAGACCACTGCTCTCTGAGCAAGGTCAAAGGTCCTTTGGGCCTATGGCCGAAAATGAGTTCAAATAGACTACACTCCAGTGATTTTTGAATCGAATCTTCAACAGCAAATAAGAGTAGGGGAACCCCCTCAACCCAGTTTTTTCCATTTTCCACACAATACATTTTAATCATGGTCTTAAGAGTGGAGTTGAACTATCCCAAGGCTCCCTCGGAATCTGTGTGATATGCAGATGACACAACGTGCTTAGCTCCCAATTCTCCAACTATCCCCTGGAATGTTCTCGAAGTAAAGTTACTACCCTGGTCAAATTGAATTTCTTTGGGCAGACCTACCAGAGTGAAAAACTTACTGAGTGCTTTTACCACAGTCTTGGCCTGGATGTTTCTGAAAGGCACGGCTTCAGGGAACCTAGACGCAGCGCATATAATTGTTAACAAGTACTGATGACCTGCTGCAGTCTTTGGCAATCCACTATAATCCTGGAAAATGGTTCACCAAAAGCAGGTGTCGGCCTAAGTGGTTCTTTTGGGATAGCCTGATTAGGTTTTCGCACCACTTGGCACATATGACACCCTCTGCAAAAATTCACAACATCCTTTCTCACGTTAGGCCAATAAAATTCCCTCATAATCCTGTGCACTGTCTTCTTTACTCCAAAATGTTCACCTAAAGGCATCTTGTGGACCAGGTTTAAAATTTCAGCCCTGTAAACCTTTGGAACCACTACCTGATGCACAATAGACAGTCCTCACTTGCAGGCACAGTGCCTGGTCTCCACTTCCTCATCAACACCCCATCTTTAAGGTAATATCCCACTGATTCATTCTGAATTTTATCCTCAGAGTGCTGTCTCTTTTAAAGCCACAATTTCAGGATCTTTATTTTGTTCCTCTACAAATTCCTTCCTCGATAAGGACAAGTCTTTCTCATCGTCCTTACTCTCCTCAGCCTCACTACCCTCTAAGTCCTGCTGGATTAGGGAAGGTAGAAACATCTCTGATAAATCATCATGATTTAAACCCCTCGTTTTGCTATCATGGGCCTCAGCAGACTTTTTAAACATGCTTCGAGTTACTGCGCATGTGGGAACATTAGCAGTAGCTTTGCTTGTTAGCTGAACTGCTGAATAAACTTCACCTTGGAGAAGTGTCAACCTCCCCCCATTGTTTACTAAACTGAGTACTATCACCAGACTTACAAAAACCATGTGCATATTGTGAAAAATGCCAAACAATTCATTTATTTTATTCCTACAACCTTTATCTTGTTTTGTCTCCATAGTAATCTCTTCAAATGGCTTCTCAAAACCAAAACAATCCTTCTTCTCCACATCACAATCGTGAACAACATCATAACCTTGAAGGTGTTTACATCCAGATGTTAAAACAATATTCAACAGAGTGGTGCGTACTTCTTCAGCTGTCCTGTCCGGCAAGCGGGGTCAAAGGCCACGAAACCAATCCAACCTTCACAAGTCCAGAAACAACACTTTCCTCAATACATTCAGTAATATTTACTTCACTAATTTTCATCTCATCACTAACTTTTAAAATACCATCTAATACAAGTGACTGATAATCCTCAATTTCTACTGGTACCAAAGTTAACCCCTTATTCACTGAACCAAGACCATCTGACACAGAAGAGCTGCATTCCTTTCCAACCCAGTCAGACACCTCAGCCCTGAACTGAGCTTCAACATGAGGTTCAGTACCCTGTGAATCCACATGTACTTCAACAACCTGAACACAGGCAATCAGGACAGCTACCTCTTCTGGGCTGTCATCACTTGTCCCAGTTTCAAATTCAGGATCACCCTGAACCTCCCGGCTACTCTCTGGCAAACTCTCATCTGGAGTAAACTCAACCTCGTGGGTTAAAACAACTTTGTCTGCTTTTTTAGCAGACCCCCGCAAGGTGGTGGCATCCCCTTCATCAAGGTATGCCCTTACATCATAGGGGACACAACTGTTAAATTCTTCAATCAACACAAGCCCTTTTGAGCTGTAAACACCATCAGGGTCCGACACTGGACCTCCCAGCTGCCACATCTCCCTCTCGAACTGTCTCTGTCTTTTTGTCTCTTCTCTCTGTTTCCCTGCTTCTTCTCTCCATTTGTCTGCCTCTTTAACCTCATGGATCCTCTGCTTTTCTACTTCATCAGCCTCGAGCAGTTTTAATTATAATTGCAATTGCAACTGAACCTCAACCTCAGTAAGTACCTTACCTTCAGCGAATAACTCTAACACCTCCTCATCAAACGTTCCCTTAGCTACATAATGCTGGGTTATTACCGTCTGTATCTGAGCTCTCCCCATTTTAGTAGTCACCTTTAGTCTTAACTTTTGAGCGATTGCCAACAGCACATTCCTCGTAGCATCATCCAATGCCTCAGGGGTTGGTTCTGCCACAAACTTGTTAACCTCAAACTCCATTTCTGCTGATATTCCACACAACCAAATCCAAAGGGATTTTCCCCAATCAAATCAAACAAGCCCCCACACAGTTTTTAGAATGGCTCCCACCAATTTGTTCATTTCCTGGATGCAGGCCCCAATTTTGTCACGTACCCCGCGAAGGGTTAAAGAACCAGCAGGAATGGAAAACACTTTGGAGTCTGGTATTGCTATTAACTAATATTACTTATTAGTAACTATGCAATACAGTAATATAAATTCAGATATATTAAACAGGTTAGAAATGATTATATATATAAGTGTGGAAATATATGAAAACCAAGCTTTTCCCAAGTCTCGGGATAAATAAATAGTTTTACGATGATGAGTAAATTTCAGTTTAGTTCGTGGTATGAAATTGAGTAGTGATAGAGAGACAGAGAGGGAGGGATTTGAGTCTTCAGGTGAGCTGACACCATCGATCTTCCCGATGTCCTCCGAAATCCTTTAGAAGACACCGACTGTGACCACAACAAAGGGGATCGTTCTTCTGTGGCGGAATTATCAACCCAGGCGAGGATCGGACACACGAATAACTCCCCACTGGTCACACCCTTTTCACACTGGGAGAGCCACTGATTGATCCGCTTGATCGATCCTCCAAAACCCACCTTTTCTCTGGGCACAACAAAGCTCATTCAGTGTCCAAAACCATGTGTCTGTCAGTCTATCAGTTGACCTTCTATTTATCTCACCATGCTGAACACCAGCTGTCCATGAAGCAGTTCCTCCCTTCTCTCTCTGTAGGAACTTAGAAGCTGCCAGTGTCCTTGCAAAGTGTAAACAAGCTGCAGAGAAACCATAACACCATGTCCAAGCAGTCTTTGCCTCTCTCTCACTTAATAACAAGTTGTCTGGTGTTGAACAACTCTCTCTCTCTCTTTTCAAATGTACAGTTCATAGGGCTAATTCAGGACCCTGTAACACGAAACAAGGAAACATGCTTTCTAGAAGAAGATTTAGTTTTTACAATGCCTGATTTTACAATCTCTGACTTGGATCCAATCAAAAAGCATACTCCACTAAGTCTTCAATATTGGTGAGGCTCATTGTGGTCGTATATATATGGAGCAATAGGAGATCAGAGGTATGTTAAAAGAATTCTGTTCTTCCTTTTTCATTGAAAGCCATAACAATGTTGTTTCTAAACATTATTACCACAACATCTCCTTTTAATCTGTTGTATTCATGAGTATTAACTATGGATTCCTCAAAATTTTAATATAATACTTTACCACTACATTATATTCCCACATGACTAGCATTTGTAGGTCACTAAAAGTGTATTTACACGCTTTGTGTTTGAATAAATCGTAAACCTTTGTAATACTGGGAGCCTTGACTAAACTGGCATATGAGGATTGGGTAACCACAGGACTGGAAGAGTTTCCAGATAAGTAGACTTTGTTCATACTGATATCTGAACACCTAGTTACTTACTACTTTTGCAAAATTACAAGAAGGTAATATAAATTTTACAGTGAAACAGTTAAGTTTAAGTGAAGGAGCTCTGGAGACAAAATCCAGTGAACAATAAGGAATATAAGAATGGGGGTGGGTGAGTTTATGGAAAGTGCAGAAACAGGGTCTGATTACATTAAGGGATTGCGAGAATGGCGATTAAGAAAGGGAAATGGGTTTGAGAACAGCAGGGTAACAATTGGACACCACATCATATCTGTACTTAAGAAGCAAGCTTCCGCAAGAGGAAGGGGGATCTGGAAAGATGCTTTCTGGCTGCTAGCAGCCATCATAAGACAACAGAACAAGATGATCGTGGAGAGAGAGCAGGGGATAGTAGGTCTTAATAATGAGATGGAGGTGCTGCATCAGCGCTGTGCCATCATGGGGAAGTCATCTGGTCAACACAGACATGGGTCAGAGAGCTAGAAGACAAGAATATGGAGATAACCTGTTAGCAAATGAAGGTGCAACAATGAGAGGCTAATTGACAACTGGATCCCATTAAGTTCTGAACCTTGATGTGGTGGGGCAATGATCCTAACATGTGGATGGAGGATGGAGATATCTGGGCTGGATAGTGAGGATGGGGCAGAGAGGGAAGAGTGAAGTCCAATGATTCTCCTTCAAAATGATCACCCTGTCCCCTACCCACCCGAAACAGTGCAGACCAGGCCAGTGACCATGTGGTCCCATACCGCCATTAGGGGCATTGGCCAGTGGCCTCTTCCTCTCAGGAGGAAGATCAGAAATGTGTAGAGCATAGTACTATGGGCCCTCCATGACCACTGAGATCAGGGAGTTCTCCACTAAAGAACTGGCAAGATTAGGGGATAGGTATAGACAGAGGCCTGGAGTGTCTCTGGCCACGTGGTTGTTGAGGGTATTGGATGGGGGGTAGGGGTTTGTACTGGAGTAAGCCTATCTAATAGAGGGATGGATGTTTTAGGGAGGTTGTTATACCAACACATAATCAATAACGCCCTGAGAAAGCCATTTGCTTCCCGTGAGCATAATGCATCTTTATGGGATTGGGTGGCAGTGGTCGTTAGGGTCAGGTACCCTTTCCTCCTTGAGTGGTGTTGAAATCCCGGAGTGAAGTGGAGCACAGTAGAGGATGGGACATGAGCCCTTCACCAGTGAGCTCTAATTATAACTTTATACAGTGGTAGTGACAGCCGGCCAGAGGATTCTGAACTAACCCCCGCTATGGTAGTGCATTTGGTTACTGCAGCTGCTCCCTGGTTGACAGGAGTGGCAATATCTTTAATAGGACCAGCAGTCGTGTCTCTCATAAATGCAGCCATTTGGTTGTTGGAAGTGTTGGAGTATGTGAAGATGGGATCCGTATGACGTGGAAGGAGATGTTTTTAGCACTGCTCAGAGCTGGGATCCAAAAGGAGCAAGTAAATAGAGTTCCCAATCCTACCCTCTGTGCCATGTGGCTGGAGCTCTGCCAAGGGAAGGGAGAAGGGTTATTTTCTAAGCCCTCCCTTTGTCCTCCGCAGGATTCCTTTCATTCTGTTCAGGATTCCCGATATCCCTTGCTGGAGACTCTGCTGCAGGTACCTGCGGACATTCAGTGGCAGCAGGGTTTAGGAGTGGGTGACACTTTCCCTCCTCACCCCCATAGGGAGGGGGTCATTCACCCGACACCCCCTTCCCCTATAATAAAGTGTGAATGGTTTGAGTTTACGAAAAATGTTGCGTGACGTGTGGCGGGTTTACTTACGAGCAAAGTCTGTCTTGTGTTTGTTAAATCTGCATTGGAAGGGAATCCTATGTTTCAGTGGAAAAGCTGACCAATTGAAATATTTTTCAATTTGAAGTGAATTTGCAGGAGCTCTTAACTTTTAAAAGGTCAGTGCTTTTAAGCAGCTGTGGGAATGGGTTAATGTGTTGTGGCCCCCAACTGGAAATTTTCTTTTCGATGTAAAATCTGTTAGTTTTTCACTGTGGGAATTATCTGCTTATTCAAAGTTTTGCAGTTACTTGTGAAGATTCAGAAGGAAGAGAAGTACAAGCACGGATTCTTGTTTCTCCTCTCTGTGTGTTTTGCTTGCTACTCTATTTGTTTTCCATAGAATTGGCTCCAGGAAGAGACAGATTCCACACTGGTCGTGTGGAATTCAGGATAAGGTGATGGAAATCTGTGGATCTTTATTTTGGATATGAGATGCCCACATTCCAGAGGGAAAAAGGCATTTGAGGAAATTGCTCACTGGCGGACGGTTAAGCTGGGAATTCAGAATTCGTATTTTGGACGATTAGAAAGTTTGGGGAACAATCCTAAAGGTTATAGTTTTTGCTAACACAGACTGCTTTATGTCTAAATACTCAATGACTAACTCAAAGGCCCCAACTTTTGAAAGTGATTACCCAGCTGACAGGGAAGAGAAAGGAACATTGGTGTAGGCAGTGTGACAGGCACAGGGTCCAACCAATCAGTGGGACACAGTGAGAGTGAGAAGGAGCAGTGTTTTGGGATGACAGTGTCTATGAAGAATGGTGCTGTGAAGGTGGGCACTCCCAGGACACTGAGTGGCACTTACTAGATAAGCAGCTCCTGCGGCTACCCATGGCGTAGTACAGCTGCTGCTTATACGGGATATCTAGTGCCGTGCATACACCACTTCAGTGCCCTAGATGAACACCCTACCCATGTTAGTCAGCGTAGCAGGAACACTATCACAGAGGGAAAGAGGTTTTGGATAATAGCTTTTCCCAGTATGCACAGCCAGTCTGTCCTAAGAAATGATATAGCTGGCTTTAGGTTACCTGCTTGCAAAGAAAGGTATTACTTGTGGTGTTATGCTGCACATACATTCCTGATGAGCCAGGGAATGTAACTGAACTGGCTGACCACATCCGACAGCTGGGGAGGATAAAATTGAGGGGGGGGGGGTTGTGGTTCAATTGCTATTACACTCTGTGGGGGGGGGGGAGGCTACTGGCCTTCTGGGGTCACTAGGAGACTGCCGGACTACTGCGGTACACGGGGTGGGGTAAGGTGACTATTGGCTTTGTAGTACCGGGTTTGTTCCTTCCTGTTTTATAGTAGTTTATTGGAGCAGTTGTGTGGGTCCTATTAGTCTGAGACCCAGATTGCCATGGTGTTGCATCTTCCAAGGGGTGGAAATTAATGTGAAGGGTTAATTTACTTGCCATTCAAAAGTTGCTTCCAACATTACTGTCATTGATTGGCCCATTCAAGGGATGCAGCTGCTCTTTCCCATTGGTTACCTTGCATGCCATGGCATTGGTTTCCAGTCCCAGGCTACTCAGGGTATAAGAATAGCATGTGTGACAGACCTGCACTCTTTCCTTTGTCTCCAGGGGCTCCTCTTTACACTGACATCACGACCAGTGCTGAAGAACCATGGGAAACAGCTGTAGATATAGGAGGGCCCACATACACACTGTTTGTTGAATGTTTAGTTGCAACAAACAAGTTGTGTAACTTGGGCAGTCTTAATGAGTCTCCAGAGACAGTTCATCCACCAATCTCCCTGCCTCTATCTCCGGTGACAGCTTATCCACAGATTTCACTCTCTCAATCTCCGGAGACAGCTTATCCACCGATGCCACTGACTCTATCTCTAGAGACAGCTTATCCACCGATGTCCATTATAAACCAATGGACTCTCACAGCTGCGTGAACTATACCTCGTTCCACCCCGCTACTGGTAAACATGCCATCCCCTTCTCTCAATTCCTCTGTCTCCACCGCATCTTCTCTCAGGATGAGGCTTTTCATTCTAGAACGAAGGAGGAGTCCTCCTTTTTCAACGAAAGGGGCTTCCCTTCCTCCACTATCAACACTGCCCTCAACTGCACCTCTTCCATTTCACGCATGTCTGCTCTAACCCCATCCTCCCTCCACGCTACCAGGGATAGGGTTCCTCTTGTCCTCACCTACCACCCCACCAGCCTCCATGTCCAGCACATAATTCTCCAAAACTTTCGCCACCTCCAACTGGATCACACCACCATCTTCCCTCCCCCCCTCAAATTTCTGCTTCACAGGAATCACTCCCCACGTGGCTTCCTTGTCCATTCAGCCCTCCTCACTGATCTCCCTCCTGGCACCTATCCTTGCAAGCGGATCAAGTGCTTCACCTGCCCATACACCTCCTCCCTCAATACCACTCAGAGCCCCAAACAGTCCCACCAGGTGGGGCGACACTTCACCTGTGAATCTGTTGGGGGTCATATACTGTGTTTGGAGCTCCCGGTGTGGCCTCTTGTACATCGGTAATACCCGATATAGATTGGGGGACTGCTTCACCGAGCATCTACGCTCCATCACCAGAACAAGTGGGATCTCCCAGTAGCCACCCATTTTAATTCCACTTCCCTTTCCATTCCGATATGTCCATCCATGACTCCTCCATTGTCATGATGAGGCCACACTTAGGTTGGAGGAACAACACTTCATATTCCGTTTGGGTAGCCTCTAACCTGATGGCATGAGGAATGATTTCTCAGACATCCAGTAATGCCTCCACCACCACACCCTGCACAATTTTCCCTCCCCTTGTCCCTCTCTCATGCTATCTCCTTGCCCGCCCATCACCTCCCTCTGGTGCTCCTCCCCCCTTCTTTCTTCCATGACCTTCTGTCTCTTCCACCAATCAAATTCCCAGCTCTTTGATTCATCCCTTCCCCTTCAAGTTTCAAGAGCTGATCGGAGGCGCGAAGTTTTCGGACGGCTCAGAGTCGGACTGTAGTTGGGCATGGCAGGGAGAGTTTTTCTTCCTGCTCCCGTCTGCGTGAGATGTGGGACATTTGAGAGACTTTGAACTTTTTACTATGCTCATGGACTGTTCATCAAGTTATGGTATTGTTGCACTGCTGTAACTATATGTTATAATTATGTGGTTTTGTTAGTTGTTTCAGTCTTGGTCTGTCCTGTGTTTTGTGATATCACACTGGAGGAAATTTTGTATCATTTCTTAATGCATGCATTACTAAATGACAATAAAAGAGGACTGCATGTCTTCATAATCTAAAAGTTTCACCTATGGCGTGGTGTTTCTCTCTCCCTTCCCCCAACCTTCAAACCTACTCCTCAGCATTTTTTCTCCAGTCCTGTCTTTGGGTTTCGGCCCAAAATCTTGACTGTAATTTTTTCCATAGATGTTGCCCGGCCTGCAGAGTTCCTCCAGCATTTTGTGTGTGTGTTAAAGAAGTACCAGTTGAGTTTGGAATGTTACTGGATATTTTGTATTTTCATTTTTGTAACTTAGGGTATCTTAGGTGAGTTCAAAAATGCAAACACGGGGAAATCCGCAGATGCTGGAAGTTCAAGCAGCGCACACAAAACGCTGGTGGAACGCAGCAGGCCAGACAGCATCTATAGGAGGAGGTACAGTCGACGTTTCGGGCCTGCTGCCATCCACCAGCATTTTGTATGTGTATCTTAGATGAGTACTTGTTTGATTTAGATGTCTATTTGAATGTTTTACTGTTTCTCTGTAAATAAATGGTTATTCATAATCAGTGTCTTCTGTCTCACTTATCAAACCTATGAACCTGCTTCTCCCTATCAGTGAGTCACCTGTCTTCTTCAGCATTTATTTTTTCCACCTATTAACTCCCAGGAGCTCAATCATCTCCCTCCCCACCCACCTACTTTCACCTATACCCCTCCAGCATGTGTTCCTTCCTCTCCCCTCACCTTCTCATCCTGGCTTCTTCCCCCTTCCTTCCCAGTGTGGGCCCCGAACATTGATGACTCTTTACTCCTTTCTACAGATGCTGCTCAACCTGCTGAGTTCCTCCAGCTTGTTGTGTGTGTTACTCTGTACACTGAAACAATGTGTGAATTGGTGCAGGAGCAACAGTGAAGAGAGCGGGTATTACCCACTGAAGAAATATTAAGAATTGAAGTCAGTAACTATAAATTACAGGAGTATTATTCCAGGACTGCATTGGAGATGAATGCTCTTTGAAACTGGATCACATCTGCCACTGACCCTTTCCTTTCCTACAGACAAGGAAACAGAGTGGTTTTATTTCTCACAGGTGCAGCTACAGTGAATCACATCGTTCGCCTGTGTCAATACAGTCGGAGGATTGTGCTGGGGTCGGCCTTCGCGTGTTGCTGCGCTTCCAGCTCCAACATAGCCGGCCTACAACTCAGTATTCTTTGGAATGTGTGAGGAAACCAGATCACCTGGAGGAAACGCATGCGTTCATGGGAAAAACGTACTAACAACTTACAGACACAGCAGGAATTGAACCACAATCGGGGGTCGCCAACGCTGTGAAGTGTTGCACTAATCACTCTGCTACCATGCCAACCTAACAATTCTAAAGAAAAAGAGGAGTACAGAGCAGCCAATTTCTTAGAGAAACTGTTAGAAACAGGGCGTTCAGTGAGTGACAAACAAAGGGAGTGGGATGATCCCTATCTTTGTTGGTGAGGCTACACCGGACATTGCCCCAGCACCTCCAGTCTCAGCACAATTTGCTAGCACAGTAAAAGGCCAGTGCTCAATTCTCTCAATCGTGCCACCTCAATTCCTGTTGGTAATCTCTAATTTCCTGATCATGAGCCCAGATCTGGCGTTGTGTGCCAACCAGGTCCCTGCTGAGTTTCTGAAACCTGTTGGATCACAGCCTGATGTCCCACATTTTCGAAGAGGAAACGACTCCATGCGACATCACTGGTCAATATAGTTGAGAGCAACTCTTTAAATGAGGAGCCAGATCCGGCTGCATTTATAACAGAGGGGTCTTCCTGCTGTCCATTGACCTGGAAAGACAAGGCTAGGGCCCGCCTCATCTGTAGCCCCCCGTAGTTGAACACTTCTTCCCAAATAACAAAATACTGTAGAAAAACAACAAGCATGTCCTTTAATGTGTGACAACTCCAAAGCAAGTAGTATCAACCACAATATAGTGTGTTCAGTTTTTCTCCCAAAATACTGTCAACCCATCATTGAGAGTGACTGTGGAGCACCCTTCTCAAATCTGGCTGCCCACAGAAATGTATCCCAATAATCCTTCTACATAATGGTGTGCACAATCTGAATATTATAGTCATAGTCATAGTCATAGTCATACTTTATTGATCCTGGGGGAAACTGTTTTTCATTACAGTTGCACCATAAATAATTAAATAGTAATAAAACCATAAATAGTTAAATAGTAATATGTAAATTATGCCAGGAAATAAGATTACTAATCTCAACGTGGATTACTATCAAACAAAGCTTCAAGATCACCTCTAGTTTTCCACAAACTTTGTCTCTTTGCAATGCTAATCCTCACCAACACAGCAAGCTTCCTGCTCGCAAACAGATAATCAACAAGATCAATGAGAACTATTCAGTTGACATTACCTCCTCTCGAGAATTCCAGTCAACCCGACCTCAGCCACGAAAGAGCTTCACAATAATGAACAGATGATGTTCCATTGCTCACATGTTTGGAGCCCTGGCACGTTACTAAGTTGCTGAAGGATCCAAGAAGAAAAGTCAAATGTCCTCTCTAATATCTCACAATGGCACATAACCACTCTCTGACAATAAAAACTTCTCAAACAGTGTGTCTCTTCTTTACTTGGAAGTCTCCTAGTGACAAAAGCAAGCACTGATTATGAAATTTGCCATCTCTTTCAGAGGGGCAGCCTAACTTTAGGCTACGTGAAAAAGGGTGAATTGAAAATTAACATCTGAGAACTAATTAAAAGCTTGTGATCTGCTGCAACACAATGATCCCTACCCTGTGTAAGTTTATGTAGAAGGAACTGCAAGTAGCACCTTGGGGTAGACTAAAAATATCACTGGCGTTGTCTTCATAAGGTCCATTGGCAGGGCATGCGAAGCAACATTAGTGTTTCCTCCCAGGCCTACATCTCCCATCAAGTTGCTTTGTGTTCAGCCTGGCTCCATTAGGCAGAACATGTTGCTCAAATGTCCGATGCAAGACTCTAAAAACAGACATTGCATGCTGAGCTCCATCACTTCAGGTGATTATCACATAACAATGAGAAAAGGATCACGGATGTCCTTAAAGTCTCATGGCAGCATCTGGGGAAGTCCTGGCCATGGCTGCTCTCAACGGATTAACATTCAGGATGGCACTGAGAATCTGCTGCCTCTTTTGCCCTGTCAATGCACAGGGCAAAAAAAAGCACAACATCTCACAATCTACCCACATTTTCAGCTCATCAAGTCACCAAGCAGCAGTTTGTGGATCCACGTTTGCCTCTTCAGCTACATCCTTGCCACCCACAAAACTAGTGCAGAGACAAATTATTTTCAATCCCCAGGACATTCCAAGAACAATTTATATTTTTCTCGTACCTTCCAGGAATTAAACATCCCAAAGTTCTTTATAGGAAATAATTCTGATTTATAGCCACTGTTAGAACTTGGACCAGAAGATTGTACCATAATCTGTCAGTGAAAGCCCCTTGTATAGTACAGTGTGATGGTCCACAACCATGAAGGAAAGTGGTTTTGTCAATCCGAATCACCAGAGCTCACTTATGAGAAGTTGGCAACCCCACAAATAAACAAATACTGATGTTTATTACTGGACTGAATTATGTTTAGAGTCACTCCAAACTACAAAATCGCAGGAATGCTTTCCTGATTTAAGGTGCGGTGAACTATAGCTGGTGTTTAAATTTGTGCTTTGACAGGATTTACCTGCAATAATTTGTAAAACTTACTTGGGTGCAACCTCTTTTTGTAGATCCCAACAGTATCTTACCAGAGGTTTTAAAATATCCACCACATTAACAAACTAAATCCCCTTTGAAAAGGTGAATAATTTGTATTTGTTACATTACCGGCAACAATGAATATTAATCGAGACAGGTTATATAAAAACAACCAAACATTTACTAAACACGTATAATCGATAAGGGAAAAAAAACAAACAAAAATTTTAGCTGGAAGTTAACAGATCTGCAGTCGTTCACCAACTCCACTCGACTCTGCTTCTTAAAGCATTAAATGTGAAAACAGTTCTTAAAGCAATACAGTCAGATACAGTTCTTGAAGCGATAACTTCGAAAGTCTAACAGATTTACACGTTCAATTGGGAGAGACTTCTCTGGAGAAAGATTTCTTCACAGATGCACCTTTACTGCTGGTTCTGTCCACAGGATTCACGATGCTGAAAATAAACAGTTTAAATCGACTGACCTTAAATTCCTTTAGAGAGAGAGAGCAACTTTTTGCATGAACTCATTGCTCTTTCTGGCAAGAGTTATCTCGATGCAGGTACTGCTCCAATGAAGACTCAATAAGGTCGATCCTTTATTAAACTGCCAAACAATGCCGACTCCTCTCAATCCTGCACTTCGATGAATTCTTCACTCTCCCTTCGAATGCTGGAATTGAGTAAATCAACACATCTAGCAAAAATTTCCAGTCCAGTAATATATATCTTGTAAGTGAACGCACCTTCCATTTTAAAAATGAAACTGCGTCACAAAAACAAACGCAACAGAAACGGACGCAGAACACATTTTACCTGGAAATCTACAAACTCAAAAATCCCACAGCATCACCTGAGTCGACCCTTTCATAGTCACGGGGCACATGTCATCACGTGACCTCACATCGGCGGGAAAATCACATCAGGTGACCTCCAAAAGACCATTACAACATTCTCACCAAAAAAACTGATCTCCTTGAGCATGTAACACCTCTCTCCAAAAAAAAATTTTGGTCACTTGAAGAACAAAATTTTAACAATGTATACAAAAAAAAACAAAGGTATAAAATTTACAAAATACACAATATATACAATCTTATCTTTCAGCCCTTTACAAACTACTGTACAGTAGGAGTGTTACAAATGTTAAACTATCCCTCCAAAAAAACCAAATTTTCCTTGTACATTTAACATCTAGACAATCAATCAGCGATCACATTGTCTTTACCCTTAATATGATAGATCAAAATATTGTACTCCTGTAACATTAAACTGGATTATTAAATTAGAGTTTAATTTCCTTAACCCTTTTCCTTAACAGTCACCGTAGCAACCTCTCTCTCATAATACGGTTTTATCATATTTATATGACACAGCTGTGTTGTCTTTTTCCGATCTGGGGTTTTTACCACATAATCTACCTCATTTACTTTAGATTTAATCTCATAAAGTCCATGGAATTTGGCTTGTAATGGGTTTGTTTGCACTGAGAAAAGAACCAACACCTTATCTCCAGGCTTAAATGACCTCATCCTAGCTTCCTTAACATACCACATCTTCATCTTCTCTTGAGCTAACTTTAAATTTTCCTTGGCCATACTACAAGCTTTGTACAATCTGTCTTTAAATTTCAAAACATAATCTAGCAAACTGGTGTGTACTTCGTTGTTAATCCACTGTTCCTTCAACAAAGCCAAAGGTCCTCGAACTCTATGTCCAAACACAAGTTCAAAAGGACTAAAACCTAATGATTCCTGTACTGCCTCCCTTACTGCAAAAAGTAGTATATTTATACCTTCATCCCAGTCCTTTTCATTTTCCACACAATATGTCCTAATCATAGTTTTTAGTGCAGAATGAAATCTCTCCAAGGCTCCTTGTGATTCTGGTGATAGGCTGAGGAAATAATCTGCTTTGTTCCCAGTTTATAAACTATCTTCTGAAACAACCCAGACATAAAATTACTACATTGATCTGATTGTATTTCCTTAGGCAACCCAAAATAAGTGAAGAATTTTATAAGAGCTTTTGTCACAGTTTTAGCTGTTACATTTCTACGAGGTACTGCCTCTGGAAATCTAGACGCTGTGCACATAATAGTTAATAAATATTAATGTCCAGTTTTAGTTTTTGGCAAAGGACCTACACAGTCTACAATTATTTTTGAGAACAGCTCACCAAATACAGGAATTGGTTGCAGTGGAGCCACTGGAGTAACCTGATTAGGTTTACCAACAATTTGACATGTATGACATGTTCTACAAAATGTCACCACATCTTATCTTAAACTAGGCCAATAAAAATGTTTAGAAACTTTGTTCATAGTTTTCTTTACCCCTAAATGACCACCCAAAGGAATACTATGAGCCATAGTAAAAATCTCATTTCGGTAAATTTTAGGAACAACAACCTGATGATTAACTTCCCATTCCTCACTAGCAGGAATTGTAGGCGATCTCCACTTTCTCATTAATACCCCCTTTTCAAAATAATATCCAGCTGGTACTTTTTCAGTTTCACTATCTGAAAGAGCTTGTTCTTTTAATTTAACTATCTCAGGATCCCTACCCTGCTCTGCTATCATCTCCTTCCGAGATAAAGACAAATCTTCCTCATCAGACTTACCATCAAAATCCTGATCAAATAAGGTAGGTAAGAAAGTTTCTGATACATCCTCAAAATTCGAATCTTGGTTTGAACTGTCATGGGTAATAATCACATCCTTTACATCAGTCTTTTTAGTCATAGCTCTTGTTACAACACAGGAAGAATCTGTGTTGGAATCCCTCTGTGGTTCTTCAGAATTTGAATTTATTGTCAAATGCACTTCAGGAAAAACTTGTCCACCTGCTAAATCATTCCCTAACAAAAGAGAAACATCATTCACAGGTAAACTAGATTGTAGTCCTACTTTAACAATCCCTGTAACTAATCCTGACCTTAAATTTACTCTATGTAAATGTACTCGCATAAGGGCACTCCCTACTCCTCTTATATAATTTACCTCACCAATGTCAGACTCATCACTAAACCTTAGCACCCTGTCTAATAATAGTGATTGCGAAGCTCCAGTATCTCTAAGTATCGTTATCAGTACTGCATTGGATCCTTCTTTCAAGGATACAAATCCTTTTATAAAAGCTTCCTATCCCTCCTTAACTTGGTCAGGCTCTGACACATCTTCATTAGTATTTTCTAAACCCTGTGGTTTTACAGGTTTTCCAATATGTTGCACACAAGCATCTGGGGCCACTTCTTTCTCTTTTTGTTTCAATTGGAAGCAATTAGCTATTACATGTCCAGGTTTCTTACAATAATTACAAATAATACCAAAATTTCTTTCCTTCACATGTCTCCCTTCATCCTTACTTTTCTCACTAACTTCAGATTTAATTTCTGATTTACCTTGACTCTGTGTGCTAGTTTTCCTTTCAAAAATTTTACCTGGAGAAAATTTATTCTTGTGAATTAAAACATACTCATCAGCCAATTTAGCAATCCCCTGCAATGTAGCAGTGTCCTGTTCATTTAAGTATGTTCTCACTTCAACAGGAATGCTTCTTTTAAATTCCTCCTGCAAAACAGCTCTTTTAATTTATTATACTCCCCATTCACATTTTTAGAGGAAACCTATCTCTCAAAACACATAGATTTCTCATAGGCAAATTCCACATAAGTTTTTTTCCACTGATTTCTTCCAACTTCTAAATCTTTCTCTATACGCTTCCAGAACCATCTCATATGCCTTTAATATTTGCTGTTTAGCAGTATCATAATCCAGTGCTTGCTCAGCATTTAAAACTGTATAAACTTGTTGTGCCTTGCCTTTAATTACACTTTGTAACATCACTAGCCATTGGTCTTTCGGCCACTTTAAACTCAGAGCAACTGTTTCGAATTGTTGAAAATATGTGTCCGTATCAGCTTCATTAACTGGAGGAGCCAAAATAAACTCACGACTAGCAATAAATTGTTTCGTAGAACCAGAAGACTGACTCCCAAACTTTAATTTCTGCATCTCTAGCTCGAATTTCCTCTGGTTTTCAGCTTCTCTTTCTTTCATTTCCACTTTAAATCTTTCAAACTTTAACTGTTCAAGATGCAACTGCATTTCCAGATTACTCATTGGAAACTTCTCTGACACCTCCTCCTCAAAATATTCCAAATTAATACAATGATCAGCAATTTTCCTTTGTATGAAACGCTTGGTAGAAATTTTTGTAATTCCTTTAATATCTAACTTCTTAGCAATCTCCAATATCACAGGTTTTCTCGCAGTCTCTAAAAATCCCGAATCAGGCGCCTTCAAAAACCCGTCACTAGCCATTGTTGCCAAATACAACACACACACCAATCAAACCAAAAAAAAAATCGAATAATTCCCTTTTAACAAATCAAAATGGCAATTACCAGCACTTAAACTCAAAATCGGAACATATTCCATGAGCCCCCACAAATTATGTTACGTAACCAGCAACAATGACTATTAATTGAGACAGGTTATATAAAAACAACCAAACATTTATTAAACACGTATAAACGATAAGGGAAAAAAAACAAACAAAAACTTTTGCCGGAAATTAACAGATATGCAGTCGTTCACCAACTCCACTCGACTCTGCTTCTTAAAGCGTTAAATGCGAAAACAATTCTTAAAGCAATACAGTCAGATATAGTTCTTGAAGTGATAACTTCGAAAGTCCAACAGATTTACACGTTCAATTGGGAGAGACTTCTCTGGAGAAAGATTTCTTCACAAATGCACCTTTACTGCTGGTTCTGTCCACAGGATTCACGATGCTGAAAATAAACAGTTTAAATCGACTGACCTTAAATTTCTTTAGAGAGAGAGAGAGAACACCTTTTTGCATGAACCCATTGCTCTTTCTGGCAAGAGTTATCTCGATGCAGGTACTGCTCCAATGAAGACTCAATAAGGTCGATTCTTTATTAAACTGCCAAACGATGCCGACTCCGCTCGATCCTGCACTTCGATGAATTCTTCACTCTCCCTTCGAATGTTAGAATTGAGTAAATCAACACATCTAACAAAAATTTCCAGTCCAATAATACCATATCTTGTAAGAGAACACAGCTTCCATTTTAAAAATGAAACTGTGTCACAAAAACAAACGCAACAGAAACGGACGCACAACACGTTCTACCTGGAAATCTACAAACTCAAAAATCCCTACTGCATCACCTGAGTCGACCCTTATATAGACACCGGGCACATGTCATCACGTGACCTCACATCGGTGGGAAAATCACATCAGGTGACCTCCAAAAGACCATTACATCATTCTCACAAAAAAAAAGCAGATTTCCTTGAGCATGTAACATATTGTTTTACCTCCCTGTGTGAAGCGCACTCCAGTTTTCTGCAGGAAAGCTTGTGAGTGTTGCTAAAATTCTGAAATACTATCAGAAAGCATAGGAATGGCCAGTGGATTCTGTGACAACATACAAATGGTTGTTGTGAAGTTTTACAAAGGGTGTAGAAGTGATTTACCAGGCACATTCAGACCCCCATCCACACTACCCAATCTTGATCCTTCACTTGATTTCAATTGTAGAACATTCTCCCAATAGCATTGTAGTGCAACTTCATCTAAAGAGCTACAACTCATCACCAAACTTGGAGTACAGTGTTTAACTTTAAGCAATGATCAGCAGTGGGTCAAACCTTTGTCATAGTTACTGATAATTCAAACACTTCGGCCTGAATTCCTTGAAGAATTGTAGTCCTAGAGATGAACTAAAGCTGAAAAAAGTTATTAGACTAACTAAATGAAAACTGGGATTGGTGGGATTTCAGGGAAGAGTCAGACTTTAATCAGGGCAGGGAAATGCCTGCTAATACAGACCTGGCACTGGCTGATCAAAGACAGCTGCATTTGTTGGGCTGATAAGCAACCCATGAACAGGACACAGCAGTTTTAACAAGCTGTTGGTTGGGAAGCGTGTTAGATTCCTAAGCGAATGGAAATATTTCGTGTTCATCTGGTGTTCTCTGGAAGTATTCGGGTGAGGGTGTTTAAGTGGTGCCAAGCTGGTTGGAGGGGTGAGGTGAGGTGAGCATGGCAGTGCCATGGTTGTGTTGGTAGCTACAAGAGTTAAGGCATTAACAGATTTTCTCCCTTGAGATAGGTTGTCTGGAGTACAGTTGGACTGATAATGCCAACAGTCTGACCCTCAGTAGCAGCACATTAGCAATATGCCCACATCCAGCATCGATAACAGTGTGGTAAGTATTCATTATCCTGGGTCAGTGGGCTCTTGGCTGTTTGCCAAGCATGTTTTCCACACACAAGCAGCTACTACTTGAAAGGTCAAAATAACTTGTAAGTAAACTTCCAACTAACAGTTTGTTTAGCTTATGGTTATAAAAGGAATTCAGATTGTAAAATGTAAACAAAAAGCAGTAATCAGCTTGAAGTTAATAAGAATTATCTTTAGCACAGCTTCGAAAATGTCTGTGGAAACTCACTGCACCTGATTTATTGCTATTAAGACAATCCTTCCTTCCTTCCATGCTCCCTTAACTCCTGGTGGAGTCGTTGGGGTGCCGTCATGACAAGCTTTGCACCAGTCTGTTCCATCTGTCGTGGTTGTGTGCCAGAGCCTGGGTCACTGCAAATATTTTCCCTGTTCATTCTTTAATGTTGTCTGTCCATCTTTTGCTCTGTCTACCTCTCCTTCTTTTGCCCTCCACAGTTCATTGCAGAACGGTCTTTGCAAGGCCATCGGAACTTGTTACGTGGCCGTACCATCTCAGCTTTCTTTTCTTCACCGTTGTGAGAAGGTCTTCACGGGGGCTAATGTGGTGCTGGATGGTCCTGCGGGCCTGCTCGTTTGTGATGTGGTCCAGGTATGAAATTCCCAAGATGTTGCGATAGCATCTCATTTCCAATGCCTTTATCTTCCTCTGTAGCTCTGCTGTGAGTGTTAATGTCTCACATGCGTACAGGAAGATGGAAAATACAAATGCACGCAGGAGTCTGATCTTGTACTTCATGGTGATGTTGCTGTCCCTCCATATTGTCTTGAATTTTGATAGTTTAGTCATTGTCTATACGGTTCTTGCCAGCTCTTCTGGTCTTGATCCTTCATCACTGATGATTGCCCCCAGGTATTTGAACTGCTGCACTCTCTCAAGTTTCTGACCATGGACTGAGATGTCTGTTGTGATGGCACCATTGGCATTTGCCATGAGCTTGGTTTTCTCAGCACTTATTTCCACTCCAAACTTTGTGGAGGCTCTATCAACATGACTGACCAGGTTAGCCAGCTTGTCCGCTTTTCCTGCAAGTCCATCAATGTCATCAGCAAATCTTAGGTTTGTGATGTTCCTCCCTCCGATGCTGACTGTGCCCATATGATCTTCAAGGACAACACTCGTGATTCATTCAAGGAAGACATTGAAGAGAGTGGGGGAGAGAAGGCAGCCCTGACAGACACCTACAGCGGTACGGAACTACTCCCCGATGGTGCCCTGAGCAAGTACTGCACTGGTTGCCTTGGCATAAAGCTGATGCATTGTATGAATCAGCTTCTGCCCCATGTTGAATTTCTTCATGGTAGCCCATAAGGCATCATGCCAGACTCTGTCAAATGCCTTCTTGAAGTCTACGAAGACGTGGTTGAACTCTCTCTGGTGCTGAAGGTGTTTCTCACAAAGGGTGCGGAGGTTGAAAATCTGCTCAGTTGTGTTTCTGCCCTTACGGAAGCCTGCTTGTTCCTCGGCAATGATACCTTCTGCCTGAGGTCTCACTCTGTTCGGGATGATTCTGAGCATTACCCTGCTTACATGGCTGATCAAACGGATGGTACGGTAATTCTGGCAAAGTTGGAGATTGCCTTTCTTGGGAAGCAGAATGATCAGAAACTGAGCCCAAAATGTCGGCCATTCACCTGTCTGCCAGATTTTATTGCAGTTGATGGTAAGCATGTCTAATGTGGCCTCTCCTCCATGCTTCAGCAGTTCAGCAGGGATGTTGTCAACTCCTGCTGACATCCCGCACTTCAGTGATCGTATTGCGGCTTCAACTTCTTCACGTATGATTGGATAGTCATCCTCATTGGAAGATTCCTTCACATTCAGCATGTTTGGATCCCCTTTGCTCTGGTAGTTGTACAGTTCTGAACAGTACTCTGTCCACTTTTCCATTATTTCCTTTCCTTCTGTGAGACTTTTGCCATTTTTGTCTTGGATGATGTTCACTTTGTCTTGTTTTTCTTTGGTAAGATCTTTCACCAGTTGGAATGCCTTCTTTGTGTTGTTGTTCGAGAGGCTGTCTTCAATGTCCGCACATTGTTCGGCTATCCATCTTTGCTTTGTATCCTTCATTTCCCTCTTGATTTCCTTGTTGATTTTCCTGTATTCTGTTCTTCCCTCTGCTGTGTTTTTATCTTTCTTTAATTTCCTTCTTGTGTCAAAAATATCCAGTATCTTGTCAGTGACCCATGGTTTTGACTTGTGGCGGTTTCTCCCCAGAATCTTGATCGCTGTTTCTATCATCACTGTGGCGAATTGGCGGATGGCCTCAACTTTCGCCGGCAGCGGAACCCCTCCATGGTGGTCGATCTGGTGTCCCAAGAAGTCGATGGCGGATAGGACGAACTGGCACTTGGCGGGGTTGATAACCAGGCCGTAGTCGCTTAGGCGGCAGCAGAGCAGACATAGATGTGCTAGATGTTCCTGGCGGGAGTGGCTGGCGATAAGTATGTCATCCAGGTAGATGAACAGCAAGTCCAGACCTCGCCCTACTGCGTCCGTCAGGCGCTGGAAAGTCTGCGCCGTGTTTTTGAGCCCGAGCAGCATCCTGAGGAACTCGAGCAGGCCAAAGGGGGTAATGAGGGCCGTACTGGGTACATCATCCGGGTGGACTGGGATCTGATGATACCCCCGGACCAGGTCAATCTTCCAAAAGATGCGCGCCCCATGCAGGTTGGCCGTGAAGTCCTGGATGTGCGATACCGGAGAGCGATCGGACGTGGTGGCGTCGTTCAGCCTCCGATGGTCGCCGCACGGTCTCCACCCTCTTGCGGACTTGGGCACCATATGGAGTGGGGAGGCCCACGGGCTGTCGGAACACCGCACAATCCCCATCTCCTCCATCTTCTTGAATTCCTCCTTCGCGAGTTAGAGCTTGTCGGGTGGTAGCCTGTGGGCCCGGGCATGAAGGGGAGATCCCTGTGTGGGGATGTGGTGCATCACGCCGTGCTTGGGGTTTGTTGAGGAAAATTTCAGCGTGATGATAGATGGGAACTCTGATAACACTCTGGCGAACTCGTTGTCGGAATAAGTCACGGAGTCCAGGTGCGGGGCCGGTAACCTGGCCTCACCGAGGGAGAAAGACTGGAATGTCTTCGCATGGACCGATCGTCATCCCTTCAAATCCACGGGCAGGCAGTGCGCGCGGAGGAAGTCGGCACCCAGCAATGGCTGTGACACTGCGGCCAGCGTAAATGTCCATGTAAAACAGCTGGAACCGAACTGCAAGGGGATGGTTCTTGTGCCGTAGGTGCGGATGGTGCTGCTGTTGGCTGCCGTAAGTTCCGGTCCTGTTCTTCCAGTTCGGGTATCGTGGGTTGGGGGGTAGGACACTGACTTCCGCCCCCGTGTCCACCAGGAATCTTCACCCGGAGAGCTTGTCCCAAACGTGGAGGAGGCTATCACGGTGACCAGCCAACGTAGCCATCAGCGACGGCTGGTCCTGGAGTTTTGCTGGAACGAGCATGGCGGTCGGCAGCGGAACCCCACCTTTGATGATAAAAACACCAAGACTCAGAAGTGGTGCCGTCCCTTGGTGTGGGTGTTCAGTGCTCCGCTGCTGGGGTGTGGGAGGGGTAGGGTTTCGGCCGTGCCGCAGCACTAATTCCGATGGTGGTTCCGCCCATTTGTTTGGCACGACAAAGCACGTCTGCACGGTCAGCCACCCCGTGCGGGTCTCTGAAGTCTTCATCTGCTCGCAGGGGGCGGATATCTTCTGGTGTTTGCTCCAAGAAGATCTGTTCAAAGGCTTATGGCCGTCTGCCAGTGCTAGCATGTCGCTCATCAGGGCTGATGGTGCGCGGTCGCCTAGGCCGTCCATATGTAGTAACTGCGTGGCCCGTTCACGGTGGGAGATGTCAAACATGCGGATTAACAGGGCCTTGAGTGCCTCCTACCTGTCTGTTGCTGGGGGCTGACACAGGAAGTTGATAACGTGGCCCGCTGTCTCCTGGTCGAGGGCACCCACCATGTAGGAATACCTGGTGGCATCTGAGACAATTTACCTGACCTGGAACTGGGGCTCTGATTGCTCAAACCAGACCAGGGGCTGGGTGGTCCAGAAGGTTGGCAGTTTAAGGGAAACTGCATTCTGCACAGCCGAGTCGTTGCTGTTGGGTCCAAATGCCGTTGGATCGTCACAATCTTTTTGTTACACTCTGGCATCATGTTAACTGGTTAGAGGCAGTCTAAAAGGCAAAAGCTGATTACAACTGGAATTGAATCAAATTGGAACTCCAAAAGCAAATTAAGATTAGCTTGAACTAAAATCTCATGGGGGCTTTGGATAAATTTTTTGTGACAGAAATATTTGTTACCACAATTTTGCATGACAAGAACATTTCAAATGCTTCAAATTGCTCACCAAAATTTAAATTCAGAATGGCCAATGCTCAATCTATGAATGTTACATGCCTCATGGGTATCTTGTGACTGTCTTATGACCATGATGTAATGGTCTTGTGATGGTAGGGTGATGTAATTTTCCCGCCAGTGTGAGGTCACATGATGAGATGTTGACATCAGGTATAAAAGGAGAACTCCTGTTGTGACGCAGTTGGTTTTCAGTTAGTTTTCAGTTTAGTTCGTCAGTTACTCTGTTATGCTGCGTATTCATCTCATGGCACAGTTTCATTTTAAAGTGGAGTTCTACTTTCTATTGTAAGGTGAAATCGTTGTGCCGGCAGTTTCGCCAATTGCTGCCAGCTTTGTTGGTGTATCTTTGATTTACCTTTACAGTAGTATTGGAGAGTGAAGACCTTACTAAAAGAGGGGAACCTGAAGGATCGAATAAAGTTGGAGTCGTTTGGCGGTTTTATAAAGGATTGACCTTATTAAGCCTTCATTCAGAAACAGTGACCTGTATCTGAGATAGCGCATGCAAGAGCAGGGAAGATTGTGCAGTGTTCACTCGCCAGGAAAATGTCAGTTCCTTTAAGCCGTTTTATTTCCTTCATCGTGAATCCTTTGGAGAATCAGCAGTAACGTCAAGTCTTCGAAGAAATCTGTTTCCAGAGAAGTCTTTCCTTATTGACTGTGTAAATCACTTGGACTTTTGAATTTACCATTTTAAGCCTGTGTTTGAATTTACCAATTTAAGAACTGTTCTCGAAGTTACCCTTTTAAGAACTGTTCCGGAGTTGCCGTATAGCAGTTAACTTTCGGTAAAATTAGTCCTTTGAATACTATTCACTATTGTTGAGCAGAGTTTAATAAATGTTTATGTTTGTTTATAAAACCCTGACTTATTTCCATATTCATTGTTGCTAATGCCGTAACAAGAAAACCTTGTACTCAGTGGCTTCTAATGAAATCCTACGTGGCAGCAGTTGCAGAGCACACAGTTGTGATGTGGAATGGTATCCAGTTGTCAGAATCAAGGCAAGGAATCTTTATCAGTGATGGGTAGAGTGCATCAATGAAGGGTGTTTCAGCTCCGGCTATTCACAGTCTACATCAGTGATTTGCTAGATGAGATTAAGTGTCACATCTGTATGTTTGCTGGTGCAATACATTTGTGGAAATGCAAGTTAGGGAGGGAGTGTCACTTGGCTTCATTATGATATGGGCAAGATTAGTGAGAGAGTGACGAGATGGCGGATGGAATATAATGTGAAAAATATGAGGTTAACCACTTTAGTGTATAAATCAGAGAAGCAGGGCTGTGCTAAAATGGGAGAGATTAGGTAATATTGCATTCCAAAGGGACCTGGGTGTGCTTATACATACATTGCCGAAAGGCAACTTACAGAGAATGAGAAAGGCAAATTCTACACCATCACAGCAGAAGTGATATACCATAATTTTATCGGACTTTAGTATGCTACTGTACAAAACTTTAGGCTTCTGTTGAAAAAATATATGCTTGTTATAAAGGGAGTGTGTTGAACTGGTTCCAAGAATGGCTGGTTTGTCAGATAAACTGAGATAGAACAAGCCAGGCCTTCGTTCTTGAAAACATGAAAAATGACCGGAAAACCGATTGAAATATATAACCCTCAGATGGGATGACTGGGAAAAACTGTTCTCTGAGTATGAGGTTGCTCATCAAAGATGGAGTAGAATAGAAGGTGGTTTTTTGAGCAGATTCTGGTTGAATACAGAAGGGAAAAGGCAATTTCCAATCTGGATGTTGTGTATTGAAGTAGATTATATGACGGGTCTGAAGGTAAGGAACCCTGAGGAGGCAGCAATCTTAAAATGATAGAATTCACCATCCAGATTGAGAAGGAGATTGAGAGAGAGGGATCAGTTTATCCAAAGAAGAAGAAACATTCTAAAGGGAGGATGAGGCAACCATGGCTGACAAGGGAAATCAAAGTTAAATAAATGCAAAAGAGAGGGCCCGTAATATAGCAAAAATTTGTTTTAACTTCGAGGGTTGATAAGCTTTTGAAAACCAACAGAAGGCAAATAACAAAAAAAACGCAATAAGGAAAGAAAAGATGAAAAATGAAGTTAAGCTAGCCGATAATATAAAAGAGAACACCAAGTTGTTTACAGATATATAAAGAATAAACAATAAGCAATGCTGGATATCTGATTGTGGGAAAATGACGCTGGAGAGGTAGTAATGTGGGACAAAGAAATGGTGGATGAAATTAATAAGCATGATGTGTTGGTCTGCACTATGGAAGACATCAGCAGCATACCAGAAATTTGAGAGTGTCAGGGGCAGAAGTGAGTGTAGTCACTCTTACGAAAGAGAAGGTACTTGGGATACTGGAAGGTCTGAAGGTCATCTGGACCAGATGGTGTACACCCCAGGGCTCTGAAAGAGATGGCTAAAGAAATTGTTGAGATATTAGTAGTGATACTTCAAGAATCACTATTTTCAGGAATGGTTCTGGAGGACTGGACAATTGCAAATATCACGCCACTCACTGTAAAGGGAAGGAGACAAAAGATAGGAACTTAAAAGCCTGTTAGCCTGACTTCAGTGGTTGGTGAGATGTTGGAGTCCATTATTAAGATCATAAGACATCGGAGCAGAATTACCCTATTCAGCCCATTGAGTCTGCTCCATCATTCCATCATGGCTGAGTTATTGCATCATCCTTCTCAACCCTATCCTTCTGCCTTCTCCACATAACCATTGACACCATGACTAATTAAGAAGCATTAACCTCCGCTTTAAATTTACTCAATGACTTGGCTTCCAATGTCGTCCATGGCAATGTATTCCACAGATTCACCACCCTCTGCCGAAAGAAATTCCCCCTCATCTCTGTTCTACCTGTCCCTCAGTTCTGAGGCTGTGTCCTCTGATCCAAGAAACACCAACTATAGGAAATATCCTTTCCACATCCACTTTATCCAGGCCTTTCAATATTCGATAGGTTTTAATAAGTCATGCCTCATTCTTCTGAACTCCAGTGAGCCCAGAGCCAGCAAACACTTCTCATACATTAACCCTTTCATTCCTAGAATCATTCCCATTAACCTCCTCCTGACACTACCCAAAGCTAGCACATTTTTTCTTAGATAAGGGGCCCAGAACTGCTCACAATATTTCATCCAGTCTGACCAGAGCTTTATAGAGCTTCAGTATTACATTCTTGCTCTTACATTTGAGTCCTCTTGAAATGAATGCGAGCATTACATTTGCCTTCCTTACCACCAATTCAACCTGCAAGTTAACTTCCAGGGCATCCTGCACAAAGACTTCCAAGTCCTTCTGCACCACTGATTTTTGAATAGTCTAACTAATCAGAAAATAGTCCACGCCTTCTACTGAAGTGTATATCTATACACTTCCCTACACTATACTCCAACTTCCACTTCTTTGCTCATTTTCAAGTCTGTCTAAGTCCATCTGCAGACTCTCTGCTTCCTTAACATTACCTGCCCCTTCGCCTATCTTTGTATCATCCGCAAACTTGGTCGCTAACCCATTAGTACCATCTTCCAAATCACGGACATATAATGTGAAAAGAAGCAGCTTTATTATAGACCTCTGCGGAACATCATTCATCATGCAGCAAACCAGAAAAGGCACCTTTATTACTACTGTTTGCCTCCTACAGTCAGCCAATCTTCTATCCATCCGAGTATCTTTCCAGTAAAACCATGGACTCTTATCCTGTTAAGCAGCCCCACGTGTGGCACCTTGTCAAAGGCCTTCTGAAAATCCAAATACACAGCATCCAATGGTTCTCCTTTAAACCCTGGGGTGCAGTCCATATGCTCCATATGATTTATCTGCCCTCATTACACATCATCCACTCCAGAATTGACTTCCCCCCGGTGGGCTCAACCACAAGCTGCTCGAAGACATCTCGTAGGCTCAGAGGAAAATCGCCAATCTGCCTGCATATTGAAATCCCCCATAACTATTGTAACATTGCCCTTTAGGGTGAGGTTTTGGAATATTTGGAGGCACATGATAAAAATAGGCCCATGTCAGCATCGTTTCCTTAAAGGGATATCTTGCCTGACCAATCTGTT
Source organism: Mobula hypostoma (assembly GCF_963921235.1). Taxonomy (NCBI): domain Eukaryota; kingdom Metazoa; phylum Chordata; class Chondrichthyes; order Myliobatiformes; family Myliobatidae; genus Mobula; species Mobula hypostoma. The sequence goes on along the minus strand of NC_086106.1, from coordinate 56,372,241 downwards.
GCAATTCTTTGAAGAACCAACAGGATGGACGGAGGAGTGTGGAATTTCTCACTTGAATTTTCAGAAGGCCTTCAGCTAAGTTCAAAGTATATTGATGATCGAAGAATGTTTGCAGTATGCAACCCTGAAGTTGGTCTTCCTGCAGAAAGCGGAAGATCCATGAAACCTGTTCAAAGCAAAAATATCAAATGCCCCCCAACCATGCACAGAAACAAACAAATTGCACAAACTAAAACAAAGAAAGTGAAAACATAGAGTATAAAACACAAAAGCAAAAGGCATATTTCAGTTCAGCTCAGTGTTCACCATCTGCAGGATGTCCTGATTCAAAATATGCACGAAAATAGCAATCAAAAAACAGTGCAACCTGAAAATGGAACACATCACAACGTCCAATGTACACACTGTGTCCATTAAACCTTGCTCCTGAACCCTCCTCCAGTAGCATTGAGGGAGGGAGAGAAATCACAAGGACCTTCCCTCGAGAACAACGAGTGAGAGGCTGGGAGATGGTGCTGAACAATTGCTTGCCCTCCCCTCCCTCCTCAATGATTTCAATCTCCCTTGGCACGTTAATCGGTGATATCGGCAAGAGATGGAGTGTATCATGGGCTCATGTCCTGTCTCCATGCTTCCTGGTTTCCATGCCCCGCACTTTGCTCACAAATTTGTAGAAACCTCTTGGAGAGAGCAAAGTGCCAGATCACCTGATTGGCCTCAATATGCACTGCCAGAATGCAGATAACAGTAGCTGAACCATATCTGAAACAAAATGAAGATACCAGCAGAATGAACGACGTCACACACAAGTCTGCTAAACACGATAAGAGCCTATGCTATTGAAAAAAAATAATATCAGCATGGACAAAAGGTTGGCTGGTAAGCAGATGGCAAACAGCAGAAATGAAGTGGCCCTTCACTGGGTGGCTGCCAGTGACTAGTGGTGTTAGCCAGGGATGGTGTTGGTTCTGCTACTTTTCATATTATGTGTAAGAGATCCAGATGACAGTATTCATGTGTTTTTTGGTCAGGTTTATGGACAATACAAAGCAAGGTGGAGGAGTAGGCAGTGATGAGGGAGCAGGCAATCTCTGAAGTACTTCAACAGATAGGAGAATGGGCAAAGATGTGGCAGATGGAATTCAGTGTTGGGAAGTGTATGGTCAGGCTTAATGGTAGAAGGAATAAATGCATAGAATATTTTCTAACCAGAGAATGGATTCAGAAAATGGAAGTGCCAGTGGACTTGGGAGACCAGGTGCAGGATTCTCCAGAAGTTAACTTGCAGGAAGTAACACTGAGGCTTTATAAGGCATTGTTCAGACCGCAGAGCATACTGTGAGCAGTTTTCAGCCCCTCAAAGCATGTGCTGGCATTGGAGAGGCCCAGAGGATGATCACGAGAATGATCCCAGGAATGAAAGGGATAACATATGAACAGTGTTTGATGGCTCTGGGCCTGTACTCACTGGAGTTGAGAAGAATGAGGGGATCACACTGAAACTTACCAAATATTGAAAAGTCTAAACACAAGAGATTCTGCAGATACTGGAAATTCAGATCAACACACACAAAACAGTAGAGCAACTCAGCAGGTCAGTCAGCATCTCTGGAGTTGAATAAAAAGTCAATGTTTTGGGCTGTGATCTTTGATCATCACCAGGACGGGGAAAGATGCCAGGATAAGAAAGTCGGGTGAGGAGAAGGGGATAGAAGGTGATAGGTGAAGCCAGGTGGATGTGGTGGGGGGAAGAAGTAAGAAGCTGGGAGCGGACAGTTGGAAAACCAAAATGAATCTGATCGGAGAGGAGCGTGACCATGGTGAGAGGGAAGATGGGAAATCAGGGGAACGTGATAGGCAGGGGAGGAGAAGAGATAAAAGTCCAGGGTGGGGAATAGAAGAAGATGGAAAGGGAGGGGAATATACTTTTACTGGAGGGAGACATTGATGTTCATGTGATCAGTTTGGATGACTGAATATGAGGCGTTGCTCATCCATCCTGACAGTGTCCTGATTCTGAAAGAAGAGGAGGCCATGGATCGACAAGCTGGAATGGGAATAGGGAAAGGAATTAAAATCTTTTGCCACTAGAAGTTTTCACTTTTGTGGATGGGGCAGAGATGCGCAACAAGATGGCTTCTGACTTATTCTCGGCTCTTAACAATGTAGAGGAGGCCAAATCAAGCGCTACAGATACAGTAGACGACCCATCAGAATCACAGAGCAGGGACTGAGGGTAACAATGGATGTGGGATTAACTGGATGGATGTGAAGGGGGTGTGCCTGTGTGTCAAGAATAATGCAGGTTTAATGCCCAAACAGTAGGTGAGGCTAGATTCTTTAAGAAAGGCAGAAGCAGTTTCCAGATTTGCTGCTGGGTGTTGCTGGTGCAGACGTTCACAGAGGTCAGGTGTACCAGTAGAGTTTTAAAAGTGATGTCAGAACCCGTCTTCACATAGTCTGACATCACAGTGTTGATCAGACCCATCTGCTGATACCTGCACATCATGCACTGAGTTATTACACTAGATTAACAAGTTCTCCCCCAATGTATCTGGCCATTGTTGCCTGTGTGCTGGGTGCAGATTAGTTGGTGTGTTTCTCTTATTTTCATTTTCATCAGTGGTTGTGCCCTGGACAGAAATTCCCACTTTTCGTTAAGCCCTGGAGACTGTCCAGTGAGTGAGGCCTTAGTCTGTCAGGTTCCACCACAGATGTTGCATCCTATCTGTCTAGATATGCAAGCCTGAGCTGTACAATATGGAGAATAAAATGTTGTCCATGTAGCAAGCTCCCTCTCTCCATACATCTGATGAACCGAAAGGAATGGCAGAGATTGATACAGTTTGGTACCAGCAGCATCGCAGGAGTTGCCAGTCAGTGTTGAAATCAACATAGGGCTGCCTTAGGGGCTCCAGCTCCAGACTTTTCCCTCGGGGTTTACTCCTGAAGCCTTCCCTATAAGTGGGTATAGCCTCAAGATAGCGGAGGCTTGAAATCAGAGTTTTCCTTTTCCTGGATGACCTGCCAACCATAGGTGACAAGCCTCATCTACCCAAAGTGACTGGTTTTAAGATGCCAGTATGATAAATTTTTAAGGGAATTGGGGGATTCTCAGACTCATGTAAATCATGGGCTAAGGTTGAGTACCGACTGTGTCTGTGTATTCTGGTTTCTGAATGGCTACAGCATGTTTAAGATGATGTCTCACAGCTGCTTCCTTGGAGCGAGATAGGGTAAAGCTTACGCAGATCTACAAAAGACGTCTCCTGATTTTTCACACCTTTTGGTTTCGACAAAAGGCAGTTGCTGATAAGTCAGGAAGTTCCTTTCTTAATTAAAGCTTAAATTTTGTGGTGTCTCTTATGTAAGTTATTAAGTTTTGCTCTATTTGAGTAGCTGGAATGTCTATCGATCTGATTGTTCTTTTGTATCGGTGGCCTCATAAATTGTAACAGTTCTGGAAGTCGAGCAGTGAAGTTGTTTGAAATGCCGGAGGGATGAGAACGCTTCCCCCCTGGTGTCGGGACCAAGTTCCCTCGCTGGCTGAGCTCAAAGAAATAAAGTGGTGAAAAGATCAGCAACAGTCTTTTTGTGCTTCCGTTATTTGGTCCAGCGAATTTCAGTTTACAAGTAACCCACCTTTGCCCCTTCTGCTGTCGGTAGAAACAGCTGTGCTGGGTTTAGCAGCCAAGCCACACATGAAGGCCAGGATCTGGATGGTTGTCTGAGGCTATCTGAGCCACACGCCATTGGGAGCATTTAATAGGTAGTGGGAGCTTGTCCCCATTACCACCTCAAAGTATAACAACCTTAAGGAATCAGAGGTTGCTATGTAAAGACAAATCATCTTTCTGCCTGCCTCCTTCACCTAGTTTTATATGAAGCTTCAACTTTGGTAGTAATACTGGCCCCCAGGACATAGGCCCAAATGGTTAACACCTCAAATATTCCCAATGCTAGGCTGACATTTGTGGATTTACTTTCCTCCCAGTAATAAATTTGCCCATTTAGTCCTGTCAAAGTACTTCAACACTTAGGAGGTAAGAAGCCTACAGTCCATGTACAGTAAAGGTAATGTGACAGCAGTGTTCTTTAAGATGAAGCAGGAGGTAGAGGATTGAGCTGGTATGCAGATTAATATTGTGATAATGGGTGATGTGGATGCCCCTAAATCAATCTTCATCAACGCGATGAAGGGTTTTTGGAGTGACGATCCTGAATCAGCTCCGTCTTGGAATGACGAAGCCAGCATAATGCAAGACAGATTTTACTATCCATCTCTGCCTAATATCTAACTCTGGGATCTGACAGGATAAAATTCCTTTGGTTTTGAACGGAACCATTACCAGAGGCAAATATGTTTTCATTTCTGTGAGTTTTATATCACTGTGCTCCAGTCGCACTTCTGACAGCGATGAGATTCAAGAACAGCAGGAAGCATTCATCTACATCTGGTCCAAAATCTGCCTCTTCGTTATAATTCATGGAGATGCAGGGGTTGATTATTACTAACCACAGATGCAAGTCATCCAGAATTGCGTCAAAACCTTTCAGAATTTCAGAATTACATCACCTGCCATTTTTCTGATCTCCAGTTTTGACGTGAAAGAATGTGATTTTCTGAAATTCCGCTGAACTCATCACACCAGATATGATACCCACCAAACTCTATTCAAAAACATGCTGAGTGGTGGAGAATCTCAGTCCGTCAGGAGGGAAACAGACTGTGGACATTCTGGACCGATACCCTTCATCGGGTCTTTGCTTACATGTTCTTCCCATGAGTGTTTTCTGGGTGCTCCATTTTCGACCCACCGCAAAATACGAGTTGATCGATTAATTAACCGTTGTAAACTATTTGTCAATTTGGGGAATACTAATCTTTGTTGTAATCCCTGATAATTCACCCTTTGAGGTTGAGACATGGAACTGCTACATTGCCAGTGCATTCCCCCAAAGGCCAAAGTCTCTGCTTTCAGGGAAGTCCACAACACACAGCTCTCTTTGAAAAGCATTTGCTCTTTCCAGGATATAAATCTACCAGCCCGTTCATCCTGATAAAGTGTCTTGGCTCGAAATGTCGACTGTTTCTTTCCCTCCACAAATGTTGCTTGCTACGCTGAATTCCTCCTGCATTTTGGATGTTTTCCTCCCATTTTCCTGCACTTACATTGTCTCTTGAATCTCCAGATTTATACTCTTGTTTTCAATTGGATTGGTCACAAGGGGGTCCTGCACTTATCTGTCTACCACCCCCCCTCTGGTTGTCACCCAATTATCTGCAGTCTGCACCTTAAGTGTGACCACCTCAATGGAACGTGTGTCTGAGGTGCGACTGTGAGATGTTTGGCTTTGAGGTGCTCACTGCTAACTGGCAACGTTTTGTGCAGATCACAGCCAGCTGTCCAGTAAGTCCATTAGAACCAGGAAGGTGGAAGCAGTGGAGGGCAACTGCCCCACAGACAGAGAGTGCTGTTGTACCAGCTATTTTACAGCCCACAATAATGATGAAGAACAGCACCTTTGGAACTGACTGGAGCAGCTTGTGAAGGCTGAAGGTGGAGAGCCTGCCGTAAAGTTACCGAAGGATTGTCCAGTGAGTATTTATGTGTGGAGCTGCAAAATAAAAAGACATCGTATTTTTGCGTCTCTCATAGTCAGCGTGAATTAGTGGAGCAAATAAGCAAGGGGACTACAGAGGACTGCAAGTGCAATAGGGTGATCATGGTGGGAAATTCTGTTGATTTTAAATTAGTTATGGAAATGAAAGAACTAAACTGAGGCAGGGCATATTTGGATAGTATTCAACAGGAACTGCAGAAATTTATTGGGGTAGCTTATTTGCAGGCAAAGTCACGTCTAAAAAGTGGGTGGCTTTTAAAAATGTGATATCTAGAGTCCAACATTTGTATGTTTCTATCAGGCTGGCAGGAACAGAGAACCCTGGATGACAACAGGTATTGATGTTCTTGACTGGAAAAGGAAGGAGGTATGGATAAAGCAGACAGCTGGGATCTAGTGAATCCATGGAGGATTCCAGAGGGGGTTAGGATATATTATATTCATGTGGTACTTTCTTGATGTGTCTATCACTTGCCAATTATTGACTGTGTCTGAGTGTTCTCTAATCATGGGTGTTTTCAGTCTTCAGTAAGAAACCTTCTATCCAGTAGCAGGAGCCATTTATGAATTGCGGTCTTCAAAATAAACTCATCTCTCCGGCATTGAATTGAATAATTGAATTGACTTTATTTCTTACAACCTTTACATACATGAGGTGTAAAAATCTTTGTTACATTCTGTCTGAATGTGCAAGTTACAGTAATTTGTAATAAGTAGGTAATAAATAAATAGTAAGATGTACAACAGATCAGTCAATATAGCTTAGACATATATTTGTGTCAGTGTGAATTAATCAGTCCGATGGCCTGGTGGAAGAAGCTGTCCCGGAGCATGTTGGTGTGGCTTTAATGCTGCAGTACCATTTACTGGATGGTAGTAGCTGGGACAGTTAGTGATTGGGGTGACTCAGGTCTCAATTGTTCCTTGGGCCCTATTTATGCACCTGTCACTGTAGATATCCTGAATAGTGGGACGTTCACATCTACAGCTGTGCTGGGCTGTCCGCACCACTCTCTGCCGTGTGCTGCACTTAAGGGAGGTACAGATCCCATACCAAGCAGTGATGCAGCCAGTCAGGATGCTCTCAATTGTGCCCCTGTAGAATGTCCTTAGGATTTGGGGACTTATGCCAAACTTATTCAACCGTCTGAGGTGAAAGAAGCACTATTGTGCTTTTTACACCACACAGCTGGTATGTACAGACCAAGTGATGTCCTCGGTTATGTGTATACCAAGGAACTTACAGCTGTTCACCCTCTCAACCCCAGGTCCATTGATGTCAATAGGGGTTAGCCTGTCTCTGTTCCTCCTGTAGTCCACAACCAGATCCTTTGTTTTTGCAACATTGAGGGAGAGGTTGTTTTCTTGACACCACTGTGTCAGGGTGACATATGTAACAAACGGGCCTTTGAAATTTTTCAAGCATCAACAGTAGCAGAGATTCATATAGTGATAGAGTCTTTCAGCAATGGTACAGGAAGTCAGGCCCATCACGTCAAATGCTGATCTTTTCCCCCACTTACAGGAATTCCAATTATCTATATTAGGACTAAATCCTATTCTTTTCCTATTCGGCTAAATGCTCTTAAATATCTCACAGTTTGATCGTTTATGATGAGTAGGGCATCCCAATGGTGGTTAGTCAGACCGTAGCTCCTTCAGCGATTTGACTGATAAGGTCAAATGTCATATTTGAGGAGAGAAAACTAAGTGGAGAAGAGTATAGGGAGGAGTTGTAAACAGGTTTCAGGTGTATATGGATAAGCTATGTGAGTGGGTATCTCTATGGTAGATGAATATAATGTAAAAACGTGAGGTTTTCCACTAGGGTGCATAAAACAGAGAAAAAAAGGCAGTCATCCATTGGATTTAAAAATGCAAACATGAGGAAATCTGCAGATGCTGGAAATTCAAGCAACACACAAAATGCTGGTGAAACACAGCAGGCCTGTCATGTTCCGGATCGGGATCCCTTTAAATTTACCTTGTTTATGTTATGATCCGGACCGTTGATTCCCTGTTTTTCCGTGTCCCTTGACTTTTGTGATTAGAGGCAATTAACACTCGGCTGAACCGGTAGTTTATGGTCTCCCACTTTCAGCCTTTCGGGGCGGGAGCGTCTGCAAAGTCTGCAAAGTCACGGCGTGCCGATGTCATCTGGCCGGAGCAAGCCTTGTCTCCGCCCGAAGCGAGTGCCGGTAATTCGCCTTTCCTCACCGGAGCAACCTTGTCAATTACTTCGCCAAAGCGAGCCTGCAGAGTTTCCTTACCGAGGTGGGTCCGTCAGTTAACCCGCCGGAGGAAATCAAAATCCGCCGTCTTCTGTTCCAGGGCCGAGTCGAGAGCTTGGCAATACTCGGAGGTTCCAAGCACCACGTCCTGGCTCTGGCGGCATCCAAGTACCACGTCCACATCCTGGCCCCGGCAGCATCTAAGTACCATGTCTAAGTCCTGACCCTGGCGACATTCAAGAACCAAGTCCAAGTCCTGACCCCGGCGGTATCCAAGTACCACGTCTATGTTCTGGCCCTGGTGGCTTCCCAGTTCCGAGAAGTCCTGGCCCTGGCGGTCTGTGATTCCTGTCCTACCCCCCTGTCTGAATCCCTTCTCTGTCCCTCTCGCCTCTAGCCCTCGTCTGCAGCCCTCGCCTGCACTTCGGTCTAGTTCCATCACCGGAGCTAGATAGGTACTGTCTGGTGTTCATTCGTGTTGGTCTTGTCTTGTCTTGTCCTCGACTCCGTGGGGTAAGTCAAGCCGTATTGCCATTGCCCCGTGGGGAGTCATGTCTTGTCTTGTCCTGTCCTCACCTCCGTGGGGTAAGTCAGGCCGTCTTGCTGTTGCCCCGTGGGGAGTCGTGCCTCGTCTTGTCTTGTCCTTGCCTCCGTGGGGTAAGTCAGGCCGTCTTACTGTTGCCCTGCGGGAGTCGTGTCTCGTCTTGTTTTGTCCTTGCCTCCGTGGGGTACGTCAGGCCGTCTTGCCGTTGCCCCACGGAGTGTCATGAGTCCCGGCCCTATGTCCTGTACCCAAGGAGGGGTCCCGACTCTGTGTTCTATGTATGCATCCATGGTTCCATGTACCTGTTCTCCCAAGACCAAGGCTTTGTGTTCCCATGTTCCTCCTCTCCCTACCCCATGTCATGTCCATACCCTAGCCTCTTCATGTCTCCTCTAGTTCTGGGAGCCGATTCCAAGTCCTAGCCTAGACCCTTGGTCCCAGCCTCGTCGTAGTCCTCAGTCCTTGTCCAGTTCACTACTCCTGCTCCTGCCTTGCTCTCCTGATATCAAACAATAAACTAAATCTTAGTAACCTCACAAGAGGTGTCTTGCATTTGGGTCCACCCTTGCTCCCAATGCCCCACCATTGTGACAGAACGCTCTCGCCAAATGTGGACCCAGCAGATACAAACTGTTTTTCCAAACTCTTGTCAGTCTGAAAGTCAAGGTGTTGTTCTGTTTTGTCCGCCGGCCAAATCCCCCCTACCCACCCAGGTCATCAATAATACAGGAAAATCTGTTGGTCGCCTGGAGGCTCCCATTGGGAGGGGGGTACTGTCATTGTCCGGATCGGGGTCCCTTTAAATTTAGCTTGTTTATGTTACGATCTGGACCATTGATTCCCTGTTTTCCCGTGTCCCTCGACTTTGGTGATTAGAGGCAATTAACACTCGGCTGAACCGGTAGTTTATAGTCTCCGACTTTCAGTCGTTCGGTGCGGGAGCGTCTGCAAAGACATGGCGTGCCAATGTCATCTGGCCGGAGCAAGCCTTGTCTCCGCCCGAAGCGAGTGCCGGTAATTCGCCTTTCCTCACTGGAGCAATCTTGTCAAGTTACCTCGCCAAAGCGAGCCTGCAGAGTTTCCTTACCGAGGTGGGTCCGTCAGTTAACCCGCCGGAGGGTATCAAGAACCGCTGTCTTCTGTTCCCGGCCTGAGTCCAGAGCTCGGCACTACCCTGAGATTCCAAGCACCACGTCCTGGCTCTCGCAGCATTCAAGTACCAAGTCCACGTCCTGGCTCTGGCAGCATTCAAGTACCAAGTCCACGTCCTGGCTCTGGCAGCATTCAAGTACCACGTCCAAGTCCTGTCCCTGGCAGCAGTCAAGTACCATGTCAAGTCCTGGCCCTCCAGCTTCCCAGTTCCGAGTTAAGTCCTGGCCCTGGCGGTCTGTGATTCCTGTCCTACCCCCTTGTCTGAATCCCTTCTCTGCCCCTCTCGCCTCTAGCCCTCGTCTGCAGCCCCTGCCTACACTTCGGTCTAGTTCCATCACCGGAGCTAGATAGGTACTGCCTGGTGTTCATTCATGTTGGTCTTGTCTTGTCCTGTCCTCGCCTCCATGGGATAAGTCAGGCCGTCTCGCCGTTGCCTCGCGGGGAGTCGTGTCTTGTCTTGTCTTGTCCTTGCCTCCGTGGGGTAAGTCTGGCCATCTTGCCATTGCCCCGCGGAGGGTTATGAGTCCCGGCCCTATGTCCTGTACCCAAGGAGGGGTCCCAGCTCTCTGTTCTGTGTGTGAGTCCCAGCCCTATGTCCTGTATCCAAGGAGGGGTCCCGACTCTGTGTACTGTGTGTGAGTCCCGGCCCTATGTCCTGTACCCAAGGAGGGGTCCCGACTCTGTGTTCTGTGTATGTGTCCATGGTTCCATGTACCTGCTCTCCCAAGACCGAGGCTCTGTGTTCCCATGTTCCTCCTCTCCCTAGCCCATGTCATGTCCATGCCTGGTTTTGGGGTCCGAGCCCGAGGCAAGACTGCCCAGTCTCGGGCTCGGAGTCCATACCCTAGCCTCTTCATGTCTCCTCTCGTTTTGGGAGCCAATTCCGCGTCCTAGCCCAGATCCTTGGTCCCAGCCTAGTCATAGTCCTCAGTCCTTGTCCAGTTCGCTACTCCTGCCTAGTTCTCCTGATATCAAACAATAAACTAAATCTAAGTAACCTCACAAGATGTGTCTTGCATTTGGGTCCACCCTTGCTCCCAATGCCCCGCCACTGTGACAAGGTCAGGTAACATCTACAGTAAGAAGTACAGCCAATGTTTCAGGCCGAGACGTCTCGACGTGAAACTTCAACTGTACTTCTTCCTATAGATGCTGCCTGGCCTGCTGCGTTCCACCAGCATTTTGTGTGTGTCATCCATTGGGTCATGGATTTGATTTTCAAAAGGACCTGGGTATGTATGTCACTGAAAGCAGATAAGGGCTGTGGAGATTCAACCACTGAGTCAATTCACAACAGACCTTGATGGATTTTTGGAGATTCAGGGTATCCAGGGATATGGGAATAGTTCCAAGGTAGAAGATCAGCCTTGATCTTAGTGAATGACTAGATAGTTGAAAGGCCCAAAAGAAAAAAAAAGGATGTTGAACAGTTGATAATAGAGGCTGCAAACAACAGTGTCAGGATTAGTAAGTGGCGGGGAGGAAACTGATGTCAAATTGGATCACTGTGTCCTGCCCTTAATCCGTCCTAAATTTCTTCTTCATTCAGGTTCCTGCCTAGTTACTTGGATCACAGTTCTTCCCCATTTTGATGTTTGGTCTGAACAACAACTAAACCTCTTGATCATATCTCGACCTTTATACATTGAATTACTGCCACTGCCACGTGATTGTTTGATTATATATTTGGATTATATGTTATATTTTGTTATATATTATATACTTGAGTACAGGTGTAACTAAGAAAGAGTAAGTGTGCACGCTGTTGCAGTCCTCACGCACTTCTCAGAGAAGTTTTTTGCGGTTTGGTTTCATTTTCATTTTCAGTTGAGCTGTACCTTTGGACGTTCCTGCAGTGACGAATCCGGCAGGAAAACACCTAGTTACAAGAATTCCTAGTGGAAATCCTTTCGGAACCTGAACAGAATGGAGTTCTGTGACCCGGGAAGTTGCCAGATAACAAGGTGAGTGTCTCTGCCTCGCAGTTCGGACCGCTTTGGATCTGTGGGTTGATTCTGTGACAAGTTAAATTCCCTTCGCTCTCTGACTGAATGCAGTTTGGGAGATCGGTCCAAATGTGTGTGGTTCACAGTTCCCGAACAATACAGGGCACAGAGAACGGGGAACGAGATGCCTGCAACGAGTGTTGGCCCGCCAGGAGAGGTTTCCTTTCTGATATTTTGACGGTTCATGATCAGCTTGTACAGGGAACTGAATGCCGTACGGATACGGCTCTGCCAGGAGGGACTGTAAACAGCGTGGCGGCAAGTGAATATGCAACCCACGTCAACAGGGCCGCAGGCAAAAAGTTATTGACTGCTCTCCGGAGGACCGGGCTTTTAATTTGAGAAGTACGAGTCAAATCCAGATTGGGAACTTAAATTCTTGTGATGAAATAAACTGGGAAGGTAAACCAATGAATATCAATAACGGGGACTGTGGAACTGCTGTAACCGTCCCTCTCCTGCTTAGTGCCTCCAGCAGTTTGTGTGTTAACGTGGAATGTAGTAAAACCCCTCAGGCTGAATGAGTGCCACCCCTACCCCCACCCCTCATCCTACCCGTGGCTTCAGTCTTGGAACAACGTTTTTAACCCTTGACTGCCCTCTGTTCTGACCGAGTTGATTTACTGAGGAACTGATTGTGGACTTCGGGAAGGGGAATCTAGGGAACATACACCAGTCCTATTTGAGGGATCAGTGGTGGAAGGGGCAAGAAGTTTCAAGTTCCTGGGCCCAACATGGTGATGGAATTACAAAGAAGGCACGTCAGTGACTATATTTCATGAGCAGTTTGAGATTTGGTATGTCACCAAAAACACTCGCAGTTTTCTGCAGATGCATCATTCTAACTGACTGCATCAGCATATGGTCTGGAGCAGCCACTACCCAAGATCAGAACAAATTGGAGTGGGTTGCAAATTCGGACAACTCCATTATAGGCACTCAACTCGCCAGAAAACAATCTTCAAAAGGCAATGTCTCAGAAAATGGAAAACATCATGCCCCCTGCATGTCACCTTGGCTGAACAATGGAACACTTTTAGTAATAGACCAAGACAATTGTGCTGCTCCAAAGCGGTGATTCTTTGGACCTGAGGACATTCTTACCCTCGGCCATTAGGCTGGAAAGTGAGTCAACCTATAGCCGGGGAAGTAATGACTCCTCCTGTTAGACTGTTTGAGGTAACATATTTTTCATTCTTTCTTACTCCTCTTGTAATATTTGTTTATCTGTGCACTTGTAATGCTACTGTAGGATCAATAAAGTATCTGTCTATCTATCTATCTATCCATTAAGGATACCCATCACCCAGGACATGCCCTCTTCTCATTGCTGCCATCAGGGAGGAGGTACAGGAGCCAGAAGACATGCACGCAGTTCAGTAACAGCTTTTGACTCCTCCACAATCACATTCCTGAATGGACAATGAATCAACCCATGAACACTACCTCACTATTTTTGCTTCCTATTTTCAATTTTTGTTTTATATATATGTCTTATTGTAATCTATAGTTTGTTTTCCTGTATTGCACTGTAATGCTACCACAAAACAACAAATTTCACAACATATGTCAGTGATAGTAAACCTGATTCTGATTCTAAGCAAGAAAGTCATTTCAGTTGGCAGGTAGAAAGGGACACCGAGGGCTGGGTTTGGGCAGGGTGAAGGATTATGCTGTCTATGGGCTGGAGAAAGTCACATGATTTGGCTAAGGAAGAATCCTTTCTGAATGAGGAAAATAAGGGGGCTCATATGGGAATTTGGAGCTCCTCTGATATAAATGTCATAAACTGGTGTGAAGAGAATCAGTGACTAAAGGGTGGGTACTCTTATAACCTGGAATCAGGGAGAAATTGTTAGACCATGCTGCATATTGGGGACCCTCCCCAGGGGAGAGACTTTGCCTTTTGAGGGATTGGTTCAGCAATGTTGCAGCATCATCTCCAGATATCAAGGGTTAAATTCTGAGTGTTTACACCAAACTCAATTGTATTCTATAAACTTTCAAATTATCCACTGATCTGCAGGTCTTTGGGTTGTGGGGGGAAACCAGAGGACAGGGACGAAACCCACACGGTCAGAGGAAGAATGTGTAATCCTCTCGTGCACAGCGCCAGAACCTTCCCAATCACCATGACAACGTGGGGCAGAGGATAGCAGGTTGCCAAGGGCAACACCAGATGTCGGGTTGGCTGGATGGAGGGGAGAGGGAAGGAGAATTGACAGAAGCAGGTTTGCTGCTGAGTGTCTGTGGTCTTGTGTTCACGAGGCCCAAAAGCACAAGTGATGCCAAAACCAGTTTTCACACAGTCTGATGTCACCGTGCTTACCAGACAGGTCTGTGAGTACCTTCACTTCACGTAGAGTCATTTCTTACATGAAGAATTTCTCCTGCATGGTGTCCGGCCATTGTTGTCTATGGGCTGTAAAAATTAGTGGGCGTGTTGCTTTTCTTATTTTCATCAGAGTCTGTGCCCCTGATATAAATTCCCACTGTTAATGAAGCCCTCTGCTTCATCCCGTGGTACTGCACAAAGATTAGCCTGTCTCCTTCAAATCCACGTGTGTTCTCCCATTTTATTAAGCTTCTCCTGTGCAGTAATACAAGGAATTAAGACACAGGCCTGAGAAGTGAATGACTCGAATGTCCCCAGAGCCAGGTGATATTTGCTGATTTATTTTCCTCCCAGGGATAAAATGACCTCTTCAGTCCTTTCCAAGTTCTTTGGCGCTGAGGAGGTGAGAAGCCTACAGTCCATGTACAGTACAGGTAATGTGGTAACGGTGATCCTTGAACTGCAGCGGAAGGCAGAGGATTTAGCCGGTGTAAAGATCAACGTTGCCATGCTGGGTGATGTGGGCTCCGGGAAATCCACCTTCATCAACGCTATGAGGGATGTTCGGAGTGACGATCCCGGAGCTGCTCCAACTGGGAATGGTGAAGCCAGCAAGAAGCCAACCAGATATCGTTATCCATCCCGGCCAGATATTCAACTCTGGGATCTCCCAGGATTAAACTCCTTTGGTTTTGAACTGAACCGTTACCTGAAACAAGTGAATTTTGAAAGCTATGACTTCTACATCATTGTGTCTCAGTCACGATTCAGAGAGTGTGATGGGGAGCTCTCCAAAAGGATTCAAGCACAGCAGAAAGAGCTCTACTACATTCGGTCCAAAATTGACAATGATGCCTATTCCATGCAGATACAAGGCATTGACTTCAGTCGAGGGAAGATGCAAATCATCCAGGACTGTGTTAAAAACTTTAAAAGTGTTGGAGTTAAACCACCAGCCATTTTCCTGATCTCCAGTTTCGATGTGAAAGAATATGATTTTCCAAAATTGAACTCTACCCTTGCCACTGATCTCGAGAGCATAAGATCTAATACTTTTTCACGCGCAATTCCAGAGATGATGCTGGGAATCCAACTATCCAAACGCAGGCTGATAATGAGGGTCATCGTGCTGTTGGCCTTCCTGTCTGGGGCTGTGGGCATAATCCAAGCCCCAGGCTTGCCTTTCCTCACTGCCATTGCCTGTACTGCTGCTGGGTGGATGTACTTTCGATGGCAACTAGGCGTTAGTGACCGTGTGGTATGGAACTTGTCCGGCAGAGTCAACAAGTCTGCAACACTTCTGAAAACTGAAATGGAACATCAACCACCTTTCACGTTGCTTCGATTTTCCCCTAAGGTGCTGTCGTTCATCCTCACTGTGGTCTGTATGATAGTTGTCTTCACAGACAGCCACCATTCAGTGACAGTCTCTGTCTTTGGGGCAATGTCCTCATCTGCCTTCACCTTTCTCGTTCTAAAGGATTCACTGGATGACCGGTTGCTATCTCAGCAAATCCTCGCCAAGACTGCACTTCAGCAGGAAGATGATGACCACCTTTAGGTCGCACCTCTCACAGCTTTCAAAGTTCAACTTGATCCCAACGTCATGGTTAACCTGATTTGTTTAGTTGGGGGTCACATTCATTTTCTACAGAGGGCCATCTGAAAGATTCACTCCTTATGCATTAGAAAATCATCAACATAGAAATACCTAAATGTAAGCTATTAATCACACTTTGCATTTTGCTTTTGGTAGCTGTTACCTGCTGCTCCATGGTGCTGGAAATTCTCTTCTTGAATCACTGTTGTAACAATTGGTGAAAATAAATGTTGTGAGTTAAGATAAATTTGATTAATTCTGAAAACTTCAGATCATCCAGGATGTTGAAAGCATCAGAGAAAGGGTTTCAGCCAGGTTGTCACACGTAAGGTAGGCTTGCAGGTAGTCGGTGACCACCACAAAAGGTTGAGGGGGTAGACGGATAATGCAGGATGCTCTGTGGCTAATTACCTTGAAAATAAGTAACCATTTGGGATAGTGATTGGGGATGATAGTTCAGAAAAAGGCAGCAGCCACGTCTGTGACACCAGGACTGTATCTGACGCTCAGCGGGTAAAGGTGAAGACAAATAGGACTATAGTGATAGGAGACTCGAAAGGCAAGTTCAAAAAGTTCAAAGTTCAAATACATTTATTATCAAGGTACATATAAATTATACAACCTTGAGATTCATCTCCTTACAGGCACTCATGAAACAAGAAACCCGAAAGAACCCATTAAAAACAAAGACCAACAAACACCCAATGTGCAGAGAGGGAAAAGAACAAATTATGCAAACAATGAAAGCAAGCAATGGCATTCAGAATGAAAGTGAGTCCACAGACACGAAGCCCAAAGCAGGCCCATAGCCTCAGCCTCAGTTCACCACACAGTGGGGCAAATCGTCACAGATCTTGCAGACACGAAGCCTGGAGCAGCCGGAACAGGACACAGCCTCAGCCTCTGTGTCACGGAGAGTGGAGTAAACATCACAGAGCAGTGAGCAGAACCGGTCCAACCCTTGTCTCCGGTCCCAATACCCTGCTTTTTCAGTCCATCTGGCTGACATTTACATTGTCAAACAACAGGTTGTTCTGTGCTCTAGGACCCGGGCCCCTCTGCACCAATGTGCCTGAGCCTAGACCCCACTGCCATGTTCCGGCCTTTACCCAACATTTCCAAATTGGCCCAGCACTTAGGTAGATCAAACCTCATTGGTTTAGGTGAACGGGATCTGAAATTCCTCCATTCCAACAGTTCTACACTTTGCATCCCCGATTCTGTCTCGCCCATGTCTTGACCTCACTCCAATCACTTAGAAACATTAAAAACCTACAGTACAATACAGGCCCTTCAGCCCACAATGCTGTGCTGAACAAGTCTTACCTTTAGAACTGACCTAGGGTTATCCATAGCCATCTATTTTTCTAAGCTCCATGTTCCTATCCAGGAGTCTGCTCCGCGATGTCCCTGTTACTATTGGGAGGTCTATAAAAACACCCAGTAGAGTTACTGATGCCTTCCAGTTCCTAACTTCCAAACACTTCTCCATAAACATGTCTCGATATCACTCCGGCTTTGCAATGCACCCGCATGTCTCGATCCTGGAGTCAGCCTTGCCTTCGCTCACCTTGTCATTGTTTGCGGTGATCATTTCCCATAATTTTCCACAGAAGAAGTGTTATTAATGAAGTATTTAATTGCATTTCTTGCTTTACAAACTGCCAGTGAACTGTTGCCCATCTTCAGTATCGCCATCTGAAACCGGGTAGGAGATTCTGTGGCTACAAAAGTGACTTTGGGATGGGGTGTTGCCTCCTAGGTGCTGCCAGGGTCAATGATGTGTCAGATCAGTTGGGTAACATATTCGGGGAGGGTGTGGGGGGGAAATGTACAACCAAAAGTCATTATGCATGGTGGCACAGATGACGTGTTGAAAAGCTGCTGAAGTTTTGTGGAATGAATGTAGGGATTCAGGAAAGAAGTTCAAAAGCAGGACATCAAGGGTAGTAATCTCTGGATTATTTGTTGTGGCATGTGCTAGTGAGGAAGTTAAGAAACATTTCAATGCCTGTAAAGCCAGTAGATGAAACAGGCAGGGAGTGATGGAAGCCTGTTGGATTAAAATGCATGTGTTTCAAGACGAGAGGCTCCGCAGGTAACGCGGATGAACTGATGACATGAATAGCTACGTGGCACTAGGATACTATAGCCATTAGAAACATGACCAAGGGAGGAATAGGACTCCAACGTAATGTTGACTGTGTGGGTGCTACAGGCAAGATAGTAGTGAAGGAAAGAGTGGAGGGGGAGTTGCAGTTTTGAATACCTGGTAGTCTGAAATGAAATTACTAGGGGATCATCCAAAGTGGCTCTGTGGCTGGAGCTGTGAAATAAGAAGGGAACAGTAAATCTTAATGGTGTTGTACGATAGACTCCTAATAATTGTTGGAGGTTAAAGGAACAAATATTTAGAGAAATTGCTGAAGGTTGTAAGAATGAAAGGGTTGTCATGGTAGGGGATTTTAACTTGGACTGCTGTAATGAGAAGGGTTTAGAAGGGGTAGAATTTATTCTTCAGGAATGTTTTCTCCAACATTACATAGAAGGCGATAGTCAGGAAAAGGCGATGTCTGACCTCCCTTGGGGAAATAAGGCAGAGCAAATGACTGAGATGCTGGTGGAGGAGTAGTTTCAGACCAGAAACCACAGTTCTGTTACCTTGGAATTAATTATAGAAAGGTACAGATTTGGTTCAGAGGTCAAAGAGCTAAATCTGGGAAAAGTAAACTTTGATGAAATTCAACTGCAACTTGCAAGAGTTTATTAGAGTAGGTCCTTCACATGCAAGAGATGCCTGGCCAGTGGAATGCTTTTGAAAGTGATATATTGAGAATTCAGTATCCACATGGGCCTGTTAGCGTGAAGGGTAAGTTTTGGCTGTAGTAGGAAACCCTGGATGATGAGGGATATTGATGCTCTTGATTTGGAAATGGAAGGGAGGCACGGGTAACTGGAATCAAGTGAAACACGGGAGGAGTATTGGAGTTGGAAAGGTATACTCCGGAAGGTAATAAGAACATAAAGGGTGCATGAAATAGCTGTGGCAGAAAAGATTATGGAGAAACTACAAGCATATTAATGGAGAAATAGTAACTTGAGAGAATAGGGCCCATCGAAGACCAATAAGGACAAGGTCTTTGCCAGTCTTCAAGAATATTGCAGTGTTGTAGATACTGCCTACCTCAGTTGACACAAAATTTTCTCAACAACAATACTCTTGAATTAAAATCTGATTTATTGCAAGTTGTCAGGAATATTTGAACCATTTGCACAGCCCAAACATCCTCCTGTATATTCAGTATATGTTCAAACACAACGAAACCTAGCTTGTTTAACCAGCACAGGTCACAGTGCTGGTAAGGATAAATTGAAGAGATGGAATCCAGTAATTTCCATTAACACAGAGGTTTGAAAAGCTTATCTGAAGCAACATCCTTAATTAACAATTGATATAACTATGTTTACCTAAGTAGTTCAGTTGATTTAACCTGTACACAATAGCTCAGAGTAACAGTATAGTATGTCACATCATGAGCATCAATCTGTTAATCAGGGTTGGTCACACAGCAGTTCCCTTGAGCTGGGGTATGATGCTCCACATCATTTTTCTCAGTGTAACTTGTCTTCAGCAGACCCTTCTTCAGTTCCTCTCTCCCTCCCCTCATTCCTAAGGACTTCCCATCAGTGATCCATGCTAACGGTCACAGGATCCAACCCAGAGCAATATTTGCATTCACTGAACATTGAGTAAATGCTCCTGTTGGGGTCCAGCTGTGTGCATTGTGTGTGCAGTTTGGGGAGCTGGTATTTCCATTGGACACTAATTGGCACCATTCTTGATGTCACTCGTTCAAACTTGTTATGAAGTAGGTAACAGCTTTGCCACCAATGTATACTGTGCTAATGCCACTGATGACTGGCGAAAAAAAAATTAAAATATACTCTGTGAATGACAGCAGCTATGGTTTAGTCTGTCAGATGTATCTTTGTCAACCTGACACATTATGCCCTGTGACACAGTGACAATTGGAAAAAGCTGCACTGAAGTATTTATATTAGGTTACATTTATTAAGTGGTACCGTCAACAAATGCAAGAATCCTGGATTTGACAACAGACCATTAATCGTACTGTAGGACTTTCAGATTTCAGACAGGCATTATTAATTGTGTATGTAATGTTCAACCATTGGTACAGAAATTTGGGAGGAATACAGTAAGTTCCAAAAGAAATATGGCATTTCCCCATACCAGGAATTTCAGAACTTCTGGATAAAAGTGGGGATGGAAAATCAGTGAATCTTCTTTTATTTCCTTCCAAACTATCCACTCCATTCTCCCAATACAAACTTTGCAGGACTGATGACCTTTGAGCCTTCCACCATCACGTTAAAGATAGGCCCTCTGGTATTTGACATTTCTACCCTGTAAAAAAATAAGACCCTCTATCCCATCTATACTTCTGATGACGGTATCTCGCTGAGGTGTCAATGCTTCACAATAAACAATTCAAGTTTGTTCAACTTCTCCTCATAGCCAAATATACACAACAGTAATGAATGCAAATGGGAAAAAATAAAGATGTGTATAGAGCACTTGACAAGGTTAATTTGCAAATCAGGCAGCATCCAGCTGAGAATGCATCCAATGGATTGCAATTACAGTCAAAAAACTAAACTAGAGAGTGATACATTTAAATATAAAACTAACTCAGGAGAAAATTATTTGACTTTACATCCATAAAATATTGAGAACACAGTGAGGAAAAAATAGAAAATATTCCCAGTATCAAGAGTCTCCAAACTCAGTTTTTTAAAAAGATAGTTCTCTCGTGATCTTCCACAGCTTCCCTAGCTTTGGAAATCTTTCTCAGTAAATTATGACATTCCTTTGTTTTAATTAAAGTGAAGAAAAAGAAGCTTAAATAAAGCGTGATTAACCTAATATCAATTATAGGATACTTGAACTAGACATTGAATGACTGAAAGTTTGGTCAAACAACAATAATGCACAGGAATTCAGTGTCAGGATCAGGATTAAAGTTGACAGAGATTTTGCAAAACTGAGTTCAAATTGCATCACAGCAGTTGGGGAACACAGCTCTAAATTAGTGAAATGTGAAGACCACGGAAAATTTGCATAGTAGTCATTGATTAAACCATCCAATTGTTATCAATCAACATAGACAAAATGCAGAAGAAAACACGAGGAAATCTGCAGATACTGGAATTTCAAGCAACACACATAAAAATTGCTGGTGAATGCAGCAGGCCAGGCAGCATCTATGGAAGAGTACAGTCGATGTTTCAGGCTGGGACCCTTCAGCAGGACTGGAGAAAAAATGAGGAGTCAGAGTGAGAAAGTGGGGGGAAGGAAGGAAAAACCACAAAGTGATGGGTGAAACTAGGGGTGGGGAGTGGTAAAGTAAAGAGCTGGAAGTTGATTGGTGAAAGAGATACAGGGCTGGAGAAGGGGGAATCTAATAATAGAGGACAGATGCAATGTTATCAATACTAAGCTGGCACATTCCTCATCAAGAACAAGCACACCATTCTCAGTAGCTTCCACCAACTCCAACGGGATTCTTGCAAGCGGAACAAGTGCCACACCTGCCCCTTTACCTCCTCCCTCACTACCATTCAGGGCCCAAACAGTCCTGCCAGGTGAGGCGAAACTTGGAGGCATCTGCTGTATCCTGTGCTCCTGGTGAGGCTTCCTGTATATCGGTGAGACCCAACGTCAACTGAGAGACCACTTCACCGAGCACCTACATTCAGTCCCCAGAAAAAAACGGGATCTCCCTGTAACCACCCATTTCAATTCCACTTCCCCTTCCCATTCCCATTCCAACATGTCAGTACATGGCCTCCGCTACTGTCGCGATGAGGCCACAGTCAGGTTGGAGGATCAACACCTTATATCCGTCTGAGCAGCATGAACATCAATTTCTTGAACTTCCGGTAATTGCCTCTCCCCCTCCCCCCCTTTACCAATCCTGATTCCCGTTTCCCTTTTTCATCTTATTGCTTTACCTGCCTATCACATCCCTCTGGTGCTCCTTTCCCTTCCCTTTCTTCCATGGTCTTCTATCCTCTCCTATCAGATTCCTCCTCCTCCAGCCCTTTATCTCTTTAACTAATCAACTTCCCAGTTCTTTACTTCACCCCTGATTTCATCTATCACCTGCCATCTTGTGCCTTCACCCCACCTTCACCCCCTTCACCCCACCTTCTTACTCTGACTTCTCCTCTTTCTTTCCAGTCCTGATGAAGGGTCTAGATCCAAAACTTTGACCATTTACTCCTTTCCATAGATACTGCCCGGTCCTGAGTTCCTCCAGCATTTGGAGTTTGTTGCTTTGGATTTCCAGCATCTGCAGATTTTCTCAAGTTTGTGATTGATATTCCCTTTATTCTTTTCTTGCCCCTTACTTCTCTGCAACTGATAATTAATTATTCTCTCTTTCCCATTTCTGGTTGTGTTTCAGGCCAGAAAGAAACTCTGCCTAACCTAGGCAGGTACCTGATAGGACAAGACATTAAGGATGCATTAAGGAAAGGCCACAGTGATCCAATTTGGCATCAGTTTTTCCCCTTACTCACTTACTCATTCTGACAATATTGTCTGCAGCCTCCATAATCAACTGTCCAACTTCCTTTTTGTCTTTTTTGGTCCTTTCAACTATCCTGTCATTCAGTAAGATCAAGTCTGATCTTCTACCTTGGAACTATTCCCATATCCCTGGATACCCTAAAACTCCAGAAATCCATCAATGTCCTTTGTGAATTGACTCAGTGGCTGAATCTCCATGGCCGTTTTGTGGTGATAATTCCAAAAATTTACAATCCTTTAGGCTACAATATTTCTTTTGATCTCTATCCCTGACAAATAATCCCTTCCTTTGAGAACTACCAGTTCTGGACCCTCTCATCAATGGAGTCCTGTGAGAAGCTGTGATTTTCAATGGGTTCTCCACAATTTTTTTGCAACATTTTTGAGAACACCGACCTGGTCTGTTCAGTGTTTCTTCACTGTGGTCCCCCTCTGGCAAGTTCATCAATTTTCTTTTCAGAAAGAAGTTGGACATTGCACTTAATAATTCAGTCGTTGTTTCACTCCGTCCTTTTTGATGACAGTAAGACATGTCGTCTTGCAGAAGAGGCTAATGTGCATCTTGACCCTCATTATTTACATGTCTGCTTTCAGTGACGTGCATGTCCAGGTCCCTTTGAAAATCAAAGCCATGACCCAATGGATGACTGTCTCTTTTTCTCTGTTTTATGCACCAAAGTGGAAAACTTCACGTTTTTACATTATACTTCATCTACCACTCACATAGCTTATCTATATTCACCTGAAACCTCTTTACAACTCCTCTTTATTCACTTCTCCACTTTTCTTTCCTCAGTAAACCTCTTTTCTTTTCACTCCTCAGTAAACCTCCAAATATGATATTTGACCTATCAGTCAAATCGTCAAGACATTACTTTCTACAAAGTGAAACCCAATAGCATGAATGGCAGTGATGCTTCACTACCAGATGAATTCAATGTCTTCTCTGCCAGCTTTGAAAGGGAGAATATAGCTACAGCTGTGAAGATCCCTGCTGCAACTGGTGATCCTGTGATCTCTGTCTCAGAGGCTGATGTTAGGCTGTCTTTAAAGAGGGTGAACCGTAGCAAGGCAGAAGGTCCCAACAGAGTACCTGGTAAGGCTCTGAAAGCTTGTGCCAACCAACTGGTGGGAGTATTCAAGGACATTTTCAACCTCTCACTGCTATGGGCAGAAGTTCCCACGTGCTTCAAAAAGTCAACAATTATACCAGTGCCTAAGAAGAATAATGTGAGCTGCCTCCATGATTATCGCCCAGTAGCACTCACATCGACTGTGAAGAAATGCTTTGAGAGGTTGGTCATGACTGTACTGAACTTCTGACTCAGCAAGGACCTGGTTCCACTGTAATTTGCCTATCGCCACAATAGGTCAACAGCAGATGCAACCTCAATGGCCTTAGATCACCTATACGATACAAACACCTATGTCAGGATGCTGTTCATCGACTATAGCTCAGCACTTAACATCATAATTCCAACAATCCTGATTGAAATGTTACCGAACCTGGGCCACTGTATCTCCCTCTGCAATTTGATCCTTGACTTCCTAAATGGAAGACCACAATCTGTGCAGATTGGTGATAATATCACCTCCTCACTGGCGATCAACACAGGTGATAATATCGCTGACGATCAGGGGTGTGTGCTTAGCCCACTGCTCTACTCTGTCTATACCCATCACTGCGTGGCTAGGCGTAGCTCAAATGCCATCTATAAATTTGCTGATGATACAACCATTGTTAGTAGAATCTCAGATGGAGATGAGAGGGTGTACAGGAGTGAGATATGCCAACTAGTGGAGTGGTGTCACAGCAACAACCTTGTACTCAATTTCAGTAAGACGAGAGAGCTGATTGTGGACTTCAGGAAGGATAAGACAAAGGAACATATACCAATCCTCCTAGAGGTATCAGACGTGAAGAGAGTGAGCGGTTTCAAGTTCCTGGGTGTCAAGATCTCTGAAGATCTAAGCTGGTCCCAACATATTCATGCAGCTATAAAGAAGGCAAGACAGCAACTATACTTCATTAGGATTTTGAAGAGATTTGGTACGTCAACAAAAACTCTCAAAAACCTCTATAGCTGTAGTGTGGAGCATTCTGACAGGCTGAATCACAGTCTGGTATGTGGGGAGATCTACTGCAAAGTGTCTGAATATTGATCTATTCTCCCATGAAGGAATGAGACAGGGCAGGTGAGAGAAGTTTGTGTTGGGGAACATTTTACATCTAGTGATCATAATGCCATTCGTTTCAAAGTAAATATGGAAAAAGGTAGGTCTGGTCTAATCTAGAGTAAGG
The DNA here is from genome assembly GCF_963921235.1 of Mobula hypostoma. Taxonomy (NCBI): domain Eukaryota; kingdom Metazoa; phylum Chordata; class Chondrichthyes; order Myliobatiformes; family Myliobatidae; genus Mobula; species Mobula hypostoma. The sequence continues at coordinate 56,347,833 of NC_086106.1, read as the reverse complement.
GCAATTTTAATGGATATGGGAATTGTGGGTGTGGAAAAGCGTTTTTTTGCCGAAGCATACTTGGTAAGTGGGTGACTTTCAAATATGAAATTTTGAGAGTACAAAGCTTGTATGTGCCTGTCAGAATAAAGGGTAATGATAACAGAATTATAGAACCTTGATTTCCAGGAGATATTGAGAGAATCCAAAGGGACTCTACAGAGATGTTAAGAGAAAAAGGATTGCAAGGGACAAAGTTGGTTATCTGGAAGATCAGAATAGTAATCGATGCATGGAGCCAAAAGAGATGTGTGAGATCTTAAAGGGAAATTTTTAAGTCTGGTCCACAGGTTGAGATTCTAAACTGGAGAAAGGCCAATTATAATGGTATAAGAAAGGGTATGGCAAGTGTGGATTGGGAAAGGCTGTTTTCTGTCAAAGAATACTTGGTAAGTGGAGGCTTTCACAGCTCGCGGGAGGAACATTTGCTTGGATGCGCAGAATGTGAGTGATGTACTTAACGAGTGTCAGTAGTTAACAAGGAAAATGATAGGATGAACCGGGAGATCCATGCTTCATGTGTAATACATTAGGGTGTTTAGAGGTCAAGGAGGAGGAAGTTTTGGGCTCCTAATGAATATTAATGTTGATTAGGGTCAACCCACGGAAGGCTGTTGGACCAGACAATATTCCTGGCAGAGTGCTTAGAGGATGTGCAGACCAGCTAGCTGAGATTCTCACTGACATCTTCAACATCTCCTTGAGCAGCGCTGTCATTCCTCTGTGCTTCAAGGCCGCCACCATCGTCCCCGTGCCAAAGAAGTCTTCAGTGTCCTGTCTCAACGACTACCGTCCCGTCGCACTCACATCCACCATCAGGAAGTGTTTCAAGAGGCTCATCATGAGACACATCAAGACCCTGCTGCCCACCTCACTGGACTCCCTGCAGTGGACCCACGCGTACCGTCCCAACCATTCAACAGATGACGCCATTGCCATCACCCTCCACCTGGACAAAAAAGACACGTATGTTCAAATGTTGTTCATAGACTTCAATTCAGCATTCAACACAATCATTCCTCAGAAACTGATTGGAAAGCTGAGCCTACTGGGCCTGAACACAACCCTCTGCAACTGGATCCTAGACTTCTTGACTGGGAGACCTCAGTCAGTCCGGATTGGAAGCAGCATCTCCAACACCATCACACTGAGCACGGGTCCCCCACAGGCCTGTGTGCTCAGTCCACTGCTGTTCACTCTGCTGACCCACGACTGTGCTGCAACACACAGCTCAAACCACATCATCAAGTTCGCCGATGACATGACCGTGGTGGGTCTCATCAGCAAGAACGATGAGTCAGCATACAGAGAGGAGGTGCAGCGGCTAACGGACTGGTGCAGAGCCAACAACCTGTCTCTGAATGTTAACAAAACAAAAGAGATGGTTGTTGACTTCAGGAGGACACGGAGTGACCACTCTCCTCTGAACATCGACGACTCCTCCATAGAGATCGTTAAGAGCACCAAATTTCTTGGTGTTCACCTGGCGGAGAACCTCACCTGGTCCCTCAACACCAGCTCCATAGCAAAGAAAGCCCAGCAGCATCTCTACTTTCTGTGAAGGCTGAGAAAAGTCCATCTCCCACCCCTATCCCCACCTCATTCTACTGAGGTTGTATTGAGAGCATCCTGAGCAGCTTCATCACTCGTAAACACAAGGAAATCTGCTGATGCTGGAATTTCAAGCAACACACATAAAAATTGCGGGTGAACACAGCAGGGCAGGCAGCATATATAGGAAGAGGTACAGTCGACGTTTCAGGCAGAGACCGTTCGTCAAGACTAACTGAAAGAAGAGATAGTAAGAGATTTGAAAGTGGGACGGAGAGGGGGAGATCCAAAATGATAGAAGACGGGAGGGGGAGGGATGAAACTAAGAGCTGGAAAGTTGATTAGCAAAAGGGATATGAGAGGATCATGGGACGGGAGACCTAGGGAGAAAGAAAGGGGGAGGGAGGAAGCCCAGAGGATGGGCAAGGAGTATAGTGAGAGGGACAGAGGGAGAAAAAGGAGAGAGAAAAATATATACATATACAGTATATAATAAATAATAAGTAAGTAAATAAATAAATAAATAAATAAAGGGTGGGGTATGAAGGGGAGGTGGGGCATTAGCGGAAGTTAGAGAAGTCAATGTTCATGCCATCAGGTTGGAGGCTACCCAGATGGAATATAAGGTGTTGTTTCTCCAACCTGAGTGTGGCTTCATCTTGACAGTAGAGGAGGCCGTGGATTCACATATCAGAATGGGAATGGGCCGTGGAATTAAAATGCGTGGCCTCTGGAAGATCCTGCTTTCTCTGGCGGACAGAGCGTAGGTGTTCAGCGAAACGGTCTCCCAGCCTGCGTCGGGTCACGCCAATATAAAGAAGGCCGCATCGGGAGCACCGGACGCAGTATATCACCCTGGCCGACTCACAGGTGAAGTGTTGCCTCACCTGGAAGGACTGTTTGGGGCCCTGAATGGTGGTAAGGGAGGAAGTGTAAGGGCATGTGTAGCACTTGTTCTGCTTACAAGGATAAGTGCCGGGAGGGAGATCAGCGGGAAGGGATGGGGGGTACGAATGGGCAAGGGAGTCGTGTAGGGAGCGATCCCTGCGAAAAGCAGAGAGAGGAAGGGAGGGAAAGATGTGCTTGGTGGTGGGATCCCAGTGGAGGTGGCGGAAGTTACGGAGAATTATATGTTGGACTCGGAAGCTGGTGGGGTGGTAGGTGAGGACAAGGGGAACCCTATCCCTAGTGGGGTGGTGGGAGGATGGGGTGAGAGCAGATGTGCATGAAATAGGAGAGATGCATTTGAGAGCAGAGTTGATGGTGGAGGAAGGGAAGCCCATTTCTTTAAAAAAGGAGGATATCTCCTTCGTGCTGGAATGAAAAGCCTCATCCTGAGAGCAGATGCGGCAGAGACGGAGGAATTGCGAGAAGGGGATGGCATTTTTGTAAGAGACAGGGCAAGAAGAGGAATAGTCCAGGTAGCTGTGAGAGTCCGTAGGCTTATAGTAGACATCAGTAGATAAGATGTCTCCAGAGATAGAGACAGGAAGATCCAGAAAGGGGAGGGAGGTGTCGGAAATGGACCAGGTAAACTTGAGTGCAGGGTGAAAGTTGGAGGCAAAATTAATGAAGTCAACGAGCTCAGCATGCGTGCAGGAAGCAGCGCCAATGCAGTCATCGATGTAGCGAAGGAAAAGTGGGGGACAGATACCAGTATAGGCTTGGAACATGGATTGTTCCACCAAGCCAACAAAACAGCAGACATAGTTGGGACCCATACGGGTGCCCATCGCTACATCTTTAGTTTGGAGGAAGTGGGAGGAGCCAAAGGAGAAATTATTAAGAGTAAGGTCTAGTTCTGCTAGACGGAGCAGCGTGGTGGTAGAGGGGAACTGGTTAGGGGAATTAGTCTGGCAAAAGGCACCGAAGTATTCGGGCTCTCATGACCAGACCATGTAACAGTTTCTTCCCCCAAGTCATCAGACTTCTCAATACCCAGAGTCTGGACTGACACCAACCTACTGCCCTCTACTGTGCCTATTGTCTTGTTTATTATTTATTGTAATGCCTGCACTGTTTTGTGTGCTTTATGCAGTCCTGGGTAGGTCTGTAGTCCAGTGTAGTTTTGTGTTTTTTTTTTACATAGTTCAGTGTAGTTTTTGTATTGTTCCTGTAGCACCATGGTCCTGAAAAACGTTGTCTAGTGTTTACTGTGTACTGTAACAGCAGTTATGGTCGAAATGACAATAAAATATGACTTGACGACTTGACTTGACTGATTTGACTTGATATGTCCCCAGGGCCTGATGTGATTTGCCCCAGGTTATTGAAGGGGCAAGAGATGAGATTGCTGTGGCCTTGACCAGTAGATTAAGGAGATGATCTCAAACCTCTGGGTTTGTGGGCTTTGTGGAGAGAGTGTGGAAACCATCTGCTTTTCCAAGGGCACCCAAGCCTAGGAGCTGGTGCGCATCCGGAGAAAGATGGCAATATTCTATGGCCATTAGCACTTAAACTATTTATGTAATGAAAAAGATGAGAGGAACTTTGAACAACATCGATACCATAGATAGTGGGAAACTTTGCCCCACAACGGAGACCTGTGAAATCAAAGGACACAGGTTTAAGGGTAAGATGTTTAGAAGGAATCACATGGAAGAAAACCCCTGACATCAGAGCTGACTGTCAGAATAGTTGTGTGTGGTAACACATTCATACTTTGATAATAACTTTATTTTGAAGTTTCAACTTTGAACAAAGCAAACTACAGCTCTTCCTGAAAGGTTCCTCTTACAGTTGTCAATCAAGTGAAGGAGGAAAGAAGCAGAGATTTTCTTGTTCATTTCTGGGATAGAGAGGGTTCCTGTTAATCAGGCCAGCCACTTATTTGAAACAATGTTTAAAGAACAAAACCTAACAGAGGAAATTGCTAAATTTCCTTCCTTTATTTGGGACACTATGCTGATTAATTGAGGAAGGAGTCTGTTGTCGAATGGCTTAACTAGCTTTAGTCGCACACACTTAGGAGGAATTAAAATAGCATCTGTGTGTGTGTGTGTGTGGAAAAGCAGTGATTTTTGTCACTGATAGTTGATGAGAAATAAGCAGGAAGACAATTGTGAATTGTTCTGCTGACTGTGTTTCAGGCTTGGAGATTCCAGAAACCTGCAGGAGTTAAAACAAAACGTTTCCACCACTTCATCAAGTTAGGACCTATGAAGTATTTGAATGTATCAACAATCATCTTGAATGTTACAATGAAAATGAAGATTTGCAAGATACAATCGTTAATAGCATTGCATGAGGGCAGTTCATTACCTGTACTGGGAGTTGGCAATGATTTTGTTCATTGAGTACAATGGGGGAATTCCTCTGTCAATAACTATCAGGAACTGATATACAGTATCACTGGCAGTATTCTAGTTTGTTCTGTATTTCATTTAAACACTTAATTTGTTCCTCAGTTTGTCTTTTTTTATACCTTTTTAACTACCTCCATGTAACTTTGTCTATTGGGCAAAATGTAGTGGTGCCAATGTGTCCTAATTAATTGGAATTCACTGTATTTCCTGAATAGACAAGAGAAGCTGTGGTGATGTACTCACTGGAACTGCTCTCAATCTGGAGGTGAAGCTCTTCCCCCCAGTGTTGTCTAAAACATTGCTGGACTTTGCCCCAAAGGAGAAACAGCAACATAAATCCAGACTGGCGGCACACAGGGAGATTTGTAAATGGTGATGAGCCCTGCCAGTTGTCCTTCCCCTTTTGTGTGATTTACCTTCTGAGCTGCTCACACGGCTGCTGAACTTCTGTAACTACCCATCTGATTTCTAGTCCTGCACACACTGATGGCAGGGGGACTTGCCACTGATAATGATGATGTCTGTCAGTGACAGAGAGTCGGCTTTCAAATATTCTCTCACTGGGGAGGCTTATTGATTTCATTTGTGAATGGAGTCTGATACTGTTATGGTACGCAGCCAACCGCGCCAGCCTCTGATTCTCCAGTGGATGGAAACTGCCATGGTCACTTTAAAGATTCTGGCCAGCTCCACAATTGGTGGCCATGTTTTGTCTCCAAGATTTGGATTTTTAAAGAGCTCCTGAACTCAGGTTCAGTATTGAATCATCAGCTCAACCTTGGTACAGTCTGAGATTGTGTTTGGAATTTCTGTCTCATTTGGGCTCCTGTCCAGTCGCATCAAGCTCTCATCTGGCATCTACTCAGGAACCCTGTTCTTGACTCAGTCTCAAAATCCTGTCTGTCTCGATTCCAGTCTCAGATACTCCAGCATGTGGGTGCTTACCAGCTTACCACCCTCGCCTTAGCATCCCGTCACAGACACATTACCTATCTCCTCATGCCTGCAGATGGACTTGGTGGTTCTCCATGCAGGCACAACTTGTCTTATTATCTGAAAGAAAGTGAAATAATGTGAATGTTATGCAATCAGCAGCAAATATCCCTATTTTTGATAAAGGAAGAAATGTTCATTGGGCCCAGACCACTGCTCTGAATGATTCCTGTCCTGGGGTTGATGTGCTAATCCTGCACCAACCAATACCTGATTCCATTTTTTAAGGTTTGGTTCAAATTGATTGAAACATATAAGATTATTAAGGGATTGGACATGCTGGAGGCAGGAAGCATGTTCCCGCTGATGGGTGAGTCCAGAACCAAAGGCCACAGTTTAAGAATAAGGGGCAGGCCATTAAGAACGGAGTTGAGGAAAAACTTTTTCACCCAGAGAGTGGTGGATATGTGGAATGCTCTGCCCCAGAAGGCAGTGGAAGTCAAGTCTCTGGATGTTTTCAAGAAAGAGATGGATAGAGCTCTTAAAGATAGCGGAATCAAAAGTTATGGGGATAAGGCAGGAACTGGATACTGATTGTGGATGATCAGCCATGATCACAGTGAATGGCGGTGCTGGCTCGAAGGGCCGAATGGCCTACTCCTGCACCTATTGTCTATTGTCTACTGTCAAATCATCATGCCCATTAACATCAGATTACCTGGACCTTCACTTAAATTCCGCATTGGTGCCAAGTGCAGTCATTCTCACAGTGGCTCCAGAAATCATCTTTGTCTTTGTTGTTGAACCCGAATTGTTCAGGAAAACTTTGATAGACTCACTGGGATGCAGGTGAATGGAAATATAAAGGCAGCATTTGACATAGTGTGGCAACAAGGGGAAAATTGCAAAAAGAAGGTTGGTGTAGTCATTGGAGGTCAGCCCAGGATATCACTGTGGAAATTACTCAGTGTGGCACCTTCATCCAAATTATTTTCAACTGCTTCCATAATGACCTTCCTTCCACCCTAAAGTCTAAAGTCAGATGTTTGCTGATGATTATAGTGTTCATTTTGTTTCAAAAATTCTCAGTAAATGTTGCTCCCATCAAAAGCTTGCAGCAAGGCCAAAGCAATGTTTAATCAAAGGAAAATAGTGTCCAGTAATATCACAAACATGAGGAAATCTGCAAATGCTGGAATTTCAAACAACACACATAAAAGTTGCTGGTGAACGCAGCAGGCCAGGCAGCATCTCTAGGACGAGGTACAGTCGACGTTTCTGGCCGAGACCTTTCGTCAGGACTAACTGAAAGAAGAGCTAGTAAGAGATTTGGAAGTGGGAGGGGGAGGGGGAGATCCTAAATGACAGGAGAAGACAGGAGGGCGAGGGATGGAGCAAAGAGTTGGACAGGTGATTGGCAAAGGGGATATGAGAGGATCATGGGACAGGAGGCCCAGGGAGAAGGAAAAGGGGGAGGGGGGGAAACTCAGAGGATGGGCAAGGGGTATAGTGAGAGGGACAGAGGAAGAAAAAAGAGAGAGAGAAAAAGAATGTGTGTATATAAATAAATAACAGATGGGGTATGAGGGGGAGGTGGGCCATTAACAGAAGTTAGAGAAGTCAATGTTCATGCCATTAGGTTAGAGACTACCCAGACAGAATATAAGGTGTTGTTCCTCCAACCCGAGTGCGACTTCATCGTTACAGTAGAGGAGGCCGTGGATAGACATGTCAGAATGGGAATGGGATGTGGAATTAAAATGCGTGGCCTCTGGAAGATCCTGCTTTCTCTGGCGATCTCCCTCCTGGCACTTATCCTTGTAAGTGGAACAAGTGCTACACATGCCCTTACACTTCCTCCCTCACCACCATTCAGGGTCCCAGACAGTCCTTCCAGCTGAGGCAACACTTCACCTGTGAGTTGGCTGGGGTGATATACTGCGTCCGGTGCTCCCGATGTGGCCTTCTATACATTGGTGAGACCCGACGCAGACTGGGAGATCGTTTCGCTGAACACCTACGCTCTGTCTACCAGAGAAAGCAGGATCTCCCAGTGGCCACACATTTTAATTCCACGTCCCATTCCCATTCTGATATGTCTATCCATGGCCTCCTCTACTGTAAAGATGAAGCCGCACTCAATTTGGAGGAACAACACCTTATATTCCGTCTGGGTAGCCTCCAACCTGATGGCATGAACATTGACTTCTCTACCTTCCATTAATGCCCCACCTCCCCTTCGTACCCCATCCGTTATTTATTTATATACACACATTCTTTTTCTCTCTCTCCTTTTTCTCCCTCTGTCGCTCTCACTATACCCCTTGCCCATCCTCTGAGTTTTCCCCCATCCCTCTTTTCCTTCACCCTGGGCCTCCTGTCCCATGATCCTCTCATATCCCTTTTGCCAATCAACTGTCCAGCTCTTGGCTCCATCATCCCTCCCCCTCCTGTCTCCTCCTATCATTTCAGATCTCCCCCTCCCCCTACCCCTCCCCCTTTCAAATCTCTTACTAGCTCTTCTTTCAGTTAGTCCTGATGAAGGGTCTTGGCCCGAAATGTCGACTGTACCTCTTCCTAGAGATGATGCCTGGCCTGCTGCGTTCACCAGCAACCTTTATGTGTGTTGCCAGTAATATCAGTACAACTGAATTGACAGGGAATGACTATCACCATCTAGGGAAGGCCCAAGCATCAATCCTTCTCGAACTGTGTCATCGCCATAGTGAACTCCTCTCTTGGTGTATACCAGTGAGTCTATGAATATATTCGTACTTTGGCTAAAAAAGCAGGTGAAAAGCATTGGGTAATTCCTGACATCCAAAGACTTTTAGTCACCACATGTTTCATTGTAGGGCAAAGAGTGAAGAATTTCAGTGTTGATGGTAACCTGGAGGTTTAATGATGACTATTATGCAAGCCAGCTGTTTTCACTGTTCTTCAATCCATTAAGTTATATACCCCTGCTACTCTGAAATGACCTGAACTCATTTTATTCTGAATCATCAGTCCATGCCTCTTCATTCCTCATCCAGTTACAGAATCCCGGTTTATTATTGTCACTTCAGAAAATGCTCTGGTCAAATTCTCAGTCCCACTCTGACATGTCCACATTTCCCATGGCAGATGTCAGTTTTCTTGTTGCCCTATTATGGGAAGGTTACGGTGATTTTGGAGGAGGTTTACCAGGATGTTGCCTAGATTAGAGGCCATGTGCTATGATTTGGACAAACCAGGGGTATTTTCTCTTGAAGCTGGGGGTGGTGGGGGGTGGGGGAAAGATAGTGATGAAGTTTGGAGGGACTTGAGAAATGTGTTGGAATTATATAAAGTAATGAGAGGCATGGAAGGATTTATTTTCACAGAAATATCAGACACTAGAAGGTATCGATGACGTGAGAGGGCATGTTTAAAGGTAATGTTTTTACTCAGAGACTGGTAGTACCTGGAGCTTTCTGCCACAGATGGTGGTGGAAGCAGACACAACAGGAGCATTTAAGAGACATTTAGACAGACACGTGAACATGCAGGGAATGCAGAGATATGTATCTTGTGCAGGTCGATGGGATGAGTTTATTTTGTCATCATGGTCAGCAGGAACAATATGAGCCAAGGACCCTGTTTCTATGCTGTACTGTTCTATTCACTGGTTTCTTGCATTATTCTCCAGTGATTAAGGGGATTTGCTGATCATCCTTAAATAATCGTGATAGGCAAATAACCATCAGTCACTCTTTTTACTTCCTTCAAGGAGATAACCTACACGAAGACAAAGAGGAGACCCAGGACCCCAATCACTCTCCCTGGTTTGTGCTGGGATTAGTGGACTGACACACAGGCCACGCTTTGAAAAACAGCCATCAAGAATGGGAGGCACAAGCTCCAGGTAGGTCAGAACACACCACACTGTGTGTCTCTTCAATGAACCCTACCTCAGCAACTGCTGCCAGTGCACTGCACACTGAGTGCTCAGCATTCTCACTGGTGCATGGGATCTGCTTTGCTGAACAGCTGCCATCCTGATAAATCTGATCCCATTGTGGGGTTGGATCTGGAATTCCTGAGTGTAGACCCCGTGACCATGATGAACAATGATATCAGTGTATGATGGAGGGGAAGCTGTAGGTGATAGTGTTCCCTTTGATCAGATTCCTTGTCACAGAACACAGAATGTCTCAACATGGGAACAGGCCCTTCAGTTCATGATGTCTCACTGAACCAATTATTTTGCCTGCACATGGTCCATATCTCTCTATTCTCTGCAGTTACACATGCTCGTTAAAGAATCTCTTATACTCCTTGATCATATCTATTGCCACCAACACCCCTTTCACATTAACATTCTTCAACAGATCCAACATCACCTTTTTCTTTTTCTCAAAATGCCCCAGCATATTAACATGCTCCACACTGTTCACACTGTTCCCTATGAATTTCCCCTTGTTGAATCAATACACAAAACCCTGTAGGATCTCAGCAGGTCAGGCACAGATGCTGCATGATCTGCTGAATTTGCCCAGTATTTTGTCTGGTACTCATTAGGACTTCTCCACATCCTCCACCTCCAAATGTATGTTTAATCCTCTATTGTTGAGTGGTCCTACCCTATCCCTGGTTATTCTCTTACATTTGATGTATGTATAGAATGCCCTGGGATTCCCTCTAATATAGCATTGTAGGACTTTCCATTACCACTCCTGGTTCACCCCATTCACTTTTCGAGTTCATCTCGGGCTTCTTTACATCCCTCAAGGACTCTGTTCGATTATTTTAACGTCCTAAACTGTACATATGGTTCCATTCCCCTCTTGACTCAATTAATAACCTCTTTCCAAAGCTCCCCTAATTTACCAAAGTCATCCTTCCATCTGTCTCGAACATATCAGTTCCATTTTCTGTGAAGCTGCCATTAAACACCCTGCAGGGATCAGATTTGTCCAGCCACAACTATTCCTGATTAACTCTACCAGATTGCTGCTTAAAACTCTGAGAATTTCCCTCCCCCTATTTAATGCTTTCTTGTAATATCTATATTTACTCATAACTATCAGAATTTAAGGTACTGTAATCACTGTTTCCTCTTATTTCCCCCCACTTAATGATCAGTCAGCTGACCAGGCACATTTCCCAATAACATGTCTGGAGTGGCCCCTGTTCTAGTTGGAATATCCACATATTGTTTGAAGAAACTGTCTTTGATGAACATGACAAATTCTGCCCTGCCTAACTCTCTTGCAAAAAGAAGACCCCAGTCTATTCTGGTGAAATTGCATTTACCCAATAAAACAACCCTGTTGTTTTTGACAATTTTCCCAATCTGCCTGCATGTTTGTTCCTCAATGTCTTGGTTACAACTGGGGGCTCTATAACGTAATCCAGTCAGAGTAATTGCACCTTTAGCTTTACCCTTGTGGGCTCAGTGGATAACCTGTCCATTATCCACTCCCTCTGAGAGCAGCTGTGATATTGTCCCTGATCAGTAATGCCCTGTTTTATTAGTGGAGATCAGGGGATTGTGAATTGCTGTCAGAGTAGCCAAGAAGAAACAGTGTAGGGAATGTGTACGTGGCACCAAGTGACAAGTCTGTGTGGTATTGGTGTCAAGAGTAGGTGGTTAGACTCTCCTTGTTTGGAGATGGTCACAGCCTGGTACATTTGTCACAAACATGTTACTAGTCTTTGTTTATCCTATACATGAGCTTTGTACAGCTTTTTCATCTTTTCAAATTACTTGTACTTTTTTATTTTTCTTTATGACACCCAGACTCATCTCTGTTGCCACCCTCCACCCCCCCACTGAGCATTCCCACCTTTCCCATGCACCTGCTTATTTCCATCTAACAAATTCTCTCTCACACACACATCAAGTTTCCAACTTTCCCACCCCCATCTGCATGACAAGAAATTTACAGCGGCACATTAACCTAACAACTAACACAATGTGTCCGTGGGAAATTGACTCAGTCACAGGAGAACATGCAGACTCCACACAGACAGCATGAGAGACCAGGAGTGAAGCCAGGTCACTGGTGGTGTCAGTCCACTGCACCACTTGCAGTACAGTGTCACTGCACCCCCTGGGTCACTTTGTTACAGCAGGCATGAATTTGTTTAGTTTCATTGTGAAATGAATTGAATCTTGTGTAATTATCAGCAAACCTCTGACATCTGACCTTGTAGAGAAAGGGAGGACATTTATGATGGAGTTGATACTGTTTGAACTGGCAGCTGTCACATAAGGATATTGATATCATGAGGTTGTATGGATAGATTTCCAATACTCATAGTTCTAGAGAGCCAGGTTGCAGCCTGACCTATGGTGTTATCCACATGAAATTTACAAGCAATCTTTGTGGTCCTGTAGGTTTGCCTGTATGTTGCAATTACCACCTCATCCCAAAAGCATACTGATTATTTGATTAATTGGTCCAAAATGAGATGGATGACAAGAGGTTGGGGATCTGTAAATTTGGAAGTGTTTATGATTAGAAATTCTAATGGAACATGTTTCTTTTCAGACAACAGTTGGCCCAGTCCGAGAATCCTACATTCTTCATAATGGAACAGCTCAACAAACTGAAATACTACTTTGAAGAGGATGGAGTGGAAAAAGTTACCTTTCTGAGTGAACACAGCTAGCAGAACTGGATAACACAGACCTTAACATTGCAGTGACAGGAGAAACAGGTGCAAGAAAATCCACCTTCGTCAATGCCATGAGAGGACATTGGAACAATGATGATGGAGCGGCTAAAGTTGGGCTCACTGAAACTAGAATGGAGCCAATCGAATACCCACATCCCAATCATTCCAATGTCTGCTCCTTGGGACCTGTCAGGGACTGGGTCCACAGAATCTCCAGCTGCCGAATATCTGAGGAAACAGAATTTGAAAGATATGATTTCTTCATCATAATATCAGCTTGTCATTTCAAAGAAAATGATGCAAACCCTGATAAAGAGATTAAACAGCTTGGAAAAAAATTCAATTTTCTCTGCACTAAGAATGATGAAGATTTAGTTCAATGAGAACGGGGGAAGGAAATTAATGAAGAAAATGAACTGGAGTGTACTCAGATTGACTGCATAAAGAAGTTGAGAGAGGTGGGGATTTTGACTCTGAACGTGTTCCTGATATCCAATTTTGAGCAGGATCGATATGCTTCCAATCAATTAAATAAAACACTTGAAGATGATCTGCCGAATGTAAAGAAAAGAACCTTTGTCCTGGCCTATGCAAACCGAAGTGTGGAGATTGTTCATGAGAAAAGCAGGATGCTGCAGAAATGTGTCTGGATGTTGGCAACGCTTTCAGGATCTGTGGGAGCAGCCCCATTCCTGGTCTCTCTCTGACTTGTGATATCGGCATACTGATTGGGACAATAATCCATTCCTGTAAATGTCTGAGTCTGAATGAAGCCCCTCTTCAAAGACTGGCCAACATCACAGAAACATCTGTGGAAGAGCTTAAGGCCATAGTTAAAGCTCCCCTGCTGGGGTAAATAGATAAAAACTATAATTGTGAGTTTAGGGTGGGGTGCTACAGTTGTTGCCATTTCAGTGTTGGTATTTGGTCTTTACCCTATCCTCATCATTGGTTCCACCTTTGGAGCAGGATCATCATTTCTGATGATCTACTGACCGATGCACTGAAGGACCTTACAGAGAGCGCAGAGGGGGTGGTGAAGTTTGCATATGGTAATGATTAACTGGTCAGCGCCAACATCAATACAATGAGCTCATGTCTTTCTGGGGATAAAATATTTAAGAGGCCTGTCACTAAACCCTGTTGTAATTCTACATGACAACTTCCCCCTTTGTTGATTTCCTTTCTGAAATATTGCTTATCCATTTCTGAGGAACACTTGTGCCTGACCGAGGGAGTGCGAATCCGTTAAAGACATGAAACAGGTGGACAGAAATGACATGTGATCCTAATTTGAAGAGGAGTCGAGAAGTTATCTCCAGGTGTCTGAATGATGCTCACCTGTCAATCAACAGCCCTGTGTCAGACTGTTTGGACTAAGGTCACAGTGTTTGCAGTATTACTGTGTACAAACTAGTGGCTGTGTTTTCCCTTCAATATCTGTAAAGATCTGATTGTGACGTCATAAAAAGGTAATGGAAAGGCATTGCAAGAAATCATTGAAAAACGGCTCCTAACTGAAGCACAACTCACATTTAAGAGAGCTGTTGAAATCACGAGTTCAAAGGGAGCAGCAGACAGAAACACAATTGAGTTGTAGTCAGGAATGAAAGTGAGTGTCAACAAAATTGCCGATATCCAACTAAGAACTTACACTGGAGAAACGTTAACTCCTGTAGGAGTGACATTTGTAACAGATACAACAACCAACAATCTACATTGTGTTTGTATCTGGTAAAAACAGGAGGGCCAGCATTGTGGGGATGAGAGTGGCTGAGACAACACAACTTGACTGGAGATATATCCACCATTTGCATGCCACATCCTCTGCCGTAGAGTCAATTGAAATTGAATTGAGAAAGATTCTGGATGATGCCACAGCAGTGTTCAAGGTTGCCGTTGGAAAACTCAAAGATATCAATGGTAAGATAGTGTTAAATGAAAATGCCACACCCAAGTTTTACAAAGCCCATCCGATTCCTTATACCGTCCATGATAAAGGATCCAGTGAACTAGATTGGCCGGAAGCTGAATAAATGTATTCAAGGTTGAGTGGAGCCCATGAGCCACAGCAGTAGTTCTAGCAGACAAGAAGAATGGGTCTGACATGATCTGTGGTGATGTGAACGTCACCACCAACCCAGTCCTGAAAGTAGATCAATGCCCTCTGCCCAAGAGAGAGGATATTTTTGCAACCTTTCTGGAGGGAAGCACTTCAGCTGTGGACTTTGCAGAGACCGACCAACAGATGGTGACGTCAGACGCTGTACTCACACATTATGATCCATATCATCCAGTGAAGCTTGCCGGTAATGCCTTGTCTTGTGGTACAGATGCAGTCATGTCAACTGTTATGAGTGATGGAGGTGAACGCTCCATAGCCTTTGTGTCACGTTCCCTGGCCAGTGCAGAAAAAATAATGCACAGGCTGACAGAAAGGCCTTGAGTCTGGTTTGGGGAGTAAAATGGTACAACCACTACCTGTAAGGCAGAGAGTTTACCATCGTTACTGATTATCATCCACTGGTGTCCATTTTAAATCCACAGAAGGGTGACAATTTAAACACTGGCCAAGATATACTTGAAAGACAAGAGTGTCAGGATCAGAGGCAAGAGCCGAGATCGCTCACCCTCCTGTGATCTTCACTCCTCTCCATGGTGCTGAGGCAATGGAGACTGCCCTGGTGCTGTGCTCCGTACCCGCTAATATAATGAACTGATACTGAGGCTTTGGGCCTACTCAGGGCTGCTCTGGGGTTCGGATCTCAGGACTCATTTTGGTTCAGAAAGTTACTGCTCACTTCAATTGTTTGCGTGATTTGTGTTTCTTTTCCCTCTCTCTCTGCATTGAGCGTTGGCCTTTATTTTATTTTATTTTCATTGGGTTCTTTCGTGTCTCTTGCTTTGCGGTTGCCTGTAAGCAAACAAATCTCAAGATTACATAATTCATACATTCTTTGATAACAAATGTACTTTGAAACTTGAATCAGCAACTCACCAATTTCCTCCTTGTATGTCGTAATGCAACACACTCCACAACCCACAACTCACCAGCTATTCTGTGGATGTCTATACAGCAGTTGTATTCTGTAGTAAACGGTACATATATATGTGACTGTGTCTGTGTGTGTGTGTGTGTGTGTATGTGTGTGTGTGTATGTGTGTGTGTGTGTGTGTGTGTGTGTGTATATGTGTGTGTGTGTGTATTTCAGTAATAGTGCAAATATATTGTTTGATTAAGCATTCTTTGTTTGGTTTAATAATTAGTTACGGGTTCTATGTAATAGTGCATGAATGTCACACATCATCACATCACCACGTCATAAGTGCACGCCTCGATAAAAGTGAAACCGAAGAGTATACATTTGTCCCAATTTCCCCGTGTTTTTCTTTTGATTAGTTTTATGTTTTCGAGTTACAAAACACAACAGTGTTGTTCCTCCAACCTGAGTGTCGCCTCATCATGGTACTAGAGGAGACCATGGACAGACATTCCGGAATGGGAATGGGAAGTTGAATTGAAATAGGTGGTCACCGGTAAATCCCACATTCAGTGATAGACAGAGCAAAGGTCCACTGATGGTGCAATCCCCATTCTACATGAGGTCTCCCCGATGTACAAGAGGCCACACTGTGAGCACCCAATACAGTAGATGACACTGACAGACTGGTAGATGAAATGTTGTGTCACCTGGAAGGACTGCTTCTCCCTGAATGGCGATGAGGGAGGAGGTGTAGGGGCAGGTTTAGCACCCGTTTGCAGGGATAAGTTGCAGCATGGAGATCAGTGGATAGGGATGAGTGACAAGGCAGCCACATAGAAACCAATCCCTAATAGTAGGGTGGGGTGTAGTGGAATAGAAAGATACGCTTAGTGGTAGGACCCCATTGGAAATAGTGAATGTTACAGAGAATGATATGCTTGATACAGAGGCTTGTTGGGTGATAGGTAAGGACAAGGGTAACCCTATGGGAAAAGCTCAAGTACAGCCAAGATAGCTGGAAGATTCACTAGGTTTGTAAAATATATCTGTAGATTGACTATCTCCAGAGATGGAGAGATGGAGACATGGAGATCAAGAAGGAGGAAAGAGGTGCCAAGGAAGGAGCAAGTGAATTTGACAGCAGGGTGGAATTTGAAGGCAAAGTTGATGAAACAGATGAACTTAACATGGGTGCAGGAAGCAGCACAAATGCAGTCATCGATGGAGCACAGAAAGAGTTGGGGTGCATTACCAGCTAGGCTTGTTGCCAATGAAATATCATGCATAGTTGGGGTCATCATAGATACCCATGGGAACACGTTGGGATTGGAGAAAGTTGGAGAAGCCGAAGGAGAACCAGATCTGACAAAAAGAGGAGGGTGGTGGTGGAGCAGAGCTGTTCAGGTCTGTTGTTCAGAAAGAAGCAGAGAGGTTTACATCCTTCCTGATGAGGGAGAGAACTGTATAGGGACTGGACATCCATATTGAATATGAGGCAATCAGGGACAGGGAACTTCGTGACTAAGGTGTTTGAGAGCAGGTGATGTGTCAAGGATGAAGATAAGAAGGGACTGAACCAAAGAATTCTGAGTATTTGTGTAGTGAGGAAAGCTACCTCAATGTAGGGGACCAGAATGAGACGCATGGGGAGATGTCTGATGGATCAATTGAATGTTGTATTAAACCAGGAACTGAACTGCTGCTACTGTCAGAGAAATTGTGTGATGCAGGAGGAGGAGCTGGGAGCACCAGAAATGTACAAATTAGAACTAGACAGAAATATGATTCCAGATATTGCTGGAATATTTGGAAGAAGTAGAAACACTACAGTGAGCAGAAAACATGAGAGCAATGAGGAGGAGATCGGTGGAGGAAGTCAGATGCAAAAGCATTGTTGCCATGCACTAAATACCAATCGTATTTTAATATTCTTTTTGTATGTTTCACTTTTAGTTCATAGATTGCAGGTTATCCATTAAGAGCAACACATCAAGAGTCACACAGAGATCAGACGTGGAAACAGGCTCTTTGGCCTCCCATGTCCATGCTGACCCTCAGACAAACAACTGATTACTTGCTGTCCACAAATTATATTGTTTCCATCAGCACTTCTTGCTTCCAATTGACATTGATAAAGGATCGTCAATGTTGCCTGTGGAGAAGCAGGTTTTGGATAATACAACGTGAGGAAAGGAGAGGGGTGTAGTACCAATGTGACAATGAGTAATCTTGTTGAAATAATGGCCAATGATGCACATTGTACTTCATACTGCTGGGGTGTGCAGTTCAACGAGAATATAAATGTGTAAAGGTATCTGCCAGATGTAAACACCTCACCTGTAGAATGCAGAGTAACGGACACAGCTGATATCTTCCAGACCACTCAGTCACGAAATAGAAGAAACATAGAAACATAGAAAACCTACAGCACAATATAGGCCCTTCGACCCACGAAGCTGTGCCAAACGTGTCCTTACCTTAGAACTACCAAGGGTTACCCATAGCCTTCTATTTTTCTAAGCTCCATGAACCTATCCAGGAGCCTCTTAAAATACCCTATCATATCTGCCTCCATCACAGCCGCCAGCAGCCCATTCGACGGACTCACCACACTCTGCGTAAAATCTTCCCCCTGACATCTCCTCTGTACCTTCTTCCAAGCGCCATAAAACTGTGTCCTCTTGTGCTTGCAATTTCAGCCCTAGGAAGAAGCCTCTGACTATCCACACGATCAATGCCTCTCATCATCTTGTACACCTCTAACATGTCACCTCTCATCCTTTGTTGCTCCAAGGAGAAAAAGCTGAGTTCACTCAACCTATTCTCATAAGGCATGCTCCCCAATCCAGGCCACATCCTTGTAAATCTCCTATCTGCCCTTTCTATGGTTTTCACATCCTTCCTATAGTGAGGCCACCAGAATTGAGCACAGTACTCCAAGTGGGGTCTGACCAGGGCCCTATATAGCTGCAACATTACCTCTCAGCTCTTGAACTCAATCCCACAGTTGATGAAAGCCAATGCATTGTATGTCTTCTTAACCACAGAGTCAATCTGCATAGCAGCTTTGAGTGTCTTAGGGACTCGGACCCCAAGACTCCTCTGATCTTCCACACTGCCAAGAGTCTTATAGTTAATGCTATACTCTGCCATCATATTTGACCTACCAAAATCAGCCACCTCACACTTATCCGGGTTGAACTCCATCTGCCACTTCTCAGCCCAGTTTCGCATCCTGTCAATATCCTGCCGTGAACTCTGACTGCTCTCCAGACTGTCCACAACACCCCCAACCTTTTTTGTCATCAGTAAATTTACTAACCCATGCCTCCACTTCCTCATCCTGGTCATTCATAAAAATCACGAAGAGTAGGGGTCGCAGATTAGATCCCTGAGGCACACCACTGGTCACCGAACACCATACAGAATATGACCCGTCTTCAACCACACTTGGCTTTCTGTGGGCAAGCCAGTTCTGGATCCACAAAGCAATGTCCCCTTGAATCCCTTGCCTCCTTACTTTCTCAATAAGCCTTGCATGGGGTACCTTATCAACCGCCTTGCTGAAATGCATATACACTACATCTACTGCTCTACCTTCATCAATGTGTTTACTCACATCCTCAAAAAAATTAATCAGGCTTGTAAGGTATGACCTACCTTTGACAAACCCATGCTGACTATTCCTAATCATATTATTCCTCTCCAACTGTTCATAAATCCTGCCTCTCAGAATCTTCCCCATCAACTTACCAACCACTGAAGTAAGACTCCCTAGTCTATAATTTCCTGGGTTATCTCTACTCCCTTTCTTGAATAAGGGAACAACATCCGCAACCTTCCAATCCTCCAGAACCTCTTCCATCCCCATTGAAATGCAAAGATCATCGCCAGTGACTCAGCAATCTCCTCCCTCGCTGCCCACAGTAGCCTGGGTTACATCTTGTCTGGTCCTGGTGACTGATCCAACTTGATGCTTTCCAAAAGCTCCAGCACATCCTCTTTCATAATGTCTATATGCTCAAGCTTTTCAGTCTGCTGCAAGTCATCACTACAATCACCAAGATCCTTTTCTGTAGTGAATACTGAAGCAAAGTATTCATTAAGTACCTCTGCTATCTCCTCCGGTTCCATACACACTTTTCCACTGTCACACTTGATTGGTTCTATTCTCTCACATCTTATCCTCTTGCTCTTCACATACTTGTAGAATGCTTTGGGGTTTTCCTTAATTCTGTCTGCCAAGACCTTCTCATGGCCCCTTCTGGCTCTCCTAATTTCATTCTTGAGCTCCTTCCTGCTAACTTGACAATCTTCTAGATCTCTATCATTACCTAATTTTTTGAACCTTTCATAAGCTCTTCTTTTCTTCTTGACTAGATTTACAACGGCCTTTGTGCATTGAAAAACTATTGAATGCTGGGCTTCATCAATTTTTTAAAGAAGACTCAATGATACTTCAGGTAATTTGCTGGACTGGCGATCATTTCCAAAAAAGAAATTGTTATTTGTGTGATATTCTTTGTTTGGATGTGATATGCAGTTTTTGAATGTTGGGGTTGGTGCTTGCCTGGACTGATTTGTGCTCATTGCTGACTGAGAACAAACAGCCCTAAATTATCAACTGTCACTTGATGGGAAGAGGGCAATAAATGATGCCGGCTTTGAGCAGAGCCAATAACAAGGTCTTAAAGTTCAGACACATGACCTGTGGCCAACTTCACTGGAATGCGATATTTGAATTGATAAGGAATGGATGTAAAAGTGGATGCTTTGTGTGTGCTCACAGAAGCAACATGGGTTTGTCCAAAAGAAGCAGAGGAAGATATAGGTAATGTAATCCAAAGTTTGGTACAACCAGGGGTACTGAGGCTGGTAACCTGCACAAATAACTCACCCGTTTGGCCAGGGAGGAAACCAGATGGTAGTTGGAGGTTCACATTAGACTATATAAAGTAATCCTGTTAGCAGCCCCAACTGTAGGAACTAACCCAGAAATAGAGGTCAAACAGAATGAAAGAGCGCAATGGTTCAGTTTTGGACAGAAATAATGGATTTTGGTCTATCCCACTCGAAAGTGAGTGTTAATACAAGTTGGCATTTACCTTTCAGGGGCAGAAGTATATGTGGACTGCCCTACCACAGGGGTTCCATAATTCCCCATCTATATTTCATCAGCATTTAAGGAAAGGGTTAAAATGGTTTTCAAAGCCTGAATGCTTGGTACAATAGATGGTCTACTTTTGAATACTGAAACCAAGCAGGAACATTACCAGCCATTGACAGAACTGTTGCAATTATTACATGCATTGGGACTAAAGGTAAATCCTAAAAAAGCACAGGTGGTGAAACAAGAAGTTAGTTCTCTGGGAATGACCTTGACACTGGGAAAAAAGAGAAATTGATAAATGAAGAGTTGTCATGGTCCGGTCCGTGAAGTCTGCCTTCTGGTTCATGGTCCCGTCAGTGGACTCCGAACTCCAGTTCTTCCGGCTTTCCCTTGTTTCACTTGGACTTAATCATAGGCACCTGATGCTCGTCTTGACGCTGGGAATATAAGTGGCCCTGGGTTCGAGTGTGGCTGCTGGTTAGTCTCGTCAGTATCCCGTCCTTGCCTCTGTGGGGTAAGTCAGGCCATCTTTGCCGTTACCTGGGGCTGGACTGTTCCCTTCCCTTCCCCTTCCTTCTGAAGCCTTGCCTTGCAACCTGTGTCTGGAGCCTTGCCCTGCAACCTTCTGATTTTTCATTTTTAAATCTTTTTGTTAATTATTATTGAAAATTGACAAAGAAACGTACATTAAAATAATCAAGTCAATATATCAATAAGTATAGTGAGTCAAACTGTTAACCAAACTAAACAGTATATCAATAATAATAATTAAGAAAACCAAAATGTTAAAGCTATATTTTTTTGAAAAAAGAAAGAAGGAAAAAAGAACTCTTACTAACTAAAACAAACAAAATCAACTAACAAACAAAAAAAAGCGAGAAATAAAAACCCATTTGGAACACAAACCCGGAGCTATACGCCATACAGGCTTCTATTAAAAAAAAAGACATCAATCTGTCAACCAAATCTATTTACCCAAGAATCAGAAGGGAACCATCTTAATTAGCACAAATCAAATGATAGTAGCAGGCAAAGGAGCCCCACCTTTTCTCAAAGTCAAATCGAGGATCAAATGTTCAACATCTGCTTTTATTCCAAACTAAGACATAACATCACCTGAGAGAACCATTGTGTCAAAGTGGGAGCAGAGGCATCTTTCCATTTTAATAAAATAGCCCTTCTAGCCAATAATGTACCAAATGCAATTACATATTGGTCTGATGTCGAAATACCATGAATATGTTGAGGAATTATACCAAACAAAACTGTAAATTTATTAGGTTGTAAATTAATTTTTAAAGCTTTAGAAATTGTAGAATAAATAGATTTCCAAAACTATTTCAATACAGAACACAACCAAAACATATGTGTCAATGTAGCTATTTCAGTTTTACATCTATCACACTGACTGTTAACATTAGGAAATATGTTAGACAGTCTCTCCTTTGTCAAATAATAACGATGTACAATTTTAAATTGAATCGAAGAATGACTGGTGCAAATTGAAGAAGATTTGACCAACTTCAGAATTCGCAACCAATTCTCTGTTATCAAGGTCATATTAAGCTCACTTTCCCAATCTTGCTTAATCTTAAATAGAGGATAATTATCCTGTTGTAATAGTAAATTATAAATTTTCCCAATAAAACCTTTCACTAAAGGGTTGATTTTTGAAATAGTGTCTAACAGGTCAGAATCTTGTATATATGGAAAGTTACTTAAATATTCTTGTAAAAAATGTCTGACTTGAAGATATTGCAAAAAGTGTGAGTTTGAGTCAGAACATTTAGTTTACTAATCAAGGGACATCAATCGGCCTTCTTGAAACAGATCCATGAAGGAATAAATTTCTTTATTCCTCCAAAGGGAAAAGGTAGAATCACTAAGTGAAGGTTTAAATAAATAGTTTCGATAAATTAAACTAAGAAGGTTAAATTTTTTAAGATTAAAAACTTACGAAACTGGTACCAAATTCGTAATGACTGCTTAATCATAGGATTAATATTTAAGATAGAAATTTTGGCTAGTTGTACAGGTAGAGAAGCTCCTAATAACGAACTTAGGTAAAATTGTTTCACAGCTTTCAATTCCAAGTCAACCCATGGTGGACGTTCATTTCTATCGGTCCAATATAACCAAGAACACGCAGAGCGTATATTAGCCACCAAATAATTCCAATTCTTGGTCTTTTATTATTCCAAACAAAAGATGAATAGAGTCAACCTGATCAAAAAAACTTCTTAGTTAACAAAATAGGAATATTTTGAAATACATATAAAAATTTTGGTAAGATCATCATTTTAACTGCATGAAATTGACCAACTAACAAAAGTATAAGAGGATTTCATCTAGAAAATAATTGCTTCATTAAATCCACTAAAGGAACTAAATTAGCTCTATAAAGGTCTCCATAATTTTTAGTGATGATAATACCTATTTTTCTGGGTTCTTTTTTTTTGTATGTTAAATTTAAAATGGCTTCTTTGTCATGTTATAATCAGGAATGCTTCTTTGTTATGTTAAACACTGAGAAAGCTTTGCGCTAGCAGCTTGTTGTGGGTTAAGGGGTGATAAGAGGATGTTATGAACCAATTGGGATAGTTGTTATGACTTTGGTGTATCTGGATGATTTGTATGCGCGGGGTTTTGAGGGAGAAGGCAGGAAAGAGAGACAGAGAATGGACCAGGTGCTGTGATGTCCGCCAACGGGGTCGGACCCCGAGGAGGGCGTTTGGCGAGGAGACAGAGATGGACTTGTGTGGAGTGTCTGGTCGACCACTGTTGTTGGTCCCAGGCGGCCAGTCGAGGTGATCCGAGGGGTCGCAGGGCGAAGAAGAAGGTTCTTGAGCTCCAACTGTTTTGTGCACGAAGAGATTGAACTTTGATAAGTGTGGCGCCTTTTATTTTCCTTTTATATTTTATTCTCTATTAATTAATTCGTTCCAGTAATATCTATAAACTGTAAATCATTTAATTGCATCTGGTGTATTGTCTGTTATTTGGACAGGGTGGGGTACCTCACACAGCATCCACACAAATGAATTACCCAGTTTGGCGGGGCCCAGGGCTGTTTCCCTAGAAAACAGCGAGCCGAGCAAACCTGAGGGTGGCCAGGGGGGCTACTTTGTGTGGGCTTTGTCCAGGATTGGGTCTACTGGTATGCTGTGTGGGTGCCCTGTTTAAATCTGTAATGTGTGTCTCTGTGGGTTATTTGCTGGTTATTGCTGTATGTGTTGTGGGTGCGGTCTTTGTTCGAGTTCAGGGTGGCATTGATGAGTTGGAGGTGGTACTCGGGGCTGTCCATGCGGTTGGGAGAGAGAGGAAAGAGTGGTCTGATTTGGAGTAGTCTGTGGGAATAAATGTTCTAGCTCTGGCAGGCTCCGCCTAGCGTTTGGGATAGTGTCCACCCCAAGAGGGGCGGAGGCGTGCGAGATGTGGACGGAGCGGATCTCTCAGTTGTTAGATGAGTGGCAGTGCTCGGTTGAGGGAGAGCGACAGGGATTGGTTGAAAGTTTGAGTAGGCGGGCTGGTGACGGTGTTAGAGCTGTCAGGTTCACTTACACCATAGTGACAGCTGTCAGTTATTTGAAAGAGGGGGAAAGTTTTCAGTGTGTCTTCTCTGGCTAGGAGGGCAGCTAAATTGCTTGCAGAGCCAGAGGGATCATTTCAGAGGATCAGCCCCTCCTTCAGTTTTTCAGCTGATCAGAGAGGTGTCGGGAACCTTAGTGGAGGCCCAGTGGGAGAAAGGCTTGGGATCTCTGGGGAAGCACGTTCCCAACAATGTACCAATGAACTTCTGCAAGGAAAAGACCCTATTCCTGAAGGCTTAGAGGGACCACGCCCCAGGGTGTCGTTATGGATAGAGGGAAGCGATGCTGAATCCATCCTCGATCCCGGGGCGCAGGTCAAGTAGTTATACAGTTCGTTTCACAACCGGTGTCTGAAGCATTTACCCTTGACAACCGCAAGGGCACCGGAGATTTTGGGTACCAGTGCCAGTAGATATACAGCAGACGATGATTGGTTAATGACCCTATAGTTCGTACGGGCATTGTCTGGGCACCCAGCATGTCGAGTTGCTTCTGAGGACGTGTGTAGCAGCCTTGAGCCCGTACTGAATTTAAACGAGACCCAGCGGTGGTACGGCCTGGGGAAAGTAGCTGAGGGTGAGACCCGCTTAGTAGACGCTCCGAACTACCACGAGGGAGGGGAGTTGACAGCTGAAGACACCTCAGTGAGAGAGAGGTCGCAGCAACTGGACCCTCGCGGCGTGGAAGATGGAGGCAGCGTGTTTGCAGATTGTGCGATGTGGTTTAATGTGCTGGATCTGAGGAGTGGATGTTGCCAGATCCCGAGGAGTGTGGCTGTCGAGCTGAAGATGGCCGTTATTAGTTCCCTAAGATTATTCCGATCCGAAAAGATGCCCAGGGGCATATTCAGAGCACCTGCATCATTCCTGCGGGGCACGAGGAAGACCATGGGGGAAGTGAAGGTGTGTGGAGTTTTAGCGTATGTGGATGACCGCCTAGAGCTTGGATTCGCCTGGAGGGACTATGAAGCGAGGCGAGTAGCTGAGCCCGGGCGACCGAAGCGAAGTGTCAAATGTGGAGGAGTTTTTGGCCGGAGGAGTTTGGTGCAATGTGAGAAAATTGACCCGACAGACCAGTTGAACTTCCTGGTGTTGGAACAGATGGTGGTGGACCTGGGGATAGAAACCCAAGTCATCAATCTGAATGAGACACAGGGGAGAGAGGGGATTTGCACCATTGAACTGATTGCTCAGAGATGCCGGCCGGAGAATGAGTGCCGAGCTTGTGGGATGACCATTGCAGACTTGGAATTCACGCTCGTCAAAATGGAGAAGGAGCAACGGAATTCCCAGCCAACGCTGCGGTCATGTGCTGATGAATTAATCCAGCGAGAAGAAACAATGACCCATCTTCAAAGGGATCAGCAGAAACACAAGACGTCGATTCAGAAAAGATCGGAAGACTTACAAGTTGAGGAAGATCAAGGAAGTGTTCTGACTAAGGCCAACAGAAAACCGAGAGCCCAGGGAGGGGAGTTTGACTACACTCCTGAGGAGGTGAAGAAATGGAGGACAGATCTCGGAAAAGGGAGGCGGACGCTTGAAAGGAACCTGAAGATGACTATTGCGAGTTTAAATGAAGTGGAAAAACTAAAAGTTGACCTGAAAGATGTCATCAGGAAGAAAAATCTGGAGGCTGAGCATCCTATAATTGCTGCTTTTCAGATCAGGGTGGGAGGAGCTGGTGGGGTAACTGCGTCCCAGATTGAGATGGCCAAGAACCCTGAGTCAGAACTGCGGAGGCTGTGGCGAGAGTTGAAGGAGTCCCCGAAGAAGCTGACGTCTCAACTGCAGGAGGCTGAAGGGGTAGCTCCGGCTAAATGTTTCAGTTTGGAGAAACTCAAACAGCAGCTACCGATCGAGGGAATGAGAAAGAATGCAGATTCGAAGGAGGATGTGCTGCACATGTGGTACATGCTGCCTTACGCTAACTTCCCCGTGATTGAGGAAGAGACATTTGGCCCTCATCCCACTGAGTCAGGTGTAGTGGGGAGGACTAGCTGTGGGCAGTCTGAGTTGCGGTAGGATTAGGAAGGAGGAGAGGCGGGGTCCCGGACACGGGACGGGGGCTCCGAGCTGTAGTGGTGGCCTGAGTGAGAGAAGAGATGGCAAGCAGCCCCGAGGTATCCCTAGTAGTGTCTGAGCCTTTTGGGTTTAGGTGAGGGGGTACGGAGGTGTCGGAAGATTAAGAAGCTCTCAGATAGGTGGACTATGTAGTGCCGTGAGACGGGCGTAGAGTTCACTGTTTGGGGAGCACTGTCACTGTGTGTATCTGTGTATGTGTGTGTTGTGTGTCTGTAGGACTGGTTGGTGAGTTATTTAGAAGTCATGAGGGCATGACTTTTATTTGGTGGGGGGAAGAGTGCACAGGGTCTTTCTTTTTTTGTATGTTAAATTTAAAATGGCTTCTTTGTTATGTTATAATCGGGAATGCTTCTTTGTTATGTTAAACGCTGAGAAAGCTTTGCGTTAGCAGCTTGTTGTGTGTTAAGGGGTGATAAGAGGATGTTACGAACCAATTGGGATAGTTGTTATGAATTTGGTGTATCTGAAAGATTTGTATGCGTGGGGTTTTGGGGGAGAAGGCGGGAGAGAGAGACAGAGAATGGAGCAGGTGCTGTCATGTCCGCCAACGGGGTCGGACCCCGAGCAGGGCGTTCGGCGAGGAGACGGAGATGGACTCGTGTGGAGCGTCTGGTCGACCACCGTTGTTGGTCCCAGGTGGCCGGTCGAGGTGGTCTGAGGAGTCGCAGGGTAAAGAAGAAGGTTCTGGAGCTCCAACTGTTTTGTGCACAAAGAGATTGAACTTTGATAAGTGTGGTGCCTTTTATTTTCCTTTTATATTTTATTGGTGGCCAGGGGGGCTACACCTAAATATTTAAAAGAATCCGTAACTTTAAAAGGAATATCATCATATATAAAAGCAGAATCAGTTAAAGGAAATAATTCACTTTTACGCAGGTTTAATTTATATCCCAAAAACTTTCCAAATTCATTTAATAATTTCCATAAACTAGGAATAGATTCTTCAGGATTCGAAATATACACTAAGAGATCATCAGCATAAAGGGAAATCTTTTGGATAATCCCATTTATGGAAATTCCTTGGATATCCTTAGCTTCATGAAGTGCAATAGCCAAAGGTTCCAGCACCAAATTAAATAACAAAGGGTTTAACGGACATCCTTGTCTCGTACCCCGCGAACGTCGAAAAAAGGGGGATCTACAGTTATTAGCAATTACAGTGGCAATAGGGCTTTTATATATCGTTCTAATCCACATATTAAAATTAGTTATTTCCATTCAACTCTATGAAATGCCTTTTCAGCATCAAGGGAAACAACACACTGGGGAGTTTTCGAGGGGGATGAGTATATAACATTTAACAGTCTCTGAGTATTAGAAAAAGATGGCAGCATCCTCAGACACAGCTCCGGGTACAATCAAAGGTGTATTTGTTCATCTTGCATGTCTTTTTAATGATTGCAATTCACTGCTGGATACTGAGAACGTCAAACACTCCAGGACTGTCCCATCAACAAGTTGCTTGATCGTGATGGAGCTGGACTTATTATCTATCATTGTTGTGTTGTTGCCTGGAATTGTTGTGTAAAATTCCACGCTGTTCAGTGTGAGTGATTGTCTTGAACATTTTTATTGTGATTGAAAGACCCTGCTGGATATTGGTAACATTGAATACTGCAAGCCTAGTTCACTGTTTCATTGACGAGATGGACAATGGAGATCTGTGTTACCTCATTAGTCAAGCTCTAGGCTGAGACCACGGAGTTGCCTCTTGCAGCCGACCAGGAGAAGAGATGCTGGAGTGGTGTGTGAGAACCCCACGGGGCGAGTTGGAATCCGAACCTGTGTTGGGGCTGTTCCCTTCTGTCGAAGCTGCTCTTCAGTGTTTCGCTCATTGGAAGAACAACCTGAATCAGGACAACTTGCTATTAATCCTACAATCGTGCCACTCAGGCAATGGCTATATTAAGTTTTGTTTCATTGTGACTACATATATAATTTTGAAATCGTAACCACCTATGGATCATTTGGTTCTATTCATGTATGGTTGAATGATAATTAACTTGAACAGGAGAGTTAAAGAAACAAGAAGTGAAAAAACTTTTTATATGTGATGTCATGCAACAAGGAAGGGTTAATTATGAGTACTAAAATGCGTAATTTTATGCCATGATGAAAGTGATTTGATTACATTAAAAGTAAATTTAAGTGTGTTTAAATCAAAACACAAAGGTATGAGGTATGAGTTGGTTACGGTCAGCTGTAATCGACATTGAAAAGTATGACAGTTTTCTTCAGCAGATCCAAATGACTGATGATGACTACAGGCTTCTGAAGCAATTGATGAGGAAACTTGGGATTGTTAGATTCATCCAATTCACAACTGAGCTTTGTCCTTTTCTGGAGTCTGCATTGGGAATCTGCAAGATGTGGCTGACCAGTGGTATATCTGTCAGAACTCTGATCATGAAGTTCTAACATAGAATCCCAGGATCCTGAGTGATCTGGTGACAAAGAGCAAAAAGAGAGCCAAATCTTTATGTAGCTTTACCATTTAAGACAAGCAAGTGTTTTAGTTGGGGAATTGACATGTTGTGCAAGACGGCAGAAATCCTCTCAGTCCATGTATAATAACTGCCAGGTACACAACTGTCCACATGGAAGGAAGGAACATGAGAAGGAGGGACAATGAAATAAGGGGCATCCCTGGTCTGATGCAGATTCGGGGCTCCAAAGGGCCTGGATTTCTTGTGTTGTGTTTTATTACTTGTCCTGCTTTGATCCGGCTTAAAATACTTTAGTATTCACAACTGGCAGGTGTGTTTACTGACATTTTTAATCTCTCCCTCTCTCGGTGTAGACTGCCTTCCTACTTCAAATTATCCACCATTGTCCCTGTACCAAAAAGACCAAGGTAACATGCCTAAATGACTGGCGTCCTCAAAAATAAGCAAATGCTTTAAGAGTCTGATCAAGGACTACATCTGCAGCATGCTACCACCCAAACTGGACCCCCTACAATTTGCTTACCAACACTTCTGATCGACAGACAATGCAATAGCCACTGCTCTACATACCATCCTTGCACATCTGGAGAAGAAGGATGCTTGTATGGGAATGCTGTTCTTGGAATGCAGTTCAGCATTCAACACCATAGTTCCATCCAGGCTCGACAAGAAGCTCAGAGACCTCAGCCTTGACCCTGCCTTGTGCAGCTGGATCCTGGACTTCCTGTCAGATCTCCTGCAGCTGGTAAGAGTGGGCTCCCTCACCTCCACCCCTCTGACTCTCAATACAGGAGCCCCTCAGGGCTGTGTACTAAGTCCCCGATTTTACCCCTTGCATACCCATGACTGTGTTGCCACCCACAGCTCTAATCTGCTGATTAAATTTGCTGACGACACTACATTGATTGGTCTTATCTCAAACAATAATGAGGTGGAAGAAGTCATCTCCCTGACATAGTGGTGTCAAGAAAACAACCTCTCCCTCAATGTTGCGATAAGCAAAGGAGCTGTTTGTGGACTACTGGAGGAATGGAGACGGGTTAACCCCTGTTGACATCAATGGACCTAGAGTTGAGAGGGTGAACAGCTTCAAGTTCCTCAGTACATTCGCACCTCATTGTTGTAGGGAGAGGGTGGTCATTCACCCTGTGCCCCTCTTCTCTGTAAATAGAGGGTGAACTCTTTGAATGCAGAGAATTGTGAAGTTTGGCCACACGTCAGTTTGTTTGTGTATTTGTGGACTTTGCCATTAAGAGACTCGGTGATTGTTGGGCCCCACCTAATTGCTTTTTCCTTGTCTGATGTTCTTTGATAAGTGTGCAGTTTCTCTGAGACATTAACTGTCTGTTTTAAGCTTTTGCAATTCCATGCAAGGCTTATTGAGAAAGTAAGGAGAGTATGGAGGCATGGTGTTCCAAGGGGACCTTGCTTTGTGGATCCAGAATTGGCCTGCCCACAGAAGGCAAAGAGTTGTTGTAGACAGGTCATATTCTACATGGAGGTCGGTGAGCAGTGGTGTGCCTCAGGGATCTGTTCTGGGACCCCTTCTCTTCATGGGATTAAGTTTACGAGCCGAGTGGTAATGTTGCAGCTATATAGGACCCTGGTCAGACACCACTCGGAGTACTGTGCTCAGTTCTGGTATACTCACTACAGGAAGGATGTGGAAACTATAGAAAGGGAGATTTAGAAGGACCTTGCCTGGATTGGGAAGCATGCCTTATGAGAATAGGTTGAGAGAACTTGGCCTTTTCTCCTTCGAGCGATGGAGGATGAGAGGAGACCTGATAGAGGTGTATAAGATGATGAGAGGCATTGATCATGTAGATAGTTAGAGGCTTTTCCCAGGGCTAAAATGGCAAACAGGAGAGGGCACAGTTTTAAGGTGTTTGGAAGTAGGTACAGAGGAGATTTTTTTTATGCAGAGAGTGGTAAGTGCATGGAATGCACTCATTCTTGATTAATCACTGGATAATTAGGGGGAAAAATAGTAAAACTACAAGAGTTGTTCCTCAAATGTTCAATTCCCTCTGAAATGTGGTAGCCTCACTGCAGGAAGGATGTGGAAACCTTCCTGTGCAACGGTGGTGGAGATGGATACGAAAAGGTCTTTTAAAAGACACCTGGAGAGGCACATGGAGTTTGGAAAAAATGAGGGCTATGGGTAACCCAAGGCAATTTCTAAGTAAGTACATGTTCAGTACTGCATTGTGGGTGAAGGCCCTGTATTGCCCCCCACACCCCGCTGTACTCACTGTACACCCATGATTGTGTAGCTAAATTTCCATCAAACTCAATATATAAGTTTGCTGATGACACAACAATTGTAGGCCGTATCTCAGGTAATGTTGAATTTAAGTACAGAGAGGAAATTAAGAACCTGGTGGCATGGTGCGAAGACAATAACCTACCCCTCAACGTCAGCAAGATGAAGAAATTGGTTGTTGACTTCAGAAGGAGTAGCGGACCACACGACCCAATTTACATCGGTGGTGTGCAAGTGGAACAGGTCAATAGCTTTAAGTTCCTCGGGGTCAATATCACAAATGACCTGACTTGGTCCAACCAAGCAGAGTCCACTGCCAAGAAAGCCCACCAGTGCCTTTACTTCCTGAGAAAACTAATGAAATTTGTCCTGTCCCCTAAAACCCTCACTAATTTTTATAGATGCACCTTAGAAAGCATTCTTCTAGGGTGCATCACAACCTGGTATGGAAGTTGTCCTGTCCAAGACTGAAAGAAGCTGCAGAAGATCGTAGCACATCACACAAACCAGTCTTCCGTCCTTGGACTCACTTTACACCGCACGCTGTCGGAGCAGTGCTGCCAGGATAATCAAGGACATGACCCACCAGCCAACACACTTTTCGTCCCTCTTCCCTCTGGGAGAAGGCTCAGGAGGTTGAAGACTGGTATGGCCAGATTTGGGAACAGCTACTTTCCATCTGTGATAAGACTGCTAAACTGATCCTGACCTGGATCTGGGCCGTACCCTCCAAATATCCGGACCTGCCTCTCATTTTTTTTTTTGCACTACCTTACTTTCCATTTTTCTATTTTCTATTTATGATTTATAATTTAAGTTTTTAATATTTACTATCGATTTGTAATCCAGAGAGCTGGAAGTGCAGAATCAAATATCGCTGTGATGATTGTACATTCTAGTATCAATTGTTTAGTGACAATAAAGTATAAAGTATTGTGCTGTAGGTTTTCTATGTTTCTATAGGAAGTTTTAAAGCAGCTGATTACAGTCTGTGCTTTATGATTTGTGTTTTCAAGTCAAGTCAATTCACTTTTTATTGTCATTTCAACCACAACTGCTGGTACAGGACACAGTAAAAATGAGACAATGTTTTCCAGGACCATGGTGCTACATGAAACAATACAAAAACTACACTGAACTACGTAAAAAAAAAACACACAGAAGCTATATTAGACTACAGACCTACACAGGACTGCATAAAGTGCACAAAACAGTGCAGGCATTACAATAAATAATAATAAATAATAAACAAGACAGTAGGTACAGTAGAGGGAAGTAGGTTGGTGTCAGTCCAGGCTCTGGGTATTGAGGAGTCTGATGGCTTGGGGGAAAAATTTATTATATAGTCTGGTCGTGAGAGCCCGAATGCTTCGGTGCCTTTTGCCAGATGGCAATGGGAGAAGAGTTTATATCAGGGGTGTCTGGGGTTCTTCATAATGCTATTTGCTTTGCGGATGCAGCATGTGGTGTAAATGTCTGTAATGGCGGGAATAGAGACCCCAGTATTCTTCTCAGCTGACCTCAATATCAGCTGGAGGGTCTTGCGATCTGAGATGGTGCAATTTCCAAACCAGGCAGTGATGCAGCTGCTCAGGATGCTCTCAATACAACTCTGTAGAATGTGGTGAGGATGAGGGGGTGGGAGATGGACTTTTCTCAGCCTTCACAGAAAGTAGAGATGCTGCTGGGCTTTCTTTGCTATGGAGCTGGTGTTGAGCGAGCAGGTGAGATTCTTCGCCAGGTGAACACCAAGAAATTTGGTGCTCTTAACAATCTCTATGGAGGAGTCGTCGATGTTCAGTGGAGAGTGGTCGCTCCGTGTCCTCCTGAATTCAACAACCATCTCTTTTGTTTTGTTCACATTCAGAGTCAGGTCGTTGGCTCTGCACCAGTCCGTTAGCCGCTGCACCTCCTCTCTGTATGCTGACTCATCGTTCTTGCTGATGAGACCCACCACGGTCGTGTCATCGGTGAACTTGATGATGTGGTTCGAGCTGTGTGTTGCAGCACAGTCGTGGGTCAGTAGAGTGAACAGCAGTGGACTGAGCACACAGCCCTGGGGGGGACCCGTGCTCAGTGTGATGGTGTTGGAGATGCTGCTTCCAATCTGGACTGACTGAGGTCTCCCAGTCAAGAAGTCTAGAATCCAGTTGCAGAGGGAGGTGTTTAGGCCCAGTAGGCTCAGCTTTCCAATCAGTTTCTGAGGAATGATTTGTGCTGAATGCTGAACTGAAGTTTATGAACAGCATTCGAACGTTTGTGTCTTTTTTGTCCAGGTGGGTTAAGGCCAGATGGAGGGTGATGGCAATAGTGTCGTCTGTTGAATGGTTGGGACAGTACGCGAACTGCAGGGAGTCCAGTGAGGTGGGCAGCAGGGTCTTGATGTGCCTCATGACGAGCCTCTCAAAACACTTCATGATGATGGATGTGAGTGCAACGGGACGGTAGTCATTGAGGCAGGACACTGAAGACTTCTTTGACACGGCGACAATGGTGGCGGCTTTGAAACATGTAGGAACGACGGCACTGCTCAGGGAGATGTTGAAGATGTCAGTGAGAATATCTGCTAGCTGATCTGCACATCCTCTGAGCACTCTGCTAGGAATATTGTCTGGTCCAGCAGCCTTCCATGGGTTGACCCTGTGCAGGGTTCTCCACACATCGGCCATGGTAAGACATAGCACCTGGTCATTTGGAGGAGGGGTGGTCTTCCTCGCTGCCACATCATTTTCCACCTCAAACTGAGTGTAGAAGTTGTTCAACGCATCTGGGAGGGAGGCATCACCCGTACAGTCAGGTGATGTTGTCCTGTAGTTGGTGACGTCCTGAATGCCCCTCCACATGCGCCGCGTGTCTCCGCTGTCCTGGAAGTGCCTGTGGATTCGCTGGGCATGTGCACGCTTTGCCTCTCTTATGGCCCCGGACAGTTTGGCCCTTGCTGTTGTTAGGGCTGCCTTGTCACCTGCTCTGCAGGAGGAGTCACGGGTCCTCAGCAGCGCACGCACCTCCGTGGCCATCCTTGGCTTCTGGTTAGTGCCTGTAGTGATGGTCTTGGCCACAGTGACATCATCAATGCACTTGCTGATGTAGCGAGTCACTGATGCTGTGTACTCCTCTAAGTTGTTAGAGTCACCATCGGTTGCAGCCTCTCTGAACATGTGCCAGTAAGTCTGCTCAAAGCAGTCTTGAAGAGCAGAAATGACTCCTGCTGGCCAGGTTTTCACCTGCTTCTGAACTGGTCTGTTTAATCTGCTTTTTGTTTGGTTTAGTTGGTTACTTTTCAGTCAGTTACGTCTGTTACATCTTTATTGTGTCTTAATATAAGCCGGGAGCAGAAGATGGCGGCGTGACGTAGCTCGCAGCGGCCACTCGGGTGATAATATCTGTTACCTGTCAAGTAGGGTGTCGTGCACAATCCTGATTTGATGGAGACAGACGTGAGAGGACGGAGGAACATCTGGTGTAACTTCAGGAATGCCTGTTTCGCTGCCGCTGCTACTGTGTGATCCAGAATCTCCGGAGGGGAAGGCCCCGAGTCCTCGGCTTTGCTTGTTGCTCAGCGGCCGGGGTGGGGTCGAAGCACTCGGCAGAGGATGGTGCTCGGTGCTCGGTGTCGGAGGCTCGAAGTTTTCAGACAGACTCAGAGCCCGCAGCGGTTGGGTGCTTCCAATGGTGCTGCATAGGCAAGTTTGCGGCATTTGGAGGTTCATGGCAGGGAGAGTTTCGCCCTTCTACCGTCTGCATGAGATGATGGGGCTATCGGGACTTGAGAATTTTTTTTATCGTGCCCATGGTCTGCTCTTTAACAAATTACGGTATTGCTTTGCACTGTCGTAACTATATGTTATAATTATGTGGTTTTGTCAGTTTTAGTCTTGGTTTGTCCTATGTATCTGTGATATCATCCTGGAGGAACATTGTATCATTTTTAATGCATGCATTTCTAAATGACAATAAACGAGGATGGAGCGTCCTCATAATCTAATCTAATCTAATATGTTACTTTGATACTTGTTCCCCCATATAATTAGTTTAGGGACGACTCATTTCATACTGGCCATACGAAATTTGAGTTGAAAGTTGGCAAAAATTTGGGCAACTTTATTTCTGGATATGAGATGCCCACATTTCAGAGGGAATTGAACATTTGGGGAGCAATTCTTGTAGATTTACTGCTCCCCCCCCCCCGCCAAATATCCAGTGATTAATCAGGAATGAGTACATTTGTATCTCCCTGCATTACAGAATGGCAAAGTGGTGGATGCTAATTTGTCATGGGAGATCCTGTTATACATTCCTGTGGATGGCATTTGAATTTCAACACTGGACCAACAGGTCAGATTGCTGAATCTGCATGAAGACTGCTTACAACATCATGGAAGGGATGCCACTGATATCAATCCCTTTGACAAGGAAAAGATGGTGGGGGAATTATCTGGCTTCTCGGGATTTGGTATTCTGTTTTCAGGGAGTTGGGAGGGAGTAGTCTTCTGCCAAATCCTGACCCAGAGTATGGAAACAGCCTTAAGAGACATGAACCTCAATAACCCTGGTGTGAGTACTTTAAGGGCTGGTATTTCCCTATGTACCATTTGTATAAATGAAAAGTCCTGACTCCCAGTGATATCCCAACATGACAGTGTTCATGCAGGTGGTATGTTGAGTACAGATACAAGAGGCAAGGTGGATGGTGAGTGTGAGCATGAACAGTATCCTGGGATAGATGCATCTATGCCAAATAGTGTTGTGGGGCTGGGCACTTGCTGGCAGCTGAATGACACTTACTGGATATGCTGTTTCTAGGCCTAGCCATTATTCCCATAAGGTGGTGAAGTTGAGACGTGGTGCTGTATGTACACCAGCCCAGTGCCCTGAATGGACACTTTGTCCTTGCTGGATGGTAAGAGGGCAATTACAAAGGAAGGATGTTTCAAATGATAGCCTTTCTCTACATGGTATGGCCAGACTGTCCCGGGAACTGATTTTGATGGCCTTGGATTACTGGCTCACAAAGGAAGGTGGCACTGGTACTGTTATTAGTCAAGAATGCTGCACCTACATTCCTGATGGGTCAGGTAATGTCACTCACCTGCTTGATCATATCTAAGGGTCAGTGTATAAGATCAAGTGGGGTGCCAGGTCATTGACAATTACACTCCAGGCTGGGGCTGGTGGCCTTTTGGGTCACAGAGAGCCTGGTGGACTACTGTGGTACACTGGGAGGTGATTATTGGGTTTACAGTACTGGGAATTGTAGTCTTGTGATCTATGTATAACTTAGTTGGGAGTTCATGAGGGTCATACTAGCCACGTTTGCAACTTTTGAAGGGTGGAGTGTCCTGTGGGGGCATGGCTTATTCTAATTGTCAAAAGGTGCTTTTTTTTGTGATTAGTTAGTTTAGAGCTGCAGCTGGTTTCCACATTTGAAAACTGCCTGGAGTCCTATTTCAAATATTCTGGATATACAAATAGCACATGGAAGGGACTTGCTCTCTTCTTCCTTTGTAAAGGCAAGACCATTGGGAAGTTATGCTCTGCTCGCACTTTTAACTAAGTATGTTTGTTTAGTATTCAGCTTTGTCCTGTCTGTTATCTGGGGAACATGAATGTTTGGTCCAGTTTTTACTGTTTGGAAATAAATGATGAATATACTGTACCTATTCAAAGTCAGTGCATTTCCAGTCTCACTTGCCAGACCCGCAATATTACAATCACCTATTGATGAAGGCAAAAGCAATGAAGCTTTGCTGGAGGCCACCAATGGCGGCAGGATCCAGACACAATGGGTGACACTCTGCTTCAGTGGGCAACGTTACACACAGTACTTCGTCCTAGCTAAAGTGGTTAAACCTCTGCTCAGTGCAAATTTCCTGTGTGCCCAAGGATGATTAGTCAATCTTAAAGAACTGCTGGCTTGTGCATGTCATGGACATTGGGTCATTAACCTGTTGTCCGAGTAACTTCATCACAATGACTCTGTCAAGCGCATGCACCACCACGTGTGAATTTACTCGACTGCTGGGTGAATTCCCAAACCTCTCCAGGCCCATGTTCTCCACTACAGTTGCAAAACACCGGGTCAAGCACCATATACCCACAACTGGCCCGCCATTCCATACCCACGCGCATAGACTAGACCCTGAAAAGCTGGCAACCATGAAAGCTGACTTTGCCAATATGGAAAGACTTGGCATTGTACACGGTTGAATAGCCCCAGGGTTTTGCTTCTCCATTTGGACCCTCAATCCGGTGGTGGTTGCCGCCCATGTGACAACTGCCGAAACATTAATGAGGCCACGACCCCTGATCATCACCTGGTCCCACACATCCAAGATTTTTCAGCACGTTTAGCAGAGGTGGTGAGTGCGGGTAGCCTGGGGGATGGGAAGCAAGCTGATGTTTGACTCCATTTCATCAATCAAAGCTTCCATTGTGCACCAATTAAAGTGACGAGGGAGAGTGAAATATCCGGGTAAATGTGGAATGTGAGCACCGGCTGTCTGTCTTCTGATTGACGAGGATCGCTCTGGTATGCTACTGGAGAGAGGAGAGCCCGCTGCTCTGCCAGGAGAACGTTGCCCAGGTTTTCTGCATTTTGGATGTGGACTTGGACAACAGCCTTTTTGCAGTCTTGTAGTGTTTTTATATTCTGTGTTTTCTGCCTAATATTTCTCTTTTTTTTCTCTCTGTGCAATGGCAGGTGGATGTAGGGGGTCAATACGCCTGCTCCATTTTGTTCATTTTTTGTGTGGGAGGGGAATTTGGGGTTTGATGAATCTGTTCTGATTTTGTTTGTGTTTTGGATGGGAGGAGGGATTTGGGTGTTGGTGTGCCTGTTCCATTTTTGTTCACTTTTTTCTGCAGGGAGGGGATTTGTGAGTTGATGATCCTGCTACCTTTTTTTTCTTGGTTTCATGACTACCTGGAGAAGAAGAATTTCAGAGTTGTACACTTTGATAATAAATGAACATTTGAACATTTGAAAGTCGTATTCTTCCAAAGTCAGTCCAGGCTTGGAGGACATTTCCAAAATGGTTGTGATAAACCATTTTGGCAGTTTTAAGTTGCTATGTAGACCATCTAGGCTGAAAAAATGCAGCAGAGCATTTCCAATGGTTGATCGTGTCTTTATTAAAAGACTTAGTTTCTATTTTTTTGTTTACCCGGATGACACATGTCACGGTGCATCCAAATCCGCATATGTATCCCATTTCCATACACTTTCCAAGCACTTAAACCAACACGGATAGATTATTAACACAGCTAAATGCCAGTCTGGGTTGTCTACCATGGACTTCCTTGGCCATCGTATCTTTGCAGGAAGTGCTAAACTCCTGCCATCAAAAGTAGCACTGCTTTGGTTTTCCACGGCCCACACTACTCAAACACCAAAGGAGTTTTTTTAGGTATGGTGAATTTCTATCAGCCCTTCATTCAACAAGCTGCTGAACTTATGCTCCTCCTGTATAGTACATTTGAAGGCAATATCCCATCACTTGACTGGTCAGTGGACATGACAAGGGCATTTGATGATGTCAAACATAATCAGTTGGTTTGACACGTGTGGCATCTGCTCACCTGCTTCAGCCAGCAGCTCCAACCCCGCAAAAGGAAGTCCAACATGTTTATCATGAGACTCTCAGTCTCTATCTGGCTGTCCACCATTTTCATTTTCTTCTGGAGGGTCGCCATTTCACAGCATTCATTGACCACAAATTCCTTGCGCACGTGATGGCCAAAATATCAGACCCTTGGTCTGCATGACTGCAACAGTACCTGGCCCACATATCCGAGTTCACAACTGATATATGGCACATCAAGGGGGAAAATAATGTCATGGCTGATTACCTCTCATGGCTAGCCATTGAGGCCATACACAGAGGGGTTGACTATGCCTTCATGGTAGCTGACCAAGCTCCTGACCCATAGGTCCAGTCTTATGGAACAGCGGATAGCTGACATTAAATTTGGGGAACTGGGGGTTTCTCTGCTGTGCGATATCTCAACCAGTCGCCCTTACCCCATCATGCCCATAAACTGCTGGTGGGCTGTTTTTGACTCCATTCATGGCATCCAGACTAAAAACCCTCACAGAAACTAGTTTAACTGAAGTATGTTCAGCACGGCCTGAGGTGCGTAACTGGTCTTCAGCCTGTGTTGTGTGCCAGCAGGCAACAATTAACCACTATGATCAGATGCTATTGCCACTATCCTCAGTAAATTCAATTCCTTTGCACCTATTCCTACTTTCCATCATGGTGTACAGCAATCTTGGGTTCCTGTTGACCTTAATTCCACTTCCTTTGTTTTTGTGCACTTTGGAAGGGAGAGAAAAGAGTTTTATTATAGATAGGAATAAATCTGAATGTACTTTGGTAGATTGCCGTAAACTTGCCAAGCAAGATTTCGATAATTTTGCTATAATGTCCCTGCTGTCACGACATGATCGGTAGCTTATCAACACATCTCTGGACAAACCAGATGCTTTGTTATTTCTCCACACGTGGAACATAGGACCCGAGTTGGGTGGCTCACTTGAACTATAGACAGGCTCGTTATGCTGGATTTAGTGAATTCTGGGGGACCTGTAAAGGGCAATGTAATTAGTGGAAACAAAGAATTCATAACCACCGACATTGAGTTGGAGATCACTTTAAGAAGATGGTTTGATATGATGATGTAATTACCATTAAGACCATCAGATCTCGGAGAAGTAAGCTATTCGACCCATCGAATCTGCTCTGCCATTCAATCATGGCTGATCCAGTTTTTGCAGTTATCCCAACTCCCCTGCCTTCTTCCCATACCCTTTGATGCCCTGGCCAATCAAGAACCTATCTATCTCTGCCTTAATGCACCCAAAGACTTGGCCTCCACAGCTGCTCATGGCAGCAAATTCCACAGATTTACCACCCTCTGATAAAGTATTTTCTTCGCATCATTGTTCTAAACGGATGTCCCTCAATCCTGAAGTCATGCCCTCTTGTCCTAGACTCCCCTACCATGGGAAATAACTTTGCCATATCTCATCTATACAGGCCTTTTAACATTTGGAATCCTTCTATGAGATCCCCCCTCATTCTCCTGAACTCCAGGGAATACATTGCAAGAGCTGCCAGACGTTCCTCATACTGTTACCCTTTCATTCCTGGAATCATTCTCGTGAATCTTCTCTGAATCCTCTCCAACGTCAGTAGATCCTTTCTAAATTAAGGAGCCCAAAACTGCACACAATACTCCAGGTGTGGTCTCACATGTGCCTTATAGAACCTCAACATCATATCCATGCTCTTATCTTGTATACCTCTAGAAATAAATGCCAACATTGCATTCACCTTCTTCATCACCAACTCAACCTGGAGGTTAACTTTTAGAGTATCCTGCACAAGGACTCCCAATTACATAAAGTACTTTTACCGCACTAACTGTTCAGTGTTAGGAGTACAATAAATGAGTTGTTACGGTCCTTTAATCACCAACCCCCCGCCACTCTATGTTGGGGGAGAGTTTGCTGCCGATTCTTGAGTCAGAAAATCTGAGAATAGAAGTGACTCACCAGCCTGTGATATCATAACAGCGAGCGGTTTGTTTGTTGGTCTCCCCTCTCACTGTGGAAAAGGGGCGACACCTCTCTGTCCCTTGTTACTGAGAGGGAGAGGGAGAGAGAGAGAAAGAGTGAGAGAGAGAGAGAGTGAGAGGGAGAGAGTATGAGAGACAGAAGGAGAGAGGGAGAGAGAGTGAGAGAGAGGGAGAGAGGGAGAGAGAGAGAGGGAGAGAGCCTGCAGTATGTCAAATTGTCAGGTGAACAACAGTTTTTGTTGGACTGCAGATCATCGGCTCACTTGGGGACTTTGTTTGGTGGGTGATGGACGCTAATGCTTCCTGCTGAAGTAAGGAGGAGAAGGGTTTATGCTTTGCTGCTTCCTGTATGTGGGGACGGGAGGGAGTGTTGGGGTTCGAACATTTTTCTGTTAGTGATTCTTTGGAATTCTCTTCTGTTTTTGTGATGTCAACAAAGAGTAAGAATTTCCGGTTGTATAC
Organism: Mobula hypostoma; assembly: GCF_963921235.1. Taxonomy (NCBI): domain Eukaryota; kingdom Metazoa; phylum Chordata; class Chondrichthyes; order Myliobatiformes; family Myliobatidae; genus Mobula; species Mobula hypostoma. Next base: position 56,306,838 of record NC_086106.1, on the reverse strand, counting down.
TGAATACATTCCTTGATATTAATTGGAACCACTGAACTATTGAGAATAGAAGTTGAAATGTTCAAGTACTGGTTGCCAGTGTGCCAAAAGCCTTCTTCACCATCCTGTTTACCAACCATGTCAGGTTCAGGAATCCATGTTTTTTGACTCCTCTGTCCCTCTGTACAAAACCATTGGGAGTTTTGGTCACAATGCTGGAGGGAAAAAATGCCATTAAACATGAAAGAATGCAGAGGAAATTGATGAGGGAATTGCTGGGAGTAGAGAACTCAGTTATGGAGAGTGCTTCAACGGGGTGGAACTATATTCATTGTAGAACAGGAGAATAAGGGGTAATCTTACAAAGGTGCATAAAATTATGAGGGGCATTGATAGGGAGAATGTGTAGTCCTTTCCCTGGGCTGATGAATCAAGATTTAGAGGGCAGATGTTTAAGTTGAGAGGGAAGGGTTTTTATAGGAGCCAGAAGGCATCTTTTTCACCCAGAGAATGGATAGTATATGGAATGAGCTGCCAGAGGAAGTGGTTGAGGCAGGTATATTATCTACATCTAACATGTGAATGGACTGTTACATTGATCAGAAAGGACTGGAGGGATATGGGCCAGGTATGGCCAATGTGACTAGCTTCGATGGAATCTTGTTTGACATGAACCAATTGGGCTCAAGGATGTGTTTGTTGGACCCGGAAAGGCCGTTGCAATTAAGCATCTTACTGAAAGGCTTCAAGGAATTGTACAACATGGAAAGTCTCAATCTTCCATGGTCGCTTTCTCTGGAGCAACTGAGAGGAGAATTGATAAAATTTATAAACTGATGATCAATTTGGATAGAGTTGGCATCCACATCGTTTCCCCAGGACAGAAACGTTGAATACATTAGGGCATTACTTACATAAGGTAAACAAGGAAATTTCAAAGGAGCCATGTGGGGAATTGTTTTTTTGAATCCATGAAGAATGGTGGTTTTAGGTACAGACACAAACTGTAGAGGAGTAAGGAGAGAGAATTTTGGATGAAAGGTATCGCTCCCTGGATAGCTGATGTTGATCCAATGGGTTGAAAATACTCCAATGCTGTGAACCTTTCTTTCCACAGATGCTGCTTCCCCCATCAAGTTTTTCCAGCATTGGACGTGTGTCATAGATTTCATGTAGATCTTTAGCTGATCCCAGTGTTCCTTTACTCATGGAGTCTCAGTGAACCAGGATTACAAACTGAAGAACTGCTGTCAGTTAGATTCTATCAGCACATTATGAATGGCTCCAGACAGTGGCTTTGCCTAACAACTGTACTTTTTTATTAAATGCAGAGTTCAAACGACTTAGAGATTCATTAAATAGTTCAGATAATTGCTTAGTACCTTGGTCTCATAATCTTTAAATTAATTAACTCCTAGTTAATCAACTCCTTTCACAATTTCCAAAACTCAGTCCTCATATTTTGATATTACCTGCTCTTGGTGACCCTATCTGTGGTTTGACTTGGTGAGTTCTTCACTGAGTTCCTGGTTCAGCGTCTCAAATGGTCAGTGTCCACAGTCGTCAGTGCTGTCTGTCATCTCTCAGGACACTTTTTGTACATTTCTTTGCATTACCTTCCTGACACTGCGTCATCTTTATAGCAGATTACAGGGCTGAAAATCCAATCCTTACCCATACAAGTATGTGTTTCTGTAACTCCTTCAAAGTCCCTGTTGAGGTTACTCCACAATTATCTTATCCATTGGTTCTTTAATTATTTTTGCCATTTATGTTTTCTACATTTATCAGGTTGTTCCTTTCATAGGAATTCTGTTTCTAGATCAATCTCATCAGCTTGCGCTGTCCTCTGGATTAGTTCACAGGACCATAAAGCTGTTTGATTTACTGTATGTTCATACTTTGACAGTTGCAAGGTTTGTGTCTCTCTGTCCGCCTCTCTCTTGCTCTGGACTTGGAGTGAAAGGCACAAGAGTTTAAAAGAGACTTGTCTCAGGACTTCCTGCCGAGTTTAATTGACCAGGAGCTTAAAAGAGGCAATATACATATTGCTCGTTAATTGATTTACTAATTCAGCTTATTAACTGTAGTGAATAAAAAATGTTGGGATGGAGCAGATCTATCACTGTGGAGTGTTGGAGTAGGCCCCTCATGGTTATTTTACCTTCAGCTCTCTGATCATTTCCGGTTCATTGCACAGCACCCAATCCAGAATATGTGATCTCCTAGTGGGCCCAACCATGTGCTGTTCTCAAAAGCCATCTCATAGGCAATCTAGAAATCCCCCCACAAACCTGATTTTCCCAATCTACCTCAGTATTGAAATCTCGCCATGACTATTGCAACATTGTTGATCACATCCTAACTGCTGGTTGGCGTCTGTGTACTTTTACTCTGGTAGTTCCTTACATCTACCCACAATAATCCAATGCCTTCTGACTCTATGTCACCTCCAAAGGATTTCAATTCTTTATTTTTACCAAAAGAGCCAGCCCACCCTTCTGCGTACAAATGTGTCCTTTTGTATCCTTTGACATTAAGCTTCCAGCTATAATCTACTTTCAGCAACACTTCAGCGATGCACACAAAGCCGTAAATGCCAATTTGTAACTGTGCTACTAGTTTGCCAACCTTATTCTGCATAGTGTGTGCATTCAGATAGAACACCTTCAGCTCTGTATTCACATTTTGGATTTTGTTCACCAACTCCCCTCTGGTAGGTTGTCTCCTTCCATAGTATCTAAAGTGGAATACCTATTATTGAGGGGAATGGCCATAGGTGTCCTCTGCACCGCCTGTGCATTTGCCTTCCTTCTCTTATCACTTACCCAGTTACCTGTAACCTGCCGCCTAGGGTTGACTACCTCCCTGTAGTTCTTATCTGTCACCTTCTTATCGTCCTATATGAGCTGAAGGTTGTTGAGCTGCAGCTCCAGTTCATTAATACATTCCCTCAGGAGCTGTATCTCAGTGCACCTGGTGTAAATGTGTTCATTTTTGTGACCAGGCTCCTGGAATTCCTATATCTCACACACAGTATAAAACACTTCCCCTGGAGCTGGTCTCAGCACACTACTATGCTTAATCTAACAGATGAGGATTGAACAATTAAGATCAAAAGGAGAAACTTACAAGATGCTTTATCTCGCTCAAGCCTGAACTCACTCAATCCTAATGAGCTAAAGCCACTCTAAACACTGGTACACTCCAAAGATTGGCCGCTCGAAAAATGGCTTGCATTTGTGTTATTTTTATTCACGCTTTCTAAAGAATCCTGCTCGGTGATTGCTCACAGTCCAACTCCAAGAAACTGCCATGAAACTGTGCTTTTTAAATCTTGATTACAGAAACATAGAAACATAGAAAACCTACAAAACCTAGACATTACTAGGCTTACCCATAGACCTCTATTTTTATTTAAGTTCCATGTACCTATCCAAAAATCTCTTAAAAGACTCTATTGTATCCGCCTCCACCACCGTTGCCGACAGCCCATTCCACGCACTCACCACTCTGCGTAAAAAACCTACTCCTGACATCTTCTCTGTATCTACTCCCCAGCACCTTAAACCTGTGTCCGTTTGTGGCAACCATTTCAGCCCTGGGGAAAAGCCTCTGACTATCCACATGATCAATGCCTCTCATCATCTTATACACCTCTATCAGGTCACCTCTCATCCTCTGTCGCTCCAAGGAGAAAAGGCCGAGTTCAAGCAACCAGTTTTCATAAGGCATGCTCCCCAATCCAGGCAACATCCTTGTAAGTCTCCTCTGCACACTTTCTATGGTTTCCACATCCTTCCTGTAGTAAGGCGACCAGAACTGAGCACAGTATTCCAAGTGGGGTCTGACCAGGGTCCTATGTATCTGCAACATTACCTCTCGGCTCCTAAATTCAATTCCACGATTGATGAAGGCCAATACACCGTATGCCTTCTTAACCACAGAGTCAACCTGCGCAGCTGCTCTGAACGTCCTTTGGACTCGGACCCAAAGATCCCTCTGATCCTCCACACTGCCAAGAGTCTTACCATTAATACTATATTCTGCCATCATACTTGACCTATCAAAAATGAACAACATCACCATTATCTGGGTTGAACTCCATCTGTCACTTCTCAGCCCAGCTTTGCATCCTATCAATGTCCCGCTGTAACCTCTGGCTGCCCTCCACACTATCCACAACACCCCCAACCTTTGTGTCATCAACAAACTTATTAACCCATTCCTCCACTTCCTCATCCAGGTCATTTATAAAAGTCACGAAGAGTAAGGGTCCCAGAACAGATCCCTGAGGCACACCACTGGTTTACCAAACTCCTTGCAGAATATGACCTGCCTACAACCACTCTTTGCCTTCTGCAGGCAGGCCAGTTCTGGATCCACAAAATAATGATCTCTTGGATCCCATGCCTCCTTATTTTCTCAATAAGCCTTGTACGGGGTACTTTAACAAATGTCTTGCTGAATTCCATATACACTATATCTACTACTCTTCCTTCATCAATGTGTTTAGTCATGTCCTCAAGAAATTCAATCAGGCTTGTAAGGCACAACCTGCCCTTGACATGGCCGTGCTGACTATTACTAATCATATTATACATCTCAAAATGTTCATAAATCCTGCCTCTCAGGATCTTCTCCGTCAGCTTACCAACCACTGAAGTAAGACTCACTCATCTATAATTTCTTGGGCTATGTCTACTCACTTTCTTGAATAAAGGAACAATATCCACAACTCTGCAATCCTCCAGAAACTCTGCCGTCCCCATTGATGATGTAAAGATAATCGCTAGAGGCTCAGCAATCTCCTCCCTCGCCTTCCACAGTAGCCCAGGGTACATCTCATCTGGTCCCGGCGATTTATACAACTTGATGCTTTCCAAAAGCTTCAGCACATCCTCTTTCTTAATAACTACATGCTCAAGCTTTTCAGTTTGTTGCAAGTGATCATTACAATCACAAAGATCCTTTTCCATAGTGAATACTGAAGTAAAATTTTCATTAAGTACCTCTGCTATTTCCTCCGGTTCCATACGCACTTTCCCACTGTCACACTTGATTGGTCCTATACTTTCATGTCTTAACCTCTTGCTCTTCACATACTTGTAGAATGCTTTGGGGTTTTCCTTAATCCTGATCGCCAAGGCCTTCTCATGACCCGTTCTGTCTCCTAATTTCATTCTTAAGCTCCTTCCAGTTAGCCTTATAATATTCTAGATCTCTAACATTACCTAGCTCTCTGAACCTTTTGTAAGCTTTTCTTTTCTTCTTGACTAGATTTATTACAGCCTTTGTACACCACGGTTCCTGTACCCTACCATAAATTCCCTGTCTCATTGGAACGTACCTGAGCAAAACTCCACATAAATATCCCCTGAACATTTGCCACTTTTCTTTTATACTTTTCCCTGAGATCATCAGTTCCCAAGTCATGATTCCAAGTTACTGCCTGATAGCTTCATATGTCCCCTTACTCCAATTAAACACTTTCCTAACTTGTCTGATCTATCCCTCTCAAATGCTATGGTAAGGGAGATAGAATTGTGATCACTATCTCCAAAATGCGCTCCCACTGAGAGACCAGACACCTGACCAGGTTCATTTCCCTATCCAGATCAAGTTCAGCCCCTGCTTGTGTAGGCTTATCAACATGCTGTGTCTGGAAACCTTTTACTTATCTACATATTCTGTCAGGAAATTAAAATCTCCCACCACAACAACCCCGTTTTTATTGCACCTTTCCAGAATCTGTCTCCCTATCTGCTCTTTGATGTCCCCGTTACTATTGGGTAGCTTATAAAAAACACCCAGTAGAGTTACTGACCCATTCCTGTTCCTAACTTCCACCCACAGACACTCAGTAGAAAATCCTTCCATGACTTCCTCCTTTTCTGTGGTCGTGACACTATCTCTGATCAGCAGTGCCATGCACCCACCTCTTTTCCTTCCCTCTCTGTCCTCCCTGATTCATCCAAAGCCTCACACTCTAAGTAACCATTCCTGCCCTTGAGCCATCCAAGTCTATGTAATGGCCACAACATCATAGCTCCAAATACTGATCCACGCTCTGAGCTCATCCACTTTGTTCATGATACTCCTTGTATTAAAATAGACACATCACTAACCATCAGTCTGAATGCATCCCTTCTCTATCACCAGCCTATCCTCCCTCTCACACTGCCTACAAGCGTTCTCTATTTTGAGCCAACCACCCTTTCCTCCGTCTCTTCAGTTTGGTTCTCACCACCCAGCAATTCTAGTTTAAACTCTCCCCAGTCGCACTGGACGTGCTTGAAAGGGAATGAAATGAATGGGAATGGGAATGCAAATGCAGGGGACAGATTGCAAGTCAGCAAGCCACAGTGAAAGTGTTAAAATATGATGCAGTTTTTCTTTGTAATGAAGGCTGGCACTGAGAAGTAGATGTTTAGTAATATAGATCAGATTTAAAAGGAAATAGACCTGCTTGGTGATTGGTTGAAGTCCAAATTATCCAACAAGTATTGGTTGTACTGCACTGTAAAAGAGGGTACTAATATCCTAGCAGAGAAATGTGGTTTTCCATCAGGGAGGGTTTAAACTGGATTGGTGGGGGGAGGGGTGCTCGAGAGTGTGAAGTGTGATGACATGGGTATGTGCAGAAAGAAAATGTGAAAGGGTCTGAGCAAAACAACAGGAACATCTTTCTGATCACAAAAAGCCAGAGGGAGAAAAGGCAATCATCCCACAACTGGGTGACCACGTCATGTTACGAGAGCTGCCAGGAATAGCAGGATTAGCTCCCAGCTGGATAGGACAACTGTTGGCCTTGCTAACAAATGATTCCTGTGTCATTGTACAGGATCTTGTTCAGTGTTCATAGTATCCTTCTTCTCACCCACACAGGCAACCCAAGAGATCAAGTCCACCCAATCACATTGGCTCAGGTCTACAAACACAGGCCCCAAAGTTTCTGTCTTTGTCCCACTCAGATTGCCAAATTGAGATCTAGGGTGGTGCTACAGGGTGCTGGATTGCCAGAGGTTTCAACTTTGAGAAGATATGTTAAATTGGGGTCCAGACAATGCTCTTGGGAAAGAACCCACTACGCGACTGTGAGCCGATTCTCCCAATAAATATCCCTCTTACTGATCTCAAGTCTGCTTTGAACAACAGCACGAACTTTAAGAACCATTTGTGGAGTTGCGATCCGCAATGCCCTGCATGTCTGGGCAGGAGTCACCAATTCTCACGCCTCCCTCCCACCCATCCCGAAAGCTAGGCTCTCACTGTGATTGTCTCCAGCCGCAAACACCTTGAACAACGGGAGTAGTTGCTCCCCCTCCCCGCTCAGCTCAAAAAGATTGAACAGGAAGTGCGATTTAGTTGGGTATAGTCTGTTATCGCTGCCAGCACTGGTGTGAATCTACTCCACCCCCAGCACGCTCTCTCAAAACTGATGTTTCCGTCCTTAGAAACGTCCTCAGACAGCTGGTTTCTTGGTTCGCTCCACCCAAGGTTGTGTTTCACCGACATGTTAACTCAATCTCTCAATTCCAGGTTATAACACAACTTGGCCCAACCCCGTTAGCCTCCTTGGCTCCCTTTGCACACAAGAGAAAATCTGTGGATGCTGGAAATCCAAGCAACACACACAAAATGCTGGAGGAACATAGCAGGCCAGGCAGCATCTATGGAAAAGAAGTAAGTCTACGTTTCGGGCTGAGACCCTGCAGCAGGATTGGAGATTTTTTAAAAATGATTAGAGTTAAAAGGTGGGAGAGGGGAAGGAGAAACACAAGGTGATAAGTGAAACCGGGAGGGGCTGGGTGAAGTGAAGAGCTGGGAAGTTGATAGTAGAAAGAGATACAGGGCTGGAGAACGGGGAGTCTGATGAGATAAGACAGAAGGCCAAGGAAGAAAGACAAGGGGGATAAGCACCGGAGGGAGGTGATGGCAGCCAAGGAGATAAGTTGGGAGAGGGAAAAGGGGATGTGGAATAGTGAAGGGGGACATAAACAGGTTTGAAAAATTGATGTCCATGCCATCAGGTTGGAGGCTACCTAGACAGTATATAAGGTGTTGTTTCTCCAGTCTGAGTGTGGCTTCATTACAATAGTGGAGAAGGTCATGGATAGACGTATCGGACTGGCAATGAAAAGTGAAATTATAATGGGTGGCCACCGGGAGATCCCCTTTTTTTAAAGCAGATGGAGCGTAGGTGAAGCGATCTCCCAATCTACGTCGGCTCTCGCCTGTATACATGAGGCCACACCGAGAGCACCGGATGCAGTATACGACCCCAACAGGCTCAATGGTGAGATGTTGCTTCACCGGGAAGGACTGTTTGGGGCCCTGAATGGTATTGAGGGAGGAGGTGCTGGGGCGGGTGTATCACTTGCTCCACTTGCAAGGATAAGTTCCAAGAGGGAGAGACGAAAAGACAAAGGAGTCGTGTAGGCAGCGATCCCTGCGGAAAGCAGAACGTTGGGGGTGAGAGAAAGATGTGCTTGGTGGTGTGACCCCATTGGGGATGATGCTTGGTGGTGGGATACCGTTGGAGATGGAGGGCTTGTTCGGCTTCCTGTCCCAGTATGTGTCTATCATTCTCACAGAACCCTGAAGTGGGGCTTCCCCGTTTTCCCCATTCAGGAAGGGTCCTCCCGGGGTCCGAAATCAGTGACTCACTCCACCGCAGAGCGAAGCCATTCTTTGCCTCAGTCTGCTCAAGAACGCTGAACCCTAACCATAACCACGTGCCTTTCACTGCTTGCTGACAACTCTGTGCGTTTTGTTGGGTCAGAACGACGGACAGTCAAAAGCTAACCACATTGTTCCGGGACTGGAGGGAGGCGCATGAGGAGAGAGGATGGCAGTGGCCTCAGTGAGTTCGAGGGGATTTGCAGCATCCAACAGTTCCACAGACCACGCCGCTAACGCTGCTTGATTTCTTTATTCTGATGGATTAAATTTCCCAAGATGGCATTGAATTATAGACCAGTTATCCTGACATCAGTGATGGGGAAGATGCTGGAGTCAATTATAAAAAATGAAATAGCAGCACATTTTGGTTAGCAGTGACGGGATCGGTCCGAGTCAGCATAGATTTACGAAGGGGAAATCATGCTTGACTAATATTCTGGAATTTTTGGAGGATGTAACTATGAATTTGGACAAGGGAGAGCCAGTGGCTGTAGTGTACCTAGACTTTCAGAAAGCCTTTCATAAGGTCCCGCATAGGAGATTAGTGCGCAAAATTGGAGCACATGTTATTGGGGGTGGTGTACTGAGGTGGATGGAAAATTGGTTGGCAGACAGGAAACAAAGGGTAGAGATTAATGGGTCCTTTTCAGAATGGCAGGCAGTGACTAGTGGGGTACCGCAAGGCTCGGTGCTGGGACCGCAGCTATTTACAATATCCATTAATGATTTAGATGAAAGGATTAAAAGTAACATTAGCAAATTTGCAGATGACACAAAGCTGGGTGACAGTGAGAAATGTGAGGAGGATGTTATGAGAATTCAGGGTGACTTGGACAGGTTGGGTGAGTGGGCAGGTGCATTGCAGATGCAGTTTAATGTGGATAAATGTAAGGTTATCCACTTTGGTGGCAAGAACAGAAAGGCAGATTACTATCTGAATGGTGTCAAGTTAGGAAAAGGGGAAGTACAACGAGATCTAGGTGTCCTTGTTCATCAGTCACTGAAAGCAAGCATGCAGGTACAGCAGGCAGTGAAGAAAGCTAATGGCATGTTGGCCTTCATAACAAGGGGAATTGAGTATAGGAGGAAAGAGTTCCTTCTGCAGTTGTACAGGGCCCTGGTGAGACCACACCTGGAATATTGTGTTCAGTTTTGGTCTCCAAATTTGAGGAAGGACATTCTTGTTATCGAAGGAGTGCAGAGTAGGTTCACGAGATTAATTCCCGGGATGATGGGATTGTCATATGTTGAAAGATTGAAGTGACTGGGCTTGTATACACTGGAATTAGAAGCATGACAGGGGATCTGATTGAAACTTAGAAGATTATTAAGGGATTGGACATGCGAGGAGCAGGAAACATGTTCCCGATATTGGGGGAGTCCAGAACCACAGGCCACAGTTTAAGAATAAGGGGTAGGCCATTCAGAACAGAGTTGAGGAAAACTTTTTCACCCAGATAGTTGTGGATTGTAGAATGCTCTGCCTCAGAAGACAGTGGAGGCCAATACTCTGGATGCTTTCAAGAAAAAGTTAGATAGAGCTCTTAAAGATAGCGGAGTCAAGGGATATGGGGAGAAGGCAGGAATAGGGTACATAGTGGATGATCAGCCATGATCACAGTGAATGGCGGTGCTGGCTCAAAGGGCCGAATGGCCTACTTCTGCACCTATTGTCAATTGGATTTGAATGTGGGTCTCCCAGATTAACTGCTCAGATCTCCGGAGAGCAGGCAATAACATTATGTCTGCCACTCCTGTTCTCTGAGCTGACATTCTCTGTAACTGCAGACGTCCCTTGTTGATTAGATGTGCCCTTTGCTACTCCACAGCTTACACGATTTCCTGGGGAGGGGGGGGAATGCACATCTCCAAAACCAAATCCCCATCCCAACTGGTCATGAATACCACCAACATAGAAACATAGAAACATAGAAAATAGGTGCAGGAGTAGGTCATTCAGCCCTTCGAGCCTGCACCGCCATTCAGTATGATCATGGCTGATCATCCAACTCAGAACCCTGTACCTGCCTTCCCTCCATACCCCCGATCCCTTTAGCCACAAGGGCCATATCTAACTCCCTCTTAAATATAGCCAATGAACTGGCCTCAACTGTTTCCTGTGGCAGAGAATTCCACAGATTCACCACTCTCTGTGTGAAGAAGTTTTTCCTCATCTGGGTCCTAAAAGGCTTCCCCTCTATCCTCAAACTGTGGCCCCTCGTTCTGGAGTTCCCCAACATCGGGAACAATCTTCCTGCATCTAGCCTGTCAAATCCCTTTAGGATTTTAAATGTTTCAATCAGATCCCCCCTCAATCTTCTAAATTCCAATGAGTATAAGCCTAGTTCATCCAGTCTTTCATCATATGAAAGTCCTGCCATCCCAGGAATCAATCTGGTGAACCTTCTTTGTACTCCCTCTATGGCAAGGATGTCTTTCCTCAGATTAGGGGACCAAAACTGCACACAATACTCCAGGTGTGGTCTCACCAAGGCCTTGTACAACTGCAGTAGTACCTCCCTGCTCCTGTACTCGAATCCTCTTGCTATAAATGCCAGCATACCATTCGCCTTTTTCACCGCCTGCTGTACCTGCATACCCACTTTCAATGACTGGTGTATAATGACACCCAGGTCTCGTTGCACCTCCCCTTTTCCTAATCGGCCACCATTCAGATAATAATCTGTTTTCCTGTTTTTGCCACCAAAGTGGATAACTTCACATTTATCCACATTAAATTGCATCTGCCATGAATTTGCCCACTCACCTAACCTATCCAAGTCACCCTGCATCCTCTTAGCATCCTCCTCACAGCTAACACTGCCGCCGAGATTCATGTCATCCGCAAACTTGGAGATGCTGCATTTATTTCCCTCATCCAAGTCATTAATATATATTGTAAACAACTGGGGTCCCAGCACTGAGCCTTGCGATACCCCACTCGTCACTGCCTGCAATTCTGAAAAGGTCCCATTTATTCCCACTCTTTGCTTCCTGTCTGCCAACCAGTTCTCTATCCACATCAATACCTTACCCCCAATACCGTGTGCTTTAATTTTGCACACTAATCTCCTGTGTGGGACCTTGTCAAAAGCCTTTTGAAAATCCAAATATACCACATCCACTGGTCTCCCCTATCCACTCTACTAGTTACATCCTCAAAAAATTCTATGAGATTCGTCAGACGTGATTTTCCTTTCACAAATCCATGCTGACTTTGTCCGATCATTTCACCGCTTTCCAAATGTGCTGTTATCACATCTTTGATAACTGACTCCAGCAGTTTCCCCACCACCGATGTTAGGCTAATTCCTATAATTCCCTGGTTTCTCTCTCCCTCCTTTTTTAAAAAGTGGGGTTACATTAGCCACCCTCCAATCCTCAGGAACTAGTCCAGAATCTAAAGAGTTTTGAAAAATTGTCACTAATGCATCCACTATTTCTTGGGCTACTTCCTTAAGCACTCTGGGATGCAGACCATCTGGCCCTGGGGATTTATCTGCCTTTAATCCCTTCAATTTACCTAACACCACTTCCCTACTAACATGTATTTCCCTCAGTTCCTCAATCTCACTGGACCCTCTGTCCCCTACTATTTCCGGAAGATTATTTATGTCCTCCTTAGTGAAGACAGAACCAAAGTAATTATTCAATTGTTCTGCCATGTCCTTGCTCCCCATAATCAATTCACCTGTTTCTGTCTGTAGGGGACCTACATTTGTCTTTACCAATCTTTTTCTTTTCACATATCTATGAAAGCTTTTACAGTCAATTTTTATGTTTCCTGCCAGTTTTCTTTCATAATCTTTTTTCCCCTTCCTAATTAAGCCCTTTGTCCTCCTGTGCTGAACTCTGAATTTCTCCCAGTCCTCAGGTGAGCCACTTTTTCTGGCTAATTTGTATGCTTCTTCTTTGGAATTGAACATTTGAAAAGCCAGACAGCTCCTTTCAGGTCATCACTTGTTCCAAGCTGCTCAATCTCCATTCGGGTCCCTGCTGTTCACAGACTGTGAACCGCTGTCACACTGAGCTGCTCTTAGCACCATCACATTATCACCAAACATTCAGAATTCAAGAGCACTCGGGCTGTGAACCCAAAGTACCTTACAGAACCAGTGAAGCGGGCGGGGAGAGTGAGACACACTTGATTGTGTGGAACTTTCCTTGCTCACTTATTTCTCTGGATCTGGGTTGAACGCGTATCATCATGACCGGATGGCGAATTGCAGTAACCATCAGTGAAAATGCTTGATTCAAGATGAAGCCGTGCCCTTTCCGAGAACGAGGAGGAACGAGGACAGGAATATTTTATTCACGGAGCTGAGGTCGAAGCTAGTGCAACAGAATGACAACAGCTTTCACAAAACCCAACTGTCTGAACACAGAAGTATTGAAAGGCAAAATTGAAATAACAGGTATGATGGTGCTTTCCTAACTTGTCTCTTCTATCCCCCTCCAATGCTGTGGTAAAGGAGATAGAATTGTGATCACTATCTCCAAAATGCTCTCCCACTGAGAGACCTGACACCTGACCAGGTTCATTTCCCAATACCAGATCAAGTACAGCCTCTCCTCTTGTAGGCTTATCTACATATTGTGTCTAGAAACTTTCCACTTATCTACATATTGCGTCAGGAAATTAAAATTTCCCTCTACGACAACCCTGTTATTATTGCACCTTTCCAGAATCTGTCTCCCTATCTGCTCTTTGATGTCCCTGTTACTATTGGGTGGCCTATAAAAAACACCCAGTCGAGTTCTTGACCCATTCCTGTTCCTAACTTCCACCCACAGACACTCAGTAGAAAATCCTTCCATGACTTCCTCCTTTTCTGCAGTCGTGAAACTATCTCTGATCAGCAGTGCCATGCACCCACCTCTTTTCCTTCCCTCTCTGTCCTCCCTGATTCATCCAAAGTCTCACACTCTAAGTAACCATTCCTGCCCTTGAGCCATCCAAGTCTATGTAATGGCCACAACATCATAGCTCCAAGTACTGATCCACGCTCTGAGCTCATCCACTTTGTTCATGATACTCCTTGTATTAAAATAGACACATCACTAACCATCAGTCTGAATGCATCCCTTCTCTATCACCAGCCTATCCTCCCTCTCACACTGCCTACAAGCGTTCTCTATTTTGAGCCAACCACCCTTTCCTCTGTCTCTTCAGTTTGGTTCTCACCACCCAGCAATTCTAGTTGAAACTCTCACCGGTAGTACTAGACGTGCTTGAAAGGGAATCAAATGGAAGGGAATGGGAATGCAAAGGCAGAGGACAGAGTGCAACTCAGCAAGCCACAGTGAAAGTGTTAAAATATGATGCAGTTGTGTTTTGTAATGAAGGCTGGCTCGAAGAAGTAGATGTTTAGTAATATAAATCAGATTTAAAAGGAAATAGACCTGCTTGGTGATTGGTTGCAGTCCAAATTATCCAAAAAGGATTGGTTGTACTGCACTGTTGTACTAATATCCCAGCAGAGAAATGTGGTTTCCCATCAGGGAGGGTTTAAACTAGATTGGCGGTGGGGGGGGGGGGGCGGTGCTTGAGAGTGTGGAATCAGTGTGATGATATGGGTACGTGCAGCAAGCAAAGTGTGAAAGCAAAACAACAGCAACATCTTTCTGATCACAAAAAGCCAGACAGAGAGAAGGCAATCCTCCCACAGCTGGGTGACCACGTCATGTTAAGAGATCTGCCAGGAATAGCAGGATTAGCTCCCAGGTGGATAGGACCACAGTTGGCCTTGCTGACAAATGATTCCTGTGTCATTATACAGGATCATGTTCAGTGTTTTTACTTGCCTTCTTCTCACCCGCACAGAGAGACCAGAAGATTAATTCCACCCAATCACAATGTCATTACAGGGAATGAAAACAATGAGCACCAGTCTCTGCTTCACATCTGACCACTCCTGATGGAAGTAGAGTGACCATCAGTGAAAATGCTCGATTCAAGATGAAGCGGCGCCCTTTCCGAGAACGCGGAGGGACGAGGACCGGAATATTTTATTCACGGAGCTGAGGTCGAAGCCAGTGCAACAGAACGATAACAGGTTTCACAAAACCCAACTGTCTGAACACATAAGTATTGAAAGGCAAACTTCCTCATTCTGAAAGTAGAATGGGAATGAAAATGCTGAAACACAGAGTGCAGATCACAAAGCTGCAGTGAAAGTGTCAAAATATGATGTAGTTGTACTTTGTAATGAAGGCTGGCTCTGGGAGGTAGATGTTTAGTAATATAGAGCAGAAGAGATGGGAAATAGTTGAGAATGTATCCCAGGTTGAGGCAAAGAGAACAAATTCCACAACATTGGAAGCCATGAACTTTCTGTCTTTGTCCCACTTAGATTACCATACTGAGATCTAGGGTGGTGCTACAGGGTGCTGGATTGCCAGAAGTTTCATCTTTGAGAAGATATGTTCAGTTGGGGTCAAGACAATGCTCCCATGTCTTGGGAAAGAATCCACTACCTGACTGTGAGCCGATTCTCCCAATGAATATCCCTCTTACTGATCTCAAGTCTACTTTGAACAACAGCACGAACTTTAAGCAGAATTTGTGGAGTTGCGATCCGCACTGCCCTGCATGTCAGGGCAGGAGTCGCTAATCCTCACGCCTCCCTCCCACCCATCCCGAAAACTGAGCTCTCACTGTGATTGTCTCCAGCCGCAAACCCCTTGAACAACGGTTGTAGTTGCCCCCCTCCCCCCAGAGCTCGAAAAGTTTGAACAGGAAGTGTGGTTTAGTTGGTTTAGTCTGTTATTGCTGCGAGCACTGGTGTGAATCTGCTCCACCCCCAGCCCACTCTCTCGAAACTGATGTTTCCGTCCTTGGGAATGTCCTCAGACAGCTGGTTTCTTGGTTCGCTCCACCCAAGGTTGTGTTTCACCGACATGTTAACTCAACCTCTCAATTCCAGGTTATAACACAACTCGCCCGCTCCCCATTAGCCTCCTTGGCTCCCTTTGCACACAAGGGAAAATCTGCAAATGCTGAAAATCCAAGCAACACACACGAAATGCTGGAGGAACTCAGCAGGCCAGGCAGCATCTATGGAAAGAGTATGTTGATGTTTTGGGCCGAGACCGTTCAGCAGGACCAGAGATTTAAAAAAAATAGAGTTAAACGGTGGGAGAGAGGAGGGAGAAACGCAAAGTGATAAGTGAAACCGGGAGGGATCAGGTGAAGTGAAAAGCTAGGAAGTTGATAGTTGAAAGAGATAGCGGGCTGGAGAAGGGGGAGTCTGATGGGATAAGACAGAAGGCCAAGGAAGAAAGAAAAGGGGGAGGAGCACCAGAGGGAGGCGATGGGCAGCCAAGGAGATAAGGTGAGAGAGGGAAATGGGGATGGGGAATAGTGAAGGAGCACATTACCGGAAGTTTTGAGAAACGATATCCATGCCATCAGGTTGGAGGCTACCCGGACAGAATATAAGGTGTTGTTCCTCCAGTCTGAGTGTGGCATCATTACAATAGTGGACAAGGTCATGGATAGACATATCGGAATGTGAATGAAAAGTGCAATTATAATGGGTGGCCACCGGGAGATCCCCTTTTTTTTAAAGCAGTTGGAGCGTAGGTGCTTGGCGAAGCGATCTCCCAATCTACGTCGGCTCTCGCCTGTATACATGAGGCCACACCGAGAGTACCAGACACAGTATACGACCCCAACAGGCTCAATGGTGAAGTGTTGCTTCACCGGGAAGGACTGTTTGGGGTCCTGAATGTTATTGAGGGAGGAGGTGTAGGGGCGGGTGTAGCACCTGCTCCACTTGCAAAAATAAGTTCCAGGAGGGAGGGACAAAAGGACAAAGGAGTCGTGTAGGCAGCGATCCCTGCGGAAAGCGGAACGTGGGGGGTGAGAGAAAGATGTGCTTGGTGGTGTGACCCCGTTGGAGATGATGCTTCGTGGTGGGATACCGTTGGAGATGGAGGGCTTGTTCGGCTTCCTGTCCCAGTTTGTGTATATCATTCTCACGGAACCCTGAAGCGGGGCTTCCTTGTTTTCCTCATTCAGGAAGGGTCCTCCCGGGGTCCGAAATTAGTGACTCGCTCCACCGCAGCGATAATCCATTCTGTGCCTCAGTCTGCTCGCGAACCCTGAACCATAACCATAACCATAACCCGGTGTCTTCCTCTACTTGCCTCTGCTCTGTGCGTCTTGCTGGGACTGAACGAAGGACTGTCAGAAGTTAACCACATTGCTCCGGGACTTGAGGGAGGCGCATGTGGAGAGAGGACGGCAGTGGCCTCAGTGAGATCGAGGGGTTTTACAGCATCCAACAGTTCCACAGACCACGCTGCCAACGCTGCTTGATTTATTTATTTTGATAGATTAAATTTCCCAAAGAAGGCGACGGATTTGAATATACGTCTCTCAGATTAACCGCTCAGATCTCCAGAGAGCAGGCAATAACTTCATGCCATCCACTCCTGTTCTCTGAGCTGACATTTTCTGTAACTGCAGACGTCCCTTGTTGATGTGCGCTTTGCTGCTCCACAGCTTACACGATTTCCTGGGGGGTGGGGGTGCGGGGATTCACGTCTCCAAACCGAATCCCCATCCCAACTGGTCATGAATAGGGTATTTAATGTGCCAGGTTTTTGAAGTTTCAGAAAAGATAGAGGAGGTTAAAAGGGGGGTGGGGGTTGTACTACTAACCAG
This sequence comes from Mobula hypostoma, assembly GCF_963921235.1. Classification (NCBI taxonomy): domain Eukaryota; kingdom Metazoa; phylum Chordata; class Chondrichthyes; order Myliobatiformes; family Myliobatidae; genus Mobula; species Mobula hypostoma. The sequence goes on along the minus strand of NC_086106.1, from coordinate 56,289,503 downwards.
AGACAATATCACAGCTGCGTTCAGGGGAGACATAATGGAGGCGTCAGACACTGAGTCCATGTGGGGAAAACTCAGGAATAGGAAGGGTGCAATCACACTAGTGGGATTGTACTACAGACGCCTGCTCTCGCCCCAATCGCAGACGGAACATTGAAGAACAGATGTGTAATCAGATTTAGAAAATATGGAAAAATAGAGTTGTTGTCCTGGGGAATATGAAATTTCCTAATATAAATTGGGACCTTCTTAATGCAAGGGGTTTAGATGGGGCAGAGTTTGTTAAGTGTATCCAGAAAAGTTTCTTAAACCTTACGTGGACGGACCAACAAGAGGAGGGGGCGTACTGGACCTGGTGTTGTGTAATGAGCCTGGTGAGGTTACTGACGTTTCAGTAGTTGAATAGTTAGAAAACAGCCACAACTCATTAACTTTCAGCAAGCAACCACGTGGAAATCTTCAGATACTGGAATTTCAAGCAACACACATCAAAGTTGCTGGTGAAC